>NC_134214.1:8664742-9305992 GCF_965140235.1 Caretta caretta | reverse complement strand
CTATTTTTCCTTAAATTCTGTGTGCATTAATTGATTCCTTTTTTGTGGCTTTTGTGTGATGATTTTTTTGAAAGGGTTATAACTCAAGTTGCGGTGGGGGAGGTTTAGGTTGGATATTAGGAAAAACTTTTTCACTAGGGGGGTGGTGGAATCTCCTTCCTTAGAAGTTTTTAAGGTCAGGCTTGACAAAGCCCTGGCTGGGATGATTTAATTGGGGATGGGTCCTGCTTTTGAGCAGGGGGTTGGACTAGATGACCTCCTGAGGTCCCTTCCAACCCTGATATTCTATGATTCTAAAATAAGAGGCTTGGCTGACCTGCATTCAAATCTAATGCCACAGGAATCTTAGCTGGTTTGACTTCTTGTGTGAGTTACATAGCATCTTTTGTTCTTCTTTTTACTTATCCAAATTCTGTGGTGTAGGAGGAGAAAGAACTACCAATCTAAATTAACACTAGGAAGAAAACTCCTAATTAGTATTCAAACTCCTCTCTGAAGCATAATGACAGTTTTCAGAGTAACAGCTGTGTTAGTCTCTGTGTGTAATATTGTCTTCTGCAGTTTCCACGGTATGCATCCGATGAAGTGAGCTGTAGCTCACCAAAACTCATGCTCAAATAAATTGGTTAGTCTCTAAGGTGCCACAAGTACTCCTTTTTCTTTTTTCTCTCTGAAGCATAGATGTTTCAGGTTCTGCAACCTTACAACTGTTGATCGATCTTGGCTAAAATGGCCTGTTGTGACTGATGTCCTGTTTTAGCTGCACTTTCTGTATCAAATTAAGTCTTCTAGCAGCATAGCTCCTGGAAGCATGACAACTGCAGAGCACTGTTGGTGGCTGCAACAGAGGATTTTACAAGTTACTGTACAACTTGATTTACAGAATATTTGAGGAAATAGACATAGCACAGAAAAATCAAGTGTCCTTGACCTTGAATGCTCTCTCAATGTTTTTGCCTGGAGCAGTGGTGTGACTTCATGTTTCAATTTTTCCATAGTGTAGGGGACAAGGTATTTGGTATAAATAGGGCTTCTGTTTTCAGATTTTTGGGGTTTATTAGCAATTTGAGTTTTATGTAGATGTCCAAAAAGCACAGATCTCTTTGGGTCTCTTTATATATTCTGTAACGAACAACCTTTGTAATGATTCCTAGTGCACTTTAATGTAGTACTGTTTCAAACTCCATTATGTTAAAGCGCACTAGGGAACGTTTAGTGCGCACCAGCAGGGTCTACACAGACTGACTAATGCGTAACACATTAGTGTGCTTTGGAAGTCACAACCCCAGTCCTCATTACTGCTGCATATAGATGAGACCTTAGACACAGATGATGGTTTCAGATGTTTTTTGGTGTTTACTGTGTAAACACAATTTCATATTTTATATTGGGGGAGTTTATTGGTGTTTGTTAAAACTGAAAATCAGAAGCCCTCTGTATAAACTAGACTATGGAATTCTAGACTTTTACAGGACCAGAATTTTAATGAACTCTTAACATAGGCTCTGCCGTTAGCAGGATAGTTACTGTAAAGCAGCATTAATAATACTACAGATTAAAATCCTCACAAACCTGAATGGTTACTGGATAATTTATAGATTCTAATGCCAGAAGAGACCACTGTGATCATCTAGTCTGACGTCCTGTATAACACAGGCCATAGAACTTCTTCTCCAAAATAATTGTTAGAGCATTCTCTTTAGAAGAACATCCAATCTTGATTTAAAAATTGTCAGTGATGGAAAATCCACCACAACCCTTGGTAAATTGTTCCTGTGATTACTCTCCCCATTAAAAATGTATACCTTATTTCCAGTCTGAGTTTGTCTAGCTTCAACTTCCAGCCATTAGATTGTGTTATACCTTTCTTTGCTGGATTGAAGAGCCTATTATTAAATATTTGTTCCCCATGTAGATGCTTAGACTGTAATCAAGTCACTTGCTTGTAATAAGGCATTACAAGTGTTAGAAGCTCATGTAACATGTTTTGAACTCTTCACAGACCTGAATTGTTCCGACAGAGAGTTCTTGAGTTAAATGCTTCTGATGAACGTGGAATACAAGTGATTCGAGAGAAAGTGAAGATATTTGCTCAGCTAACTGTGTCTGGAAGTCGTTCAGAGTAAGCAAGAGATCAAAGCCAACTATCTGATGGATTGTATTTCTCAATGAAGGGTGTCATAGATTCATTTAGGTTAATTTTAATTGCAGAGTTAAGCTTTGAGTCAGTATGGAATAACTGAAGTTAGAGCAAAACTGCAGGCCAAAGGGTCTTCCCCTTCTCATCCATGTGCAACTTGCTGTAAAGTCACTGGGGAGAATTTGTATGGATACCGGATGCAATTCCAAAAAATCTAGTCTTGCACTGAATTACCAAATCTACATGTGACAGCAAATGTTGAATGAGTGAATAGCTAGTGTAGGAACAAATTTCATAGCTTGTGATTTAAAAAAAAAACCCCACACCTCTATCTAGTGTCCATAACACAATGTGTATCATACAAAATCTCTCAGTTGATAATTGGTTATGGAGATTCTGGGGCTAGGGAGAGGCCCATATGGATGAGGGAGCAGAAGAGTGATTAACTAGAGGTAACAGAAGCCCAAGACTAGCTGGAAGGAGAAATCGTCTATCTCATGTACTGAGATAAACCTGCCCTTGTAATTTCTAAATTTTAGAAGATCCTGCAGGGATTAAGGAAGCCTGCAAAAGAAGGAATTAATTGAAAGCATGAATAAGAATTTTAGCAGAGGAATCTTGCAGTGTTCTCAAGTGTAAGGCTTGGAGATAAGAAATGTGAAAATATTAATTGCCCTTCCTATAACTGCTAGTCCTTTGGCAAATGGTAGATAAGCAAAAGGTAATACATACCGTTTTACTTCTGCTCTTTTAATATTACCTATAGATAGTGGTAGTACTGTGCAACAAGCTTTGACTTTTAAATATTAATGCACATATACTTGAAAACAATGAACTCTGTTTTAATTGGATGATGGGCATTTATTTTTTTAGTGGTAAGGTTTGTCCTCCTTTTAAGATTGTGATCCTGGATGAAGCAGACTCTATGACTTCAGCAGCTCAGGCAGCCTTGAGACGCACTATGGAGAAAGAATCAAAAACGACACGTTTCTGCCTTATTTGTAATTACATCAGCAGGTTTGTGTGGTTTTCTTTGCCTTCCCAGGTTTTGTCTCTACTACTGCAAACTTTTCTGTTTAACTTGTAGTTTGAGAGGAGTTAGCTCTCCAGCTGTGGAAATAAATAAAAGATCTAACAAATCTGAAGGGTTTGATCTGCAATTCATTTTTTATCACTAAGGTGTTACAATTTGAAACTATTTTGCTTTACTGCTCTAGTAATCTAAGCTGATTCCTGAGGAGTTCTCTACACAGACTCATCAATATTTTTTCCTTCCTCCTTTCTTCTAGGATAATTGAACCTTTAACATCTCGATGCTCCAAATTCCGTTTCAAGCCCCTGACAGATAAAATCCAACAGCAGAGACTACTGGCTGTTTCCGAAAAGGAAAATGTGCAAGTTAGCAATGAGGTAGTTTTATGGTCACTTATAGGTTCATTGCTTTATCAGGTCATAATTACATTGCAGTGAAAGGAGTAAATAGGCATTACCCATGCCCATTTTTCTTGGTTATAGCTATTACTAAACATAGTACATGAGCTAATTTTAGTATTATCCTAACTACACACATGGGGTAATGGTTTCAATGACCAAGGCCGGAGAAAAGTCTGTCAGAACAAGGATTAGAACAGTCTGAGTTTCTGGTTCTATGCTCAGTCCACTAAAGTGAAGCAATGTTACAACCTAGAATTGTCACAATATCGATATGAAGTTGTTAACTTTAAATAGAAAATACAGGATGAATGCATATTGGTGAATACATCCCAGGTTTCACTTATTATTCAAGCTTTGTGTTTCCCATGTGAATTTTTTTATACTAGCTAACATAGGTGACATCCAGAGAATTACTACTACTCCTATCTGACTTATAGCTCCACTATACTAGGTTTAGAAACATCCATAAACTTGCTTCAAAATGAAAACCCTCTTAATTCGCTTAAATTAATGCAGAACTATAACTTTAGAATATAAAGAACAAATTACCTGGTATAATGAGCACTCTTTCCTCAACAGTAGTTTTCTGCTCAAGGTGACTCTACAGCCAGCTGATGTCATGCTTGTTACATCCTTGTATTGAAGCAAATGTTGGTTAAGGTGAACATGTCTGGAATAGATACTGGATTTGATTTGACTACTCTGGGGGAGTGTGTGCAGCAGGGAATGTTCTTCAACACATGCAAGTGAAGACTAAACCTTACTGTTGTGCCCATGAGTAACCATTAGGTATAATTTCTTTGCACTGAGTGGAAAATTCAGTCCTCTTGTGCGGCAGCTCCCTTATACTTGAGAGACGGGTTAGGGCATGGGAGGAGACTAGTCTGAGACATGTGTTAAGCATGATCCCTACCATGCAAATGCAGTGTTTAATTGTCCATTACCCTCTTTGCCCTTGCTTCAGCTACAAGACAGGAGTAACTTGCAGGGTGCTCAGCCCTCTATTCATTAATACAAGATCAGGTTTTCCTGATCATTGCTTTCTACTGTGAGCTTATTTTCACAGCATTCTGCTTACCTTACATGCAAAGTGCAGGATCGATCCTGCAGTGCATCCTTGTTACTGCTTCTAATATAAATGCAGTGTATGCACATACATCTCTGGTATTTATATGAAATGTTAAAGGTTGCTTTGTGACTTCCTGCATACTACTTTCTGTCTGCAGCCTTGGGCATCACGTGATATTTTTTTAAATCACTTTTGCCCACAAAGTGTACTCGATTTTTAACTAACAAAATATAATTTGTGATTTTTCTCACTATTCCTCAGGCAGTATCTTGTCTTGTTAAAGTGTCAGAAGGAGACTTAAGAAAAGCAATCACATTTCTTCAAAGTGCTACTCGATTAACAGGTGGGAAAGAGATCTCAGAGAAGGTTGTCACCGAAATTGCAGGGGTAGGCTATCATGATACATGATTTTGCTTAGTTTCTCCTGTGACATTGTGGTTATGGTCAGAAAAGTGACTATGTAAACATTTCATACTCTTACTCAATACATCCCTTTCCTAAATCTGTTCAGCCACTTCACGATTTCAGTAACTGATTTTTACTCCAATTTGTTCCTTATGTAAGATACTATACTTAATATTGAAAATTAATTTAATTCTTAGTCTACAGTTGTCAAATGACAAATGCCTGCATTTAGCAGTAAACTCAGCGATATTGTACAAACAGAAAAATTAAGTATTTTCACTTGGTAAGACTTGTAAGTTTAGATTTTTACCGTTAAATTATTAAAACTGAATTTTTAAACACAAATTACTTTAATCAATTATGCACTTTATTTTTTTGCACATCATTTAGGTTGGGCATTTGAACAGATAATTGCACTTTCAGGTTCTCATGCACTAGCACAGTGCTGCAAAGTTTGGTTTGGAAATACTGCAGGGGAATGGCTCAAAGAACCATTCTAGTTCTTGTTTAACTTACACAAGCTGACTGTGTCCCTGTAAGTACCTGTGTGGCTTTTTGTTTGTAGCAGTTTAAGTTTTCTCTAGGATTACTAGCTAGGGAATGCTGACAGGAACAGTAGAAACTTGAGGGAAGACCAAATTACTAAAATTTCAGTATGAAAGTGTTGCTATGGCAAAATAACACTTATCTCCTCAAGCAAGAATAAGAGCGGAGAGGAGCTGAGAAGTGAATAGGATATTCATATTGGACACTTGGTATTTGTGTTATATGTGCTACCCTCCTAGCACAATTTCACTAGCCCTTCTGGAGCCATGCATTTTTGCCTTTTGAGAGGAAGGGAACAGAACTGCTTTCCAGGCATGTTTTTCAAGTCAAGTTTAAATAAATCTTTTTTTCCCTCCAGTCAACTTCATAGAAGATAATTAGTTTTTTGTATCTCCAGCTATGCAAAAATGGCTGAACTTGCACTTTCAAAATACCATCCAGTTGAAATTGAAGAACCTGAAAATCAAATATTGTAATGGTAGGGAAAGACCCTCCAATTAATGTTTGTGCTCTTGCGAGCATAAAGCTTCAGTTTCAACATAATCTGCTAAAAATCAGAGGAACCTAATTTGCATCTAGGTAGTATAGTTAAGATCTTGCTCCTATGTTACTGTTGCAGACTAGTGGTAGCCTTGGTACTGGAGACTTTCAAAGAAATTCCATGAGTGAAGAAAACAGTTTGCGGCTTCAGGCTGCAGGAATAATGTGTCCAAAGAAAAAGCTAATAGTGCTTTCTGAGTTAAATGACAGACTTAATCTGTTGTAACAGTTCTCCTCTCTTCTGATTTGCTGATTGATCTAGTTGCTTCAGGCTAATTTTAATTGCTTGTTTTCACATATCCATGCTGCTTAATATGGTAGAAACTAATTTGGTGTTCCAAACCATAGGACCCTGGAAAAATATATCAAGACTGATCCATTTGTTAAAGTAGGTGCCCCATGTAGTCACACTAAAATAGCTTGGTATCATTCACAGTTCCTAATATCAAGAACAAAATACTAATATCAATGCATACTTCTCCCCATCTCATATGATCTTAATATCAAACCTATTTGTTTGCTCAACCTTTGCCTGGGAGAAGCTTGTGGGGGGTGGGGAAGCATGTTATCTATGTAGGGACAGTTCTGGAAACAAGTATAGACTCAGAAACACTACAGCTAACCTGTTCTGGTGGTGAACTGGGGTCATGGCATAGTCAGCAGTTAACTTTTAAACTCTTTAAGTTGTAAATGCACCCAGACACCTGGACAGTATGTGCATGCTTTGTATATGTCACTTCTGTTGTAGGTTGTCCCTAAGGAAACAATTGATGGACTACTATCTGCCTGTCAAAGTGGCTCTTTTGAAAAACTGGAAACTGTAGCAAAGGTAGAGTTGCTCACATGTCTTCTCTCATTCTTTAGTGTGAATTCAAAACAATTGAAGTGTGGGGTTTTGGTTTTAAAATGATATGCTGTTGGCTCTGAGCTAGCTGTAGTGGATAAACTTTAATAGCACTCCTGTTAGCAGGTTGAAATTGAAGACTATTTGCTGAGGCCAATTATGGTGCAAATGTAATACAAGCTTCCTGACCTTAATCAGTCAAGTGACCTAAGCCTTGATCTGAAGGAGAGCACTTCTTTAAGGTGACAAGAAATTTTTCCCTGCTAACTTGACCATGGACTTCTGAGTTAAACTGACAAGATATGAAGGTGTCCTGCTCAGTTGTGGAGAATAAGAATTTTTGTGAGGCAAACTCAGCTCTTCTTGGATCTCCTGTGAGACCACTGTCTGCTGAAGACTGTGTTACCAAAATGGGTAATGGTTTGAAGTGTCCCGAGCCTTTGTTTCCCAGAAGCTGGGAATGGGCAATGGAATGGATCACTTGTTCTGTTCATTCCCTCTGATGCACCTGGTGTTGGCCACTGTCTGAAGACAGGATACTGGGCTAGATGGACCTTTGATCTGACCCAATATGGCTGTTCTTATGTCCAATCTATGATTTCAGCAAATTCATCTTCTTCTACTGATCACCACCAACACTTTTTAGACCTCACTATTTCATTCATATTGTCTAGAAATAGTATTCAGTGTGTACCACAAGAAATGCTGGGTGTAAATGTCTAATCTGTGGAGAGTGCCTTCAGTTTTCATTTTCTCTATGGAACACTGTGGGTAAGCCTAGCTGGCAAACTGTAGTGAATACACTTCACTAGAAGAAAAAACAAACTATCTGGATATAGGTTAAGATTAAAAAAAATCTAACTCTGCTAGGTCATATATTTTTAAAGTAAATTTTAGTTCCCCAGCACTTTGTTGGGGTAGAAGTCACATTTAAAGGGGACCCAGTCACTAGGCAGTCCATGATCTGGAGAGGAGGAGGGTGTATCATAGGACTGGCAGTGGTATGAGCGGGGAGTCCCCTTTTCTCTCAGGAGGGGCAGTGTAGGTAAACCCACTGCACTCTTACCAGGGTCCTCTAGGGTGGTGTTGGCATGGCCTCCCACAACAGTGAGGCTTGGCATTAACAACCCTTAGAGATGCATGGAACAGTTTTTTTTCTTCTAGAGATATGGGAGCTAGTGCAAACATCACTGCACTGGTTAGGCACTGTCGATATTTTTCTAAGCTTCCTTTATCACCATAAGGTTTAGAACTTAGTTTGTAATGAAATTGGATTGACATAATCATGTGACTCCAGGACATGGCACTCTAGACATGGCCCTGTAATGCCTATGTCTTAATCAGGCCCTGATTTGATCTGTTGCAATATTTCAATGTGGTGGTACCATCCTCCAAATTCTAAATATTACAGATTTGTTTAAATATCTAGTACTTAAAGTATAGTTATTTATAACTTACCATATACAGCAAAACAAGACTGCCCCTCTCCTGTTTGATCCAGAAACTACTACTCCTACTTGCTTGGCTGCATGAAACACTGCTCAGCACCCTTTCTTGCCACCCTGTGACAATATTTATGTATTAGATATGGCACAGACAATAGCCTCCTTACTAAAAACAGTGCTTTTTATGAAGTTAAGAAATGTTAAGGAAGCTTTGCAAAACTCTACTTGCCCAGGGCAAGTGATGTTATGTTGATTGAGTAAACTACAGGGTTTTTTATTAATATGAAATAAACTCTTCTGTCTTGGTTGGTAAAGTTCATGACTATTTGACAGCTTGGTTTAAGGACCTTTTTCTTGAAAACTTGCACTTTATTGAATCAACAGGAGTTTATGTATCTCCCTAACAGAAGTCACAGCTTCAAAGTGGTCTTAATGACTTGATAGTGTCACTTTCAATATTACTCACCCCCACCCACATGTTGATGACTGATTACTACTACTTAAAAGCTTTAAATTCAGACTACTGCTACCTTGTTTCCATTCCTTCTTCCCTGTTACAGAATCTGATAAATGAAGGGTATGCTGTTGCTCAGCTTATAAACCAGCTTCATGATGATATTGTTGAGCGAGAGGATCTCCCTGACCAGCAGAAATCTGTTATTGCAGAGAAGCTTGCTGTAAGTCTCCATTAACTTGACTTCATCTGTTAGTGCAGCAGTTAACTAGTACTGGTGCTTCCTTCCCCCGCCCCTCCCCCAAAATACTTACCTCTGGCTTGATCCTGTGTGCACCACAGCTGTTTGGGTCTCATTCCCTATCATGTTCTACATGTATACCATTAGTCTGGAGCTTGCCAAATTGCATTAGGCTGAAAAGAAGTTGAGGTACTGGTTAATGTGGATGAATTCTTAATTTGGTCAAACGGGTACATTTCCCTAAAAAGCGTGGGGTGAGGCATTGGTGCATTTAGACGCATTGAGAGGATATAAATGTGCAAATTAGGTAGCCATCTCTAAAGGAATGTAAATGAACAGGAGACTTTCCTGTGTTATGGCAACTTGAGATCTTGTGCCCCTTCTTGATTATAAAAAGGCTAAACTACTTCTGATGAGACAAATATTGAGCTAATCACTTCTTGAAATATATCTCTATAAATAGATAGATAAGAGATCAAGGTAAAGGATGTCTTTTAAACTTTGTTGATTTGGACCAAATGCCTCTTCCCTTGGGTTGATTAACTCCTGTGTCAGTTCCCTGGAAACTACATAAGTTGCGGCTTGCTCTCTTGCATAACAGGGAACCCTGCATGAGTTCATGGCCGCACAGCAGCCTGAGTGCCACGCAGGTGTTCAGAGAAGCTGCCCAGCCAGGACTTGCTGGGGGAGGGGCACCCCTCCCCAGACCCAAGCACCTACGCTGCAGCCTCAGAGCTGCTGTGGCAGGGAGAGGTGCTTCTCCCCACCAGCCCAGGTGCTGTTGTGGGGGGGAGAGCTGGGGGAGCAGTCTCTCGCCACTGTAGCCCCAGGGTAGCTTGAACCCCCAAACCCCTCATCCTGGGCCCCACCCCTCAGCCCCACCCCCACCACATGAATTTTGTGCACCAATATGGAGGTGATGTGACACATCACCTCTATATTGGTGCACATAACAAAACTCATTCCACATGTGTGTGGGGAAAAATTAGAGGGAACACTGGCTCAAAGTACTGTGTTCCCCTTGCTATGGTCGATGATGATGCAGCACCTGTGGAGGTGTGGGGACTGTAGCTCCCTGGTACTGTTAACTCAAATTCTGGGATTCCAATTAACTTTTTAAAAAGCTCTTTGCTGTAAGAGGGAGGACAAGTGCTGAGGTTCTTGACATCTTCCACCACAGATCTCAAACCTTTACAAATTAAAAGTTGTTTCTCAACACTACTGATAGAGATAGGCACCATCTTTCTACAGTTGAGGACAGATAGTGGGCACTCAGAACTGAGGCATAGAGACAAAGATGAGATGCCAAAGATCAGTCTGCAGAGCTGTAATTCAAACCCAGATTTCATAATTCCCGGTTGAATGTTCTAATTCAATCTCCTTTCCTTATTCAGATGCATTTATTTAAACACACTTTGTGAACTAGAACTACAGCTTCCTAAAATGGACTAAAGGTGTTGTTTGGACCAAAAAGGAAATGACCGATAAGCTGTTTAATCAATATGGGGCATATGTATGGAGGTGTGCTTGCTAAATTCAGTGAGGATTGTTACAGAACTGTTGTAAGTGCTAGCAGCTAACTCTTATCTTATGAGTAGTCACTGTTCATGGGCTGAAGTTGCAGGGTTCATGGAGAATCCCTTGAGTTCAGTTGCTTGTAGAGAAGGGGGAGACGGACATATACCAGGAACCCTAACTGTTTCGCATATCCATCGCTCATCAATACAGAAACGTGTTCCCAATCACATCGATCCTGATCTGCATATCTGTCGTTTGCAGTACTGTAAATGGCAAACAATGGATATGCCAACCGATGTGAATCGGAACATGTTCCCCTATTGATGAGGGACTGATCTGCCACAGATATGGGTAGGCTGTGGCCCACCCACTTAACATCCAGGTCCACCTTCCTGGAATCCTAGCTCTGCTCCTGACCCAGCGCTTTCCCCACACCACCTGCCCAGTGCTCCAGATGGGGCTTGCCCAGCTCTGGTGCTCCAGCTGTGGAGCAGGGTCAGGGGCTTGCCCCACTCTGCTTGCCCAGACCTCCTGTGAGGGAGTGGGGTTGGGGCAAGGGGGCTTCCAAGCCCCCGACCCTGCTCCCTGGCTGGAGCAGAGCAAGTGCTGGGTGGGCATGCAGGGATGCACATTTTACATGGCCCCCCCCATTTTTCCAGGAGCCCCTGGCCCGAGTGTCTATCTCTCCCCTCCCCCCCCACCTGCTGGAGGGGGAGGAGAGGCTGCCAGATCGCTCCCCCATCATTGCCTGCCCACCTAAGTGTCCCCTCCTGCCTACCCCACTGCTGTACCAATGGGTCTCTGGTATACGTTGTTTCGGTATCCATGACCCTTTTCAAGAACACCAGCTACTGTATACTAATGTTAATAACAATGAAGCAGAGAACATGGAAACATTCCCAAGAAGATGCATGTAACTTCTGTCTGACCATTGTTGCCTACATGATGGGATGGTGCAGGAAACAGAGCCGCAGCTCCACTTTAAGCTACAAATCTTCACGAATCTCAGTAGAAATGTCAGTTCTCAGCAGGAAAACTTATCTGACTTTTTGCAATAGCTACTCCCTCTCCAACTTAATCAGTTTCAAAGCACTGAACCTCTTTCCAATTTAATGGGATTGTTTATAACTTGTGTCTCTATTTGCAGGAGGTAGACAAATGCTTGACCGATGGTGCAGACGAGTACTTGCAATTGATCAGTCTCTGTGCTGTTGTGATGCAGCAGCTAACTCAAAATGGCTAGTTCTTCAGGGAGAAATTGTGCCAGCTGAATTTCTCACTTCTGATCTTCTGAGTGATTTATTGATGTTGCTGTTCTCTCAACTGCAATCTGTACATCTGGTTTTGTAATAATAATGACTGCCAAACAACTGAAAAAATCATTTTAGGAACCAAACACTTGCTATTTTGACATAATCACTGCTTCACACTTGTAGCTATACCCCATCATTCATAGGGCTTGAAAGACACAGCTGGATGGAGAATGAGCAAGGGCTGCATGCCACTAATTAGTCTAGTTTGTGCTGTCCTCTCACAGTGGTGGGGGTCTTGGAAATTTAACTATCATAGCAGCTAAAGATGCAGTAGGGTGTTAATTACATCAGTCACTGCATTCTACTATGCAGACTCCTAAAATGTTACTTAAGCTGTTTGTCAACAGTGACAGGAACAAGTGTCTTAAATATGTCTAGTTTTAACCTGTACTAAGACAACTACCCCTTCTATTTTTTTTTAAACAAATCTGTTGTGTATGGGTGTAAATCCTGCAACCTGAGGGGGAACAGATGCCCCTTAATAGTTGGAGACACCTACCCCTTGAAAACATAACTCTGTGGGGTGAAATTATACATTTTCTTGTATAAAATACTTTTAATATTAAAATCTCTAACCCTTATGAACTCCTTACATGCTTCTTTGTTACATATTTAACAGCCTTGAGACTACCTAAAAGTAGCTTATATAGATCAGTGGTTCTCAAACTTTCTTTTTGCAGACTACTTAATATTTCCAAATGTTTGTACTGTTAGCTAACTCTTGTAAAGTGCTTTGGATAAAAGTTATACAAATAAAAGCACACAACTCACTTTAATAGCAGTAGTCTTACATTTCTAATGTGACATGCCCTCTCTCCCCTGCTGCAGAGCTGAGACTGGGAAGGAAGGAGGGTCTCCCCTTGGAGCTGGGGGAAGTTGCAGCCCTGCACATCCAAAATTCCCCCCCCCCCCTTATTCTACCTACTCTTATTGCTTCCAAGGCTGCCACCACTTGTGTGAGGGGCTCCACTAATTAGGTGGCTTTTCATTCTATTGTGTGGTTGCTCAGGTGTGTACTTTAGAAGGAACTACCTGCTCATGGACACTGGTTGTCTATGGACCACAGTTTGAGTACTTCTGGTCTGTGAATACCTTTTTAAAAGAAATGAAAGCTTTTCCTTAAGTGCACTGGTGTGTAGATTAAGTCTTTCAATGGTGTACAAAATTTATTCTGGAGTATGGGCTGGATATTTAAAAGTATGTAAGCACCTAAAGATGCAGCTAGGTGACTAGTAGGATTTTCAAAAACATTTGGCTCCTATAAAACCTCCCATCAGACTATTTTCAACATTGAGCAAAATTTTGTTGCTACACTACTTTTACATGTAGAATCCCTCCATATTTTGATTTCAGTAGCCAGTCAAATAGGCTTTTGTTTTAAGCTGCTACTTTACCTTAATTGTCTTAGTGTTTTTAGCTGTTAGTCCCAGGATGGTTGAGACATAAGGGGGAGGAAGAAATATCTTCTTAGATGAACTTTTCTGGTGAGATGTGCTTGTGAGGTTATACAGAGCTCTTCTGCAGCTAATCACTGCAACACTTGCAAGTTCAATGTCCACATGCCTGAGTCTGCAGCTTCTCACCTTGCTGTATACTCTTTCCCCTTCCCTGTACAGTTCTACAGCCAGAGGGCCTACATTAGTCCCTGCTTCTTTGAGCAGGTGGAGAGTAAGTTACACATTTACCCAGAAGCAGCCCATAGCTCTTTAAGGGGACTTGAGGCTGTAACAAACCCCAATTCCACAGAAAGGACAACAGCTCTAGGTAATGCCAAACAACTTTGTGGTTTTCATAAAGTGTCACTAGCAATGCAGCAACAAGGAATAAGATTCCCATATTGTGATTACAATCACCTTCTTGCTTACTGACTGCTCAAGCAGTCATTTGACTATATAGTGCAGTGGTAGAGCAAGTTAAGAGTAATAATGCTAGTTTTATTCAATATGCCTCTTAAAGAAACATTCAAAACGGGTTCTCAAACTCCACTGCAGTACCTTCTGACAAGATAGACCCCAGGAGTGGGGAACTGAAGTCTGAGCCCAGCTGCTCCCAGGCAAGGGGAGCTGCAATCCGGAGCCCTGCAACTAAGGGCTGAAGTCCTCAGCCTTTGGCTCTAGGGACCTCATCACAATCTGGGGCCTACAGACCACATAAGGGTTTCATAAAGGTTGTCATTGCTGGAGACCCATGGTTTACAACATGGTGGCTACAGCCTAAGATTTCCAAAGGGGTATGTACCTCCATTTGCAATTTGGAGGTCCATAAATGAAAGATTTAAAACCACAAGCACTTGTCTGGACTAGGTTTTTTTTTTTTTACCAGTTTTACATTGTAGCTGCACATTTGCAAAGCCCTACACTTAACAGATGACTATTACAAGATATTTAAATTTGAGATTAAAAGCCATACCTATGTAAGCTATTTTAGTGTGATGCACTCTAATAAGCATTTGCAGATGTACAAATTAACTGCATGAGGCAGAGAAGGAAAAGCTTAGGACTTACCCATAGGCAGTGGAGCTCTTCCCCAGTGGGGAAAAAAAACTAGTCTTTAGAATGTTTAGCTACTTACTAGCAAGTAATTTAAAGAAAAGAAAAAGCTTTAACCTGATTCTCAGGCTACTTATGGAGCCCTCTAGTAGCTGCAGAAAGGAAGGTTAGGGTAACCAGCATTGGTGATTATACTCAAATGCAAAACTTAGGCTGATCTTATTTCTCCTCCCAACACTAGAAATGATTACCTCCACTCAATGACAGACACTGTCAGTCAAAAACTTTTACACTTTGAAAGTGAATATAGAAGTATTTTATTTAACATTCAAACTTCATTAAGACATGTGCAATATGGCAATTTTACTGGGTTTAACCCAAACTAAGACAAATAGTATGATTGCTTGCTTGCTGGGGCTTAACAGGGTCCAGATTACACTTACCACTAATTAAATACTTTATTGAATAAATACATACCAAACAAAAACACATTTTAATACTCTTTATAAAAAAGTAGATATTTTAAAGGCCTTTCCAATTCAATCTAAAGTATAAGTAAAACATACAATAAAGGAAGGTATGCTAGTTTAACATAATTGGCTGATTTTATACAGCACTTATATCTTTTAGTCCATAAGTAAATTATCAAATGATAAAGAACATCTAATACAACCACTTCTACTGAACTAGGAAATAAATTTCTAATGAAGAAAAAATTTACAGACCCCATGACTTTCCACCCAACCCCAACAGTCTAACCCTAAAGTGGATAAAGCCAATGGCTTTCCCCACAAGAGCTCACGACAAAATGTCGTTTTGCTTATCAAAAATCTGTATTTCAGATCCGTTATGAGCATTGAGACAAGATTCAATATATCCCCAAAGAAAGCAGCACAATGCACGTTGTGAATCGCCTATTCAGCAACAGCGAGCACTGCATTCAAAAAGCTCTCATCCCAGGGATTAAATGAGATCAGCCACATTCATTGGCATCTCCTCCACTGTAGTATTGTAGAAAGTCTCAATATCCCGAAGAATTCTTTTGTCCTCTTCAGTAACAAAGTTTATAGCCACACCTTTCCTGCCAAAACGACCACCTCGTCCAATTCTGCACAGAACAGAAGACTTTTTTAAAATGTGTTTTTCTAAACGATACCCTCCTATAGGAATTTGAGAGACATTTTATGGCCAGTATTATATAGGACAATAGACTAGATTATCACAATGGTCCCTTCTGGCCTTATCTGCCAAAGGCCAGTTTATCCTTATTTACAGTACTAGATACTACTCAGTGGTATTTGGCTAAGAAAAATGAGCAGTTAATGCCAACCTTAAGAAATATCCAACCTATAGAGAGCAGTAGAGAAAGATTACTGTTGTGCTGCAAAATAATCTCAGTGTAGCTCTTCTTGGTGTTGTGATATGAAGTGCAAAATCATTTCAACCCACCCACTCTTGCACCTTTGAAAATGGCTAGCAATGAGACTTACATCCAGCCACCCTCATCCATTTCCCAAGCATGGGCAGAGCTTGATCAGCCTAGCACAGGTAAAATGTTCAAGAATGCTAAAAAATATCAAAGTCAGCAACAGATGTACTCCAATTACATTCTGTAATGCAGAACAATAAATGTTCATATTTCATTGTGAAAACAAGTATTTTTAATTTAAGATGCTGTTTTCAGTGGGAAAACTTATCAGTTTGACAAGGAAACCCAACCTAAACATCACTGCTTTTGTATACCAGTTTTAGGTAAGACACTGATTACACCACCACATTAGTTTGAGTGAGTTGACAGCCCACCACAGTTCTGCCTTCCTTCATGGAAAACTGGACAATGTGAAACACCTTTTCTGTAAAAGCTAAAATACACAAGAATGGCTCATGACAAAACTTAAAGTGAATAATCATGACAAAAGAAAACAAATATATAAATACCAACTCGCTCTTTATTCAAACAGTGTGCCGCTTACGAATCCACGTCCTAAATTAGGTCAACGCCGTTTCTGAGCACCATCTTGTGTCATCAACTGCTGCTATCGACTCCTGTATTTTTTTACATCAAGTAACAGAGTACAATTTACTTCATTTAAGGACAAAGCCACTAGAAGTATTTAACTAAAGCTAGGGAAACAAAACTGAAATTGCTACCAGAAAAAAAAACCACAGAAGAAAGAATCCCACTGTAGAGGAACCACCAAGAAATAAACAATGAAGGCACAAAACATAGCACAATTAGACCTTGGAAGTCAACATATTCTTACTATACCAGCTGAAGTTGCTAATATGGAAGCCTACTAGCTGAACAGCAGCAGCAACTCAGGAAAAATTAGCTATGGCCTAAAGCCATAAGATGTGGTGGACAATCTTTTCTAACTGCAGTGTTCATGCCAAGTCTAGTTCCTGATTTTTGGCAATATCCGAGACTCCACAAGATATACTGCAGGAGGTACTAATTCAGCAGCAGATGCCAATTGGACTACACCTCAGCAATGAATGTATCAGGTAACAATGCTAAGACGGACTAAGACATCTAAGTTTTCCCACTGCTTTGTTTCATTGACTAACCAAGAAGCTCTGCCCCTCCCCCATTTCAGAAATGTTGTGGAAACAGCTGTACCAGTCAGTGCTTAGTGTTCGATATTTTAGATAGGTATGCCCTTCTTGGAATGGCTGGATACACACACTATTCCAGTTCTCTCTCCCCCCCCCCCAAGTGGAATAAGAAAACCCAGAGCAGTGGGTGGGTTTGTCCAAGTTATGCAGATAGAAATATGTACAAAATAGGACGCAAGTTCTTGTGATTTAGTCTGAAGCAGTGAAAAATGGGAGAAACATTCAATGATGTAACACTGCAGCAACTAACCTGTGAATGTAGTTTTCACGATTGGTCGGCAGGTCATAATTTATAACCAACGAAACCTGTTGCACATCAATGCCACGAGCCTGGAAGCCAATACAGACTCTTTAATACAAGCCCACACATTTTAGAGAAAGAAATTTACTCCTTGTTTTGTTGACCACATTATAGTGATGAACTACAACCGTGTAGTAGCCCATAGTGGAGTGTAGTCTTTACTCTTCCAAGAGCTTAAGTGGTTCGGTTACAATAACCTTCACCAAGTCAAGAAGCTTTTGGCAGCGTGAACATGCTAAACTAAAACACTGGGGAGGTGCAGTATTAAGGTAATTGGATGTTGGGGGGCATGGATCAGTGTTCACATCGCACTACCAATCAGTACCCAGCCCAAGCTGGGGAAGCTAATGATCCAACCAGTGGACTGAATTCGGTGATGAATTCTGGTCACATGCCACCTGAAGCACATTGCACATATGCTAAGAAGATTGGATAGTTACCAACAAGTCAGTAGTGATCAAGACACGGCTTGATCCTGATCTAAACTCTCTCATGATAACATCTCGTTCCTTCTGGTCCATGTCACCATGCTGGAGAAATCAAAAATGAACTTTTTACAATCTCAATATTCCAGAACAGAAAAAAAAAATCTGTTTTCTTATTTTAACGTGTATGAGACCAAGCGTCCCCATCTGCTATGGGATCAAGGCAGGCAGGGATAGTATGAAACATTTTGCTTTGAGCAGGGGGAACGACAATACAGCACTTCACAGCTACATTGTAACTTAACCTGCTTCTTGCTTTAGTTCTAGGCACCAAAAACTGGGGTTGTTTATAGAGTTTCTGAATCCATCTATTTAAACACTTCTTTAGTGGGAACGATTCTATCATTGCACAACTGAAGTGGAGATATATAAAGCAGTCCCTACAAGGTCACAAGCATGAGATGTCTTAGATAAAACGAAGAATCAACTCTCACCAGAGCAGAGACCGTGAAGTCCCTTGCATGCATTTTCTCTGTAAGCCAATCCACTTTTCTCCTTGTATTCAGGAAAATAACAGCCTGTGTAATGGTCAGTGTCTCATACAAGTCACAGAGAGTATCCAGCTTCCATTCCTAAATGAATTTGCACATATTTAGGAAAAAGTGCCAGGTAATTCAATTTGTATTATCTAACAAGTTCAGTTACTAAGAAAAATCTAAATATGGGAGGGCAAGAACTACAAAAAAACCCCATAAAATTAACATTTCAGTATCTAAGATTATGTAGCTACAACATGAAAAATAAGCATTACATGCATGTTTCCATGTAGATTATTGCACCAAATCTTAAGACATAGGACACTGGACATTAAGAAAGAGGTCCACCCAAGTCATTTTGGATCTAGTGCATATTTATTATTCTTCTTATGTGTACTCTGCTAGCATTACTACAAAAACCAAGGCTCAGCCCTGGTTTCTGTAATTTTAGCACAGTGCTTGAACAAGAAGGTGGAAAGACAAGAGATCTTCTAAATACTTCCAGCCAAAGGAAATAAAGTTAGCACCTACCTCTCTTTCAACATTAATATAGAATTGTTTGATGCCCTCAAGGGTCAATTCTTCTTTCTTCACCAGAATACGTATAGGATCTCTCATGAACTTTTTGGTCACTTCCAAGACATCCATAGGCATTGTGGCTGACAGCAATACAACCTAAGAGATACAATTTTAGAAGCATTTTCTTACACTACAAATTAAGAAAACACCAATATTCAGGTACTGTACTAACCCTAATGAGACCAACACCACCAACATCCAAGAGAGCAGTTTGTGCAGTGAGCACTCAAAAGCAGAGAGACCACACTTAAATATGATCATCAATTGATAAATATTGAAATTAATCTCACACTGGTAAGTGAAGACAGATTACAAGTACGAGACCAAGCGTCCCTGTCTACTGTGGGATCAAGGCAGACAGGAATAGTATGAAACAATTTATTTGAGCAGGGGGGAACGACAATACAGCACTTGACAGCTACATTGTAACTTATCCTGCATTTCTAACAAGCTATTCATTTTAGTTATAACTAAATTCTGATTTTACCTGAATATTTGTGCTTAACTTTTGAAAAATTTCATAGATTTGATCTTTAAATCCACGGCTCAACATTTCGTCTGCTTCATCCAAGACAAACATCTTGATCCATTTAGGTGCTAGGAGAAAGGGAGACGTGTTTCATAAACTATGCTAAGGACAACGTTTAGTGTATCTGAAATGGCTGTGAATCACTACTTCATCCTTGACAGGAGTGATCAGTATAAACTTTTATCATCATTTTTAAGTCAGTCCCGAAAGATGGTAAAACATCACTTCACTCTCCTTTAAGTTTCACACCCTGTAAGTTATGTATCCAATGTAAAGTTTCAAACATCCTTAACTTCTCCCCAAACTGGTGAACAGTAATATTTTAAATGGAATGTTCATGTATATATCTATTGCCTTTAATATGTATTTCTTCCACAATTATTTATTTACTTGGGAAGTTGAAACCCAGAAATTACAAAGCCTGCTTTCTGTATTGTCAGTTGAAACCATCAAGAAGCTTCCACCTGTGAACAGACTGGTTGCTGAAGAAATGAAACTAAATTCAGTACTTACAAAGATATCGTCTGTTTAACATATCAAACACCCGACCTGGAGTTCCAACCACAATATGTGGAGCCTCAGCCTGAAGCTTCTGCATCTCATTACGAACATTTGTGCCACCAATACAAGCATGGCAAGTTGCACCCATATAGTCTCCAAGAGCCAAAATTACCTTTTGTATCTAAAATAAAAATCCTTAAGTCAGTACTTCCAGTATGTTAACTGGTTTGTTTTTTTCTAAAGTTCCAAAACACTAATTCCTATAATTCACTGTTCAGTTCTAAACAAGGACCATGCACTTGTCTGGTATGGAAACTGGGTCAAAGTTACTGCTAATCTCCCCAAAATTTAAAATATTCACTAAAGAGCAAAGCCCACCAATGGCATCAACATAGTAATTTATTGGGTTGGACTTATTTAAGCTAGTTCTTTCTTCTTACCAACAGAAGAGTCAGTCCCATTATCAATTGAATCCTAGATCTTTTCCTTAAGGTATCTTAAGGAATTTTCCTTTAGAGGCCAAACTGCAAAGTGCCAACAGAATTGAGAAAACTATCACTGGTGTTGTGCACTAGCAGAACAGCTTGCAAAGTTATGATATTTTGTCCTCAGGCATTCAGAGTACACAACTATGCAGTAAACTCAGTTTTATTAGGCAAGACTCAATCATCTTCAGTGTTAAGGCGAAATGATGTATAGCATCACCTGCAAAAATGCCCAATTCTGTTCCCAGTGAAGTCTCACTTTGCCACTGCCTTCACTGAGAGTAGAAATATGATTAGTAAACAATCTAAAGAGAGATCCACTAACCTAGGACTGATCTAGTACCACAATTTTTCCTAGATTCCAAACCCAAAATACCTTTGTAACAGTCAAAATACCAAAAGGTATCATCTTTGGGCAACTACCTCCAAGCACAGTTGACTAATCTTTGGTCTGAGGTAGTAAAAAATATTCTCACTTAAGAGTGCTAAGCAAATTTTATATGGTATAAAACCAAATTGCAAGACATTTTAAAAGTTTGATATCTACACTTTCACTTATCACATCATTAAACCTTAAATCATTGGCTTCTTAGAGCCACTTTAACAGTACAGGATTCAATGTAGCCTGGATCTCCATTTTAAGCAGAATAAAACCTTTTGAGGGTGAAGTAAACATGCAACACAGCATGGGTCAGATAAATACACAAGACAATGAACTGATCACATGTGCACTGCAGTTTTCATGTTGCACAACTGCACAAAGTTGTTTTCAACAAGTGCATTTTGTTTCCACTCAGAACATATTGTTTTAATATCATATTTTTAAGATTTCACCATTTGCTGGGAGATGCCCTTTCAGAACTACACAGCATATTAGCTGTTACCTGCACCTTATCCCAGCATCACCTCCAAACAAGTCACATCTGAACTCCCTTCATGTGGGTAGGGAAAACCTAAAACAGAAGCTATTCCGTTTCCCCATTACACTCAAAGTGGCAAGGATTCTGAATGGATATTAGTTACAGACCCCTTTAAAAAGTCTGTTAACTGTCCTACACAGTTGTGAAACCTGAAACCTATGCAATGTGCAAGCAGCCTTTTTAACTACACTATCAATACCTGTTGAGCCAGTTCTCTGGTAGGGGCCAATACTAGTGCTTGGGTCTCCTTGAGATCAATCTCCAATTGCTGCAGGATGGAAATAGCAAATGTGGCTGTCTTGCCAGTACCTGACTGAGCTTGAGCAATCACATCATACCCTAAAGAAAGTAGGATATATATTTACTGCTCCCACACAAGTCATTCATATTTAGATTAATTCTATTCTTTTTTAAATAAGTGATCAGCAATTAAGAGCTCTCCATTTCAGGTCAGTCCCGAAAGATGATATACCATCATCTCACTTGTTCAAGCAAGGATTAAAAATGTGCTATCACCACACTTTAAAAATAACTACTTAGTACATACATTTAAAAAGATCTCTTTTCTAGTTAACTTGTGTTGTCACCATTAGCAGACAGATGCACCAGACTTTTGTGCTTGCCTACCTTTGATACATGGAATAATAGCTCTCTGTTGAATAGCTGAAGGCTTCTCAAAACCATAAGCATAAATACCCCTGAGAAGCGATTCTTTTAAATTCATATCATCAAAATTGTCAACAATTTCATTCCAATTACTCTGTAAGAAGGAAACAAAAGGCAGGTTATTACAGATTACCTACCTCCATACTTGATTTGAGTCTAAAGGATATTATGCATTTGCTCACCTCAATGATACCATCAGGGTCCATTCCCTCTGGGCCGCCATGGTCTCTGTTGCCAAGAAAGAAAAAACAGACTGTTAATACTCTTTGCAACTAACAACTTGCATGTAGAACAGGACCTCAGTATCTTGAATATCGTTAGCATGGCCCGCACCAAATTGGAACTTGAACCAGTGATGGATTACTCTAGCAAATACTTCGGTATTTTCCCAGCATGAGAACTAGTCTCCCCTCCTCATTCGCACAGAAGCCATTACTCCAAGTTTCTGTGCCAGGCTCAGTCACCATTCACAACTCCTAAACGACAGAGTAAGCGCTCCAAAACGTCTCTACCGTGCAGCAGACCCCGGAGCAAACTGCAGGTGGCAGCACAGCACGCTTCCCCGCAGCAATGCGGAGACAGCAGGCCTCAACATGCAGCACTTCCTCCGCCACAGGCACAGGGCAGAGACCACAGCTCCCAGCATGCAGCACGCCCCCGGCAGCAAAAAAAAAAAAAAAAAAAAAAAAGGGCTCAAAATGCGTTGAGCTGTAGCCCCCACCGCGGAGAAAGCGGAAGAGCTGCCCCCTGTAGACCACCTCGTCCGCAGCGCCGGGAGTGAAGCGTTTTCCCCAGCTTCTATGCGGCGCGCCCCTCCTCCCTCAGCCAGGTCGAACAAACTCTCGCGAGAGCTCCCCCCCCACACAGATTGCGCATATCGGAGACGCTAAAGAAGCGGAGGAACGCGCCCGGCCAGGGCCGCGCCCCTCCCGCTCTGCGTGAGAATGGACTCGCCCGAAGCCGGGCTCGTGAAGGGCCGGAGTGAGCCAACGGGGCGGGGACGCCGCGGTTAAAAGATGAAGCGTCATGGCCGGCTCCTCTCGGAGCGAAATCACGCTGGCCCGCACGGGTGGTTGGGGGGAGGGGGTGGTCCCCGAAACGGACCAGCTGCGGGAAGCACTGGCCTACAAGGGAACAACTGGACTGAACCATGTGGGATGGTACTTCCCCCTAACGGCAAAGAGCCGGCAGCACACGCGCTTCCCCCGCCCCCGCCTTAGTCTCTCTGCCCTTTAAAATCGCCTCAAGAGGGTAAAAAAAGCCACGAAGGCCCCGACTAGTCCCCCAATACCTGCTATAATCCGTCGAGCCCCCTGACATGTTCCGGTCTCCAACCCCCACTGCTGTTCTGTCCTCAACTGAAAAGGCAGCGCCTCCGCCGCGCCTGGTTTATATAGCCATCCTGCCGCCGGGACTCATTCCGCCTTTCGCCGCGGAGGGATCTGTATATCGCCACGCACTCCGAGCCACAAATATGCCCCGTTTAGGACTCGCCGGTGTCACGGATGTCCCCACTCAAACTGGGTATGCTATTTCCCGTGGGGTTCGTAAGGCTGCAAAGGCCAGCAGAGCGGGGCGGAGATTGGAACTATTTTGTGTGCCGCGAAGGCGGAAGGATATTGCAGCAGTTGGAAAGTGACAGTGCCCTCGCTCCTTCCTTTTCCTGCTCGTGCCCCCGCCACTCGCGCCACGGGGTTTCCCTGGCCGGCCCCTGCTGCAGAGTGCGGGCAGAGACTCAGCTCGGGATGGCGCGGGGGGCTGGGTGGTCGGAGGGGGGGAAGCTCTGCAGGGAAGAGCGGGAGAGAAGGGCAGCTCGGCGAGGGGCCAGAGGAGGGGAAAGGGCAGCTGAGGCCCGAGGAAGGGGCAGGGAAAGACAGGAGGGAAGCTGAGGGGATGGGAGAAAAGGGGGCATCAGGTGAGGATGGTTAAGGGATCAAAGCCTGAGCATCAGCTGTGAGGAAGGCAGGGTTATCACATGGCAGGATTTTATCACCAGTCTTGCCGTGTTGGTGTCAAACCCAGGCTCCAGGAGTCATGGGATTATGTGAGACACGCACGCACACACAGTAAGCTTCTAGCTCTTGTGTTGTGGGGACAAAGCTGGAAAACCGCCCTCTGAAAGTCTCCAGAACAAGACTGGCAGTAAAAGAACTGCAAATAGAGTCAAAAGAAAAAACCCTTTGGTGATTTTTAAATCAACCTTGTGATTTTGGGATTGTGGGGGGAGGTGATTCAGAGTTTTGAATGTCTGGAGTAGGCAATACTGGAGAGGGACCAGGGGAAGGAGAAGCTGTGGTGCTCTGGAGAAAGGGACGTGTGGAAGCAGCTCAGGGAACAGGTACCAGGGATGCAGGAGTGAGGTGGAATAGGGGAGAAGATGGAACCTCGGGGAGACAGTTGCAGATAGGGAGATATTGCTGGCTATATTGTTTGGCTAGATGGTGATTTCTACTGCTATACCTCTGTTTAATTCATGTGCTCAGATACTGTGGTGATGGGTGCTGTATAAAACCCCGAAAAGGTTAAATACATTAGCTTCAAACACTGTTTTACTGGTGGGCAGCATCAAGATTTATGTTTGGTTGATTGTTTTTGAGGAAGCAGAAACTGGTGATGGGATTGTAAAGGAGAGTTAAAACGTGGGTAATGTATTCTAGATCAGTTCTTCTCAACCAGGGGTCCGAGGCTTCCAGGGGGGCCGTGAGTAGGTTTCAGGGGGGCTGCCAAGTATGGCCAGCATTAGACTTGCTGTGGCCCAGGGTAGATATGTAAAGCCCCACCATATGGGGCTGAAGTGTGGGCCCTGAGCCCTGCCACCTGGGGCTGAAGCCAAAGCCTGAGCAATATAGTTTCGCGTGGGCCCTGTGGTATGAGGCACCAGACAATTGCTCTGCTTCTATCCCCTAACTCCGGCCCTGGCTTTTGTACACAGAAAACCAGTTATCGTGGCACAGGTGGGCCGTGGAGCTTTTATAGCATGTTGAGGGGGGCTCAGAAAGAAAAAGGTTGAGAGCCCCTGTTCTAGATGAAGGTTTATTTGGGGGAAGTTTGTGTGGGAGTTAATCCTTGCTGTTGCTAGGATTGCTGCAGATTTGTTCGTATGTGATGGAAACGTTGTGACAGATTGCAATTGACAGTCTGACAATGTGAATACTAAATTGTGTCAGGAAATATTGTTTTGATTATACAAACTAAAATAAAACAAGATAATACATTAAATAAATAATTTTTTTTTTATTGTGCAAGCTAGATCAAGATGGTCAATGGTATTATGCTAGTTTAGGGGTTCTCAAACGGGGTCGCAATGTGGGGTGTCATGAGCTGTCAGCCTCCACCCCCAAAGCCTGTTTCACCTCCAATATTTATAGAGTTAAATACAAAAAAAATGTGTTTTTTAATTTATAAGGGGGGTCACACTCCTAGGCTTGCTGTTTGAAAGGTGTCCCAACACAAAAGTTTGAGAATCATTGTGCTATTCAGGGGCTAGTTGTGCTAGTTCATGGGGAACCGTGGCCAATGGGAGCTTCAGGGGAGGTACCTGCAGGTGAGGGCAGGGCATGGAGCCCTCTGCCCCTCCCCTCCGGGGTCGCAGGGATGTGGTGCCAGCCGCTTCCGGGAGTGGCGCGGGGCCAGGGCAGGCAGGGAGCCTGCCTTAGCCCCGCTGCGTGCCTCTGCTATGCTGGAGCCGCTCCAGGTAAGTGGCACTGGGCCAGAGCCTGCTCCCCGAACTCCTCCTGCACCCCAACCCCCTGCCTCGAGCTCCCTCCTGCACCCCAATTCCTGCCCTGAGCCCCCTGTTGCACCCCATACCCTTCCTGTACCTCAGCCCCCTGCTACACTCCTCACCCCTCCTGCACCCTAACACCCTGCCCTGAGCCCCTTCCTGCACCCCAAATGCTTGCCCTGAGCCCCTTCCCACACCTCACACTCCCTCCTGCAACCCAACCCCCTGCCCCAGCCCTGCATTCATGGCCCTGCATTCAATTTCCCCACCCAGATGTTGCCCTCAGGCCAAAAAGTTTACCCACCCCTGTACTAGGTGCTTTCATGCCAATAAAAGAGGAAAAGTATTGCTGCATTTACTACACTTATCAGGTTTATTATAATTGTTTCATACTATTATTAGTGTATACAAATGATATAACATACTCATCCCATTTGTGTTCACTTGAGGAGGGAGAGGGCGGTTGAGTGTGGCAATTTGAGAATTTGTCTCTATAGCGAACATGTGCACAAATGCAGGTGAAGTTTTGAAAATCCAGCCTTCTCCCTCTCCAAATATTATTAAAACAAGACACTCCATTGCATGTGGAAGCATTTCTTTACGCAACACACAGTCAGCCTGTGGAACTCTTTGCCAGAGGATGTTGTGAAGGCCAAGACTATAAACATAAGTAAGTACTTCTTCATACAACGCACAGTCAACCTGCGGAGCTTGTTGCCAGGGGATGTCGTGAAAGCCAAAAGCACAACTGGTTTAAAAAAAATAATTAGATAACTTCGTGGAGGATAGGTCTATCAGTGGCTATTAGCCAGGCTGAGCAGGGGTGCAAAACCATGCTCTGAAGTGTCCCTAGCCTCTGTTTGCCAGAAGCTGGGAATGGACAAAAGGGGGTGATCACTTAATGATTATTAAGGCTATGTTTTAGTCACGGGTATTTTTAGTAAAAGTCATGGACAGGTCACTGGCTGTAAACAAAAATTCACGGGCCAGTGATCTGTCCATGACTTTTACTAAAAATACCCGCCCTGGCTAAAACTTGAGTGGGGGTTGCGGGTGCTCTGGGGAGGGCGGTTCAGGGTTGCTGCAGGTGCTGGGGGATGTGCCCCAGGACACCCGCTGGTTTTGGTGGCGGGGAGAGTTGGCGGGGCTGGCAGGGGCTTCCTATCCAACTCTGCCTCCCTGCAGCTCCTAGGTGGCGGAGGCAGGGGCCAGGGCAGGGGCTCTGCTGCTCCTGCCACGAGCGCTGGCTGCCGCAGTTCCCATTGGCTGGCAACTGCAGCCAATGGGAGCTGCGGGGGCGGGGCCTGTGGGCACAGGCAGTGCGTGACGTGGAGACCCCCCCCACCCCTCTGCCACCTAGGAGCTGCAGGGGGTCCATGCCAGTGGGAGCTAGGATCCCCCCATCCTGAGGTAAGTGCTTCCCAACCCCCTGCCTCTAGCCCTGAGCCCCCTCCCATACAACCAAACTGCTGCTGCTGGCCAGTCATTGCAAAAGTCACGGAGGTAACGGAAAGTCACGGAATCCATGACTTCTGTGACCAACTCGCAGCCTTAATGATTACCTGTTCTTTTCATTCCCTCTGAAGCACTTGGCATTGGCCACTGTCAGAAGACACAATACTGGACTAGATGGACCATTGATCTGATCCAGTATGGTCCTTCTCATGTGCTTCTGCCCCAGGGAGAGGATGAGAGAACAAACAATGCGACATACTGGAAGGTGCTCAGATACGATGGTGATGAGTGCACGAAAATACAGTGTTGCCCCTTTTTGACCTGAGGAGGTATTCAAAGTTTGGGGTCCTGAGGATGTCCCAGTTGAGGGAGAAATTGATGAAGTCTCATATTTTCTTTGATGCAATTTTGTTTATTTACAAGTAGGGCTGTCGATTAATCGCAGTTAACTCATGCTATTAACTGAAAAAATTCATTGTGATTAATCGCAGTTTTAATCGCAATGTTAAACAATAGAATACCAGTTGAAATTTATTAAATATTTTTGGATGTTTTTCAACATTTTCAAACATTGATTTCAGTCACAACACAGAATACAAAGTGCTCACTTTTTATTATTATTTTCGATCACAAATATTTGCTCTGGAAAAATGATAAAAGAAATAGTATTTTTCAATTCATCTCATACAAGTACTGTAGTGCAATCTTTTTATTGTGAAAGTGCAACTTAAAAATGTAGATTTTTTTTGTTACATAACCGTACTCAAAAACAACACTGTGTAAAACCTTAGAGCCTACAATTCACTCAGTCCTACTTCTTGTTCAGCCAATCACTAAGATAAACAAGTTAGTTTACATTTATGAGAGATAATGTTGCCCGCTTCTTATTTACAATATCACCTGAAAGTGAGAACAGGCCTTCACATGGCACTTTTGTAACCGGCATTACAAGGTATTTACATGCCAGATATGCTAACCATATGTATGCCCCTTCATGCTTCGGCCACCATTCCAGAGGACATGCTTCCACGCTGATAATGCTCGTTAATAAAATAATGCATTAATTAAATTTGTGACTGAATTCCTTGGGGGGAGAATTGTATGTCTTCTACTTTGTTTTACCCGCATTCTGCCATATATTTCATGTTATAGCAGTCTCGGATGATGACCAAGCACATATTGTCCGTTTTAAGAACACTTTCACTGCAGATTTGACAAAGCGCAAAGAAGGTACCAATGTGAGATTTTGAAAGATAGCTACAGCACTTGACCCAAGGTTTAAGAATCTGAAGTGCCTTCCAAAATCTGAGAAGGATGAGGTGTGGCGCATGCTTTCAGAAGTCTTAAAAGAGCAACACTCTGATGCAGAAACTAGAGAACCCGAACCACCAAAAAAGAAAATCAACCTTTTGCTGGTGGCATCTGACTCAGATGATGAAAATGAACATGCATCGGTCCGCACAGCTTTGGATTGTTATCAAGCAGAACCTGTCATCGGCATGGACGTATGTCCTCTGGAATGGTTGTTGAAGCATGAGGGGTCATAGGAGTCTTTAGCACATCTGGCACGTAAATATCTTGCGACATGGACTACAACAGTGCCATGCGAACGCCTGTTCTCATTTTCAGGTGACATTGTAAACAAGCCGGCAGCATTATCTTCTGCAAACGTAAGCAAACTTGTTTGTCTGTGCGATTGGCTGAACAAGAAGTAGGACTGAGTGGATTTGTAGGCTCTAAAGTTTTACATTGTTTTATTTTTTAACACAGTTTTTTTGTACATAATTCTACATTTGTAAGATCCACTTTCATGATAAAGAGATTGCACTACAGTACTTGTATTAGGTGAATTGAAAAATACTGTTTCTTTTTTACAGTGCAAATATTTGTAATTAAGAATAAAGTGAGCACTGTACACTTTGTATTCTGTGTTGTAATTGAAATCAATACATTAAAAATGTAGAAAACACCCAAAAATATTTAAATAAACCATATTCCATTAGCGTTTAACAGTGTGGGGCTGTTGTGTTAAGCAGGCTGCTGGGGTTAGAGTGCTGAATCAGGGTTACACAGCACACACACACTCAGGAAACTGCATGCTTGTCTGCTGGCTGTTGGTGTCCGGGCTACAGCATCAGAGCTACAGCATCAGAGCATTTAAGGCACACAAGGTTACAGCACAGATGATGACAACCTCTCACTGGTCTTGGTTGAACCCTAAAACATTCCACAGACACAATTAGATTTGTAGTTAGAGCTAATGGACTGTTAGAGAAAGCTAAAAAATGCTGAATATGCAATTTCTTTCAGTTTAATTAGACAAATCCAAATATACAGACTGTACATTTATGATGTAAGGAAACCACAAAACTGTATATTTTAATGTTATAATCAGGGCTTAAAAATCCATAGGCCCATGGTAAGTGAGAAGATTTCCCTGGCAGGTGGGAGGAGCAAGGAATTAAGTCATCATTTTCTGCAGAATTTAATTTGTAATTAAAAAAATATATATATATATGTTTCCAGCTAATAATCAGAGCCTCTGTGTCTGCCTCTACCTCAGAGATTACTATGTCTTTGAACTTTCCAGGTAGCTAAACTTCTTTGAAAGCTCATGGATTGGCTATATTTGGAAAAATAGGTGTAAATAAGCAAAGTTATTAATTTTGAATATGGATAGTTATGGGCCCAGTTTTGCTTCCATTAGTGCACTGGACCCAATCCTCTTCCCATTGATGTCAAAAGGTGGTTTTTTGCTAATGATTTCAGGGAGAGCAGGATTTGGCAGAATGGCTCTAACATGCAGACCCACACACATTAACTATTTAGATGACTTTTGATTTTTGATATGATTTGGTGATTATTTCTCATTTGAACTGAGCACCATTGGGCTCAACTGCCTTTTGGCACATTAGTGGGAATAGAGGGTCCCTGTAGACTGCAAGCAACCACAAGCATAAGATGCATGCTGCCATTGTTCTTGGCATGCATAACCCATGGAAGATCTGGGTCTCAAGTTATTTTGCAGAAGCCCAGCTCTTTACAGCAAAATCCTAAAACTAAGGAGTTTGTGAGGGCTTCCAAAGAATGAAGACAGGCTTTCTCACTCCGTCATGTTGGATGGTCACTGCTATCCACAGATGTGTCCTGAGCTTTTTATGATGGGACTACAAAATTAGGTTTCTAAAACAAACTCTCAGTTCCCTTCTCAAAGGAATCCTCTTTATCAGAAAGATACGTAGAAGGGAATCCAATCCCTCCTTCCAAAAAAGCCACTGTCTTCATTTCGCGAAATGAAAGTAGGAAGAGACTCTATTTCCATTACTTCCAAATTAATAAAAAAATAGGAGATTCTTAAGCCATTCTGCATCTCTGGCGGATAAACCACTATCTGGTCAAAGAAAGTTCAGGATTGTCAGTTTGGTAACCATTATGTCTCTTCTAGAGAAAGGTAACTGACAATGCACTCTGGAACTTGTGGACATGAAGAGCGTGTTTGAGCAGCGTCTCTAGTTCTCTAGGGGGAACAGCACAGCCAATTTCTCTTTTTTTCTGACATCTGATCTGAATATTTTAAAAAATGCTTGGCAGCAGTTATGGCTTGCCTGGGATTATACGTATTTATTCTTCTATTTGGATAAATAACTGGTCAGTTATCACATAGAAAGGTGCCAAAGGGTCAGTTTTTGTCACCAGAGTCTTAGACTCCCATTGGGATTTATTATTAACTCCGTAGAATTCTTAACTATCCCTACTAGACAACTTTAAACATTAATAACCATTCTAGACCTCACTCATCTCAAAGCCTCCTACCTCGGGACAGGATGCAAGAACTCACCAGGCAAAAGAGCCACCAAGTAACAGTTTTGTCTGTGCTACCAATGTTAAGTCTCCTGGCCACAATTGTATTTGTAGTCACAGAGGATGTCTCCCCATCAGATAATCTTGGCGGACCTGAGATCACAGTGAAAATGGGCAATACAAGTTGCTATTTATTACCTCTGGATGACAGATGGACTGGGTGACTTGGCAGCAGTTTAGTATTGGACTTCCAGTCATTTACTTATTCAAAAGGAGTACTTGTGGCACCTTAGAGACTAACCAATTTATTTGAGCATGAGCTTTCGTGAGCTACAGCTCACTTCATCAGATACATGAAGTGAGCTGTAGCTCACGAAAGCTCATGCTCAAATAAATTGGTTAGTCTCTAAGGTGCCACAAGTACTCCTTTTCTTTTTGCGAATACAGACTAACACGGCTGTTCCTCTGAAACCTTACTTATTCAAGTTGAAGTAACTAACAAAGCATCTAAAGCAAGGAATGGAACTCAACATCTACAGAGGTTGGTTTCTTGAAGAACAACAACTGCGCATCAGTAGTCAGACTTCCAACTTGCCCCTGGAGAAGCCTCTCTGGTCTTTTTCCCTTTTGCCTTCTCAACCTTCTTTTGAGAGTGTTTCGCAGAGAAAAGGTACTTCCCACTTCCTTTCCTCTCCTCTCAGTCTTCTCTCCCTGGTTGGACTCACCCAGCACTTTATGGAGACAAACCCTGCTCTCCCTTATCTGGGCTTTATTTCTATTTAGGCCTGGCCTACCCTCCAGGTGCACCCAGGACTGATTAATTGCTTTCTCACGCCCCTATTAACCCTTTTGCAACATGTGTGGGGAAAAAATCCATCACACAAACTCAATATAGTAGTTTGGCCAAATTCTCTGCTAGAGTAACCTTGGTGCAGTTTCATTGAAATCACAATGGAAACAAATTAAATAATAACAACTTACACATGAACTGCGCCTCTGCTTCTTCACTGTTGCAGTCCAACTTTAAGCCTCACTCCTATGGGATACACATTCAGCAATGATTTCAGCATATCACGAGCTACCTTTGTCTATAATCTATTCGGTCTATTTGAAGAAGTTCAGTGTCTTACAGCCCTGTCATTCTGTGTTGACAGGACTTTACACTTTTTGAAACCCCAACTTTTGTAGTTCCTTGCCCTTGCAGGGGCCTCAGGCATTGGTGACACCTCAGTCTCTCCCGTTCTATGCCTGTACACAACAGTTTAGTCTCCTGAAGACTGAAATACCCAAGTGTGAGGAAGTGGGAATTTTCTGTAATATTTTTATGAATCCTGGGTGTGCTTTTGTTTTCCCTATATGCTGCATTGTTACCCAGAGTTGGGAAAGGGACTGGGACTGTTTGCTCTCAGGGCAGGCTAAGAGACATGGATATGGATATCACCTGGTTGTGTGAGCATTAGTCCCCATTCAGGTTTCAGAGTGTAGCCCCTGAGAAGACAATGGCAAATACAGTCACCAGACCATTGATACCTAGCAACTAACGACCCAGGGTGATATGGATTTCCCTGCCTCACCACAGGCTTGAGAACAAAGGACTGGAGAGGTGTGAGGTAGGGAATAAGAGTTGGCTGCTGGAAGGAGTTTGGGCTCGCACCTGCGAACTGACCAAAGATGTCAGACTAAGAGATAGACAGTGCTTGAACAATGGGATTCACTACAGCTGGGCTGAGCTCTGGGCTAACCATGATGGTCTATGCCAGTGGTCCCCAATCTTTCTGTGGCCAAGAGCACGTTCATGCCTGCAGAAGAGTGGGCGGGCAGCGACGCTTCTCGGCAGCATTTCGGTGGCGACGCTTCTCCGCTGGAAGCGCTCAGCTGCGGCATTTCGGTGGCAGGTTCTCCAGCGGATGCACTCCTCTCCTCTTGGTTCCTTGGTGCCAGCCCTGACAGCAGGTGCACATAAATGCCCCGGCGGATGCCATGGCGCTCGCAGGCACGGCATTGGGGACTGCTGGTCTATGCTTTAAACTTCATTTCTCTGTGCTAACCTAAGGACTTCTTTGCTGAGTTCCAGATGACTAAGAAACCCAACTGTTTTGACAATGCTGTTAGTGTCACTGTAAACGCTTGCTGAGGTGTATTAATCGCTGAAGCATGCACAAGTCTCCAACAAGAGCCTGTCTCAATTGGATTCACTGAACAGAGCTCATGGTGTGAAGCAGAAGTGCTGAAGAGGTCCAGTCTAAGGAGACAGTGAAGCTGCATGTCTTACCCTAGAGGAAGAATGAGATCCCTAGGGGGTCTGGCACATTGAAGGGGTTCCTTCCAGAGGATGTTCCAAAGCTGGAGGCGTAGTACTGGTCCTGTGGATCTGTGACACCAAGGCAACTGGTGAAATTTAATGGCCTCTGATATATAAAGCAGGTCAGACGAGATGATTTATTGGTCCTTTGTGGCCTTAAACTCTATGAAACTGAAATCCTTTGTTCAGTGGGGTCCTAAACAAGTTAATGAGAGCTCTTTGATTTCAGCTCATTGAGTAGTTATGCTTTAGACGTAATAGTTAACATCTTCAAATGCAACTAAGTGATTTAGGAGCCTTCCTAAGCAAAAGTCAATGGGATTTAGGCTCCTAAATCACATAGGTACTTTTGAAAATTTTACCTAATATCTATTCCAATTTATATTAGATATTTGGAATATTCCAAGAGCCTTTCTCAAGGCACTGGGCTTCACATTAACAGATCTGTCATTGTGCCAGCCTTCTTCCCACATCCACATCCCCAATCCAGTCAGGCTGTCCTGCCTTCATAGACTCATAGACTTTAAGGCCAAAAAGGACCATCATGATCATCTAGTCTGACCTCCTGCATGTTGCAGGCCACAGATCCTCATCCACCCACTCCTGTAATAAGCCCATAATCTCTGGCTGAGTTACTGAATTCCGCAAATCATAATATAAATACTTCAAGTTACAGAGAATCCACCATTTACTTTACTTTACACATGCAAGTGATCCATGCTCCATGCTGCAAAGGAAGGCAACCCCCTCCCCCGGGTCTCTGCCAATCTGACCTGGGAGGAAAAATTCCTTCCGACCCTTTCCTTCATTAAATAAGGAAAATATCTACAGTACGTCTGGAGTATGCTTTTGAAATGCTGTGTTTTAGTAAAATATATGTGATGTTCTGTAGACATGAGAGATACAGTTGTAATAATAGCTGGATGCCTTGAATCCTCTGTTTGATTTGGGGGTCAAATTCTACCCTTCAGATACTCACCAGAGAATAGAGGAAAAGAGTTGGGTGGTTCAGGCCCTGGACTGGGAGTTGGGAAATGTCGGCTCTATTCCCCACTGTGCCACACACTTGTGTTGTGGCCCTAGGCAAATCATTTAGGGGCTGACAGTGCACTGTTGAGGTCAGTGGTTTTGTCATTGGTTTCAACTGGACCAGGACTGGCTCTTTGTATACACTTTAGTTTTCTCTTCTGTAAAGTGGGGATAGTAATAACTCCCTTACAGGGGTTTTGTGAGGGCAAATTAAATGTTTGTGAAGAATGTTGAGATCCTGAATTGGAAGGTGCTTTAGAGTGCAAAGTATAATTAGTTAATGGGAGTTGTGTGCATGTGTCTGAGGGCAGAGTTTGTCCTTTAGATTGCAATGCAAGAGGAAAGAAAGCTAGAAAAATTAAGCAAGTGACAGCTGCTGCTGACATCCTGAAAGAGTACTGCATTTACATTTATTCTGCAGGCCAAGTGGAACACTTCTGCTCTACAGTGGTACACTGTACTTCTTGTACATCTGTCAGAAGCAGTCTGCAAAAAATAAGAGTGGGGGCTGCCTCAAAAATTCTGAGAAAAGGTAAATTTGAACTTATTGATTAATTTCACAAAAATCTTGACATTGACCTGGTTTTGTTCTCAGTACAATTGAATCTTTCATGTAATATATTTATTCTCTTGGTTGTTCAATTTGGCATCCCCAGGTGATACCCAAAATTATAATTGCCAACTTAAATTAACTTGGGGGAGGGATAGCTCAATGGTTTGAGCATTGGCCTGCTAACCCCAGGGTTGTGAGTTCAATCCTTGAGGGGGCCATTTAGGGATCTGGGGGGAGAAAATTAGGGATTAGTCTTGCTTTGCGTGGGGGGCCAACCCTGATATTCTATGAACTTCAGTTTGTACCAAAGTAGTCACATTTACTGCTGCTTATCTAACAATTGCTACAGCCTGGGCCTGCTCACGATATTGATTCCTTTTAGTGTGGGGTCTTTTTTCCTTTGTTCTGCAGCCATGCAACTCTGTCCTACTAATGGTGAAATCTACTGATTGTTCATTGGTAATTAGAATTATAATAATTTACATGTTTCAGAGTAGCAGCCGTGTTAGTCTGTATTCGCAAAAAGAACAGGAGGACTTGTGGCACCTTAGAGACTAACCAATTTATTTGAGCACAAGACTCTATAGATACAAAATTGACGGCAACTATTGAGTGAAGAAATGAAATCTTGTTACATTTCTGTATATTATGAAGTTTAATGTCTTGTGTGACTTCTGGTTATAGTAGGTTATATACCCAATATTAATTATGAAATCAAATCTTTAAAATAGAGTGTGCTCTTAAAGTAATATATATTTACACCATAAAAGAATAAAAGTGTCCACTGAATGCATCCAATGAAGTGAGCTGTAGCTCACAAAAGCTTATGCTCAAATAAATTTGATAGTCTCTAAGGTTCCACAAGTCCTCCTTTTTTTTTTTGCCAATATAGACTAACACGGCTGCTACTCTGAAAAGTGTCTCACTAACTATGGTGCTATATAAGTAACAACGTAAGTGTGAGTGGTTAATTAGACTGCTGTCAGGCTGAAAGGAACAACTGGCTAGCTCTTTATCAGCTGGTAAAACACTGCATAGAAAAGTTCAGGGTTTAAATGTCTTTCCAGGCTTTTATTGTCAGAACATAAAAAAATTAGCTTTAAAACTGGCAGAAAAGAAATGACACAAGGTATTCATCTCTCTGGATTGCAAGCATTCTTTGCTTGTTTTGCCCTTCATGTGTCAGCCAAGTGTAGCAAAAGTTTCCAGCCTCTAGAAGGACAATTTCACTTCCCTCACTGAGTATACTGCAGAGTTTATAGGACCTGTCACAATGAGTAAATGTTAACAACAAAGACAGATCACTGCATCATTAACTGTAAACAAACTATATTCAGAGCCAAAACATGCACCATTATCAGGGCTAACCTACATTTCTACAGGATCAAAGTTTTCTGTTGAGCCTTTATTTTTCTAACAAAATGTGAGGTAGTAGATAAAGCAGGTGACTGAGGATCAGAACTCCTGAATTCTATTCCAGGCACTGTTACAGACTCACTATGAGACTACAGGTGAGTAATTTCAACTCTCTGCACCTCAGTTTCACCTGGTTTATAAAATAGAAATAACAATCCTTTTCTGCTTCACAGGGATTTCTTAGATTGTGAGCAGTTCAGGACAGAAATCATGTTTTTATGTGTGTATTCTTACACTGTCTGGCCCAATGAAGCACCCCGTTCTGAGTGGGGCCTTTAGGGTACTACCACAATCTAAATATTAACAAATAACAATTAATAAGGGACGTTGTGAGGCTTAATTATCTGATGTTTATAAAAACTCTTTGAGATCTTTTAATGAAAGATGCTATCTAGGCTCTATCTGTATTACATCTTTTTAACCAGTTAGTGGCATAGGTGGTGGTAAACATGTCCACAGAACTAAGAGTGTTTCTCCCAGGCTTTCAGTAGTTGTCTTCATGTAACTTTCTGGTGTAGGTTTAGGTGGTGTTTTTTGAAGTGTAATTAGGGCTGCCAAGAGATGCCTTTGGGGACCAATCCTCCTTTCTAGCTGTCCTCGCAGTAGGACTTTCTAGAGTGCTACTTGTGCCACACTATGTTCATGGCCTTTGGGCACAGTGGTCCTGACTGTCCCCGAACAAATAGGTGTAAATGATTACATGAGGTGCAAGGCAGTGGAGAATCAGGCCCTCTATCTGTAGCTCAGGTACTATGTAATAGCTCCCCAGATTTTCCCAGAATGCACTAATACAGATTCAGCAGTTTGGTAAGTGTAGATGCACGAACATAGTTGTCATAGAGTTGTGTTGTGAAAAAAGCTACTGTTTGGACACAACAGTGTTTGTTTGTTGTAAATGATTCAGATGACAGTTTTACAAACTAATTACCAAAATATAGCATAAGAGCACAGCATAAGTCAAATAATAAACTGCTCTGATGGCTCAGTTTTGGACCACACTCATCATCCAATAATGTGAAGCTTTTTGCGGAGAGTTTTAATATAGTCATATGCCAAATATTTCTTTGAAGCCAGGAAAACAAAACTGAAAAAAAACACGCAGTCTCTCAAACCTCATATGCTGCTATGCAGATTAGAGGGTATAGTCTCATAGTGTGCAGAACTTTTTGCACAAAATACTTGGAGTGGTGCAGCAAATTAGGGCGTTAGCAAGTAGTTACAGTGGCAATCGTTAGCGCTAACCCCGGGACATGCACTTTAGCACAACATGTCCCAGTCGTCAGCAGTAACCAGTAGCCTTTGTTCCTTACACAGCAGGAACCAGAAATGACAATTCATATTGGACTATAGAAATGTATTAATTACTTTATCTCCTGTGTGTCACAATGCTTCCTTTAAAAGCCTCTAGTGATGTGTGTTTGAGTCTCATATAGTGATTTTTTTGCTATCATATTTGGCATTTATTTGCACCCCATTTTTGATTAATTTGTAAGTGGGGGAACCTGGGAAATGACCCTTTCTAACCAATCTGTTTCCTGGCTGTAGATGTTCAGTAGCCTCCCAGTCAGGGAATATTTCATTTCTCTGCTAAGTAATGTTCTGTAGCTTGTATTATTATTTCCAAATATACTCAGATGCACAATTTACCTTGGTCTGAAACTGCAAGACCTTTATGTGGCTTTACGCCTTCTCTTCCTCCAGGAATTTCACAACTAAATCACTGATCTCATATAGGTGTCGTGGTGAATAAAGACTCATTCAATATATGCACACAATATTTAAAACTCTTTCAGGACCTCACTTGGACATGATATTTTATCTTTTGGCTATGGACCCAAAACTGATAGAATTTCTTTTTCATAAATGTATGACTAAATCTGGGAAAGCTCAGTATGTAACACAGATGAAGATGGTTATAAATGGTTTATTCTAAATACATTAAAGGAATTTTCTGATTTCCTCTAATGCCTTTCATTAGTGAGAACAACATTTAGCTAGCTGGGAAACACATCTTGGCAATCCTAAAGAACAAATTCACTTGCAAAATGTACATTGAAATTGTATTTGCTAACATACTGTGCAAACGAATCATGCCTCTGTATGCTGACTGAAGGAACTGAAAGTGAGAGATGCAAGGGATCACTGCCTCCAAGTTGCTCTTGCCATAGAACTGCTGCTGCTGCTCAAGAAAAAAACTGCAGCATGGATTTCCTCTGCCACTGAAGGTAAAAAGAGGGCACAGCAAAGACTGGGGGAGGGGTAGAGAGCAAGTCGGTGTCCTTGCTGTCTAAAAAAGCTCATTCAGTTTCATTTTTTGTGAGGCAGAAATGCTGGTGCAAAAGAAAAAAAACTATTTTAACTGCTTAGGGTGGCAAGAGTGACAAGGAAGCACACCCCCCTGCTCTCTGGAGGAGACACTGCAAAGGAAGGAGGGAGAACTTAGAAGAGTTGCTACTTTATCATTTAGAAACTGTTTGCTGCTGCTTCTGAGATAATTACCATTTGACACTGCTGTACTATAAATATCATCCTAATGAGCAAAGGCAACTGTGAAAGATATTCAGTATGGTGGATTGGCAACAAGAAAAAGTAATGCTAAATACCCAATATAATGTTGAACACATCAGTACTGTGTGTATAAAGATGGTTTAATTGTTGTTTACTATTATGGCTATTAAATGTTCAGCACCCTGAGTGCCTCCCTAAGAAGGGTGGACGCAATTTATAATACAATTGTTATGATGGATCGGTGTCCGGAAATGCCCAAGATTAGATACATGAAGTGAGCTGTAGCTCACGAAAGTTCATGCTCAAATAAATTGGTTAGTCTCTAAGGTGCCACAAGTACTCCTTTTCTTTTTGCGAATACAGACTAACACGGCTGTTCCTCTGAAACCTGCTAAATATTGGTGAGTACTCAAAAACACTTTTGTCGGTTGTCAAGAGTCAAGAAGTGGCTTCAGACTTGCAGAGTGGAATTCTGCAAAGTGGTTGAGGCTTGCAGTGTAGAGTCCTCAATGAGCCTTTCATAAGCGGCTTTTGTTGAATTCTCCACATCTGCTTAGCCTCTCTGTCATATCTAGCAGTTCTTTGCTCTCCTCATCTCCCCTGGGCTCTCACTGGTTCTCCACTCCATCAGAGATCCATTGCAGGCAGATTTAGCCATATGCAACAGACCCCTATATGATAGGAAGCCAGGTCTGTCCCTTGCTAAAGCCAGTGTATGTTGCCCTGGTGGCTTAATGGGGCTTAATGGGGCCTTAAAGATGGTAAAAGCAGACCTAATAGAATATTTCCAGTGTACCAATTCCCCAAGCCACCCTGAGTGTAGTGGCATGTGGCATACCAAAAGTGTGGCCAAGGCAGGAGGAATCAGATGATAATTTGCTGTTGTCTCAGGTCCTCTCCTTCTAGGACCTCCTTTTCTACCAGTCTGCGCCCGAGGACTGCCTTTAGCGCTGATCTCCTTCCCCTCAGTCATCAATGGGACCTCCTGTTTCTGCTGGGGTCAGAGAGGGAGTGAGCAGAGCACTGTGCATTCCAGCCATTCTGGCCTATAGATCAGTCAGTTGGCAGCTTTGGGAAGCTGCTGTAAGGGTATGTCTACACTGCAGCTGGGAGGTGTAATTCCCAGCTGAGTAGACATGCATGCGCTAGTTCTGCTTGAACTAAAAGATAGTAGCATGACTGCGGTAGCTCGGGCTAGCCACCCGAGTATGTACCCAGGGGGTCAAGTGGGATTAGTATGAGTTAGGTGCCCAAGTACAAGCCTGCCTGGGTGCTGCGTATGCACTCTGGTTGCTTGCCTGTGCTGAAGCCCATGCTGCCATGCCTGCACTACTGCTCTTACTGATGCTAGCTAAATAAATTAAAACTAGCACGGGCATGCCTACCTGAGCTACAATCATACCTTCATTTGAAAGGCCCCCAGTGCCCGAACAAGATATTTTAGTTGAACGGTTTTATGATTGCTAAAGTGACCCAGTTTGTGTTATCCCTAGACACATTCTGTAACCCATTTGTTTTATGAGGCAAGCACTAGGGTAGCAGATACTGTATGCATTTCTAGGGAATGGGGGCATATTCTAATATATCCTGTTTTTGTTTGTTTTAGCTAGTACCCAACTAGTGGAGCTGCTGGTATGTGTGGGTGGAGGGGAATCCAGCTACAGAAGATTTGCTGCTCGCTGTGACATTTTACAAATAAATCTCTTTCATTGAAAGTGAGTGGCAAGAAATATATTTCTGCTGGCAAGCAGGGATCAAAATAAGACAGACGAGTGTTCATCTCCATTTAAATTTCTTTGTATGTGTCTGACTATTTTTTTCAAGCTCGTGAGCTACAGAGTTTGGCTACATTAGCCAAATTGTTTGTTTAAATGTGTTATTGCTGTCACTGTTCTACTGATTATTGCTTGCACTCCTCCTTGAAGCCATTAGTAAACTTGAATCAACCCTGACAGTTGATCTTATAGTAATCTGAGCACCGCATTAAAAAAAGTCCTCTCTGGGGTAAAGGCAGATAGAAAGGTGTCCCTCTATCCCAGTCTCTTAGCCAGCTTTGTATGTTCACTGTCTACATTTTTTGCTTTGTATGTGTGGTTTCCATTCCAACGTGGGGTAGTGTTTGACAGCTGAGTGGTTTCCTTCGGGCTCCAGAAGTAAGTGCATCTGGTGGAACATGTAGCATCGCTTGTTGAATCCTTTACAGCAACTTTTCACAAAAGAAAGTTGTTTTGGTTGTCAGTTCTTCGAGTCATGAGGCAAGTACACTTCTTTGGCACAGATCCTGTCTCTTCGAACGGTTCTGATATGCTGGGAGTCACTTTGAACCAAAGCTAGGCTTATATACAAAGTAAGCACTCTGCGCTTTCGAGGGCCCAGTAATTTAATGCCCGTCTGTCAACTTGCAGGCTAGCTTCTGATTTAGAATGAAAACAGAGGTAGAATAATCAGTGCCAAGCCTCCATGACAGGCAGCAGATCTACAGTGTGGGGCAACTCATATCCATCTCCCCATAATTCATAAGGGTGGCCTTACTTTGAAGTTTGTGTCCAGTATTTCACTGAGCAGCAGACGGAGACCAGCACAGTAGCAGCATTAACATCAGTACTCATTGTGACAACATGCCTTATCTAATTAGGAAAACCCTCACTTTTTCCTGCTTACAGCAGCCTTCCTCTTTTATTTTAGTATGCGGTAGAATCATCTTGTAGTGAAGTCAGTTTTTAATAGAACAACTTCCCTTTAAGCAAACATTCTGTGTACTGTAATTGAGATTGCAGGGGCTGATTCATCCTTGTACGGTTTTGCATGAGGAATAGAATTCAGGGTTTTATTGTATGTGGCCCACATGTGTAACCAGACTCTGGAATAAAAATATCAGATCTTTCAGTGTTTTGTAAGAGTAACTGAGAAACCTGAGCGCTAGTAACTGCAGGGCGGCCCCTGTCTATAGTGCAGTAGAGGTAAAATGTAATTGTGATTTGGCACCTTTTAATAGGGTGACCAGATGTCCTGATTTTGTAGGGACAGTCCCGATTTTTGGGTCGTCTTCTTATATAGGCTCCTATTACCCCCCTCCCTATCCCTATTTTTCACATTTGCTGTCTGGTCACCCTACCTTTTAAAAACCCACTTTGCACTCATGACTGCGACTCCTGAATCAGGAGCTGGCATCCAGCTGAGTTTCTCATTCTTGAATGGATGACTGGAATACATGTTTGATTCTATGATTCCTCTTTGCGTGGAATCATGTGATGTTGTCCCTCTGATGTCATGATCCCTCCAATGCAATTACCAATCAGAGTATAGCTTCTCAGACCGAGGAGACAGTTCAACAGCCCTTACACTCAAAAGTCCCATCTCTGGATTTCTGTAGAAATCAGAATGTAAGCTTTCTGGTGCAGGGAGTATGTCTTAATTTTATAGTTATACAATGACATGTACACTTACAGTGTGCAAAAGGAACAGGAGTACTTGTGGGGCTGCCCACGAAAGCTTATGCTCAAATAAATTCGTTAGTCTCTAAGGTGCCACAAGTCCTCCTGTTCTTTTTGCGGATACAGACTAACACGGCTGCTACTCTGAAACTTATAGTGTGGCATTTTGTACATAATAATTGGGCAAGCTTTCTTTGCGTGCTGAAAGAGATTCAGCAATAAAAAAAGGAGGTGCATAGATGTGGTGTGTTTATCTGCATAAACACATGCTGATAACACACTGGCACAGAGGACAGTCCTGAGTGCTAAGCTTCCTGGCTTTTTACCTGTAACCAGAAAGTCCTACTAAACAGGAAATTGTCAAATCAATTCAGAAAAACTGCCATCTACTGGCCAAGCTAGAGATGTACTTGCTCAGGCATTAGGTCTTCTCCTTTGTCATATATATATGTACAGTTTTACCAAGCATAACTCAATAATAATAGCTTGTAGTTCCATAGAGCCTATCACCACTTTAGTCAGAAATAGAGCTGATCAAAAATTTTCAGATGGAATGTTGTTCTGTTGGCAACTGCCATTTCCCCTCATTCAAAACTTTGCAAGGAATGTCAATTTTGACAGTTTCATTTTGGGGCAAAAAAAATTGAAACAAAGTATTTTGATAATGATGAAACTTTTTTTTACATTTTTGGAATATAACATCCCTGTGCCCTTTTACTCCTATTTCACCCCCAACCCCAATTCTTACCCCTTTCTTCTCCCCTACTGCTATCCCCCCTTGCTCTTGCTAGTGACCCCACCCAACTCCTGCCTCTGTCTTCCCACTCTGCTTCTATTTTCCCCTGCCCGAATCCTGTCCCTGTTCTCTTTCCTCTGCTCCTGGCCCATCCTCATTCTCTGCCTATATTCCCCCACTCCTGTTCTGATCCCCCTCAGCTCCTACAGCCCTTCTTCTCCAGGCTCCGATTCTCTTTCCTCCCACCAAGCTCCTGCATCTCTCCCCGCACCCTGTATCTCTTCCACACACATCCCATCACTCCAGTCAGGGTGCTTCCTCCTGGTCCTCTTCCTTGCTGCTTGGGGGTCAGTTGCAGGAAAATTGTGAACACAGGAGAGACATTCTCCCTGATAGCAGTTCTGGTGCTAGTTCCACAGTGGCCCTGGCAGCCAGGAGGCACAACTGTAGGGAAAGTCCATCTCAACTCATGAAAACCTGGGCTGGAGCATGAATAGTCCAGATGGAATCTTCAGAGAATTTCATTGCCAAATGCTAACAAACCTCTTCTGAGTATGTGCCATTTGCGATTTTTCAGAGGCTTATAACTTGGCCAAATTTGGTTGGATTTTCATGGGCATGGCAAAAGACACATTTTTGACACCAGCGTGACCCGTCCCCCCCAATCCCTGTCAATTTTTAAGTCTTTGTTCCAAAGCACTAAGGTTCGAGAGCTTTCCAGCAAAACGGTTGTAATAGGTTGTTTTTTTTTAAAACATGGGCAAAACAATGTATTTTTCCCTAACCTCGTTCTCCAAAATGGCTGAACCATTTTAGCTGAAACTTTCAAAATAAATAAAATAAAAAAAAATAGCTTTTGACAGACACCCAGCATGGAAAATATCAGCCTGAACAATTTACATTTGGAAGAGTTATAAGCAACAGAAAACAGTATTTTATAGTGGAAAGTGTCAGACAGCCTTAATTATAGACTTGTCGCCTCTAATTAGGGCCTACCAAATTAACAGTCCATTTTGGTCAATTTCACGGTGATAGGATTTTAAAAATCATAAATTTCATGATTTCAGATATTTAAAAATGAAATTTCACAGTATTGTAATTGTAGGGGTCCTGACCCAAGAAGGAGTTGTTGGGGTGGGAGGTCACAAGATTATTGTGGCGGGGGGAGGGAGGCAGGGGGGTTGCAGTACTGCTCCACTTACTTCTGCGCTGCTGGTGGTGGTGGAGGTGCCTTCAGAGCTGGACAGCTGGAGAGCAGCAGCTGCTGGCTGGGAGCCCAGCTCTGAAGACACAGCCATTGCCAGCAGCAGCGCAGAAGTAAAGATGGCATGGTATGGTACTGCCACCCCTACTTCTCTGCTGCAACCTTCAGAGCTGGACTCTTAGTCTGCAGCCACCGCTCTCCGGCCGCCCAGCTCTGAAGGCAGTGCAGAAGTAAAGGTGGCAATACTGTGACCCCCCTAAAATAACCGTGCCACTTCCCTGCAACTCCCTGTTGGGTCAGGACCCCCAATTTGAGAAATGCTAATCTCCCCAGAGAAATCTGTACAATATAGGCTAAAAGCATATAAAAGATCAGATTTCATAGAGGGAGATCAGATTTCACAGTCCGTGATGTGTTTTTCATGGATGTGAATTTGGTAGGGCCCTACCTATATTACAGTTACCAGACCTAAAGTGTCTGAGCACCTTTGCCACATGAAAGTCTCTCAGTTGCAGTGGCAGTTCCATATAGAATAGTTAATATTTTCTATACCGAAAATAGTTATGTAGCTTTGAAAATTTATTCTAGTAGGAACCTGCATCAGTGAGAACTGGATTCTCTGAGCTGCCCTCTACCATCTCTTCCAAGAAGAGAACCTGCTAAGTGAAGGACTGGCAGAAATGTTAATTGGAGTAAAGAAATTAACAAGTCATACATTTTCCTTTTATTTTGTTATTTTGTATTCTCCAAAAATGTGTCAGTCCTGCAGAGATGAAAAATATGGTTTTAAACCTCTAAGGAAGGGATTCTCACCCTGTTTCATACTGTGCCTTCTTTTCAAGCTTCATTTGACAGGGTTTCCTCAGATGACTCCCAGAATTTTTTGAACCGGTTCCCACGATGTTTCAAACATGGTGTGATGGAATCTGTGCAGTGGTACCTAGTGTGTTTCTGACATCTGAGGTGAGGATGATGAGTTGCAAGTAACTGAATAAATCTACTTCAGCAGGAAACTAGAGAAAAGTGGCCTGACTTTCCTCTCACTGACACTTTTTCTATGCCAGTATAACTCATTGATTTCAATGGAGTTACTCCTGATCTACACCTTTGTAAGGGGAGAATCAGGCACAGAGAATTGGCTCATGCTCTCAATTCCTCCAGAAAACTGCTGGTGACCCTCTTAAGTATCATAGCTAACAAGATTAGAACCACTGCTCTACAATTTTACACGTTTCTAAAGAAAATAATTTTTATGATTTTCTGTTTGTTGCCTAAAAAAATGGACCATAAACTGAATTACAGTAGAGAATCCATGAGGTTAAAATCATCCAAGTCCTGGGGGGGTAGTGTGTATTTTTCTGTCTGTGGGTTCGTGTCTTCAGATAGATGAGGTAAAAGATCCTCATTTGTCAGTACTTTAGGTTTGTTAGTAGTAGTTGAGAGGTCTGTGATTGGTTTCCATGGCTTTCCAGGACACTTTGGGACAGATGGTTCTGGGAGATCTGGCAACCCACCAAATAAAGGAATATCAGGAATAATTCCAGGGCTGTCTGGTTCTGCAGGGAGATCAGGGATCTCAGTAAAACCATCTGTTAGAGTACTAGGCAGCACATCTAGCTCTACCAGATTAGGCTTATGAGATTGTATTTCAGCTACTACAGCTAGCAGCGTTTCCTTTTGGTTAGTGACCTTGTCATGGGATTCTTCAGAAGACTCTTCTGTTGAATGTTTACATTTGTCCTTTATCTTCTTTTGCTTATCCTTATGTTTTCCGTGCCCATGTCCATGTCTATCCTCATGTTCTGATCCACACCCAATATCGTGTCTGCGCCTGTGTTCATCCTTATGCCCATGTCCACGCCTGTGTTCATGTTCTGGTCCATGTTCAATATCATGTCTGTGCCCATGTTCATCCTCATGTCCACGTCTATGATCATGTTCTGGTCCATGCCCAATATCATGTCTGTGCCCCTGTTTATGTGCTGGTTCATGCCTAATATCTTTTCCTGGCCCTTTGCCAGGGTCTTGTCCTTCTCTAGGTCCCTTTTCATTTTTAATTTGGGGTGTGTATTGAATAGTTTTAGCTTCCACAGCTAGAGATCGGAAAGGAGTAAAGCCTGGAGGCCTTCTCATCAGTAGATTCTAAAAAGGAACAGGAGATATTAGACGAATATATTGCAATAATATTATTATCTACACATAGTACACCATTTGGAACAATTCTGCTTGTGGTTGCAATGTAAGAGGTAGACATCTCTTGCCAAATTTTTTTTAAAATAGTGCTTATAAAGAAGGTGGTGGGGGAGGGGGGTACTTTGTTGACTGCCTGCCTTAGTTTCAAATATTTGAGAACTAGCAAATTGCAGATGATGTGTAAATGTGAGTCAATAAACAAAAATATGTTGTTAACAGATCTTGTGAACTAAGCTAGATAGTCATGTGTATTTATAAGGGTGATAATAACAACACTTCATAGTGTTTTAGAAATTCTAGCTAAATAAAACACTTCACCCATCACTGAAATCCAGCCACCTTTAGGATGGAATAGTACAGCATTCAACCATTGTTCAGGGAAGTTTATGGTGAAGCCAGTATAATATGATCTGCAGTGTAGACCTAGCTGGAGAGGACATCTGCAGTCAATACAGAACAAATACGATGACCCAAATTCCAGAAGTTTATTTTTATATCCTTTCTCTGAGACCACCATGCTCTGACACAGATACAGGGCTGGATAATGGTTGGATAAGGAGGAGGAGGAGGATCTGATGGAAATGTCTCCTGAAAACTAAATCTACAAATCCAGGCCCATCCTGCCAGGCGAAAGGGGATCTGGACTGATACCTGCTGCCCTACTAATGTGCAAAGATCAGCAGATATTGTGGAGATTTGTTTATGTCCCCAAAATGGTAATTCCTCCCTCCCCCCGCCCCCAGTTTGCAAACACAATCAACACTACAAAAAGAAGGATTCTGGGTGGACTCCTCCTGAAGGTCGAAACAACAGACTGGACTTCCACATAGAATGCTTCCGCCGACATGCACGGGCTGAAATTGTGGAAAAGCAGCATCACTTGCCCCATAACCTCAGCCGTGCAGAACACAATGCCATCCACAGCCTCAGAAACAACTCTGACATCATAATCAAAAAGGCACCACTGACTTCCTGAGGAAACTACAATCCATCAGTGATCTTCCTGAAAACACCATCCTGGCCACTATGGATGTAGAAGCCCTCTACACCAACATTCCACACAAAGATGGACTACAAGCCGTTAGGAACAGTATCCCCGATAATGTCACGGCTAACCTGGTGGCTGAACTTTGTGACTTTGTCCTCACCCATAACTATTTCACATTTCGGGACAATGTATACCTTCAAACCAACGGCACTGCTATGGGTACCCGCACGGCTCCACAGTATGCCAACATTTTTATGGCTGATTTAGAACAATGCTTCCTCAGCTCTCGTCCCCTAATGCTCATACTCTACTTGCGCTATATTGATGACATCTTCATCATCTGGACCTATGGAAAAGAAGCCCTTGAGGAATTCCACCATGATTTCAACAATTTCCGTCCCACCATCAACCTCAGCCTGGACCAGTCCACACAAGAGATCCACTTCCTGGACACTACGGTGCTAATAAGCGATGGTCACATAAACACCACCCTATACCGGAAGCCTACTGACCTCTATTTCTACCTACGTTCCTCCAGCTTTCACCCAGATCACACCACACGATCCATTGTCTACAGCCAAGCTCTACAATACAACCGCATTTGCTCCAACCCCTCAGACAGAGACAAACACCTACAAGATCTCTATCAAGCATTCTTACAACTACAATACCCACCTGCTGAAGTGAAGAAACAGATTGACAGACCCAGAAGAGTACCCAGAAGTCACCTACTACAGGACAGGCCCAACAAAGAAAATAACAGAACACCATTAGCCATCACCTTCAGCCCCCAACTAAAACGTCTCCAATGCATCATCAAGGATCTACAGCCTATCCTGAAGGATGACCCATCACTCTCTCAGATCTTGGGAGATAGGCCAGTCCTTGCTTACAGACAGCCCCCCAACCTGAAGCAAATACTCACCAGCAACCACATACCACACAACAGAACCACTCACCCAGAAACCTATCCTTGCAACAAAGCCTGTTGCCAACTGTGTCCACCTATCTATTCAAGGGACACCATCGTATGGCCTAATCACATCAGCCACACTATCAGAGGCTCGTTCACCTGCACATCTACCAATGTGATATATGTCATCATGTGCCAGCAATGCCCCTCTGCCATGTACATTGGTCAAACTGGACAGTCTCTACGTAAAAGAATAAATGGACACAAATCAGATGTCAAGAATTATAACATTCATAAAGCAGTCGGAGAACAATTCAGTCTCTCTGGTCACGCGATTACAGACCTAAAAGTCGCAATATTACAACAAAAAGACTTCAAAAACAAACTCCAACGAGAGACTGCTGAATTGGAATTAATTTGCAAACTGGATACAATTAACTTAGGCTTGAATAGATTGGGAGTGGATGGGTCATTACACAAAGTAAAACTATTTCCCCATGTTCTTCTGCGCCCCCCCCCCCCATTCCTCAGACGTTCTTGTCAACTGCTGGAAATGGCCCACCTTGACTATCACTACAAAAGGTTTTCTCCCCCCTTCCCCCCCGCTCTCCTGCTGGTAGTAGCTCATCTTAAGTGATCACTCTCCTTACAGTGTGTATAGTAACACCCATTGTTTCATGTTCTCTGTGTCTATAAATCTCCCCACTGTATTTTCCACTGAATCCATCCGATGAAGTGAGCTGTAGCTCATGAAAGCTTATGCTCAAATAAATTTGTTAGTCTCTAAGGTACCGCAAGTACTCCTTTTCTTTTTACAATCAACATAGACATCTATGGGGATTGATGGTGCTCAGCATCTCACAGAATTGAGCATGACAGATCCTGCAAAGAACCAGTCATCAGGCAGGCAGAATAGTCTCTATACTCATGGTAATGTTGCTCTCTTATTCTGCACCTTCTGCAGTTTAGTGTATGTCTAAACTGCATCTGGAAGTGAGCTCCCCAATCCAGGACCACAGGCTCGTGTTAGGACTCCTGCTACTGCGTTGAAAATAATATCTGTGTAGACAGTGCTTTGAAATTGTGACTTGGGCTGCGAGGCTTGCTTCTAGATGCAATGTAAATGTGTCCTTACTTAGCCCAGCATCTCATCTCAAGCATTGCATTAGCTCAGCCTAGGTCACTGAGGTCAGAGGGCGAGAGGAATGGTCACATTACTAAGATGATTAAAAGTGACCATTTCCCTTTCTTTAAAAATACAAGATATGAGCTAATCTGAGGATAAAAATATGAGCTAATCTGAGAACTGGATGTTCTGGGAGACAGATAAAGGGATATAAATATTTCCCCACTACAAATTTTGCGTTTAGCGTTGTAAGTAATCTGAAATGAAATAATATATTTATTGAGAATTCGTACCTCCTCTTCGGTGCAGCTAACCTTGGGGTGTATTGTCTTTGTCCAGGGTATCACATAAACTTGTGCTGTGCATAGCAAAGGTTTCTGTCACCAAATAAACAAACAAATAAATAAAGCCAACATGGGCTCTTAAAACAAGAGTATGTCACAAACAGGAGAACAGACTGATGTATGAATAAGGCTATACAATTTTAGTGACCCTTTTAAAAACCTTATTATATTTGGAGCTTTATGTGAATATCTGTGGAATCCATCTGTCTTATCTGTTCAACTCATAACGCTAATTCTCAGCACTTTCATCTCCAAAGTACTTTACAAGCATTAGCTAGGTAATCCTCATAGCACCCGTACGGGTAGGTAAATGTTGATGTCATTATAGCTATTTAAGATGGGGAAATTGAGGTGCAGAGAGGTTAAGGTCAAACATTTCAAAAGTGGCCATTGTTACTGGGTGCCTCGGTGGAACTGACTTTACTGCCCCTTGCTGTAGTATTTTTCAACCCTCAGAAATGAGCTCTTCCAGGTGGGGTGGGGAAGGGGGGAGAGAGAGAGAGAGTATGTGTGTGTGAGAGAGAGATCCACCCACCATCACTCTGCTACAAACAGTCTCATCAGCACCATCCTCCTGACCAGGCCCTCTTCCCCAACCTTAGGAGTGCTCTCTCCAGCAGCACTAACCCATTGTTCGACCCCAACTGGCATACCTTCTTTTGCCCCAAGTGTGCCAGCCCCTAGTCATAGGAGCACTCCACTCCAGCAACATCAGCCTGCCCACACCCCGGTAGTACCCTCCCCCACCTTTCTTTTTTGACTCCATAACCCATAAAATGGTCAAAAAATTATCCAATTAGCTTTGCATTAAGCAGACAGATTGTGCAGTTGGAGTGACTCCACCAAAGCAACTCTTTCTGCTGTCTTTGGCAGTATCTTGGGTCACACACAGAGCTCATGATAAAGGTAAAGATAATGCTAGGAGAGAAAACTCCCTCAGTTTATTGAGGAATGATTAGCATTTATTGATCTGGCTGTCTAGTGGTAGCAAAGGCCAACTGAAGTTGTCTAATAAAACCACCAAATCTGGGTTGCTGGTTTGGTGGGGGGTTTTTTACAGCATGATTATCTCTGGTGCAATTCAATTGGGTTAATTTGGAGCCATCCCTCTGACTTGATGGTCTGCAGCATCCCAATCACTTACGCTGTCTATTGTAGTCACACAATCTTCATTCAGCTTCTTGACATCTGTCTTTGAGCAGTTTGTCTTCCTAATTTTAAATGTTATATTATAATTTTTTCCAGCAACCACCTGAAAAATCAGTAAGAAGATTTTCCTCATTAAATGTGTTTTTATTACAAGAGGTTCACAGAAAAGGCAGTGCTCTAAAAACTTAACACCACTTGTAGGGAGCCAAATATAAGGGAAGGGAAGTTGGGTGAGTTAAAATGAAGAGTCTGCTAAATATAACCTCAGTGAAAACCAAACTATTTGCCAAACACATTAAAGAGCTAAACTGTAATGGTTCATTAATGTGCCTGGACAATTGATTTGTTGTTATTATGTAGTATTTTTTACCACACCCAAAAGGGTGGCAGGAACCTCACAGTAGAAACAACAGATATGGGGTGAAATTCTGGCTCCACTAAAGTCAGTGGGAGTTTGTAATTGATTTCAATGGGGCCAAGATTTCACCCACGTTTCCTTCCCTGAAACTATTTATATACTGATTTCACTCATGATATAACACGGGGGTTTCTAGACAATAGGGACAGATCAATAAGATAACGTGGATTGCTCTGCAAGGCTAGTGCATGCCATGGTGAGCTACAAGTGATATTATTTAACAAATCTGTTAGCTGGCTAATTTTTTGTTGGTTTCACAGAAGAAGTGGGCGCGGGGCTGATCCAGTGCCCATTGTGGTAACTGACTTTCCATTGACTTCAGTGAGTGCTGGAACAGATCCATAAGGAAGCATGTCAGTGAGGAGAGAGTGGATAGAGGCCTTTCAGACCAGCTGAGGAAGGGTGAACCGTGTGTCTGGGGCAATGTGGAAGAGGCACACAGACTTGTGAGGGAGAGCCAAACAATCAGGGCATTGAGGCTGATATTTGTCGTGAAGTGGAGAAAATGAGGATTGTTTTGTTTTAATCATATACCATGTGTAAACTAGGGCTGTCAAGTGATTAAAAAAATTAATTGTGATTAATTGCACAATTAATTGTGCTGTTAATAATAGAATACCACTGATATAAATATTTTTGGATGTTTTCTACATTTTCAAATATATTGATTTCAGTTACAACACAGAATACAAAGTGTACAGTGCTCACTTTATATTTATTTTTATTACAAATATTTGAACTGTAAAAAACAAAAGAAATAGTATTTTTCAATTCACCTAATACAAGTACTGAAGTGCAATCTCTTTATTGTGAAAGTTGAACTTACTGATGTAGAGTTATGTGCAAAAAAACCCCTGCATTCAAAAATAAAACAATGTAAAACTTTAGAGCAGGGGTGGGCAAACTACGGCCCCTGGGCCACATCTGGCCTGCCAGCCGATTTAATCAGGCCCTCGAGCTCCCCCTGGGGAGTGAGGTCTGGGGCTTGCCGCGCTCCAGCCAGGGAGCAGGGTTGCTCCATGTGCACGTGCCGCGGATCTGCGTGGCTCCCAGAAGCAGCGGCATGTCCCGCATCCAGCTCTTATGCGTAGAGATAGCCAGAGGGCTCTGCACGCTGTCCCCACCCCACTGGCTGGGAACTGTGGCCAGTGGGAGCTGTAGGAGTGGCGTCTGCAGACGGGGCAGCACTGCAGAGCCGCCTTGCCGCAGCTCCATGTAGGAGCCAGATGGGAGACATGCTGCTGCTTCCAGGAGCTGCTTGAGGTAAGTGCCGTCTGCAGTCTGCACTCCTGAGCCCCTCCTGCGCCCCAATCCTCTGCCCCAGCGCTGATCCTGCTCCCACCCTCGGAATCACTCAGTCCCAGCACGGAGCACCCTCCTACACCCCAAACCCCTCATCGCCAGCTCCACCCAAGAGCCTGCACCCCCACCCGGAGCCTTCACCCCCCTCCGTGCCCCAATCTCCTGCCCCAGCCCAGAGCCTCCTCCCACATTCCAAACTCCTTGGTCCCAGCCTGGAGCACCTTCCTACATCCCAAACCTCTCATTCCCAGCCCCACCCGAGAGCCTGCACCTCCAGCTGGAGCCCTCATTCCCCTCCCCCCTGTACCGCACCCCAGCCCGGAGCCCCCTCCTGCACCCTGAACTCCTCATTTCTGGCCCCACCCCAGAGCCTTCATCCCCAGCCAGAGCCCTCAGCCCCTCCCGCACCCCAACTCCAATTTTGTGAGCATTTATGGCCCACCATACAATTTGCATACCCAGATGTGACCCTTAGGCCAAAAAGTTTGCCCACCCCTGGTTTAGAGCCTACAAGTCCACGCAGTCCTACTTCAGCCAGTTGCTCAGACAACAAGTTTGTTTACATTTGCAGGAGATAATGCTGCCCGCTTTTTGTTTACATCATCTGAAAGTGAGAACAGGTGTTCACATGGCACTGTTGTAGCCAACGTAGCAAGATATTTACGTGCCAGATGCGTTAAAGATTCATGTGTCCCTTCATGCTTCAACGCAATCCCGAGACATACCCGTCCATACTGATGACAGGCTCTGCTCAAAAACCATCTAAAGTAGAGCAGACTGATTTTTGGTTTTTTTATTTATTTTTTATTTATTTATTAATTTTTGGTGGTTCGGGTTCTGTAGTTTCCACATCTGAGCGTTGCTCTTTTAAGACGTCTGAAAGCTCCACACCTCATTCCGCTCAGATTTTGGACGACACTTCAGATTCTTAAACCTTGGGTCGAGTGCTGTAGCTATTTTTAGAAATCTCACACTGGTACCTTTTTTGCATTTTGTCAAATCTGCAGTGAAAGTGTTCTTAAAACGAACACATGTGCTAGGTCATCATCCGAGACTGCTATAAGATGAAATATGTGGCAGAATGCGGGTAAAACAGAACAGGAGACATACAATTCTCCCACAAGGAGTTCAGTCACAAATTGAATTAACACATTATTTTTTAACAAGTGTCATCAGCATGGATGCATGTCCTCTGGAATGGTGGCTGAAGCATGAAGAGGTATACGAATGTTTAGCGCATCTGGCACACAAATACCTTGCAACGCCGGCTACAAAAGTGCCATGCGAACGCCTGTTCTCACTTTCAGGTGACATTGTAAATAAGAAGCAGGCAGCATTATCTCCCGTAAATGTAAACAAACTTGTTTGTCTTAGCGATTGGCTGAACAAGAAGTAGAACTGAGTGGACTTGTAGGCTCTAACGTTTTACGTTGTTTTGTTTTTGAGTGCAGTTATGTAACAAAAAAAACCCACATTAGTAAGTTAAACTTTCATGATAAAGAGATTGCACTACAGTACTTGTGTGAAGGGAATTGAAAAACATTATTTCTTTTGTTTATCATTTTTACAGGACAAATATTTGTAATAAAAATAATATAAAGTGAGCACTGTACACTTTGTATTCTGTGTTGTAATAGAAATCAATATAGAAAAACATCCAAAACATTTAATACATTTCAGTTGGTATTCTATTGTTTAACAGTGCGATTAATTGCAATTTTTTAATCATGATTAATTTTTTTGAGTTAATTGCATAAGTTAACTGCGATTAATCAACAGCCCTAGTTCCTGCAGCTCCCGTTGGCCGGGAATGGCAAACCTCAGCCACTGGGAGCTGCGGGCGGCCCTGCCTGCGGACGGTCAATGTAAACACTGTCTTGTGGCCCGCCAGCAGATTACCCTGATGGGATGTGTGCGGCCCATGGGCTGCAGGTTGCCCACCACTGCTCTGGAGCGTTACTGGGAATGTAAGTTAACAGATTCCCAAGGAAAACAGTGAAGGCTCCATTGCTTGGGATTTTAAAAACTACTGTAGGATAGACACCAGAGAATATATGGTATAGAATGATGGCCTGGAGGATGGATTGGATGATCTTACTCATAGGTCTTTTCTATTTCTGATGTCGTATGAAATGATGCCAAAAAGTTTGGTAAAGAAGAGGGGTGTAACCAGGGGTGAAAGTAAATTAAAGGACTTACCGGTACGCCGGAGTCCTGAGCAGGGGGCATGGCTTAAACCAGAATAGGCATGGCCTCAACCGGAAGAGGCAGGGCCTTAAATCCCCAGGCCCTTTAAATCTAGCTGTGGTAGTGGTGGCTGGGAGCTCCGGGCCCTTTAAATCACCCCCAAGCTGCCAGCTGCAGAGGCAGCTGGGAACCCCAGGGCTCAGGGATGATTTAAAGGGCCCAGGGCTCCAGCTGACACTACTGCAGCAGAGCCCCGGGCCCTTTAAATCACTGAGAACCTCTGGGGGCTCCCAGCTGCTACCGCTACCCGGGGCTCTGGCAGAGCTTTAAAGGGCCTGGGGTTCCACTGTGGTAGCGACTGCTGGAGTCCCGAGCCCTTTAAATCCCCGCCTGAGCCCTGCTGCCTGAGCCCTGGGGTAGCAGCAGCTGGGCTCCGTTGGGAATTTAAAGGGCTCCGGGGCTCCAGCCGTCGCTACCCAGGGCTTGGGCAACAGGGCTCAGGCGGGGATTTAAAGGGCTCGGGGCTCCAGCAGCCGCTACCGCCCCGGCCCATTAAATCCCTGCCTGAGCCCCACTGCCACTACCCCAGGGCTTTAAATTGCCGTCTGGGAAAGCCGGTCCCGGTACGGCAAACCGGCTCTTGCCGGTATGCTGTACCGGGGCGTACCGGCTTACTTTCACCTCTGGGTGTAACAAACATCAGATTCCTTAATCGGAACCCCGCCCTATTGTTTTGGGTCCAGGTCAGACAAAAAAAAAATATGTTGAAGGATTTTTGGGCAGGGGTGGGGGGGTTCCTTTTGGATGCATCCTAAGATGGCTGAAATTTGCAAGAACGGGCATTTAGATACCCTGGTGACCGAAGTGGTATAAACACTTGAGCAGATAGACCAGCTCCCAAGATTTCAAACCCAAATTCAAACCTTAACTCTGATTCAGCCTTGACCCCCGTCATCACCATATCCTTGGCCCATCTCTAAGAAATATGGAGAGGTGGTTTTAAATAAAACTGAACATGAAAAGGAAAGAAGAATCCCAACCTGCACTGTGGCATATAATATTACTTCAGCTTTATAATAGAAGTCATCATTGCTCTCTGCGTTATACTTCTCCAGGGTAGCCCTCAGTGGTTCCTCCAATTCTGTACTGTTAGTTGGGATGGGCCTTGGACAGCCAGCACAAATGGAAATGTGAGGAGATACAGTTTCCGCAACTGAAAGAAACATAAGGTTTCAGGTAAATCTAAGGAACAAAAGATTCAGTGTGCATTGGGCTAGGGCGAACCATTGAGGGAGAAATTTATCTCTGCCAGGCATGGCTGTGTTTGAGTCTGCTAGGGTGGGACCTAAAATATTTTGGGGCTTGATTTGGTAGATGTTTGTGTTGTCAATCAATTATGTGTTCTGGAGAAAGCAGAATTTAGGCGCCAAGGGTCAGACAGTGCATTTGATCGTTACATTGCTCCTCATGGAAATGAGAGTACAAATTGAGGGTGGCAAGTTTCTGTTAGAGGAGAAAGATCTCCACTTGTGTGATGGGCTGGACTAGAGGAAACAGGAGGCTCCTTTCATCCCTGAAATCTATGAGTGCACACTGTGCAGTGAGTGATTGTATTTTGAAGAATTACATAATCATTCCTTGAAGCAAAACAAGTCTATGAATGTGTGGGGAAGTAGCACACGCTACATGTAGTGACCCTGAACCCGCAGATCTAAAAATCTTGGAATGGTAACAATCTATGATAGATTGATGAAATCTATGAAAGAAATGATGATAAACCAAATGGTCTGGTCGGAGGTATGGTGCTGGGTAATAATTAATCAGGTGTAGGTGGGATAATTTACTCCTGGAAAAAAAACTAATTTTCCAAGTTACCAAATTTAAGAATTGAACGAAGGACAGTGGTGTAACATGAAATAAAAAAGACAACACTAGATGAATTCTTGAGTCTAGTTGACAGGCTCTGAGAGCACCAGCCAAAGTGGCTATGGCTCTTTGATTTAAGGAGGTGATGTACATACAGAATCAAGTTGTGAATGTGCAGTAATAATTTGTGCATGTTAAAGGGGTTGTTCCTCTATGCCTCCCTCCCCCCCGCCATATATCTGTATCTTTGTGAAAATTCTTTAAATCAGTGGTTCTCAACCTTTCCAGACTACTGTACCCCTTGCAGGAGTCTGATTTGTCTTGCGTAGCCCAGTTTCACCTCACTTAAAAACAACTTGCTTACAAAATTGGATATAAAAATACAAGTGTCGCAGTACACAGTTACTGAAAAATTGCTTACTTTCTCATGTTTGCCATATAATTATAAAACAAATCGATTGGAGTATAAATATTGTACTTACATTTCAGTGTATAGTCTATAGAGCAGTATAAACCAGTTATAGTTTGTATGAAATTTTAGTTTGTACTGACTTCAATAGTGCTTTTTATGTAGCTTATTGTAAAACTAGGCAAATATCTAGATCAGTGGTTTTCAACCGGGGTACGGGGCCCCTGGGGGGGGCCTGCGAGCAGGTTTCAGGGGGTCCACCAAGCAGGGCCAGAGTTAGACTCGCCGGGTCCCAGGGCAGAAAGCCAAAGCCGCATCCCATGGGGCTGAAGCCCGGGGCCCTGAGCCCCGCCACACAGGGCTGAAGCTGAAGCCTGAGCAATGTAGCTTTGTGGGGGCCCGTGTGGCATGGGGCCCCAGGCAGTTGCCCTGCTTGATATCCCTTGACGCCAGCCCTGGCTTTTATATGCAGAAAACCAGTTGTCGTGGCACAGGTGGGCCGTGGAGTTTTTATAGCCTGTTTGGGGGGGCCTCAGCAAGAAAAAGTTTGAGAGCCCCTGATCTAGATGAGATGATGGACTCACTAGAAGACCTCTGGGTACCCCCAGGGTACGTGTACCCCTGGTTGAGAATCACTGCTTTAAATGATGGCCATCTCTGCAGCTCGACTTCTATTTGGAGGGGTAGATCAGAGCTCCTGGGAAAATACAGTTCTTCTGGAAACACAATAGATGAAACTGCTTGCAGAAGATACTATGTGATATTGACTTCTCTTTAAAGGATATCTCCTGGTGGTGGTGGTGGAGAAGGAGGGAAGAAATAGGGGTGTGTGTTTTACCTGGAAATAAAGTTTAGAGGGATAAGTATACCCTCTGAGCTGCCTTGCTGATCTTCATGGTGGGTTTAACCTTGAGCTTAACCCTGCTGATCCCCATTCGGGGTCAGCAGCCCGCTTCACATGTCATAGACGAATGGCAGCATAAAGATCAGAGAAGAGAACTTTCCCCTGCATTTTAAATACTTGTAGGAAATGAGAAAATTATCTGTTAATATTCCATTGTGGGGGGGAAAGGCCTTATTGTTTTGCTGTGCCAGCAGAATACGTTTTCCCCTCCCATGATTTTTTTTCGTCCCTTGGCATTTTTATTGTTCATCAATTTTAAAACCATTAACATTTTTGAATTGACAGATGGTTGTCACATACCTGGAAACTTGCATTTCTGTGCAACATCCACAATTGTGTTAGTAAGATCCACATAGGCCTTGGCTTCACAGCGACCTACATGCTGGGTTGGGGGGAGAAAAAAAAGCTCTTTCTTTTCTCTTAGAAATACTTAACAAGGACATTTGTAAATGTCCTGATACCCTCCTTCACAGCAAACAATGCTGGGTCATGCAGAGAGAGATGAGAGGCCTACTTGTGTTGGCTTGTATACTGGTTGGTCTCCATTGTCTCCATTGAATTTTCTCCTCATCTACGCAGGACCCAGCCATTCAGAAGTACGGGTGTGAGTAACAACTACTGGAAATGTGCTGAAGGGTCTTGCTTATCCTGCTAATACCTACCAATGGCCAGCTATGGTGTGAATGAGATCAAAATCAGATTCAGTGATTTCTGATCAGGAGAAAAGATGACCTTGGGAAATCCTCCTGAGAAAATGGGAAGAGCCCTTTATAGATAGATATTGAAAAAAGATTAATGGGACCAGTTTTGACTTGGCCCTGCAAGGTACTGAACAACTAACTCCCTTTGACTTCATTGGGAGGTTAGAATGCTTAGTACCTACAGAATCATACCCTTGGGGTATGTCTACACTGCAGTGTGAGCCCAGGGTTCGAGCTCAAGCCTTACCCCCTTCTGTCTGCATACAAACCGTACCAACCCAGGGCTCAGACTCAGGACCCTCCAGGCGTGGAAGGTCTGAGCCTGAGTCAAGCCAGGACCCAGGATTCAAGCCCTATTGCTTTGCTGTGTAGACGCAGCCCCACTGGACTCATGCCTATGGGGTTCTAGGAGCCTGGGCCAAGCCCTGGGTGAGTGCAATTTGTGGTCAGACAGAAGGGGAGTTAGACTTGAGCCTGAGTTCGAATACTGGGCTTACACTGAAGTGTAGACGTACCCTGAGGGGCCAGTCTTTGTAATACTGCTATAAACAATTTCCAGGGCGCACACTAGTAAAACTTGCAGCATAAGATAGCAATTCAGAAGTACTGGTGTGAGTTACAACTACTGGAAATGTGCTGAAGGGACTTGCTTATCCTGCTAATACCTACCAATGGGCAGCTAAGTTCAGTGGTTCAGGTATTATATGGCTAAGGCCCAGTCTTACAAGGCATATGTGGGTCAATCTTACATGTCATTACTGGTAGCCCTCCTGAATACAAGTGACATAGGCAGATATCCCATTTGACAGATGGGGAAACCGAGGCTCAGACGGGTTAAGAGACTTGTTGAATGTTAAAGAGCAAGTCAATGTCAGAGCCAGAAATTGAATCCAGATAGTCTGACCCTGCCCCGCTATTCTTTCACTATGCAGTCATTTCTTATCCTTTCCATCCACACTTTTGAAATTGGGTAGCATTCTCAAGGTACCCATGAGCAACAGGAGAGGTATTCTGCAGAGGCACTTGTTCGTAACAACTAGTTTTTGGTGAAATATAAATGAGTTTTGGTAGGATGGTCTTTTCCATCCACAAGACAATTTTTGCCATCACTAGCAGCAGTTGGGGAGAAAAAGAATGAATGTTTCAACCATTCTCCTGAAAGATGTACCTGTAACCAAGGCAGCTGGTAACTTATGGCACAGCGTAGCTGGAGTATGTGTATTTATTTATCATATCCTTAGAAGTTTTCCCATACAGACTGTGGTGCAGATAACAGTAATTTAGCAATTTGCTTTTCCTAAGAAATATCTGCCTGAAGCATTTTAATTTCCACATTACTGCTCTCCCAGTGCAGCTCCCTTGGCCAGGCTGCATAAGAGAATTTGCAAACGTTTCAGGGCATGGCCTTTTTAGGCTTTCATTCAGCAAAGGACTTAAACATGCGCTTAAATCCATTCCTAAGGAGCATGGCACTTAAGCACATGTTTAACTTTAAGCCTGTGGTTAAATTCCATTGGCTTTAAGGGTATGGCTACACTGCAATAAACACCCATGGCTGACCTGTGTCAGCTGACTTGAGCTTGTGGGGATCAGACTGCGGGGCTATAAAATTGCAGTGTAGACATTTGGGCTCAGGCTGGCACCTGGGCTCCGGGACCCAGCCAGAACCTGGACAGTTGTGCTGCAATTTTATAGCCCTGCAGCCCAAGCTTCTTGAGCCCAAGTCAGCTGACATGGACCAGCCGCAGGTGTTTTATTGCAGTGTAGACATACCTTAAGCTAAGCAGGTGCTCAAATACTTTGCTGAATCAGAATCTTAGTAATTAATTACCAAGATAAGAAGCTGTTTTGATAAACTACGTGAATACCACTTACGCCTCCAACAATGGGTTTGCACTCTGGACTTAAATCCTGAAAATTATTCTTGGTGCAGTTAGTCTCCTTGACTTCATATTCAACTGCATAATTCCATCCAGCCACCACCTTGAACAAATATTTAGGAGATAATTCAATATGTATTTGAAAGAAAAACTATTAAATAAAATCACCAAATCAATAGCAAGGTGATGATGCTGATAATACTTTGCACATCTGTAATACCTTCCATCCAAGGGTTTCAAATTGCTCTGCAGTCATTAAGCCACAGAACAGCCCAGTGCAGCAGGAAATTATTATTCTCATTTTACAGAAGGGTAAACTGAGTCATAGGGGCTAGCTATGAAATTTGTAACCAGATCCAGGTTCAGATTCCAATCCCGTCCCCCGCCCACTTCACAGTGCAGGGTTTCTCACATCTTCCTTTGAAGTATCTGATACTGGCTACGGGACTAGAGGATACTGGTCTGATCTAGTATGGCAGTTCCTATGATCCTAGGTATAGCACATGGCATAACAATATCTGAATAATGCAACTTTTGAGTTGTAGGTGTCATTTATTATAAGGGGTGCTGCAATTATTATTTACTAGGAATTGTCTGCCTTGGGCATTTTCTTCTTTTATCTTGTTCAGGATTTTAGTCACTTTTTTGTTTGTTAAATGGCAACTTTCAATAATATCTGCTGTAAGGGTGCAGTTTACCTAATCCACCTGAATCCCAAGTACTCTGACGTTATGTAAGTGAAGTTCTGGAAAGTGGGGAGGCAAAATCTATCCTCCAGCCTGGACCCCGGATGCAAGGATGCAGCTCACTGTTTGTGGCTATTGCTCCCACCTCATGGAACAGCAGAGTAGCCTTATCCACTCTGCATCACAGCAGACATAATCCCATTCACTTCAATGGATTTTGGATCAGGCCCCATATGCAGAAATGATAGGGATGCTAAATTAACATAAAATACATAATATTCCTTCCCCAGTCCGTCCCAATTAAATCCTTTAATTTATTCTAGTCTGACATGATGCCTGTTTAGAATGCGTAGGTGGTGTAGCAATCCCCTCTCCAGCTGCTCCAGTGTAGCCCCCCTTGGAGTAAGGAATGTGTAGACCCCTGTTTCTTGCAGCTAAGGTGACCAATGCCATTAAATAAAGGGTGGAAAATGGTTTCTTAATTCAATTGATTTGGTTCATGATATTTTGAGCAAGTTAAACAGTTGCTCAGACTGACTAGTGCAACACAAAAAGATAAATGCATACAAATATGCAAAGGAAAAGTATACTTAGATTGCGTTAAGTTATATAATACTTAAAATCAAATCAGAAACATATCTTAGAGCTGGGTCATACTGATGCCTAAGCTGAGTCCCTGGCACAGATATGTAACCCTTTCATGGAACACAAATCGACATGGAACTTTGGGGACTCAACCGTGCATTCCTTGTACACTCAAAATTCTCACTGAAGACCAAAATGCAAAATCCACTTCTCTCTCACAGGCAGAGTGTGGACTTTTTATTTTTCTGAATCACTTTCTTTCTTTAGCCTTGTCTAAACCACAAAATATACCAATTGCTGACAATATATGTGGGTGATGTGTACAGCTGTACCAGTGCTGAACACTGTTTAGTTGAAATTGACAAACTATTAGTTGACAAGGACAAACTATGTTCAGTAGCAGTTCAGAAGCCATGGGTAAAACCACTGAAAATCAGGCATTGAGCCTTTTGTGCCTCAGTGTCCCCATCTATAGAAGTTAAAAGTGTTATTTTAATATTACATATTTTACTATCGTAAAATGGAGCTAACTACAGGTAGATAGATATAAAGAACCAAAGTACCTTCTTTTATAAAATAAAGAAAAAAAATCTGATATACAAACCTGCCTGGTGGCTTTTATTATTTCACCAACTTCAAAAAGGGAGGATTGTTCACTCTGATTATTAAAGATCCGAATAGCATATCTCAAAATGGGTAACAATTGTAGGCTGTCCCCCGGTATGGGATGATAGCATCCAAGACACTGGACATGGGAAAGAATCACCTTTCCTTCAACTGAAAAAAACCAACCAACCAAAAATTCAGCTTTTTGCTTAGTAAAACAGCCTAAATTGTTTAGTTCCCAATTTTTTTGTGAACAAGAGAGAGAGTTTAAGGAAGAATCCTCATTCCTTTTGATTGGCAAAGAGCTTGAGCAGCAAAATACAGATCCAGATTTTAGCCCCCCAGTAAGGATATTCAGGGTGTTCAGAACCAGGCTTTTTGGCTCAGTTCAATATAGTTGTATGGGGCACCTTTGAAATCTGGATCCAGATCCGAGTTCAGATGCCAAACCCTTCACCCACCCAAATTCAGCAGTCTTTGGATCTAAAGTTTTGTTTCAGGCTCTTCTCTACTTCTAATGTGAAAATACAGCATGCAGCTTTGAAACTGTGCAAGAGAGGAAGTCATCCATCAGCCCCAGCCAGCAGCTGCAGTAAAGGGAGATTCCCCAGGAGATTGTGGTTTTTACCAGAGAGTTCTTAGTCAATGTGCAGCACCTTGTACTCCACACCACACTGCAATGGAAAACTTGACATTAAAATTTTAGCTGGCACCTTTTGAGGTGGGCCATCATGACTTGGATCTCCCCTACAGATGCAGGTCCAGCTACTCTTCAGATGCATTGTCTGAATTGCCCCTGCATGGGCTGCTAAACACTGACCAGGTGGAATCAACTTTCAAGCACCACCAAGCTGGGCTGGATTTGAATAGGCGATCTGGAAGGAGGAGGCTCCAGATTCTGTTCCCTGCCACTGATCTTGTTAACCCCCTTTCCTGCCTTGTAAGCATGGGTTGGATTTTCATAAATTAATTTCATAGTTCAGTGCATAAATTAATTTCATAATTCAGTGACCTTGAGAATCAGCATGAGACAATATCAGATCTCTGTGGAATTTAAGTAAAATCTGTGGGCCAGATCCTCTCCTGGTGGGAACTATGCCAATTTACACCAGCCAAGAAACTGGCCCAATATCTCTATAAGGACAAGTTCCATTAGTGAAGGCTGAGCAATATATTACTCACTCATTAGAGACTGAGCTGTGAAATCCTTCACCAGACTGACCCGATTGTTTACCTCTTCCTGTAGGGATCATTGGACAACATTTTACTCTCACCAGTGTAAATCTGCAGTAACTCCACTGTAAGTAATTTATCTACTCCGAGTTTACATCAGTGTAGATGACCTTATTTTCAGTGTGTGCAGTCACAAATCAGAATGCAGCAAAACATCCAGCACATCCTGTTCTAAAGTGATTGTGGCCTTACCCACAATTTTAGCTCTTTTCACAACCAGTGAAGAACGTCTACACTTTTTGCAAAACTGCAGCTGTGCCTCTGATATAGTCAATTCAAATGTAGATTTTCAGCTTTCAAAACAACAAAATCAAATGCATCCCTTAGTTGAGTTAACCACGGAACGCACATCCCACTTATTAACCTTCCTGGCAACTAGATGGCACCATTGCCCCACAAATGCATCTGAAACAAAATATGATTTAGTTGGTAGTAAAACATGGACACTGAAGAAAGGAGATCAGTTGTGATGCTTTCAATCATTGTAACTTGTTTCTAATACAGGAGTTTACTCATGGATGTAATGACCACGCACGGGAGGCTGTGCTGATTATAAGCAGACCATGTGGCACCAACTATTGTTAAGGTTGCCTAAATATGTCCATTCCCAAGGGCCTTTTTCAGATTATTGTAATCCTGTCAGACTTTTACTTTTGGGGATGAATTTTTCCTCATTTTTTACTCAGTCAGAAGAGTCATTGGAGGAACCGGGGTGGGGGAGGGGGGAGAGTAAATTTGAACAAAAACAGTTCAGCCATTTTTGAGTGTGAAGAAAGTGAAAAAGATACATTTTTGCTATATAGCAAAGCTTTTTGCTACCTTTATTTTAACCTCTGTTGTGCCTCAGGGAGTGGGGATAGAGACTTATAATTTGGGGGATATCCAGTCCACAGGTCACAGATGTACCTTGGTTCAGTGAAAATCAGTTTTGATTTGGCTGAAAAGTAAAGGATTAAAAAACATTCTTCATGCAGACTCTGGTCCTGAGCGGCAGGTATAAGAGGCCAGGGAGACTAAGCCTCACCAGATAGGATGTGGCGCACCTCCCTTTGGAGACGTGCCGCTGGCATGCCGACTTTGGAGCGCTGCTCCCGAAAGGGTGCCCCAGCCGTGGCCCTGTCCACGCTGCGCCCCAAGACCCCTCTCCCACATCCCGCTCTTCCCCTGTGGCCCCGACCACACTGTTCCTCTTCCTGTCCCTGCTCCACCTCTTTTCTGAGGTACCCACCACTTGTGCTTCTCCTTTGCTTCCCCCGCAGCCCACCCACCTGCCTCTTGTGCCTCTTCATCCCCTCCCCACGGCCCCACCGCCTGCTGCTCACACCTCTTCACCCCCAGAGGCAGAGAGGTGTGGGCAGGGGGACCCTCAGGGAGGAATGGAGCAGAGAGGTGAGAACAGCAGGTGTGTGTGGAGGGGTTTGGGGGAGGGGGCCAAGCATGAACGGGGCCTGGGGCGGAGTGGGGGCGGGCATCAGGGTGGAGCAGGGGGTGGGACCACGCTCCGGGTACCGATGGGCCCCCCCATTTCTAGGGAGCTTCCGGCGCTCGGGCTCAGCCTCCCCAGATGCGGGTGTCATATGCCACCCATGACTCTGGTTTTCATTACATGATAAAAGGTATTTTTAATAGCAATCTTCCAGTGTTCCATTGGCACAGCACATGCTTGCATAAGAAAGTGGAGTGGAATTTCATTTTTAATGTGTATTAGCTTATGGAAAATAATTTGTGAGGTTATGAATGGAATGATGCAGACTCCTACCTTTAAAATTACCTGAGAAACGAGATAGGTGAGGTAATATCTTTTCTTGGAATAACTTCTGTTGGTGGAGAGCAGAGAATATGCTCCAAAGAGAAAATTCAGGATATACACCTTAATGCACTTAAGTGAGGTATAAAAGACTAGGGATGCTAATCCTCCCCAGACAGGATGTGGTGTGCCGTCCTTTGGAGGCATACTGCTGGCCTGCTGTCTTTGGAGCACACTTTGCCTCACTTTCACTAAACAAGGACACTCCGCCAGAGAAGTAGATTGCATCATGGAATGGGTCACCCAAATACTTAGGACAGAAAAAAAAAACGCCCACTAATTGCACACCTCCAGTTGTTACCTACCACCAGACACTAAAATCCATATGGATTATCATCAAACAATTACAACCCATACTTGATGGGGACTATATCCTAAAGAAATCTTTCCTGAGCCACTTCTTCTGGCCTTCAAACAACCCCCAGCCTCACCAAACTCATCATTAGAAGCAAGCTCCCCACAGACCAGGATACATCAACTCAAGGTAGCACCAGACCCTTCTAGAACAACAGATGGAAAACCTACAGACATATCTCCACGGTTATTCTGGTCAGTACCCTCACAACACACCTTTCAAGATCCACGGGTCCTACATTTGCCTATCACAACATGTGGTGTATCTCATCCAGTGCATCAAATGCCCCAACAACAGCTATGTGGATGAAACCAGACAATCACTATGCTCTTGAATGAACTCACACAGAAAAATGATAAAAGACAAAAACACCTTATCACCCATAGGCAAACATTTTTCACAGAGCAATCACTCCACAGCTGACCTATCAGTCCTCATCCTCAAAGGAAACATGCACAACGCCTTCAAAAGGTGAGCCTGAGCATTTAAATTCATAACTGTGTTGGATACTAAAAAGCCTGGACTTAACAGAGACACTGGTTTTATGACTAGGGCCCTACCTAATTCACGGTCCATTTTGGTCAATTTCACGGTGATAGGATTTTAAAAATTGTGAATGTCATGTTTTCAGATATTTAAATTTGAAATTTGACGGTGTGTAATTGTAAGGGTACTGATCCAAAAAGGAGTTGTGTGTGTGTGTGTGTGGGGGGGGGGGTTGCGATACTGCTACCCTTACTTCTGAGCTGCTGCTGGTGGCAGAGGTGCCTTCAGAGCTGGACAGCTGGAGAGTGACAGCTGCTGGCGAGGAGCCCAGCTCTGAAGGCAGATCCACCGCCAGCAGGAGCGCCCAAGTAAAGATGGCATGGTATGGTACTGCCAAACCTACTCCTGCACTGCTACCTTCAGAGCAGGGCCCTCGGTCAGCAGCTCTCCAGCTGCCCAGCTCTGAAGGCAGTGCAGAAGTAAGGGTGGCAATACCTTGACCCCCCTAAAATAACCTTGCCACTCCCCTGCAATTCCCTTTTGGGTCAGGACCCCCAATTTGAGAAACGCTGGTCTCTCCAGATAAATCTGTATAGTATAGGCTAAAAGCACATAAAAGACCAGATTTCACGGAGGGAGATCAGATTTCACAGTCCGTGACATGTTTTTCATGGATGTGAATTTGGTAAGGCCCTACTTATGACCTATTACAACAATTTGTAATGCACCCTGTGGCTATTAACTTTCCATTGCCCTGTGACTGCAGAGGTGTTAATTGTTTGCTTCATTTTTAAGTGGTCTCCTAACAAATGTGTGAAACCCTTACGCTGAAAAAATCTGTCCCACCATGTGTTTAGTTTGGTCACTCTGGTTACCTTCTCTAGACCTGAGGAAGAGCTCTGTGAAGCTCAAAAGCTTGTCCTGTCCACCAAGAGAAGTTGGTCCAATAAAAGATATTACATCACCCACCTTGTTTGTCTCATATCCTGGGACCAACACAGCTACAGCAACACTGAAAACAACAATTTAAAATGAGCTGGAAGTCTCAACAAAGTTCTTTTGCAAGTTGTAGTTGTTCTTTTTATTCAATACAACTATATAATGCCACTCTGAACAGTTACATACCTGGGATAATTTTGCATTCCTGTGTAACGTTACTGATTTGCTCAGTCTTGTCAACATAAACTTGAGCTGTACATTCGCCTGATTCCTACAAACATAGATGACATCATTTGTCTTTAAGCCACCTGATGCAGAAATCCAGTTAGCACCATATTTATTGCTGTGAAATACTCCTGTGGTAGTTTATTGCAATAATAAAACACAACTGGGAAGTCTAACCAACATTTAGTGGACAAAAGGAATACAAACTGATAGCATTTACACTTGTGCAATCCCATTGACAGCAACAAGGGTTGTACAGTTGTGAGTAAAGGCATAACTTGACCTGCAGGACCTTAATTGCTGTGATAGCATCCAAGAAGGGATTGCCCAGCTTGACTGTCAGACACCAGGTTGGGTTTGTATGGCTTTCAGTTAGGAATAAATGAGAGGAGAACCAGGCTGCATCATTTTACTTGTAAATTGAGCACATTCCCTCTGCAACTCCACTGAGACGCAGTAAATATGGAACCCTGCAATACCATTTTCAGAGTCACTTATGGCAGAAGTGCACTCTATCCCCAAGAGTCTGGTATCTTGCTGGTTACATTGCTACTTCCATAGATGGAATTTTTAAAAAGAAGGCAGCCACTTACAGCTTCTGCAGATGCTCTGTAATCACAATCTTGCCAGAGTTTATCTCCCCCAACAGCACAAGAGCTCTCTCTTATTCGGTACATCACAAAGAACTGTTTGCCAGAGCCCGCCTGGAGAAAACAAAATGCAAGTCATCATTTGCATAGTGATAAAAGACAGCAAGTCATTGGAGGGGTTGAGGGTTTCCAAGGGCTTTCATACTGTACTGTGTATAGCACGGAGTGATAAAGCGTGCTTTAAATTAGCTAATGTCTCTGTTGAGCAGATCTCCAAAATCTTTCTGACTCAGTAATCAACATATCTAATTAAGTCATTTGTTCTAGTTAGCCATTTGCCTAGGTTGTTCCACGTACTGTCTCTAGGATGAAAAAATAGTGCAAGAAAACAGTCATGTTTTCAACTCCTTTGTATCCTAGTATTTCAAGGGCATTTCGAGCCTAGTATTTCGAGCTCTCTGATTCAGCAAATATGAGCGGCTGCTTAGGTGGTCTGCAGCTCTACCATATTGGATTGTGCTTGTGTCAGCCTTTATTAATTATAGTTGGGGCTGGTCGGTAGAAGGATGGGATCCTTCTGAAGAAATCCTTGAGATACTGCTAATGTGGTGTTGGTAATTCAGTAGGAGGCATTTCCTCCTACCCTCCAAATTCAACAGTGAATCAATGCCCTCAGGTGGCATCAGAAGGCACTGCAATTCTTGAAGATGTTTCTTTTGGATGACCATTTGTAGTCACTAGGAATCCTGTGGCATTTAATAATAAAAGACGAGTTATTATATTAACTTCTGTTCTTGGCCAGATTTGAACATGGGGAACTACATTCAGCAGAATTAAACTCTCCCTGCAGTTTCAATTGGATATAGCAAGAAAATTATTGTCTTCATTATTCCACAGTTAACTGTTAGAGACTAGTTGATTTTAGTGGAATTATGATGGATTTACACTGGTGTAATAGAGAGCAGAATTTGGCCCAGTGTTCTTTCTCACTTCCTGTTGTGCACAGAATAGCAGCTCCAGCACAGTGGTGCATGAAATAATTTCCACAGGCTGTAAAGCAGGATGAAAAAAACCATAATGGGCTGAATCTTCAGCTTGAGTCATTGACTTTAATGGAGCTATGCCAATTTATACCAGCTAAGGATCTAGCCCATAATGGGCCAAATTCTGCTCTCTGTTACATTGGTGTAAATCTGGAATAACTTTACTTCAGCGAGTAATGGATGTAAATGAGAGAAAGGGCTGGCTCCTTATGTTACGTTGTTTGCTATTTTATTTCATTATTATTGCCACCAGCTATGTCTTTAATTAGGGGAAGCTCAATCTTCCACTAGCCAGCCTTTACGTTTAATTATCTTATCAACAATTAATGTACATGAACGTGTAATAATAAGCCATTTAATTGATGAGTGCAGCACTGCAGGACTGGTGATAAGTGAAATCTAGACTATATTTAGAAGAAGAATTAAGAACAGATCAAATCTTGTGGGCTTTGGCAATCCTCCCTCTTGCTCTTCTCTCCCCCCAACATAGATGGATCAGAAATTCAAAGCAACACGTCATTTTCACTTCAGATCTTCTGTAAAATTAAATCAGTGTGTCTAGCTAAGGAAAGGCAAAGAGTGACTGCAATAAACATGTATATATTAAAATTAAAATGTCCAGCATAGGCTGTTATGAATATTAACAATGTGCATTACCAGAAGACTAGAAAGGAATGGGGTGTCATTAAGGCTCTGATTCTGCAAGGATTTATGCATGTGCTTAACATTAAACATGTGAGTAGTCTAATTGAAGATGTTTGGTCTAATGTGCTTAACATTAACAAATGCAGTGTTTGCATAATCGGGACTTTAGCACTTGATACTGTGTACTGGGAGTCTCTTCAAGTCCTTCCCCCCACCGTTCTCTAGCATGAACTGGCTCATAGCAAGTCTAGAAAACACAGGCAGTATTTTTGACTCTGTTTCCAGAAAAGACAATGTCATCTAGTGGTTAGCGTAAGGGGGTCTAGATGTCAGGAGATGTGGGTTCCAGTCCCACCTGTAACACTGGCTTACTGTATGACCTTAAGCAAGACACTTCACCTCTCCAAGCTCAGCTTCTTATCTGGGTAAAGTGCTTTGAGATCTTTGAGTGCTAAATATTCTTATTAATATATTGTTTCTGATTATCTACATTTTAAAATCCAGTGCAATAGAAAAATGTTAATGTTGTTCCCAAGTAAAGTAGTGCTTATCATTATGCTTATAGCAACATCATCATTGTGTGGCTCTTAGGAGTAAATACTCTTTTGTTAGACTTGTCACCATATATGATCAAGAGACTGGTTGATGTTTTAGGTAGATATGTGACTCAGGACTGGAGACCATCAAATAATATTCACAAGTAAATCAAAATATTTCTGTCATTTATCAAATCAATTATTTGCAAATATATTTTCCACATTGCAACCAGCTCTTTTCAAGACAAGACCACATCAAGTTTCTTTTAATAATAAGTATGCTTCTGCCATCAGCCTCAAATATTTCCCCATAACGGGTAAACGTTAGTATGCCCACTTAGTGACTTGGTAAGGTGACAACATTGGGTCAGTGGTATAGTTGTAGAAAGAAATCAGTTTTCCTGACTTAGTCCTGCAACCTACTGACCCCTTAGTACCGCAAGTGAAGGCACTTGAGAGACCCTGCCATATAGTGCAAACACACGGCCAGATTCTGATGCCATTTCTCATGTTGAGTATCCCCCTTGACTTCAATGGAGCTACTTTACTCATAGATCCTTTATACTTTCTTCGACCTAATTACAAGTGTTTAAAGTTTTTTTCATAGGACCAGATTTTGAACCCTTTACTCACCTTGGTGAGCATTTCCTGGTAGGAGTAATCCCTCTGGCAGGAACGGCTTACTACTGTGAGTAAGGGCTCAGTATTATTAGGGAACAAGAGAACTATACAGAACCAGATTCTGCTACCCCTTTTCATGACAATTAGAAGTGGGTTTTTTACCCACGAAAGCTTATGCCCAAATAAATCGGTTAGTCTTTAAGGTGCCACCGGACTCCTTGTTGTTTTTGTGGATACAGATTAACACAGCTACTCCCTGATACTTAGTACCTTACTCTGCAACTAGTTCCTTTGATTTCATTGGGACATCATGCAGACCAAGGTGTGATTCCACATGAGGGAGATGGGCAGAATCTGGCCATAAGTAAATAAATAAATAAATAAATAAAAAATCCAAAGATGCTTTTTGCAAAGTTTACTTACTATTCTCTTGGCTTCCATCACCATGTACAGAGCAAACTGGTTGCCATCTGTTTTGTCTCCATTATATTTTCTCAGTGCTATGTCCACAGCTTCAAAGACATCAGGGTCATCACAGTCTGCATCCTGGGTTGGTAGAGGGCTGGATCTGCTAGAGAAAAAACTGCAGCAGAGAACTAGCACAGTGGAAAGTTTCATAACTGGACAAAGCAGCCCCCTCTGAAATTGGGGGACTCTTCCAAATACAAATGCAAAAGGAACCCCCTGGTAGGGATTTAATAACCTCTTGTTTTTTTTCAGAAGCAGTCGGCAAGTAAACAGAGTATGTGGGCAATGGGGGTTGGTGGACTCTCATCATATCCTGTTTGTCTAGCAAACAACCCTTTGGGTTTATCCAAACAAACGTTGTGCAGTCACTTTAATGACACCAAGGTTGTCCACCTGCCATCAGGATAACAGGATAAGCCTCTGCACATTAGAGTCACAGGGTTAGATCCCCAGCATCAGCAGCACAGGGCCCTGAGCACAGGAGAAATCTCAGAACATTTGGTAGCCAGAGCTCTCGCTCCTGGTTACTTTTTGACATAAAAACTCCCACTCTGAATGAATTATTATATAAGGCTTATAAAAACACCCAAAAAGGTCATGGCATGTCCCAGAGACAACAAGTGCTGGTTCTGGACAGTGGCACTGTGATCTTCAGGGATCTGTTTCCTAATAAGCAAAAAGAAAAGGAGTACTTGTGGCACCTTAGAGACTAACCAATTTATTTGAGCATGAGCTTTCGTGAGCTACAGCTCACTTCATCGGTGCAAGAGTTCTAGGAAGTCAGCCCACGTTTCAAAAATGACTCTGCACAAATGTGCATAACTGACTAATAACACTTAACATTTAAATTGTGCTTTACAATCATTGGCACTTGTCTTGCAGTTGGAACTGCTAGTGCCGACCCTTGCAACCCTGTGGATCCTGTGTCTGGGCCTTAAACAAATCAGTGCTCACAACTCCCTGGTGCCCTAGATAAGCCTTATTAAGCATATGCTGAAAATGAGGCACAGAGAAGTGAAGTGACTTACTCAACCTAATGTTCTTTTAACTCAGTTTTTTTGTTGTAATTTCCGAGGTTTAAATAAAAGCAAACTGAAAAAAGAGAAAGTCCATCATGTGGCATCATAATTACATCCGCTTGGGTCATCCTCAGGACTGGAACCTTTAGTTCTATTGCACAGACCTGTCCCCCTTGAACTAACAGTAACTGATAGCAATAGTACACCGTCATCTTCTCTGTAGACCAGCATGAGACGGGTTAAGACAAACATGGTGCCAGTGGGTTCATAGATATCTGGTGACTGCAGAGGAGTGATGAGACACAAGAATCTTGAATTACATTCCAGGCACTAAAAGGGACTATTCTCTAGAGGGCACAGACTCTTCTGCCTGTCCCCGCACAAGTGTGACCCCTTCTGTGCTCTTCCCCCATCTCAGTCCTGTCTCTCCCCAACCCCTGGCTCCTTGTCCCAGTTTCATTCTCCTTGCCTATCTGGTCCCAATTGTCATTCGTTAGTCCCAGTCTCCTTGCTCAGATCTCTCCCTCCGAGCTCACTATCCAAGCCCCAATCTCCCCCCAACTTCCATTCTGTTCCCTTCCTCACATCTCTTAAACCCCTACCCTGATCGGCCTCTTCCTGCCTCCACTCCACCTCTTCCCCCAAGGCCCACCCCTGCCCGCCTCTTCCTGCCCCCACTCCACCCCGTCCCACCTCTTTCTGCCCCATTCTACCCTGTCCCCAAGCACATCCCATCCCTGCTCCTCCCCCTCCCTCCCAGTGCCTCCTGCATGCTGTAGAACAGCTGATCTGTGGCAGGTGAGAGGCGCTGGGAGGAAGAGGGAGGAGTTCATCAGAGGGCCGCCAGTGGGTGGGAGGTGCTGGGGCGGGAGGGAGGGAAGCTTGGCTGCCAGTGGGTGCTAAGCACCCACTAATTTTTCCCACGGAGTCGGCGCCTATGAAAGACAGAGAGAGACTGGATGATGAAGTGCAGAGCTTTATGGGCATGAATTTGCAATAGGTGCATTCGTCATACGCGGTATACCATACATATGTATATAGAAGCATGTATTCTAATCTTCACTATGAAAAATTGTAGTTTAATATTCATTGTTAGGATATTTTCTTTCTCCATGTTACATCTTTGGGGCTATGTATAAATTGGTATAGCACCGCTGAAATCAATGGAACAAGACGAGTTTACACTGATTGAGGGCTTGGAAGGATGAGCATTTCAATTAAAAGAAAAACGTTCACTGTGTAGATCTAGGTGGAAATAAAGGCAAAAGGTCTGGCAGATCATACATGGGTTTTCCTGGGCATGCTGTAGATTCTGAAGGGACTTGTGGAAAAGGCTGAATTGCTGGCTTCTCACTTCAACATTTGCAAAATGGATCATGGGGAGCTGGCGGATGGTCAGGTGAAGTTTGCAGCAGGAGCTGGGAGCACATCATGCTGATTTAAAACTGGAATGTGATGGATGGATCCAACCTGTCTTTTATGGAAAGGATGAGGTGTTTGGGATGAAATGTGCTCTTCTAAGGAACTGCCCTCGTCTCCTCTTTCCTGGGAAGAATTGCTAGACCCCTGACGGTGTAGATGCATATGTCTATGGCTGTGTTTGCAACCATAAGGAGGGGGAGGATAATGAGGAGGCCCATGCTGGTGTTCCTCTGGAGAGAAATTGTGATGATGCTGAGATCCTTCAGGGTGGATGACCCTATTTTCAGGAGGTGGTGGGCATCTATGGTAATGTCTCTTAGGATGTCCATGGTCAAAGCCGTGATGATGATGTGGTCTGCTAGGGGGTGGGGGAGGATAATGAGGACCTGATGGAGGAAGATGAGGAGGCCCATGCTGGTGTTCCTCTGGAGAGAAATTGTGATGATGCTCAGATCCTTCAGGGTGGACAACCCTATTTTCAGGAGGTGGTGGGCATCTATGGTAATGTCTCTTAGGATGTCCATGGCCAAAGCCATGATGATGATGTGGTCTGCTAGGGGCTGGGGGAGGATAATGAAGACCTGATGGAAGAAGATGAGGAGGCCCATGCTGGTGTTCCTCTGAAGAGAAATTGTGATGATGCTCAGATCCTTCAGGGTGGACGACCCTATTTTCAGGAGGTGGTGGGCATCTATGGTAATGTCTCTTAGGATGTCCATGGTCAAAGCCGTGATGATGATGTGGTCTGCTAGGGGGTGGGGGAGGATAATGAGGACCTGATGGAGGAAGATGAGGAGGCCCATGCTGGTGTTCCTCTGAAGAGAAATTGTGATGATGCTCAGATCCTTCAGGGTGGACAACCCTATTTTCAGGAGGTGGTGGGCATCTATGGTAATGTCTCTTAGGATGTCCATGGCCAAAGCCATGATGATGATGTGGTCTGCTAGGGGGTGGGGGAGGATAATGAGGACCTGATGGAGGAAGATGAGGAGGCCCATGCTGGTGTTCCTCTGAAGAGAAATTGTGATGATGCTCAGATCCTTCAGGGTGGACGACCCTATTTTCAGGAGGTGGTGGGCATCTATGGTAATGTCTCTTAGGATGTCCATGGCCAAAGCTGTGGTGATGATGATGATGATGTCTGTGTGATGGCCCTACAGGGGGATGTCCTTGCCTAGAGAAGTGGTGGTGGTGATGATGTTTTCCGGAGTGGGGGTGATGGTGGAAAGGAGGTCCGTCACACTTTCCGTGACCAAACCAGTGTAAATAGTCATCAAAGATGTTCATGTCACAAACACGCACACACACAAAGAGAGAGATAGCAATAAGAGGAGTTATTTACAAGGCTTTCACTAACACCTATAAGTTTCAAACATAGGACCATAATAGAGGTGCAGAAGTGGAAATACCATAAGATGCCAAGTGACCAATCTGTATTACCTGGAGGCAACTAGAAATAACAAACAACAAAGCAATGAAATTAAACAATCAATTAGCCAAAATTTTCATAAACAGCTTTTTGCAAAATAATTACAAAAACAAAATTAGCCAAATTTTACTTGTGCATGGCGGAAGGGCCATGCCTCCATATGTATTTATGCAGCACCTAGCACAAGGGACCCAGATCCTGATTGACACCTCTGAGTGCGATCAGAAAATAAGTAGCAATAATGAGAAGAAAAAGAAAAAAGGCAAAATTTATTCATTCATTTCTTCATTACAACTAGTTTGCTCTGCTCTGTTCCTGAAGATTTTATCTGTGGTACATCTCAATAATAGGCTACCAAATCGCTCCACGTGCTAGGCCTGAGTCTCATTTACAGTAAGACCCTTTACACCACTCTGGCAGGTAATGGTGTCTTACAGTGGATGTCAATGTAATTAGCAGTGTAAAGGTGCCTTGATGTTAATGAGAATCAGGCCCATTATTTCTATTTCTTTATCTTATTAGGTCTTCTACAGGCTGCTGTATCTCTTATGCTTATTTGGACTGAAAATCTTTTCCCTTATTACATATTTATTAAACAGTATGTGACAAATTCATGTTTGGGGTAACTCCAGTTAACTCAATAAGGACAAATGCAAAGTATTCCACTTAGGAAGGAACAATCAGTTCCTCACATACAAAATGGGAACTGACTGCCTAGGAAGGAGTACTACAGAAAGGGATCTGGGGGTCATAGTGGACCACAAGCTAAATATGAGTCAACAGTGTAACACTCTTGCAAAAAAAGTAAATATACTTCTGGGATGTATTAGCAGGAGTATTGTAAGCAAGACACAAGAAGTAATTCTTCTGCTCTACTCCACAATGAGTAGGCCTCAACTGGAGTATTGCATCCAGTTCTAGGTGCCACATTTCAGGAGAGATGTGGACAAATTGGAGAAAGTCCAGAGAAGAACAACAGAAATGATTAAAGGTCTAGAAAACATGACCTGTGAGGGAAGATTGAAAAAAACTGGTTTTGTTTAGTCTAGAGAAGAGAAGACTGAGAGAGGACATGATAACAGTTTTCAAGTACGTAAAAGGTTACAAGAAGGGAGAAAAATTGTTGTCCTTAACCTCTGAGGGTAGGACAAGAAGCAATGGGTTTAAATTGTAGCAAGTACTGTTTAGGTTGGACGTTAGGAAAAACTTCCTAACTCTCAGGGCGGTTAAGCCCTGGAATAAATTGCCTAGGGAGGTTGTGGAATCTCCATCACTGGCGATCTTTAAGAGCAGGTTAGATAAACATGTCAGGGATGGTCTAGATAATACTTAGTCCTGCCATGAGTTCAGGGAACTGGACTAGATGACCTCTCAAGATCCCTTTCAGTCCTATGATTCTATGATTCGGGTCTTTTAGCACTCAGGAAACTAGCTAATCCCTAAATGGTTGTCACCAGGAGGAGACTAATTTCCAGGTTGTGCATGTGTATATTCTAGCAATTGGTATAGCATGGAGTAAGGGAGTCTGTTGGGAGGCAGAGTCAGATTGGAACCCTTGCATGCAGTGAGTCATCATTGTCACTGCTGCTTGCTTTCTGGGAATCACACATTCCTGCCCCTTCACCATACTCTGCTTACCCCCATACTAGGTCTAACATCTGCACTCACGTCAGGAAACAGCAGGAGATAGGCAAAGCGCAGCATCTGCTGAGATCAGGCTTCTGGCATGGAGTCTGTGGCTGCTTCATGAAGGTAGCTCACTCAGCCAGAGGATAAATGCATGTAAGCTATAGGTTATCTGCCCATTTACTGGGGGTAACTTTCTGGCATTCACATGGGTGTTTGTGGGAAGTGTCTCATTATGAAGGTAAAGGAAACAGAAGTGATGGGTGGGTTCATTTTGTGGGGTAGAGAAGGGGGAAGACTATATTTTCTTCCTCGATAGCTCAGCGCAGCCTGCCTTGCATGAATATTCTTGTCCTAAGGGTTAATTATGATTTAATGTTTACTTTTTACATTTAGAATATAGACTTGTACTCCTGTCACCTACTTACAATCTACTATTGAGCTTTGCATTATATCAAAGATCAGGGTTGCACTGCACACCCCTTTCATGTCTGGTTACAGTATGTGATTTTGGTTTTCTGTTCATTATAACAAATTGTATATTGCAGTTGTCAGAAAAGATGTGATGGCATAGCTGGCCATGGGTGGGTCATTCCAGTTTAGATGGATCCCTCAGGTGTCATAGAGCCAGGGAAGGGGGCAGGACTGAGAGAAAGGGAGCATAGCCGGGCTTCCTTGTACGCTGGTGATCCTTGGCTGCCATGTAAATTCCTTGGAGCTGTTGGCACCAAGCATAATTTAGAGCAGCCCTCAGTCTGCTTAATTTATTCCAGGGGAGCGGCCTGGTACACAGGTGCCGTAGGGAAGAACACAGAAGTGGTGTACAACCACCCTTGCACTCTTCTCCCAAGTGCACTTGTCGACTGCAGCAGTCAGTCTGGGCCTATTCAGTATGCTTCTTTCCATGAAGCCTAAGGAGCGTGCATTTGCAAGTTGCCAGGGACATTTCTGTAACGTTAAGATAATTGACTACATACCCAGGGACGGTAGATTTCACAGGATATCTCAAGTGAATCAGGATTTTTTGTGTCACTTGCAAATTTTCCCCTGCAGAATCCCACGCGCTGTGCAGGAAAAACAACATACATTTGGGTTCTTATGATGCTGAAGCCAGTGGAAGCTACTGGATTCTCGGCAGTTTGAAAATCAGGCCACTTATTTAGGTATCTACTTCTGGTCTTAGGAACCTAACTTTAAGCACCCATTTTGAAGATATTGGCCAATTATGTTTACCTATTAAATCATATCTAAAGTGGAAAGAATTATTGAGGCCAGATTGTTCCCTGTAATCATGGACATCCTCTCTGCATCACTCTATAAGGCCATTACTCCATTTCTGTCAAAACCTCCTCAAGACCTACGTCTAGGTTTATGTCCATTAGCCTGCTTACTCTGGTTCCCGGAGGGGGTAGTTGATCTATTTTTCAAAGGAAAAAAATTCTTTGAATGTATGATTTTATCCTCTCCCCTTCCGTTTGCTTATCCCTTGTCTCGTTAGATTGGACTAGGTTGACCCTTTGCTCAAAACCCTGAGTAATGGGCTGCATCTAGCCCCAGGACGGAATTGACTGCCCCTCACTCCCCCCTTGCTCCTGAGGAGAAGTAATTTACTGCAGATGTTTACAGAGAGCAACTTAATGTCCCACTCATGATAGCGACACTCTCTTGGCCAGTACATTTGATGGGGGGACAAGGTTCCCCCTACACACACCTCTCTGCCCACTCCCTGTTCACTTGCTTGTGTATAGAGGAGTATGGAACTCTTCGAGCCTATTCTTTCCACATGGACTCATGACCCAGTCAGGCCAGGAGGGACGTGTAAGAAACACTGGGACATATTGTGAGAATTTACCCTTGTCCCCACACTTTGCAACAATTCTTTTTCCATTGCTCTACTTACAGCATGTCTGCCGTGAAGAAATTCACATTCACACACATTTGCATGTGGTGTGGATTTGGAGCAGCGGGTCTCTTTTATAGTAAATTCAACAAAGTATTCTGCACGAGGTGCAATCTGGAACAAACAGGCCGTATAAGCACCAAGTGAATAACCTAATGCATTTGAAATACGCTTTATCATTTTAAAAAGTAACATTAATTTCATTACTGTAGCTCAAATGTCACTCGCAGAACTCTTTGGGTAGCTATGCTGTTTTATGTTTTTGAACACGCACTCACGATGAGTAAGGAGTGCAGGATTTGATACTCTAGCATAATTTCCTCGCCAACACATTTTTTTGCATGAGTGTCTGCTTCTGTGTCTGCCACGTGCTGTCCACCATGTCTCCTGTCCCTTTCTTGATCAGGGCTTGTGTTTTCAGAAAGTAGAGCCACTAGATTCTTCACCCGAAGCACAATTTCTACTTGCTTAATAATCCAGAGGCCCACTGAATGGGAGTTCCTTGTATCCAGTGATGGAAGAATAGGATCTGGAAGTGCTGATATTAATTTAAGACCAGATTCTGCTGCTTCAGTGTTAAATTCACACTGAAATCAATGGCATTACTTACAGAGTAAGGTACTGCTCAGTATGAGTAAGGGGGCAGAATCTGGCCCTTGTTCCTGTTGAAATTTTAAAAAACCCCAAAACCTTCTGAGACTATTATCTCGAAGACAGATTTTCCCATATTCAATTTCATCTGAAAAACAATATTATTTCACCTCTATATTTGGGAATTACCTCAGCTAAGGACTTGTCTACACATAAAAATTACACGGATTTAAATAAATTGGTTAAGAAATTGGTGCAAACCCATGAGTAAGGTGAGTGGGATTTGGGCTATAGTAGTGAAATTAACGTTATTTTTTGGGATACTCTGATTTCAAACTAAGTACCCTATATCAATTTAACTTAAATTGGCCAAAAAAAAATTGATATAAAACGCTCAGTTGAAGTAATTATCCAAAATAAGTGTGTCCACACAAAGTGTTTGCAGTGATTTAACTAAACTGGATTCTACACAATGCTCAGACTGTAGGTAGACCAAGTCAAAGTCTAGGGTCAGAAGCTCATCCCCAACTCCAGCTGTTTTACACTGGGTAAAAGGGCTGGAGCAGCATGCAGGGATTCTAAAAGCCCCAATCTGGCCAAGGCAGGGACCCCCATAAAGCTAAGGGTAGGAGGAGAGGTGTGTTGGGGTGGGCCCACAGCACACAGCACTATGGAGATTCCAAGCAGCATTGTGGCCCAGAGGCAGCTGGGGATGGGTTGCTGTCACTTTAGGCTATCAGGGCTGCTTACGTTATTCCGAAGCTGTGGAGCAGCCCAGAGATAGGAAGATGCAGAGGTGACTTAAAGCCACTTTAGTTCCCCCTTCGTCTGGGCTGCTGCACCCCTTAGAATCTTGCATAATGACAGGTTTCAGAGTAGCAGCCGTGTTAGTCTGTATTGAGGTGAGCTGTAGCTCACGAAAGCTTATGCTCAAATAAATTTGTTTATTTTAAGATGCCACAAGTCCTCCTTTTCTCCTTAGAATCTGTGTCTTTTACTCTAAGGGCCTTCCCTGTATTGCAAACACTAAGGGGGGCAAGGGAATAAATGTATTTTGCTGACATTTTGGTTTTCTTATGGATGGAATATAAACACAAAGAGAAAAAGGTGGAAAACTTACAATTCCTGAAAAGCCATATGCAGAACTAAAGATCCTGCTGTCACTGAAGAGAGTTTTGTCCTTGACTTCAGTGACGGGAAGATGGGTTCTCAGGTTTATTTCACAGCATGGCAAACAATGCAGGTACTACAGAGCTGATCACTAATTGCCAGCTGTTCGCTCCAAGATAACAATGTACATGTTCATTATTCTCCAACAAGTTTTATATCTTAATTGCATATTTAAAAAAAAGATGTTTAATTAAAATATTACTATAAAACAGATTGTTGACAAAAATAAAAGTACACACACAAACTGAATCTGTAAAAGCGGCAAGTGCTCCAATACGTCTGTTAATCTATAAGGTTCCACAGGACTCTTTGCCGCTTTCACACAACTGGAGACCCTTACACATCTGCGTAACTTTAGGCAGATGAGTACTCCCATTGTTTTCAGTGGCACAACTCACATGCTTTAAATTAAGAACACGTGTAAATTGTTTGCAGAACTGGGGCTTAAAAACATAAAAGAGATGAGTTGCATTGAATGTTTACAAACAATAGGCTTGATCTTATGAGGTGCTGAGTGCCCTCAACTCTCTTTGTTGAGCACCTCACAGGATTTTGCCTTGTGTTAATTAGCGTGAAGATATGGTGCATTGTAGCTCTTTTTACTTTATTCACCTTGAAATACTGTGTGTGGTTACTACCTTCATTGTACCTCTCCAGGGCTCTCTCAGCATCCCCTCTGTGCTGCTCAGTGTCTTCTAAGGCTGTTGATCTTCCAGGCCAGTGTTCACACTTGTATAACTGTGAATGATCTGTGACAGTGGCATGGTTATCAACATGGTATTATGTTAACACTGTGTCATGGATGGTACTGTGTACGTTTTTAACATCAGCTCACAATGGGAAATTGAGCAGCTGAGGATTTTCTCTCAGGTGACCCACCCACCTTCTTCCCACATAGGAATTTATTTCTGCCGTTTGGGGGGACAAAATCAATTCAAATTTACTTATGCATTTTTTCTGTTCCACTTTAGCATCTTATCACCGCAAATAAGTCCCCTCCATGGGTCTGTCTACCTTTTCAGGTGGTCTCCATGAGCATGTTTTGCTTTTAAAGATTCAGGATTTACATAATACTATAATGCATTCTTAACATTAATTTTACTTTTTTACTTTACACAAATGAATTGTGAACAGATGAACTAATCTGTCATATTTACCCTACGTTAGTAGCACACCTGTTTGTGCATCTGTACTGGGAATGTTTTATTACAAATATGTTGATTCATTGAACTGGTTATTGTACCTGGACTCACTGTGCAGTTATAGCCATGCAGTATTTCTTTCTTCAACGGTCTGTTTATATACATGATAGTTTTACATTGTCCAAATACCTGGGAGGAAAAAAGAATAGTTATGGACTCTGTGTAATATTCCAGAATAAGGCATATGATAGAATTTAAGAGAGCATGTGGCTCTTTTGTTGATTTCATTGGAGTTATTCAGATGAAACTGAATGAAGAATTTGTCCCTCTTTTATATATACTGTAAGCACATTTAAGAATCACAAGGCCCTTTAATCTGATTGCATCTGGAATTTGGTAGTTCAGATAAAATGGCACTCATTTCGAAAAGCGTTTTAGTTTTGGTTTTGCCCAACTGAAAAGGCTTTGCAAAACCAAAGCTGACATCAAAACCGAGCCTTCTCAGCTCATCTCTAACTGTTCTTGAGTGTAGAATGTTTCTAGCCACCTGGAACAGTTGGAATTCCAGAAGCACACAGAGGTTGCAAAGCTCTTTCACAAAGAGTGGATATACCTATCTTCCCTGACATTAAAAAGGGCAGACGCCATCCCTACCATACAATCTTGATGCTTTCCCCCACCTACCGGCTTCACCTCTACCTTGTCTTGATTAAATTGCAGGCTTTTGGCTTCCATCCCAGATCACGACATATGGGTCTGATGTCAAGAAGATGCATTGCTGCATGTCATCTGCATACTGATGGCACCACAGATCAAGCCATAGCATGATGGGATCACAAAGACATTGAAAAGGAGGGGTGACAAAATGTAACCTCCCACTTCTGCCTAACGTACCAGCTATATGTGGGAAAATGCACTCCCAGTGCTGCCCTAGGTACTTGGTGCGACATCTTTGGATTATCAGGGTTCCTGAGCTGAACAAGTTACCAGCAGTGGAATATAAGAGTATAGCCCCATTTTGCCAGACTGGTTAACTGAAGCTGGATTTAGCTGATAGGGCCATATGACCTTTTCTCAGCCAGTTAACTTGTGTTTGACAGTCCAAAGATATAATAGGTATTATTCTACTATAGGCAGACATTAATGCTTGGTTTCCACAAAGATTTACAGTAGAATATGATAAGATTGCCCAGAGGTTCACATGGAGGAGGTGTTTGTGTTGAGACGTGATTGACATATAGCTATGGAGAGATACTCTTACTTGCCGTTTCATTGTGCTGTGGGAGTTTACAGGCCTCCCAATGTCTCCTAGATAATAGAGAGCACTGGGTTTCCAGCACATCCAGAGTCAAATAAAGGACTGATGAATTCCCCTGGAAAAAAAGAGCAGACAAAGTACGTTTGTATGTGACAAGTTTGTTGTGAAGGAGGCAATCTAATTATTTTTTTATATTTGGATTACCCCTTATCCCTCAGTTGGTCTTCCCAGACTCCTTGTTATGGGCTTGCCTGGGCTGACAAGGATCCAGGGTATAGGTGAGTGAGAATGGGGGTTGTTGCATTTTATTCCTTTTGATTTTTAGCCAACAACACATTGTCCCTCGAACATAAATATCGACATTCTTTACTGTATCTGGCCCATGCTACAGATACATCAGTTCTTGCTGAAGTCAGTAACCAGACCTCCCATCTGAGCAATATTTCCTACCCAGATTATCTGAGAAGGGCTGCTACAGAAGTGCAGTCACTCCTCCAAAATCAAGAACCTGGACTCTGCAATGCGTCTAATCTGTGCTGGCCTGGAGAAGTCTGGAATCGAGATTGAAACCACGTTCCTTGTGTGGTAGCATGACGTGTTACTAGTTATTACTGGTCCACTGAAACAATCTGAAGTGAATCTTTAATGAAGAATTGCTGCAGTGTAACAGAATAACTCTTTATTATTGTGATGTCCACTAGTGCAGCGAAAGTTAAACTAACACTTTTACTTCTATAGTACCTTCCATCCAAAAGTGTTAATGTACTTTGCAAACACCAGTTTAGCTTCACAGAACACCTGTGTAGAGGGCAAGTATTATTATCTCTTTTTTACAGATGGGAAAACTGAGGTTAGATAACTTGCGCAAGGTCAGAGTCTGTGATAATCAGGAACAGAACACAGATTTCTTAATTGTCAGTCCTGTACATGAATCACAAGCTCACTCTCCTTCTAAGGTTTGATTTGATTTTAATGTTTAGCCTATAAACCCCAATAATTAGAAGGTGCCAATGATGTTGGGAAAATGCAGGTGGGAAGATAAAGCCAAAGGGAGGGAAGCAGGGGAGACCATCAGGATCAGAAATATCTTACTCTTCCACATTGCGTTTATGGAATTCCATTGGATGAATGGCAAGAATTACTTGTATATGGACAAATCAGTCTTTTCTATAATATAATGTTCGGCAGTCTGAACCAGAAGGAACTCTCCAAAACTCAAACTCAAACCTGCTCTTAAAAATCTCCAATCATGGAGATTCCACATCCTTCCTAGGCAAACACCTGTCAGAGACAGTCTAATAATACTTAGCCCTGCCATGAGTGCAGGGGACTGGACTAGATGACCTCTCAAGGTCCCTTCCAATCCTATGATTCTATGACTCAGTAAATAATCTGGGGTTAGAGGCCCTGGGGTGGTTTCGGTTGGATCCTGCACCCAGCTGATGTTGGGTCCTGCCCGGCACTCACCCCACAGTGGGTGCTCCTGCAGTTGTTGTGCTGTGGGGCTGGCTGGGCTTGGCTTTGAAATATTCTGTCGACCCCAAGGGGTTGAGAAATCCTAGGCTAAACAGTATTGTTGAAATAATGGGTGTTGCACAGGGTAGAATTGTCAATGTGTGGGCTGCAAATAGAACAAAAGCAAAAGTACAGCGGCCAAAGGGACTAATTTTGCTGGCTCTTATGGCAAGGGTTGTATAATGCAGTGCTATTAATATTGAGGAGCTCTCATGAGGACTGATGTTGGCTGGCTCTTAGGAGCCTTGATCCTAGTTAGCAGGTGACCTTTACGGCAAGAGAGGAACTGGGCCAGAGAGATAAGGGTAATGGCCCTTTTCCTCTAGGTAATCACTTCACTTCCATCCCAGATTTGTGGTTATAAGTGATTATAACATCAGGACTGCATATAGATATATAGATGATACATAGATAGAAAAGGGCAACAAAAACGATTAAGGGTATGGACCGGCTTCTGTATGAGGAGAGATTAATAAGACTGGGACTTTTCAGCTTGGAAAAGAGACGGCTAAGGGGAGATATGATTGAGGTCTATAAAATCATGACTGGTGTAGCGAAAGTAGATAAGGAAGTGTTGTTTACTACTTCTCATAACACAAGAACTAGGGGTCACCAAATGAAATTAATAGGCAGCAGGTTTAAAACAAATAAAAGGAAGTATTTCTTCACACAATGCAGTTAACCTGTGGAACTCCTTGCCAGGGGATGTTGTGAAGGCCAAGACCATAACAGGGTTCAAAAAAGAACTAGATAAATTAATGGAGGATAGGGGTGGCACCTTAAAGACTAACAAATTTATTTGGGCATAAGCTTTCGTGGGTAAAAAACCCACTTCTTTCAGATGTATGGGTTTTTTACTCATGAAAGCTTATGCCCAAATAAATTTGTTAGTCTTTAAGGTGCCACCGGACTCCTTGTTGTTTTTGTGGATACAGATTAACACAGCTACTCCCTGATACTTAGTACCTTACTCTGCAACTAGTTCCTTTGATTTCATTGGGACATCATGCAGACCAAGGTGTGATTCCACATGAGGGAGATGGGCAGAATCTGGCCATAAGTAAAAAAAAAAAAAAAGAAAATCCAAAGATGCGTTTTGCAAAGTTTACTTACTATTCTCTTGTCTTCCATCACCATGTACAGAGCAAACTGGTTGCCATCTGTTTTGTCTCCATTATATTTTCTCAGTGCTCTGTCCACAGCTTCAAAGACATCAGGGTCATCACAGTCTGCATCCTGGGTTGGTAGAGGGCTGGCTCTGCTAGAGAAAAAACTGCAGCAGAGAACTAGCACAGTGGAAAGTTTCATAACTGGACAAAGCAGCCCCCTCTGAAATTGGGGGACTCTTCCAAATACAAATGCAAAAGGAACCCCCTGGTAGGGATTTAATAACCTCTTGTTTTTTTTCAGAAGCAGTCGGCAAGTAAACAGAGTATGTGGGCAATGGGGGTTGGTGGACTCTCATCATATCCTGTTTGTCTAGCAAACAACCCTTTGGGTTTATCCAAACAAACGTTGTGCAGTCACTTTAATGACACCAAGGTTGTCCACCTGCCATCAGGACAACAGGATAAGCCTCTGCACATTAGAGTCACAGGATTAGATCCCCAGCATCAGCAGCATAGGGCCCTGAGCACAGGAGAAATCTCAGAACATTTGGTAGCCCTCTCGCTCCTGGTTACTTTTTGACATAAAAACTCCCACTCTGAATGAATTATTATATAAGGCTTATAAAAACACCCAAAAAGGTCATGGCATGTCCCAGAGACAACAAGTGCTGGTTCTGGACAGTGGCAATATGATCTTCAGGGATCTGTTTACTAATAAGGTGCAAGAGTTCTAGGAAGTCAGCCCACGTTTCAAAAATGACTCTGCACAAATGTGCATAACTGACTAATAACACTTAACATTTAAATTGTGCTTTACAATCATTGGCACTTGTCTTGCAGTTGGAACTGCTAGTGCCGACCCTTGCAACTCTGTGGATCCTGTGTCTGGGCCATAAACAAATCAGTGCTCACAACTCCCTGGTGCCCTAGATAAGCCTTATTAAGCATATGCTGAAAATGAGGCACAGAGAAGTGAAGTGACTTACTCAACCTAATGTTCTTTTAACTCAGTTTTTTTGTTGTAATTTCCGAGGTTTAAATAAAAGCAAACTGAAAAAAGAGAAAGTCCATCATGTGGCATCATAATTACATCCGCTTGGGTCATCCTCAGGACTGGAACCTTTAGTTCTATTGCACAGACCTGTCCCCCTTGAACTAACAGTAACTGATAGCAATAGTACACCGTCATCTTCTCTGTAGACCAGCATGAGACGGGTTAAGACAAACATGGTGCCAGTGGGTTCATAGATATCTGGTGACTGCAGAGGAGTGATGAGACACAAGAATCTTGAATTACATTCCAGGCACTAAAAGGGACTATTCTCTAGAGGGCACAGACTCTTCTGCCTGTCCCCGCACAAGTGTGACCCCTTCTGTGCTCTTCCCCCATCTCAGTCCTGTCTCTCCCCAACCCCTGGCTCCTTGTCCCAGTTTCATTCTCCTTGCCTATCTGGTCCCAATTGTCATTCGTTAGTCCCAGTCTCCTTGCTCAGATCTCTCCCTCCGAGCTCACTATCCAAGCCCCAATCTCCCCCCAACTTCCATTCTGTTCCCTTCCTCACATCTCTTAAACCCCTACCCTGATCGGCCTCTTCCTGCCTCCACTCCACCTCTTCCCCCAAGGCCCACCCCTGCCCGCCTCTTCCTGCCCCCACTCCACCCCGTCCCACCTCTTTCTGCCCCATTCTACCCTGTCCCCAAGCACATCCCATCCCTGCTCCTCCCCCTCCCTCCCAGTGCCTCCTGCATGCTGCAGAACAGCTGATCTGTGGCAGGTGAGAGGCGCTGGGAGGAAGAGGGAGGAGTTCATCAGAGGGCCGCCAGTGGGTGGGAGGTGCTGGGGCGGGAGGGAGGGAAGCTTGGCTGCCAGTGGGTGCTAAGCACCCACTAATTTTTCCCACGGAGTCGGCGCCTATGAAAGACAGAGAGAGACTGGATGATGAAGTGCAGAGCTTTATGGGCATGAATTTGCAATAGGTGCATTCGTCATACGCGGTATACCATACATATGTATATAGAAGCATGTATTCTAATCTTCACTATGAAAAATTGTAGTTTAATATTCATTGTTAGGATATTTTCTTTCTCCGTGTTACATCTTTGGGGCTATGTATAAATTGGTATAGCACCGCTGAAATCAATGGAACAAGACGAGTTTACACTGATTGAGGGCTTGGAATGATGAGCATTTCAATTAAAAGAAAAACGTTCACTGTGTAGATCTAGGTGGAAATAAAGGCAAAAGGTCTGGCAGATCATACATGGGTTTTCCTGGGCATGCTGTAGATTCTGAAGGGACTTGTGGAAAAGGCTGAATTGCTGGCTTCTCACTTCAACATTTGCAAAATGGATCATGGGGAGCTGGCGGATGGTCAGGGAAGTTTGCAGCAGGAGCTGGGAGCACATCATGCTGATTTAAAACTGGAATGTGATGGATGGATCCAACCTGTCTTTTACGGAAAGGATGAGGTGTTTGGGATGAAATGTGCTCTTCTAAGGAACTGCCCTCGTCTCCTCTTTCCTGGGAAGAATTGCTAGACCCCTGACGGTGTAGATGCATATGTCTATGGCTGTGTTTGCAACCATAAGGAGGGCGAGGATAATAGGAGGCCCATGCTGGTGTTCCTCTGAAGAGAAATTGTGATGATGCTGAGATCCTTCAGGGTGGATGACCCTATTTTCAGGAGGTGGTGGGCATCTATGGTAATGTCTCTTAGGATGTCCATGGTCAAAGCCGTGATGATGATGTGGTCTGCTAGGGGGTGGGGGAGGATAATGAGGACCTGATGGAGGAAGATGAGGAGGCCCATGCTGGTGTTCCTCTGGAGAGAAATTGTGATGATGCTCAGATCCTTCAGGGTAGACGATCCTATTTTCAGGAGGTGGTAGGCATCTATGGTAATGTCTCTTAGGATGTCCATGGCCAAAGCTGTGGTGATGATGATGATGATGTCTGTGTGATGGCCCTACAGGGGGATGTCCTTGCCTAGAGAAGTGGTGGTGGTGATGATGTTTTCCGGAGTGGGGGTGATGGTGGAAAGGAGGTCCGTCACACTTTCCGTGACCAAACCAGTGTAAATAGTCATCAAAGATGTTCATGTCACAAACACGCACACACACAAAGAGAGAGAAAGCAATAAGAGGAGTTATTTACAAGGCTTTCACTAACACCTATAAGTTTCAAACATAGGACCATAATAGAGGTGCAGAAGTGGAAATACCATAAGATGCCAAGTGACCAATCTGTATTACCTGGAGGCAACTAGAAATAACAAACAACAAAGCAATGAAATTAAACAATCAATTAGCCAAAATTTTCATAAACAGCTTTTTGCAAAATAATTACAAAAACAAAATTAGCCAAATTTTACTTGTGCATGGCGGAAGGGCCATGCCTCCATATGTATTTATGCAGCACCTAGCACAAGGGACCCAGATCCTGATTGACACCTCTGAGTGCGATCAGAAAATAAGTAGCAATAATGAGAAGAAAAAGAAAAAAGGCAAAATTTATTCATTCATTTCTTCATTACAACTAGTTTGCTCTGCTCTGTTCCTGAAGATTTTATCTGTGGTACATCTCAATAATAGGCTACCAAATCGCTCCACGTGCTAGGCCTGAGTCTCATTTACAGTAAGACCCTTTACACCACTCTGGCAGGTAATGGTGTCTTACAGTGGATGTCAATGTAATTAGCAGTGTAAAGGTGCCTTGATGTTAATGAGAATCAGGCCCATTATTTCTATTTCTTTATCTTATTAGGTCTTCTACAGGCTGCTGTATCTCTTATGCTTATTTGGACTGAAAATCTTTTCCCTTATTACATATTTATTAAACAGTATGTGACAAATTCATGTTTGGGGTAACTCCAGTTAACTCAATAAGGACAAATGCAAAGTATTCCACTTAGGAAGGAACAATCAGTTCCTCACATACAAAATGGGAACTGACTGCCTAGGAAGGAGTACTACAGAAAGGGATCTGGGGGTCATAGTGGACCACAAGCTAAATATGAGTCAACAGTGTAACACTCTTGCAAAAAAAGTAAATATACTTCTGGGATGTATTAGCAGGAGTATTGTAAGCAAGACACAAGAAGTAATTCTTCTGCTCTACTCCACAATGAGTAGGCCTCAACTGGAGTATTGCATCCAGTTCTAGGTGCCACATTTCAGGAGAGATGTGGACAAATTGGAGAAAGTCCAGAGAAGAACAACAGAAATGATTAAAGGTCTAGAAAACATGACCTGTGAGGGAAGATTGAAAAAAACTGGTTTTGTTTAGTCTAGAGAAGAGAAGACTGAGAGAGGACATGATAACAGTTTTCAAGTACGTAAAAGGTTACAAGAAGGGAGAAAAATTGTTGTCCTTAACCTCTGAGGGTAGGACAAGAAGCAATGGGTTTAAATTGTAGCAAGTACTGTTTAGGTTGGACGTTAGGAAAAACTTCCTAACTCTCAGGGCGGTTAAGCCCTGGAATAAATTGCCTAGGGAGGTTGTGGAATCTCCATCACTGGCGATCTTTAAGAGCAGGTTAGATAAACATGTCAGGGATGGTCTAGATAATACTTAGTCCTGCCATGAGTTCAGGGAACTGGACTAGATGACCTCTCAAGATCCCTTTCAGTCCTATGATTCTATGATTCGGGTCTTTTAGCACTCAGGAAACTAGCTAATCCCTAAATGGTTGTCACCAGGAGGAGACTAATTTCCAGGTTGTGCATGTGTATATTCTAGCAATTGGTATAGCATGGAGTAAGGGAGTCTGTTGGGAGGCAGAGTCAGATTGGAACCCTTGCATGCAGTGAGTCATCATTGTCACTGCTGCTTGCTTTCTGGGAATCACACATTCCTGCCCCTTCACCATACTCTGCTTACCCCCATACTAGGTCTAACATCTGCACTCACGTCAGGAAACAGCAGGAGATAGGCAAAGCGCAGCATCTGCTGAGATCAGGCTTCTGGCATGGAGTCTGTGGCTGCTTCATGAAGGTAGCTCACTCAGCCAGAGGATAAATGCATGTAAGCTATAGGTTATCTGCCCATTTACTGGGGGTAACTTTCTGGCATTCACATGGGTGTTTGTGGGAAGTGTCTCATTATGAAGGTGAAGGAAACAGAAGTGATGGGTGGGTTCATTTTGTGGGGTAGAGAAGGGGGAAGACTATATTTTCTTCCTCGATAGCTCAGCGCAGCCTGCCTTGCATGAATATTCTTGTCCTAAGGGTTAATTATGATTTAATGTTTACTTTTTACATTTAGAATATAGACTTGTACTCCTGTCACCTACTTACAATCTACTATTGAGCTTTGCATTATATCAAAGATCAGGGTTGCACTGCACACCCCTTTCATGTCTGGTTACAGTATGTGATTTTGGTTTTCTGTTCATTATAACAAATTGTATATTGCAGTTGTCAGAAAAGATGTGATGGCATAGCTGGCCATGGGTGGGTCATTCCAGTTTAGATGGATCCCTCAGGTGTCATAGAGCCAGGGAAGGGGGCAGGACTGAGAGAAAGGGAGCATAGCCGGGCTTCCTTGTACGCTGGTGATCCTTGGCTGCCATGTAAATTCCTTGGAGCTGTTGGCACCAAGCATAATTCAGAGCAGCCCTCAGTCTGCTTAATTTATTCCAGGGGAGCGGCCTGGTACACAGGTGCCGTAGGGAAGAACACAGAAGTGGTGTACAACCACCCTTTCACTCTTCTCCCAAGTGCACTTGTCGACTGCAGCAGTCAGTCTGGGCCTATTCAGTATGCTTCTTTCCATGAAGCCTAAGGAGCGTGCATTTGCAAGTTGCCAGGGACATTTCTGTAACGTTAAGATAATTGACTACATACCCAGGGACGGTAGATTTCACAGGATATCTCAAGTGAATCAGGATTTTTTGTGTCACTTGCAAATTGAAATCATGGAGAATAGATCCCATCAATGGCTATTAGCCAGGATGGGCAGGAATGGTGTCCCTAGCCTCTGTTGGCCAGAAGCTGGAAATGAGCAACAGGGGATGGATCACTTGATGATTACCTGTTCTGTTCATACCCTCTGGGGCACCTGGCACTGGCCACTGTCGGAAGACAGGATACTGGGCTAGATGGACCTTTGGTCTGAGCCAGTATGACTGTTCTTATGTTCTTATGACATACATGAAAAGAGCTTGTGATCTCACCCCACTTCTTAGCTGATAGTTCCTAACATCACAGGTGGTAGCAAAGTGCTTGGGACAACTTGCAGTTTTGCATACCTTTAATAATATTTGGGCAAAATTGGATGGACATTATTTTAGCCATCCATTTGCAAATTTCCATAGAAAATTAGATGGATGGCATCTTACGCCTGAACAAATTTAGAAGGAAAAAAGGTGGCTATTAATTATTAGAATTGCTATAGTATATTTGTCTATGAAATACTGTGTTCATGGACACTATGTGAAACCTTAAAATAGATAGGTAGCTGGATAGATCTGACAAAGATAATTCTGGATTTGTCTATAAGGAGATATGAAAAATCAAAAACACAGGACCTAATCCTTGCCCATGACTGTAAAATACATTCTTGGGCTTATTTTAAACAGAAACATTTTTCAGACATTAATAATAAAAATCCTTTTAAAAACAGTAATAAACCACTAGCTATTCATCATGTTAATATGACATTAATATGTAATTAAGAATGCAATTTTGGGGATTTAATAGCAAAATTCTTTCATATGATTGAATTTTACAGCATAGGCCAAAATTTTCAAAAGTAACCTCTGATTTTGGGTACCCAACTAGAAACATCTTGGAACTGATTTTCAGAGGTGCTGAGCCCTCACAAATCCAAGTGGTTTAGTAGAGGTAGGAATACAGCTTAAGGTGATGGGGTACCACTGTACATCATGGAAGTGGTAAACTTCAAAGAAATACGAAGTGACAGTATGGACAAAACAGAATCTGTCTGGGTCAAAATCACTTTGGGAAAGGATTGTAAAAAGAGGTTCAGCTGGAATAGTATTAGGGGTCTGCCATAGACCCCCCCAGGGTCAGACTTGGATATGGATAGTGATCTCTTTAATATTATTAGAGAAATAAATGCTTTTGAGAATTGTGTAAGAATGGGAGACTTTAGCTTCCCAGCTATAGTCTGGAGAATAAATGCTAATAATAGTGGCAGGACCCACTTATTTCTGGATGTGATGGGTGACAGTTTTCTTCATCAAGTCATCACTGAAGCAACAAAAGGTGAATGTGAAGTTTAATCGTAGTGTTAATAATAAAATACCATTTATTTAAATATTTTTGGATGTTTTCTACATTTTCAAATATATTGATTTCAATTACAACACAGAATACAAAGGTTTCAGAGGAACAGCCGTGTTAGTCTGTATTCGCAAAAAGAAAAGGAGTACTTGTGGCACCTTAGAGACTAACCAATTTATTTGAGCATGAGCTTTCGTGAGCTACAGCTCACTTCATCAGATGTATACCGTGGAAACTGCAGCAGAAGTTTCCACGGTATACATCTGATGAAGTGAGCTGTAGCTCACGAAAGCTCATGCTCAAATAAATTGGTTAGTCTCTAAGGTGCCGCAAGTACTCCTTTTCTTTTTACAGAATACAAAGTGTACAGTGCTCACTTTATATTTTTTATTACAAATATTTGCACTGTAAAAAACAAAAGAAATAGTATTTTTCAATTCACCTAATACAAGTACTGTAGTGCAATCTCTTTATTGTGAAAGTTGAACTTACAAATGTAGAATTATGTAAAAAAACCCATGCATTCAAAAATAAAACAATATAAAACTTTAGAGCCTACAAGTTCAATCAGTCCTACTTCTTGTTCAGCCAATCGCTCAGACAAACAAGTTTGTTTACATTTGCAGAAGATAATGCTGCCCGCTTCTTGTTTACAATGTCACCTGAAAGTGAGAACAGGCGTTTGCATGGCACTGTTGTAGCTACGTAAGATATTTACTTGCCAGATGCACTAAAGATTCATATGTCCCTTCATGCTTCAACCACCATTCCAGAGGACATGCTTCCATGCTGATGGCAGGTTCTGCTTGATAACAATCCAAAGCAGTGCGCACCGACGCATGTGCATTTTCATCATCTGAGTCAAATGCCACCAGCAAAGGTTGCTTTTCTTTTTTGGTGGTTTGGGTTCTGTAGTTTCCGCATCAGAGTGTTGCTCTTTTGAGACTCCTGAAAGCATGCTCCACACCTCATCCCCCTCAGATTTTGGAAGGCACTTCAGATTCTTAAATCTTGGATTGAGTGTTGTAGCTGTCTAGAAATTTCAGAGTCGAACCTTCTTTGCATTTTGTCAAAGTTGCAGTGAAAGTGTTCTTAAAACGAACAACATGTGCTGGGTCATCATCTGAGACTGCTATAACATGAAATATATGGCAGAATGTGGGTAAAACAGAGCAGGAGACATACAATTCTCCCACAAGGAGTTCAGTCACAAATTTAATTAGCGCATTGTTTTTTTTAACAAGCATCATCAGCATGGAAGCATGTACTCTGGAATGATCGCTGAAGCACGAAGAGGCATATGAATCTTTAGCGCATCTGGCCCGTAAATATTTTGTGATGCCAGCTACAACAGTGTCATGCAAATGCCTGTTCTCACTTTCAGGTGACATTGTAATTAAGAAGAGGGCAGCATTATCTCCCATAAATGTAAACAAACTTGTTTCTCACAACCATTGGCTGAACAAGAAGTAGGAATGAGTGGACTCGTAGGCTCTAAAGTTTTACATTGTTTTGTTTTTGAGTGTAGTTATGTAACAAAAAAAAATCTACATTTGTAGGTTGCACTTTCAGGACAAAGAGATTGCGCTACATTACTTGTATGAGATGAATTGAAAAATACTATTTCTTTTGTTTATCATTTTTACAGTGCAAATATTTGTAATAAAAATAATATAAAGTGATCACTGTACACTTCATATTCTGTGTTGTAATTGAAATCAATATATTTGAAAATGTGGAAAAACAACCAAAAATATTTAAATTTCAGTTGGTATTCTATTGTTTAACAGTGCGATTAATTGCGATTAATTTTTTTAATTGTGATGAATTGTTTTGAGTTAATTGCATGAATTAATTGTGATTAATTGACAGCCTTAGTAATTAACCATTGGAATATCTTGCCAAGGAATGTGGTGGATTCTCCATCTCATAAAGACTTTAAATCGAGATTGGATGTCTTTTTAAAATATATGATCTTGCTCAACCAGAAGTTGTGGTCTTGATGCAGGAATTGATAGATGAAATTCTCTGGCCTGTGTTATGCATGAGGTCAGACTAGATTATCTTCATGGTCCCATCTGGCTTTAATACTATGAATCTGTGGAAAACCAGGCACCCAGATACAGAGTTCACTTTTTAAAACATTGGCCACACTGTGCAAAATAATAGGAGTTTTTTTAATCTAAAAAGTGCTTTACTATACTTTACTGTATTTTACAAGTACTTGTATTAATACATGTGACAGAGACACTTTAAATCTTTAGAATGATTTACCTGGCGAAGGAACACAATGCAATGATCCAAATGACCAGAAAGCTCCAACCACTATAGGGAGAAAAAATGTTATATCAGTTAGTAATTTGGATGAAAGTTTGATGGATCTTCTCTTAGGAGACATGAAAAAGAGGCAGCTGCCACAGTGGCATTATTCATGGCTTCTTGTGCACTCCACATGACCATTCTGAAGGCAGGCATTTGTACATGGGTGGTAGCTCTCTGTGTGTTATTCCCCTCAAACCCACAGGATTTCTCACTAAGGATTTTTCACTAAGAGGGTGGTGAAACACTGGAATGCGTTACCTAGGGAGGTGGTAGAATCTCCTTCCTTAGAGGTTTTTAAGGTCAGGCTTGACAAAGCCCTGGCTGGGATGATTTAACTGGGAATTGGTCCTGCTTCGAGCAGGGGGTTGGACTAGATGACCTTCTGGGGTCCCTTCCAACCCTTATATTCTATGATTCTATGATTCTATGATTTTTACCCCAAAGTTAATACTCATGGAATCATTTACTTTGGCTTGCTCATACTTGGTGCTTTGGATCCCTTCAAGGGGGATTATATGGCGAGTGGTGACAGGAGGGCTCATGGTGCTGAGACTGTTGGAGCCACATTGCTCTTGAGACAACAAGGAGACATAGGCCCTGGAGACAGCTTCAGGGCATAGGGCCTCACCACAGACAGCCCTGATGTAGCTTCATATTTGTGGAGTTGCAAAGTTTAGAATCTTGGATCCAAACTTCCACCATGTTTGATTCTGGGGTTTTGGTTTGGGGCCATCTCTCATGAAGAAACTTACAATTAAAAACATCTAAACAAAATCAGACTCAATGTGAAATGTAGTGGAATGCTCCGTTGCTTTGGCCATTTTAAAATTAGACTGATTAAAACACTTGTAACATCCGGTACAATAGGATGGGCCAGGTTTTTTAACACGCCTTTTCCAGCTCTGATTTCTATGGTTTTTCAGCTTTCTCAAATAGGTTAAAGAAAGATGGATATATCAACTGTCAACATGACATTTAGTAAAGGGATTACTGGAACAAAGCTGCAGGCCAACCAAGAACATAAATAAATAGCCCTCCCTGTCACCCTTCTGCATTTCTGCAAAACCCCACTTAACCTCCAGAGACAGGTATGCAAGGTAGAGTTCAATCCAGTCAGTAACCCCATCCTATTTGAGCTGCTGCAGGAACACGTTCTTCTGTGGGCTGTGGCTGATGTTGTAATGAGAGGAACGTGAGTGTTTCCTGTCTGTTTATCCAAAAGAGCATATACAGTCAAAACACCTTACCACATAAGGCAAAGGACTGGAAGGGCCTTCCTGGGTTATCAAGTCTAGTCTTCTATTGCAGGTAACTCCATCATATTATCCTGTTCATAAACATATCAAGCTGCATCTTAAAACTAGTTAGGTTGTTTGCCCCAGAAGTCCTATTGGACAACTGTTCCAGAATTTCACTCCTCTGAAGGTTGGAAACCTTCTAATTTCCAGCCTTAATTTATTCATGGCTCATTTACAGCCTTTTATTTCTTATGCCAACATTGTCCTTTAGCTTAAATAGCTCTTCACCATCCCTGGTGTTTACACTTGTGATGTTTTTACAGCTCTAAGCAGGGTCTGAATGAGCTTCCCCCCGACATCTAGCGATGAACTGAGATCCTGAAACTTTTCTCGGTATTTGTGCAGACACACCTACTCTAATGGTGTTCAGCAGACAGAGCTGCTTTGCCAAAGGGATCAGTTTTGGCTGGTTTTTGGGTTACGATTCACTTTATATTGAATGCAGCGGTAATGAGATGTTATTTGTATTGTATGAGTAATGAGCAGCAGAACTGTACTTAGCATGCTCTGATTGAGAGACAAGTATCAGAAGGGTAGCCGTGTTAGTCTGGATCTGTAAAAGCAGCAAAGAATCCTATGGAACCTTCTAGACTAACAGAGTCATCCTTAACCTGAACCTCATTTGCTAACCAGGCTAAATCCCAGTGAAAATGAGAGGGGATGGGGAAAGGTGTTCTTAGCTGATCGTGTTACTGCTGCCTCAAGAGGCCTTGACACCATTTAATCCTCCTGTCTAGTGTTTAAAGACAGAAGTGACTGGACTCAATTGAGAGTCCTTGTTTCTGTTCAGATTTGAATCAGGCCTTAGGCATTCAACTGATGAAATGTTTCCTGAAATAGGCTACATCCTAAAAATAGCAAAAGTGAAATGATATAAGGAAGAATAGGGAGGAGGGAAGAAAAACCCTTTTGCAAACTACTGTCCCCATCACAGGCTGCTGTTCCACTGCCATCGTCCTTTGGTTCAGCAAAGCTGGCGAGCTCTTCCCAGGAGCTCACAGAGTTCTGTTTGAGGACATGCACTGAATCCTCACATCGTCAGAGTCCAGAGCCTAATCTTGCAGTCCCTACTCAGGAGAGTGACCTTTACACACTTTAATAGAACAAACTGATCAACTTGTAAATTGGATAAATCATGTTGATCAACTTGAAAACCAATGAGAAAAAAACGCTGCCAATGCCTGATGATTCAGGGAAAAGGGAAATAGCAAAACAACTTAGCCTTGGTCTACACTAGGAGTTGAGGTCGAATTTAGCAGCATTAAATCGATTTAACCCTGCACCCGTCCACATGACGAAATCCTTTTTTTCGACTTAAAGGGCTCTTAAAATCGATTTCCTTACTCCACCCCCGATACGGGGATTAGCGCTGAAATCGGTCTTGCCGGGTCGAATTTGGGGTACTGTGGACACAATTGGACGGTATTGGCCTCCGGGAGCTATCCCAGAGTGCTCCATTGTGACCGCTCTGGACAGCACTCTCAACTCAGATGCACTGGCCAGGTAGACAGGAAAAGGCCTGTGAACTTTTGAATTTCAATTTCCTGTTTGGCCAGCGTGGCAAGCTGCAGGTGACCATGCAGAGCTCATCAGCAGAGGTGACCATGCAGAGCTCATCAGCAGAGGTGGCCATGATGGAGTCCCAGAATCGCAAAAGAGCTCCAGCATGGACCGAACGGGAGGTATGGGATCTGATTGCTGTATGGGGAAAGGAATCCGTGCTATCAGAACTCCGTTCCAGTTTTCGAAATGCCAAAACATTTGTCAAAATCTCCCAGGGCATGAAGGACAGAGGCCATAACAGGGACCCGAAGCAGTACCGTGTGAAATTTAAGGAGCTGAGGCAAGCCAACCAGAAAACCAGAGAGGCGAATGGCCGCTCCGGGTCAGAGCCCAAACATGCTGCTTCTATGATGAGCTGCATGCCATTTTAGGGGGTTCAGCCACCACTACCCCAGCCGTGCTGTTTGACTCCTTCAATGGAGATGGAGGCAACACGGAAGCAGGTTTTGGGATGAGGAAGATGATGATGATGAGGTTGTAGATAGCTCACAGCAAGCAAATGGAGAAACCAGTTTTCCCGACAGCCAGGAACTGTTCCTCCCCCTGGACCTGGAGCCAGTACCCCCCCGAACCCACCCAAGGCTGCCTCCCGGACCTGCCAGGTGGAGAAGGGACCTCTGGTGAGTGTACCTTTTAAAATGCTATACATGGTTTAAAAGCAAGTGTGTTTAATGATTAATTTGCCCTGGCATTTGCAGCTCTCCTGGATGTACTCCCAAAGCCTTTGCAAAAGATTTCTGGGGAGGGCAGCCTTATTCCATCCACCATGGTAGGACACTTTACCACTCCAGGCCAGTAGCACGTACTCGGGAATCATTATAGAACAAAGCATTGCAGTGTATGTTTGCTGGCGTTCAAATAACATCTGTTTTTTATCTCTCTGTGTTATCCTCAGGAGAGTGATATCATTCATGGTCACCTGGTTGAAATAGGGTTCTTTTCTTAAGGGGACATTCAGAGGTGCCCATTCATGCTGGGCTGTTTGTCTGTAGCTGAACAGAAATGTTCCTCGCTGTTAGCCACAGGAAGGGGGGAGGGATGAGGGGCTAGCCACGGGGTTAGGGGGAGGCAAAATGAGACCTTGTAACGAAAGCACATGTGCTATGTATGTAATGTTAACAGCAAGGTTTACCCTGAAAGAGTGTAGCCACTGTTCTAGAAAATGTGTATTTTAAATACCACTGTCCCTTTTTTTTTCTCCACCAGCTGCATGTTTTTCAAGGATCATAGGATCTTCTCCTTCCCAGAGGCTAGCGAAGATTAGAAGGTGAAAAAAACGCACTTGCGATGAAATGTTCTCTGAGCTCATGGTGTCCTCCCACACTGACAGAGCACAGACGAATGCGTGGAGGCAGACAATGTCAGAGTGCAGGAAAGCACAAAATGACCAGGAGGAGAGGTGGCGGGCTGAAGAGAGTAAGTGGCGGGCTGAAGAGAGGGCTGAAGCTGAAAGGTGACGGCAGCGTGATGAGAGGAGGCAGGATTCAATGCTGAGGCTGCTGGAGGATCAAACTAATATGCTCCAGCATATGGTTGAGCTGCAGAAAAGGCAGCAGGAGCACAGACCGCCGCTACAGCCCTTGTGTAACCAACCGCCCTCCTCCCCAGGTTCCATAGCCTCCTCATCCAGACGCCCAAGAACGCAGTGGGGGGGCCTCTGGCCACTCAGCCACTCCACCCCAGAGGATTGCCCAAGAAACAGAAGGCTGGCATTCAATACGTTTTAAAGTTTTAAACATTTAAAGTGCTGTGTGGCCTTGTCCTTCCCTCCTCCACCACCCCTCCTGGTGCTTCTCTCCTCCACCACCCCTCCTGGGCTACCTTGGTAGTTATCCCCCTATTTGTGTGATGAATGAATAAAGAACGCATGAATGTGAAGCAACAATGACTTTATTGCCTCTGCAAGCGGTGATCGAAGGGAGGAGGGGAGGGTGGTTAGCTTACAGGGAAGTAGAGTGAACCAAGGGGCGGAGGGTTTCATCAAGGAGAAACAAACAGAACTTTCACACCGTAGCCTGGCCAGTCATGAAACTGGTTTTCAAAGCTTCACTGATGTGCACCGCGCCCTCCTGTGCTCTTCTAACTGCCCTGGTGTCTGGCTGTGCGTAACCAGCAGCCAGGCGATTTGCCTCAACCTCCCACACGGCCATAATCGTCTCCCCCCATACTCTCACAGATATTGTGGAGCACACAGCAAGCAGTAATAATAGTGGGAATATTGGTTTCGCTGAGGTCTAACTGAGTCAGTAAACTGCACCAGCATGCTTTTAAACGTCCAAATGCATATTTTATTACCATTCTGCACTTGCTCAGCCTGTAGTTGAACAGCTCCTGACTACTGTCCAGGCTGCCTGTGTACGGCTTCATGAGCCATGGCATTAAGGGGTAGGCTGGGTCCCCAAGGATAACTATAGGCATTTCAACATCCCCAACAGATATTTTCTGGTCTGGGAATAAAGTCCCTTCCTGCAGCTTTTGAAACAGACCAGAGTTCCTGAAGATGCGAACATCATGTACCTTTCCCGGCCATCCCACGTAGATGTTGGTGAAACGTCCCTTGTGATCCACCAGAGCTTGCAGCACTATTGAAAAGTACCCCTTGCGGTTTATGTACTCGACGGCTTGGTGCTCCGGTGCCAAGATAGGGATATGGGTTCCGTCTATGGCCCCACCACAGTTAGGGAATCCCATTGCAGCAAAGCCATCCACTATGACCTGCACATTTCCCAGGGTCACTACCCTTGATATCAGCAGATCTTTGATTGCGTTGGCTACTTGCATCACAGCAGCCCCCACAGTAGATTTGCCCACTCCAAATTGATTCCCGACTGACCGGTAGCTGTCTGGCATTGCAAGTTTCCACAGGGCTATTGCCACTCGCTTCTCAACTGTGAGGGCTGCTCTCATCTTGGTATTCTTGCGCCTCAGGGCAGGGGAAAGCAAGTCACAAAGTTCCACGAAAGTTCCCTTACGCATGCGAAAGTTTCGCAGCCACTGGGAATTGTCCCAGACCTGCAACACTATGCGGTCCCACCAGTCTGTGCTTGTTTCTCAAGCCCAGAATCGGCGTTCCACCACATGAACCTGCCCCATTAGCACCATGATGCCCACATTGCCAGGGCCCGTGCTTTGAGAGAAGTCTGTGTCCATGTCCTCATCACTCTTGTCACCGCGCTGACGTCGCCTCCTCGCCCGGTATCGCTTTGCCAGGTTCTGGTGCTGCATATACTGCTGGATAATGCGTGTGGTGTTTAATGTGCTCCTAATTGCCAAAGTGATCTGAGTGGGCTCCATGCTTGCTGTGGTATGGCGTCTGCACAGAAAAAAGGTGCAGAACGATTGTCTGCCATTGCTCTGACGGAGGGAGGGGCGACTGACGACATGGCTTACAGGGTTGGCTTACAGGTAATTAAAATCAACACAGGGGGTGGCTTTACGAGAAACAGAATGGCCCCCTCAAGGATAGAACTCAAAACTGGGTTTAGCAGGCCATTGATTTCACGGAGGGAGGGAGGAGAAAATGAATACAAAACAAATCTGGTCTATTTATTGTTTTGATCCACTTCATCTATCTTTATACATCTTGCTGGCAGCAGACTGTTCAGTACGACCACTAGCCATCATCATCTCCTGGGTTCCCGGCAGAAGACGGTGCACTACGACTGCTGGCCATTGTCTTCTGCTGGCTGTAGATTAAAAGACAGTGCACTGCCGGTAGGACTGAATTGCCATGAGACAAAACTTAAAAGGGAAATGACCTGGCTGAGTCACTCCCATGTTTGCCCAGGTGCCCCGACCTCATTGAGGTCAGTTAAAAGAGCACCCTGGACTATGTCGACGACGGCTACCAGTCATACTGCACTGTCTGCTGCCAAAAGGCAATAAACTGTTGCTGTGTAGCAATGCAGTACCGCGTCTGCCAGCACCCAGGAGACATATGGTGACGGTTTGCTGAGCGGGCTCCATGCTTGCCGTGGTATGGCGTCTGTACAGGTAGCTCAAGAAAAAAGGCATAAAATGATTGTCTGCCCTTGCTTTCACGGAGGTAGGGAGGGAAGGGGGGCCTGACGATATGTACCCAGAACCACCCGCAACAATGTTTTAGCCCCATCAGGCACTGGGATTTCTACCCAGAATTCAAATGGGCGGTGGAGACAGCGGGAACTGTGGGATAGCTACCCACAGTGCAACGCTCCAGAAGTCGATGGTTGCCTCGGTACTGTGGACACACTCCGCCGACTACATGCACTTAGAGCATTTGTGTGGGGATACACACAATCGACTGTATAAAAACGCTTTCTACAAAACCGACTTCTATAAATTCGACCTAATTTCGTAGTGTAGACATACCCTTAGGTTTGAGGAGTGCTGGTGACTCAGCAGCCTGCAAAATTGGGGAAAAGGTAAAATATTGCTATTTTTGCTTTTTCTGGGAAATACGCAAAGGTCTGCTTATAACTAGAGAAAGAAACTGTGGCTTTAGTGTTATCTAGTAACAGTCAGAACCATCGTCCTTCTACCTGGCCACAACAAGAGTTCTATGTCTTTTATTTTTCCTTTTCTTTCTCCTGTCTTCTCTTTCATTTATATTTGTCCATTGTCTGTGTCTTGGCTGTGTCTGACTTTGGTGAAATTGATTAACAGACCGTTTTTTCTGCATGACAAAGTTAGTAAAGCACAAAGGTTTTGAACAACTAGGGCCTGATCCTCCACCAACTTGAACCTTGTGTCTTGACATCTGTGCGAAGTTAACATTTTACACCCTTTTGCCCAAGTGTAAGTGATGGCACAAGATGCCAGGCAATGGAGAATTGGGGTTATGAGTTTCAAAGCAGTCTACGGGATTTAGGCACATCTCTTCCATTGAAAATAATAGAAAATGTGCATCTAAATCTCTTAGATTGCTTTGAATCTCTCAATGTGGTCTCCCTGTGTTATTATTAAGGAGTTAAGCTGGAAATCATCAAAAGAACCCTAGTTTTTAGCACCAGATAACAGGATCTTCTTCCCTATTTACACACTGTTGCCATACTCAGCCAGTGTTCTACCACTGGTGCTTCTGGAATGCTGAATAGCTAGCATGCCCAGGTTTCACATTCTCAAAGGTCTGTGAGCAGTAATGTTGAGACTAGCCAGGGGTGCCGTCCAACTTGGACTCCTGCTAGCATCCACTAACAGATGTTAGGGGACCTCAACAGATGTTAGGGGACCTCAACCTGCACCTTTTCAAGGTGGCAATAGACGTTGCTACTTAGTATGCTCTCCCCTGAGGCATTTGGACTGTGTCTGTCCAGCATTCTGCCTTCTTCAGGCTCCCATGCCTTGGTCACTGCTCTGCAGCTGCCCTTCACTAACGCTCTCCCCTGTTGGGAAAAGCCAGAGTTTGACCCCAAATTCTCTGGCTGGAAAATGCCTAATAAAATTCCTTATCATAACCAGTCCCTAAGATCACTTTAAGCCAACACAACACCAGAGACCATAACTATAAAGAACATTTTATTAATTGAAAGTTCTTACATGCCAATGGGAAACATGAACTTTATTCAGTCACAGTTTGTCGTGGTGATACTTCTATTTTGACGGGGTTTCTGGGAAGCAGAGGGAGAATGATGGGATTAACAAACTTGGGCTCTCCTGGGCACGCATCTGATTGCAAAGGATCTTCAGGGAAAGGGAGAATGGCTGGGCCAGTAGCAGGCTTGGTCAAGCCTGGCTTTCCTTCTGACCTGCCGGTCACATCAGTGACACCATGTGTGTCTGGAAGGGCTGGCACTGGCTTTGCCTTCTCCGGGGGAACAGGCTTTCCATCTATATGTTCACTCTGATTTTCTGGTAAGGTGTGGAGAGACACAGTCTCCTCTTTAGCAGGGAGAACTTTAACCCAACCCACTGTTTTTTCCAGATGTGGGGAGAAGTGGCTGGCTTCAGAAGGGGAAGGATGCTGATGCTCACGGCTGTGCTCTTGCTTATGCTCATGGTTGTCGGGGTGCTTGTGGGGGTGGTGGTTCTCCTTCCTTCCACGGTGGTGAGGATGTTCATGCCTTTCATCGTCATCTTGATCAGGTTTTTGAGATCTACCGCCAGGGTGCTGCTCCCGTTCTCCAAGGGCAGGAGCCTAAATTGGCAAACAGCAAACACATGCATATATTAAAGCTACTTAAAAACATTTCTCTGATATAAAGAAAGGCTCAGACCTAGTCTGTACTCAGGATCAGTCCAAATTCCAGCAGTAATGCCAGCCATTGATGTAGATGCACTGGTGCAAACTCCTATGGTAGACAAGCAAAGCAACTGCAGTACCCGGGGGAGATTACCCTTGCTTGGAAGTGGGGTAATTCAGCTATTTATTAATTTCACTCTCCCTGTGTTATTATTATGATTGTTGCTTTAGTTCTGTAACTGTATTATTTTCAAATGCCTTGTAAATTGTTTGGGATACAGCTTGATTTAATGACTATGGGTATGCCTACCATGCAATCTGAAGTGTGAGTGCAGCACAGGTAAACATATCTGAGCTAACTTTGATCTAGCTAGCTCAAATAACAATCGCAGTGAAGTCATGGGCACATGGACTGTATAAACCTGCTCAGGACCCTGTATTGTATTGTATTGCCTTTTTTCACCATCTGGCAAAGATCCTCTTATCACAAGTTTCTTTCTGATTTGGCCGATGCATTTTCCTTATGCATGCAGTCCATTACTTTGTGAATAATCCTAACACAAAATGATCACACTTTATTCATTCCAATTTTATTTTATAAAGGACCTTTTTGCAAACTTTTAGTTAGATGGAAAAATACCTGTGGATTGTAGATTTCGCAGGATATGCTGACAAACTGATGATGATCAATTTGACTGTTTATTACAGAGCCTTTGCACAAACCAGTATGCTGGAAAAAGAAATGGCTAATTAGGAGAAGTGAGCATCAAACCACAATGTATCACTAATATTTAGATTTCAACATTGTAAAATAGGAGATTATAAGAAACATAAGAATGGCCCTACTGGGTCAGACCAAAGGTCCATCTAGCCCAGTATTCTGCCTTCTGACAGTGGCCAGTGCCAGGTGCCCCAGAGGGAATGAACAGAACAGGTAATCATCAAGTGATCCATCCCCTGTCGCTCATTTCCAGCTTCTGGCCGACAGAGGCTAGGGACACCATTCCTGCCCATTCTGGCTAATAGCCATTGATGGACCTATCCTCCATGAATTTATCTAGTACTCTTTTGAACCCTGTTATGGTCTTGGCCTTTACAACATCCTTCGGCAAGGAGTTCCACAGGTTGACTGTGTGTTGTGTGAAGAAATACTTCCTTTTGTTTGTTTTAAACCTGCTGCCTATTAATTTCATTTGGTGACCCCTAGTTCTTGTGTTTGAGAAGAAGTAAACAACGCTTCCTTATCTACACTTTCTCTACACCAGTCATGATTTTATAGACCTCAATCATATCTCCCCTGAGCCATCTTTTTTTCAAGCTGAAAAGTCCCAGTCTTATTATGAAAGTCCAAACAGATTTAGCTCCATAAATACATTTGCATAGATGTATAGCTAGTGCAAACTTTTGGTTTTTGTGCTGGCAAAGTTACCTAGGAGGACAGATTTCCCAGATTAATTTTTTAATCTCTGAGAAGGATTAGATGACATGATGGTAAAAATGCTGGAGCTGCCTGTGCACGATCTACACTAACTCTGTTGTTATTACCAGTGTGGAACTGCTTTGGTGATAGGGGACATTTTCAGAAAATGCCATTAGCGGCCAGGCCTATAAAAGAGTATTAGATTACGGTTCTCAGAGAAAAAAATCTCTCTTCACACTGATCAAGGAAACCTTGGTAGAATACTGATAGTAACAGCAGTGGGGCGCGTCTACATGGTGCCACAGTCCCGACTACAGGGGTCTGAACTGTAGAGAGTTCTAACGTGCTGTTCTCTAACTTCCTCACGTGGACGCCGCTGGGTGTGAACTAAAAGGTACCTAGTGTGTGAGAATGTAGTCCTGTTTGGTATGGGACTACATCAGTGCAAACTAGCTGCCTTTTAGTTCACGCCAGCAGGGTCTACATGGGGCAATGAGATCGCAACGCATTAGAGCTCTCTACAATGCACATCCCCTGTAGTCTGAATTCCAGTATCATGTAGACAAGCCGTAGAATTTATACATGCTGGTAGGTAGCACAGTTCTAATCTCAGTGCAGGCTGAGGTTAAGAGAACAGAATCGATTGGCTAATGTGCTAATTTAACCTTTCAGATGTCTTCAGGTTCCTTCCTCTAATTTCTGAAGGTTTTCTATATTTGACTTCTTGAGCACAATGTACATATATTGTGTGTGTATTTGCGGCTGCTTGTACAGAAGAAGCCCTTGAGAACTAATAACTTTTGCAAAGTAGTAGCTGTTGTAGGAGCAGCAGTGATCTGTATGCTCTGTATGACTATGCTATGTATAACCTGTCTGCTCAAAAGGTCTGTTACACTTTTCCCCCACTCCCCTTTTGTCTTCTCTCCCTCTTTGAATACCTGTGAAGTGGCTTTCCCCCTCCCCCTCCCTCCTGGAAGGCTTGTGGGATGAATGGGCTGGTTGAACAGCCAGAAGATCAGAAGAGCTCCCAGGTAGACAAGGTGTCTGGGACTCTAATTAGGCAGCGATTACACACCCAATGCATGGACATTGTCTGAGGTGGAGTGTGACCAACCAGACGTGGCCAAGTCATCTCGAGACACAGGCCATGAGGAGCAGGTCCTTAAAAGGGGAAGGGGCCACGTGCTCAGGAGTGCACTCACAAGCTTGTACCTCCCGTGAAGGCCCTTCACCTAGACCGCCTGGCCAGTGGTTTTTCACCCCATTGCCTCAGGAAGACTTACCTTCATCACAGCGTTCATCGCGGCGCTGTAGGACACTTACCTTGAAGAATCCTGACATCTCCAGTGCGTGCCTGTCCTGGGAGCATAAGTATGCGAGTGTGAGTGTGACCCCCCCACCCCTCTTCTTTTGAGCTTAGCTATCAGTATAATAAACGTGCTGCTTTCTGCCAGACTCTGGTGAGTCATTAGTCCTCCCTAAGCTTACCAGCTGGCCCAATTTCAGGTAACACTAGCTCCTCTGCTCATTCTGTACTGTATTTGTCTGTGCCATTTACGTTCATGCACTTCTGAACAGTTATCCAGAACTTTGTCTGGGATACTCGTCTTAGATTGTAAACAATTTGAGGCAGAAACTGTTTTCAGTTCTGTGTTTGTCAAGCCCCTGGCACAATGGGATCCTAATCCATGACTGGAGCTCTGAGGTACTACATTAATATAAATAATAAATAATAATCATATATAGGGCTTGATCCAAAGTCCAGTGAAGTCAATGAAAAGACTCCCATTGACTTCAGTGGGCTTTGGATCATGTTCATAAAGAAAAACAGAAAAAGATAGGCAAAATGCTTAATGCAAAAATTATAATATCCACAAAGTTACGTATTTTTGCAAGCAGAATTACTTACAGCCAGTTCAGATGGGAGGGGCTTGCACTTGGAGACATCAGCAATGGATTCATTTTTGGAGCAGGATGTCTCCTGGATTGTAAACTCTACAAAGTGTGAAGGACCAACGACCCACTGTCAAAGTTTTGTATGAAAAGAGAGAGAGAGAGCATTGACCGTTATTTTTAGCATTTGCAAATTTGCCAGGAAGAGGAAAAGAAATTCATAATCCCAATCCTGCACCTTTTGCATTGAATGCGAAACTCCCATGAACAACAGAGGGAGTAGGGTTAGACTTCTGAGTTTGTTAGCTGTATTGCAGGAGAATATATTTTCCATATTCTCCGAATGCTGCCCGATAGCCTGATCCTTACCTTTTATACAGAATTCCCCTTGAAGTATCACTCTAGCTCATGCATCAGTCAAAGATGGAACTAGATTAAAATGCTTTTTTCTTTTAAATACTATTAATAATTGATATTTACACAGAGACTTTCATCCAAAGATCCTCATTGTGGCTCAACCAACTTTCTATCTGTAGGTTTCAGAGTAGCAACCGTGTTAGTCTGTATTCGCAAAAAGAAAAGGAGGACTTGTGGCACCAAAGAGCTCACAAAAGCTCATGAAAGCTACAGCTACAGCTAAAGCTACAGCTCACGAAAGCTCATGCTCAAATAAATTGGTTAGTCTCTAAGGTGCCACAAGTACTCCTTTTCTTTTTTCTATCTATAGGTATCACTTGACTCTGTCCTGAAATGCAGCCACTTCTGGGTTGGAAAATGGAAAAATGTAAACAGCACACAGTGTGTCCTGCAATATGCACAAGGTCAGACTAAGATGATCATGATGGTCCCTTCTGACCTTAAAGTCTATGAGTAACACTACACAACTGTTATAGACAGAGAGTGAAGACTATCCATTTGAAACGAATTTTAGGGAGTCAAGATATAATTGTGAGGAACACATGGAATTATCCAGGACACTGATAATTAGCACCTCCTTACTGTGCAATGATATGTTTAAGCTAATTTGGTGAGTTGCAGGTGTGCACAGAAACGGACCTCTATGCTACACTAAATACTTTATCATCTGTGCCTTTTGTTAGAGGTAGGTCTGAATCAAAAGCCCAGGGGGTGCAAATTGCCAGCAGGGACAATGAACTATGGAGCTTCAAATCTAGATCTGAATTTTGCAGCTGTCTCTTATCTCTATAATAAGATGAATCAAAGCCACAGATCTACACAGCCTCAAACTTTGAAGGGTTCAGAATCCTATCCTGAACCAACTGTTGGTGCCCAAGCCCATCTTTGCACCTTATAGAGTAATTTGTAAAAAGTGCAGCAGTTGTATCAATGCTTTCCAGGGCCCAAAGCGGCCTGTGTGAATCGCAGCCTTACCTGCATTGAAGCTTTGGTAACGTTAAGGACAGAGAAATGATGAGCTTGCTCACTTTCCTTGTTGAATTTGGCCAGGCTCACAGCAGCAGTTTCCAGGTACTTGGGCTCCGTTGGACAGTCAGGGACTGGACAGTCAGGGCAAATCCGTAAAAATGAGCTTGATGGAACTTTGTAGAAAATAACAAATACACGCTGATAAGACAGATGTCAAAACACTACAGTCCCATTGACAGATATAGGTAGGTAAGTAGGTTGGTGTGCATATTTCATTCTTATTTATTTCTTTAGGGTTTCAAGCCCCAGCCCCACACATGCCCTTGGCATTTCACACAATTTCAAACAACAATATTTGATACAAAGGTTATCGCCACTGATGTAGCAATTGAACTGTCATGGGACACCCCCCCACCCACTAATCCACCTCCACAAATCCACCTCATCAGCTCGCCCCCTCCCCAAACACTACCAAATAAACAATAGAGGGCTTGGCTCACTGTGGAGCAGCAATTCTCAACCTATTTACCATTGTGGGTCACATTTGCAGCTCTCTATGTGTTATGTGGACTGCATCCACACAATATATATACTGCCAGTATGGGCCTGAGGATGTCACATGGTCTGCAGCTCTGTGCTGATTAGGCCGCAAGCAGCCCGTGGGTTGAGAACCACTATTTGTGGGGGTGGATCATGGATCTAGTGGGAAGTCTCCATCAGCAAGGGTCCCTTAGAGCACCAGATGCACTTTAAAGTTTATTTCTCCTCTTGGAAACCGCAGAGAAGATAGTGGTGCAACAGCCCTTGCATTTCCCTCGGGGATGCCTCCCATGCGCCCCACATGTACACACCATCCCCTCCTCACAGAGGGCTGTGGTCCCTGCTTAGGGTGACCAGACAGCAAGTGTGAAAAATCGGGACGGGGGTGGGGGGTAGTAGGAGCCTATATAAGAAAAAGCCCCAAATATCGGGACTGTCGCTATAAAATCGGGATATCTGGTCACCCTATCCCTGCTGGCAGTTTGCACCCCCTGCATCAATGGGGGCAAATCAAACCCAGATTTTGGAACTTATTGAGAGGTGTCAATAGATGAGCCCAAACCATAATGTTCCAATCTGGGTGTTTGGTTCAGCTCATTATAGACCTAGGAGTCAGCCGTGAAGGTCAGATCTAGATACAGACACTGGCAAAGATCAGGAGTGTTTATATCTGTGGTTTGGTTTGGACTCATCTTTAGTGTGAAAAGTCTATTAGGGCAGATGCTCCAAAAGGAATGAAGAGAAATAACATTAATAATTTTGGGAGGGTTTGCTATCCCATGTCCATTGCTGTCCCAGGCCATATTGATTACCAGAGGATACATGCTGGAAATAATAATAATGCATTTCATATTTCTGCAGCACGCGAGGTGCTTTGCAGAAATATTCAATAATCTCATATTGAAATATGAGAAGCAACGCATCTAGTGGTTAAAGCAGGAAACTGAGAGTGAGGAGAAAAGGGTTCTACTCCCAACTCTGTCACCATAGGATCTTATATAAATTGCTTTGTCTCTCTGTTTAGTCTCTTTCCCTAATGGTAAAATTGGGATTATGATATTTAGCTGCTTTCGTAAAGCATTTGGAGGTCCTTGGATGAAAGGAGCTGTGTAGATGCAAATGAATTGCATTATATTCAAAGTGCCATGCCAAACACACATGTAAAAAGTCTTTCATCCTCTTTTCAGTTCAAAGTCAGGACCTTTCTAGTTATGATGTGTACCCATATTGGTCCTAAAAGTCCTCAAGATCAACAGCTTGTATCCTTCTGCCCTGAGAAAGTGAGGTAGGGCAGATGCCATTGAGAGAAAAATAATATGAAACACCATGATGCCATTTTTACAGTCACTTCTCAGAGTAGAGCCACACTTTAAGTAGAGCCCTGCACAGATACAAAATTTGTATCTGCATCTGATCCATGATCCACAAGAATGGTCCCTGGATAGCCGTGGATTTGCTGGGCTCTATCTTTAAGCATTAAGAACATAAGAACTGCCTATTAATTTCATTTGGTGGCCCCTAGTTCTTGTGTTATGAGAAGGAGTAAATAACACTTCCTTGTTTACTTTCTCCACACCACTCATAATTTTATAGACCTCTATCATATCTCCCCTTAGTCATCTCTTTTCCAAGATGAAAAATCCCAGTTTTATTAATCTCTCCTCATACGGCAGCCGTTCCATACCCCTAATAATTTTTGTTGCCCTTTTCTGAACCTTTTCCAATTCCAATATATCTTTTTTGAGATGGGGCGACCACATCTGCATGCAGTATTCAAGATGTGGGCATACCATGGATTTATATAGAGGCAATATGATATTTTCTGTTTTATTATCTATCCCTTTCTTAATGATTCCCAACATTCTGTTCGCTTTTTTGACTGCCGCTGCACACTGAGGGGATGTTTTAGAGAACTATCCACAATGATTCCAATATCTCTTTCTTGAGTGGTAACAGCTAATTTAGACCCCATCATTTTATATGTATAGTTGGGATTATGTTTTCCAATGTGCATTACTTTGCATTTATCAACATTGAATTTCATCTGCCATTTTGTTGCCCAGTCACCCAGTTTTGAGAGATCCGTTTGTAACTCTTCACAGTCTGCATGGGACTTAAATATCTTGAGTAGTTTGTATCATCTGTGAATTTTGTCACCTTACTGTTTATGCGTTTTTCCAGATCATTTATGAATATGTTAAATAGGACTCATCCCAGCACAGACCCCTGGGGGACACCACTATTTACCGCTCTCCTTTCTGAAAACTGACCATTTATTCCTATCCTTTGTTTCCTATCTTTTAACCAATCACCAATCCATGAAAGAACGTTCCCTTATCCCATGACTGCTTACTTTGCTTAAGAGCCTTTGGTGAGGGACCTTGTCAAAGGCTTTCTGAAAATCTAAATAGACTATACCCACTGCATCCCCCTTGTCCACATGCTTGTTGACCCCCTCAAAGAATTCTAATAGATTGGTGAGGCATGATTTCCCGCTACCAAAAACATGTTGACTCTTCCCCAACAAATTATGTTTATCCATGTGTCTGGCAATTTTGTTCTTTACTATAGTTTCAACCAGTTTGCCCGGTACTGAAGTCAAGTTCACCGGCCTGTAATAGCCGGGGTCACCTCTGGAACCCTTTTTAAAAATTGGCATCACATTAGCTATCCTCCAGTCATTTGGTACAGAAACTGATTTAAAAGATAGGTTACAGGCTACAGTTAGTAGTCCTGCAATTTCACATTTGAGTTCCTTCAGAACTCTTGGGTGAATACCATCTGGTCCTGGTGACTTATTACTGTTTAGTTTATCAATTTGTTCCAAAACCTCCTCTAATGTCATCTCAGTCTGGGACAGTTCCTCAGATTTGTCACCTAAAAAAATGGCTCAGGTTTGGGAATCTCCCTCACATCCTCTACCGTGAAGACCGGTGCAAAGAATTCATTTAGTTTCTCCGCAATGGCCTTATTGTCCTTGAGTGTTCCTTTAGCATCTCAATCGTCCAGTGGCCTCACTGATTGTAAAGCAGGCTTTCTGCTTCTGATGTACTTTAAAAAAAAATTGGTATTACTTTTTGAGTCTTTGGCTAGCTGTATTTCAAATTCTTTTTTGGCCTTCCTAATTGTATTTTTACACTTCATTTGCCAGAGTTTATGCTCCTTTCTATTTTCCTCACTAGGATTTAACTTCCACTTTTTAAAGAATGCCTTTTTGCCTCTCATTGCTTCTCTTAATTTGTTGTTTAGCCACGGTGGCTCTTTCTCTTACTATGTTTTTTAATTTGGGGTGTACATTTAAGTTGAGCCTCTATTATGGTGTCTTTAAAAAGTTTCCATGCAATCCTTCCATGCTCCCCCAATCTTTTATTGTAAGAAACATATTAAGAATAACATACCTGGCTGTAAAGTGCACTCATAGCTATGCAGGTGAACAATTCTCCTTGGCTTGTTAATGTAGAGGATTGCTTTGCACTGCCCAAAACTCTAAAGGAATATAAATATGTGCTGTGAATGTAGGCGGAATTTAGTTTTGGAACCTGTCAGTAGCCATAGAGCCTCTAAACAGTGCATTCTTCTTCATACATTTATATCATTCTTTACAAAGAAAGATTCTGAATTAGTGTTCAGCTAAGAATTAAGCAAGTTTATCTCCTGAAAAGACCTTTCAGAAATAAAAAGCCAGATCCTCAGGTGGTATAAATCAACTTCATTCTGTTGACTTCAGTGGAGCTATGCCCATTTATGCCAGTTTAGAATCTGACTAGTAGGTTCAGATTCTCAGTTGGCCACTAAGTACGGCTGAGAAGGGGGAGCACAAAGGAGATGGGTTTGGCTCCCTGATCATAGGGCTGGTGCTACATTTGCGCATTGCCAGTTAGCTGCCCAGCCTCCCCCGCAGTTCTTCTGGCAACTGGGGATTGCTGGGGTGCACTGGCACGTTTCCTTTTTCCTGGCTTTGCCCCCTCTATTGGGGACCTTGAGGGATGTATACACAGAGCCCAACCATCTGAAAACAGCTGGAGCGCAGCCCAGTGGAAATGTCCTACCCACTCCCGCTATCTTCCAGCCATGAGTCTGACCCTTTTCCATGCTATGTTGGCAGCAAGGAGGGAGAATGGCATAAAAGTCCGTACATCAGCTGTATGGCTCTGGAGGATCACCCTCATGCTACAGTGAGCCTGGGTTGATTATGCTGGCTTAGCATGAGTTTATACTAGCAGTTGTAAAAGAATCTCACCCAATATGTTCATGCTATCAGTGACTTTAAATGTTAATGCTCAGGCGGCCTCTTGAGTATTTCCCCTTGTGGGATCAAGGCACCTGTGCTGGGGGCTTCAGAAATCTTCTGATGGACAGTGTCCATTGGGGCCACTCAACCTTCACTGTTTCTTGCTTTGTGGAGGGCTCCAGAGGTATAAAAGATGTGGAATCCAACCGCCCATCAGTTCCTTCTAACCGCCGAAGGAGCTGCTGTGATGGTCAGGAAATTTTTATTTTTGAATTTCAGGCTTTTGTTTAAAAAAAATAAAAATTGCTTGACAAAAGCCAAACATTTTGTTTGTTTGTTTTTAACCAAAACCTGAATATTTTCATCAGATGCTAAAACAGTCTTTCATGCAAAATTCCTTTCCCATGAAAATATTTTGTCAAGAAAGTATTGACTGGCTCTAGCAGTGAGCCCAGGTTGCTTGCTGCATCCGTGAGGCTTAGCTTGTTGTTTGTTCTTTCTCTTTACTTTTTCAGGCCTCTAGTTCGTTAGATTGTCAGAACAAAGAATAAGCATTAAGATGAATAAAGTGAGTCTCTTTCATTCTTCCTTTGTCAGGCTATTTTCAGAGAAACCCGTACAGGGATTCTAAACACTGCTTAACTTGCATATTTACCAGGAGCTGCTTATTAGATCTGGTTGGGGAAAAAATGTTGACATTTTGAATTTGAAAACTCTTATAAACTGGTTGGAAAACAGTGAAATATTTTCATGGAAATGTTTTAAAAATATTTTTTATTAACAAGTTTCAAATTTTTAACCAGCCAACTGCTTGTAAGAACCATCTGTGCAAGGATCTTTGCTTCCTTCAGTAATAGCTGAGCCATACACTCCCATGTACACTTAAATCTAAAAATAAATAAATAAAATAAATCCTTACCATTTCATGTATAGCTCTGTTCTTACAATCCTTCCACAACCTTCTGCTGAGTACGTGGCATTCGGTTTCTACCACATCCAAGGTGAGATAGAAGACAGAACCAGTGATTTTCTAAACACAACATAAAAGGGGTTATGTCACAATTTCACCCATCACAAAGAAAAGGGAATAACAATGAGTGATGGACAAATGTCATAAAGTTCATACAAGCACCTGCAAAAAAGCTGGAAATGTTGTGGGCCAAATCTTCAGCTAGGGTAAATCAGCATATGCCAGCTGAGGATCTGGCCTGTAAGAACATGCTGTCTTGAAATATTTCTAACACTTCCAGCCCTCAGTGAGGTCAGAATTATTGCAAGAACAGCCTTTCTTTGAGTTATTTTCCCCCTTCCTGTTCAGGTGCCAGCCAGAACCCAAGAATGAGGATGAACCATGGTAATGGGAAATTGTTTTAAAAATAGTTAACAGAACTTTATGGTTTGGTTGAAATTTAGGTCTGTTCTAATTTTAGTGAAAACAAAAGAATTATCTATGGGTATGTTGTGTCAGTAAATAAAGAACGTATATTGCTGAAGTTTCCGAGCATGCATGCGGCATATGACTCAGAAGCATTCTATGGGATAGAGCACTGGACTGGGACTCAGGAGACCTAGGTTCTATTCCTCGCTTGGCCATTGGCCTGCTGGGTGACCTTGGACAAGTCATTTCCCGCCTCTGTGCCCAAGTTTCCCCATCTGTAAAATGTGATATTGATACTGATCTTCCCTGGTAAAGTGCTTTTGAGATCTATTGAAGGAAAGTGCTGTATGAGAGCGAGGTATTATTATGGAAAGAGGCATCGCAGGCATCTCCCATGCTTTGCCATCACTGTACAGATACAATATCATGTTTATTTGCTGCTAGAAATGTTCCACTGGAAGAAAACCGTCTCAATGGTCCACCTCAGGACAATAGATGTAGTGCAAGTGGGTTAGAGAATGCTGGTCCTTCTGCGGATGAAATCAGATGTGACTTTTACTAATGTGCAAGGCACCGAGGTACTGCAGTGACACATGTCTTTAAAATGTAATGGCTAGTGGCTAATTTAGATTACAGATTAGATCAGTGGTTCTCAACCTATTTACCATTGTGGGCCACATATCCAGCTCTCTATGTGTTATGTGGGCCGCATCCACTGAATATATATATTACCTGTATGGCCCTGAGAATGTCACATGGGCCGCAGCTGTGTGCTGTTTGGGCTGCAGGTTGAGAACCACTGGATTAGACAAACAGTAGAACCAGTCAAAGAGTATTTGTCAAGTTCTGAAAATTTCAGTGTTTTTTGTCTCTGCGTGCCACACTTGGGAGCCAGACTCATTATTTTTGAATATATCTTGTCTTAGAAAAACATTCTTCTGAATATCACAGGTGAGCAGATAGGAATGGAGGGATGTACAGAGAATCTGAAGTTGGTATCTGAGCTTCCAAATTAGTCACCCAAGTATTTGGAGCACACACATTCTGCATCAAACAGGTGTATTTGCGATCAAACACATGTTCAATGTCAGATATGTCTATTCTGCTGAATCACACAGACTGGTTTTGAAGGTTGGGTGAATTCAAGAATATTTAAGTGCTTAAATACAATCAAACTGAACCAAAATCCTTGTTTTACCTGCCTGGGCCAGTTCTAGCAGGCAGAAGGGCTATGAGTATACTGTACAGTCCATGTCAGTTTTATGTACTGACTTTCAGATGCATCAGCCTCCAGTGGGGAAAGGCTAGTTCAGGATTTATTCAGTGGCGAGCAGATCACAGAGCATTTCATTACCCTAATTTTTTATCTCATAAATAAGGTTATTAAGAGGGAACCTTTTGAGATCTGTTTAGTTTTGGATAAAGCCTGATTTCTGTTTTCTACACAGGCATATCCCTTGCTTTGATTCTGCTGACACTAACATGACCAGTCCCATGCATGCTGGCAAGTCTTGGAGCCAGAAGGGAGTTGGCAACCACAGGTCAGCAACTCTTTGCGGGGGTGGGGGGACCTGTTAAAAACAGTAAAAGAAGAAGGTAAATATGTTCCAGTATCTAATGATTACTTAAGATCTAGTTAAAAACCTGTTACTGAAGTACATTGATCATCATTTCTTGGGAATGAAGGGCCCTGTCCTACTCCCATTTGAGTCAATGGCAAAAGTCTTAAAGTAGGATCAAGCCACAGATCAGGTAGGGGCAGATTTGAATCTGAAGGCAAAGTGAAAATGTTTTCATCACAGGTGGTGATCACAAACATGAGGGGGAAAGAGAGGGTATGGCTTTTCCACTGATTTAAATCACAGGCAAAGAGTAAGTTTCTCAACCCTTTCTGAGGAACAAAGGTGTCAGTGGGATCTATTAACATTTTTGAATAACATGACCTATTTGAATGCACTCTGTATGTTCCATTTTCACAGAGGCACAAATGTGATACAGTCTCATTAGTCCTGTTTGTGCTTTTGGCTCAGCTGCTGGGTTTAGTTGATCTATTTGCTGTTATATGCTGTGGTTTTGCACATTTTTTAGAAATAAAAGAGTAATAATCAGTAAAATAACCAAACAAACCAGGACACAAGCTACTCCTTAAAGGTAAAGAGTGAAGAGGCAATGGAAGTGATGAGAGCCAATATTAAAAAAGAGGCCCAGATTCTCCCCTGTGCTGAGACATGCCTTGCACAGGAGGAGGTGGATGGACCCATCAGGGAGCAAGTGCCTGATGGCACATCTGCAGCAGCCCTATCATAAAATAGAGTAGCCTAGGGGCTGCTCTCATTCATGTCATCTGGCAGTAGGTCCCAGTGGACCATTCTCTAGCTGGGGATTGCCAGAGCACACTGTGCTCTGGCCATACCTACAACATACCTCTGATATATCCATTGTGATGGAGTCAGTTCAGGGTAATAGCTGTGCTGATTCTATGCCAGATGAGACTGACTCCATGTGGGAAACTCTCAACTGACCTGATCTGGTTGCTTTCTGGTCACTTTGAGCCACCTGAGCAGTGCAAAGGGTAGAGAACGTGGCTCAAAGAGCAGTGGAACATGTGTGCAACTTTATTGACCCAATTCCTGATCTCTGGCAGATAAATTTAACCATGGCATTTTCCTGTGTGAGTTGCTGGAGTCTTGGTGGGTAGGAAATAGTGACAAGTCCTAGTAGATGTGGGAGATCTTTAAATATCTGGCAATGGAATTTCTGTTCAGTTACAGCACTATAGCCATTAAACAATGCAAATGAGTGCACAGATACGATTATATCAGTGTGCAGTAGAGGAAGGGGGTGTTACTCCCATGGTTATACAGTGGCTTACATATTGGGGCCTGGCACACTGATCTTGGCTGTGCCTCCTTCACGTTATTGCAATTCAAACAATAATAAATAAAATAGTCACACACAGAGATATACTTTCCCCTTAGATCTAAATTTATTTTTAACTCTGACCTGGTTTCAAAGCTCTCTTGGCAAGTCAGTCTTCAATGAGGTGCCCAATTGTATGTGAAAAAATTCCCTGGGCCCAATACGCTATTGCTTTGCACCTTGTATAAGCAAGTATTTCTGAACCAAGTGGGTACACAATGTTATTAAATGACAATGATGGTGTTTCACTCCCACTGGACAGATGCCAATGATGGTACCAGGTGCATGGCCAGAGAGAATCAGATCCTCCTGCTTCCAATTGTCCTACTTGCTTTAAATTGCTATTGTGAAATTATTTCCATTCATTTGTGGGTGAAGTTGCCACTGCCCTGAGAGTCCTAGGAAAATTTAGCTTTTCACGTTTTCTACACATCAGAATGAATTCCCAGCCTTTCTGAAATGTCTTTCTGAGCATTCCTTGGTTCAAACCCCCATTGCTAGGGCAACTGGACAGTATGTACAAAGTACACCCCCCTCCCCAGGACAAACGCTACCAGAATGAGAGGGTTCATTACCTGGGGATGTTCTTGGATGCTGAAAATTCGATAGAGACCAAGCACGTAGCCTTCTCTTTGGTTGGCATTGATCTGGCACAGAGCCAGATCTGCAGCTGCCTCTATTGCAGAGTCATTACACGCAGGGGAACGTAACAGAGATGGTGGTTCCGTGACTGGAGGAGAGACAGCCCAGGAGCATAGCAACTGAATGCCAAAGAGAAGCAAAACGAGCAGGGTCATTCTGCTAAGTAAACCAGTTAGGCAGATTGGAAATGCTATAACCTCTGGGAAGCCACAAGAGAGAGGCCAGGGCCAGCCTGCAAGAATAAACTTTTGAAGTGGAATCAGGACTCTTTATATACTTTGTTGTCTCCTCAAACAACACACTGACCATCACCTTTAAACCTGCATACATGGCAATTGCAAACACCAAGTAAATGATTAGAAGGTTGTACATTCAGTGCAGCTGCTTATAGACCAAGGCCAAATTTTGCTCTTGGTTTCACATGTCCAAGGTGGATTTCACTGGGCAGTCCACACACATTTAACCTCGCTGATTAAAATTGGTCTGTATGCTGTACTCTGAGAGCAAGATCTGTTATAAAACGAAGGACCAAACTCCAGTTGACTTTAACAGAATCAGGATCAGGACCAAAGTTTGGGTAACTGAATTTACACTTTTTATTTTATAAATTAAATATATATAGAAAAAATAAAATAACAAGCCTTCATAAAACGTACAGAGCCATGTGTGTTTGCAATGGAGAATGCAGACCTGCCTCACAGTAAGAGTTAATATAATAATAGGGATATGGCCTAAAACAGGGGTTCTCAAACTGTGGGTCGGGACTCCTCAGGGGGTCACGAGGTTATTACATGGGGGTTCGCGAGCTGTCAATCTCCAGCCCAAATCCCGCTTTGCCTTCAGCATTTATAATGGTGTTAAATATATAAAAAAGTGTTTTTAATTTATAAGGAGGGTCGCACTCAGAGGTTTGCTATGTGAAAGGGGTCACCAGTAAAAATGTTTGAGAGCCACTGGCCTAAAAAGACCTATGGGCCATACCATGTTGCTTGCTTTTAAGCAGAACTCTCCACTGACTTCAGTGGGGAGTTATGATGATAATTCATTGCAGTGAGCCTGAAGTGCCAAGTGCTTCCCAAACATATAGACGGACACAGTCCCTGCCCCAACAAACTGAAATACTAGTGGTAGACATGACGCACAATGAGAGCTACTACCATAGGTGGGAGAAGATAGGAAGATGGGTGGACAAAGGTTACCCAAATAAGGTCATGCGGTTACATGTCTTGTTACAAAACACATACAAAGCAACTTCTCCCCAACTCACTAATATCCCCTTCCTGGGGCTGTTGCCCTCTTAGTCAGACCACACATCCTTCTTCACTGACACCCACCCCACTACCTGGCCTTCCCTGCTTATCCCTCATTCTCTCTGTCAGCATCCAATCACCTCTCCTCACTATGAAAACCTCCAGCTTTACCCCGTCCTCTCCTGCCATCCCACTCTCCACCCTCACTCCAGTGACCACCCCAGGCAATTCGTCCTGCAAACATGCCGTACCTACCCCTGACAATCAGCACAAGTTCCCCGCCCCTCCACATTACTGCTGATTGTGAAGACTGCTCCCATTTCCTCCTCTCCGCTCCCCACATGTGAACAGGCACCTGGAATTGTCTCATTGTGGTGCTGAGGTGGAGGCAGGTGCCTATTAGCAGGACACCAGATAACCCCTATACTAATAAAAACACAGCGAGATTTCTGTTAACCATGGGCCAAACCCAGTGCTGATACGGCTATAAATTACACATCAGGTGTGAGCTGGTCAGAAACAGGGTGTACATGGTAAACTGTCTAACTGGCATTGATGAATGTAAACTTCCATGCCCAGGGATTGCTGGGGTGGAGCTAGCAGAAAAATCAACTAATAGGAGAGCACAGGATAAACTAGAGGGAGGGGTTGCTTTATCTTACAGCCTTTAGGCAGTGGCATCCTGCTAACACACCCCCTTGGTGCCTGTGAAAATTACACTTGTGTTACATGCTCATTTAATGCCGTCTTGGTGCAACAAACATGACTTTTGCACTTTCACTCATTTTCTGACCAATTTACCACTGCCGTTTATGTCCCCACTAAATTTGGCCCACAGGCCAAATAGCAGTGGCAGCTCCTGACACCAGGTTTGGTGTTCAACGACAGCATGATTGCCCCCCTAACACCATCAGCAGACTGGCTCCCAGGAAAGACCACTACCTCTCTCCCCTCTGCCCAGGCACTGACACTGCCTATCCCAGTTTAGGCTGCAGGATGCAAAAGGAATATCACAGCTTTGTGGTGTTTATAAGACTACAAGCCAGGGGATCAGGTAGATTGCTGTTGCCATGGTACTACTTTAGTTTTAAGTGTCAGCACGGATCAATGCACTGGCTTTGCAATAACACTCAGATAAAAACTTACGGGCTTGTTTCCCCCGTTACTGATTTTTGAGGTTTATCCATCAGCCTCAGAAGTTGCTCACTAGTTACTTATTAGCTCTCAGGTGAGTTTCAAAATACAAACAGAAGAAGGTGACAGAAATTCTTTCCAAAGCAAAACTGGTTTGAAATGACCAAGGAGTCGACTGTGGTTAGCCCTTACATTGCTGCACTGTTGGAGAGGGCTAGATGGACCATGGATCTGACCCAGTGTGGCCAGCCTTATGTTTGTAAGATCCTGGGAAGGAAGGGTGCTATGAAAGGGGAAAGACAAAAATGGTAACGTGTTTTAAAAATGATTTTGGTGCAGGTGAAAAGTGCCAGAGAAACGGTCCCGGCAAGTGAAGGCAGCAGCAGCGTTGCAAACTCCCTTACGCTGCCTCCTGCCATCTTGCTTCCACCCTGTCCTGGACAGTCCTCCCTCATGGGCAAAGGGTGATAATTCACTCTCTGTTTCCATGAATTTCTTGGCCTCTCTGCTGACACTGCCGACAGGGTTGCCAATTAGTGCTGGCTGTGCTCTTGGCTCTTATGGTGGGGAATAGTTACATTCTTGGCTCTGTTCTCATTCCCTCCCAACAGAACATCAGAACGACCATACTGGGTCAGACCAAAGGTCCATCTAGTCCAGTATCCTGTCTTCCAACAGTGGCCAATGCCAGGTGGTTCAGAGGGAATGAACAGAACAGGTTATCATCAAGTGATCCATCCCCTGTCGCCCATTCCCAACTTCTGGCAAACAGAGACTAGAAACGCTTCAGAACATGGTTTTGCATCCTTGCCCATCCTGGCTAATAGCCATTGATGGACCTATCCTCAATGAACTTAGCTAGGTATAAACTTAACTGGGTATAAACAGCTTTTTCCTTACTGTTAAGTAGCTGATCTTAGCACACCAACAGAAACACAGACATAGCAAAGCTCAGCACCTCCTGCTGGAATTCACACAGAATACCCAGGCAGTAACAAAGCAGCCTGGCAATTGAAACTGGTGAAAAGTGCAGTGAGTTAATGATGCAGATCTGACACAGCTGTTCGCTCTGTTATTCAAAGAAAGGGAAAAAGTTTTGGTTGATTTGTTAATTGTCGTTTCTAGATCACTCATCACCATAACGTGATGCTAAGCACAAGGGCATCAGCTAGAAGCAGTTGGGGTGCGTACACGCAGGACTATATGCTGAAGAGGGAGAGAATAACAGTGTTTAAAGCCAGTGGTTTACAAAGGGGGCAGATGTCAAGGAGAGGGGAGAGAAGTTGTGGTTATTAATTGCAGCATTAGATCAACACAAACCATTTTCTGATTCTTCCATTTTACTGATAGGAAGGAGAGTGAGTGTGTACGTCAGGAGGAGGAGGGGAGCAGTTCAGAGCCTGGAAGCAGCAAATCTGCTTTGTGCCCTTGTTGTGCTACTAAGAAAATGCAGTAAGAAAATGATTCCTGCTACCATATGATTGCATAGGGACCTGCAGAGATTCCAGCTACAAACACATGCTCAGTCCTGCTAAGGAAGGGAAGCTTTTCCCGAGCACAGGGAGCATTATATGTGCCCTCGGTAGGGTAATACACGCTGCACTATGCTCAGGACTACGGTGACCAGATGTCCCGTTTTTATAGGGACAGTCCCGTTTTTGGGGACTTTTTCTTATATAGGCTCCTATTACCCCTCCCTCCCTGTCCTGTTTTTTCACAGTTGCTATCTGGTCACCCTACTCAGGACTCCTCATTGGAGTTTAGTGAAGAGAAATCCAGAATGTAAAAATATAATAATATAGTCCTGGTGCTGAGGTTATGTGAATGTAAATAAAACAGTAACAATCTAGATAGGGCCTGCACTGTGTTGTACTGATGTGCAAGAAATGAGTGGGTGTGACGAAGGCATATGGAATCCCCCCACCCCCAAAAACCAGCAGGGCAGAATCTCTTGGAAGGAAATAGCAGGAGATATGGTTATCTGGTGCACTCACTAGTGCACCAGGTCACCAAGGACAGGTGTTAGCTGTGTTGCTTAATGCACTACTAGACGGTGCTCAGCTACTAAGGCAATGACTCTGAGCAAAGTATAGAATGGAATAGACATGTGGTCTGCAGATTTGGCAGCACGTCCAGCTGGTTAGCACGTACGCTGCAGCCAGTGCCACTCCTCTTCTGAGAGGCACCAGTGTGTGCCCTGCACGTTCCCCCCCCCAGGCCTCTGGAACCCTGGCCTGGTTGGCAGGATTCCTACAGAAAATGGCACACTGGCCATTTTCTCTGATCATCGTCACTGCATTAGGCAGGGTATAATTTAGCCCTCATATATGCGAGAGAGGCAGAGAGAGACCTTGCCCTGGTCGACACTAGGACTTTAGGTTGAATTTAGCAGCGTTAAATCGATGTAAACCTGCACCCGTCCACACGATGAAGCCCTTTATTTCGACTTAAAGGGCTCTTAAAATCGATTTCCTTACTCCACCCCGACAAGTGGATTAGTGCTTAAATCGGCCTTGCCGGCTCGAATTTGGGGTACTGTGGACACAATTCGACGGTATTGGCCTCCGGGAGCTATCCCAGAGTGCTCCATTGTGACCGCTCTGGACAGCACTCTCAACTCAGATGCACTGGCCAGGTAGACAGGAAAAGAACCACGAACTTTTGAATCTCATTTCCTGTTTGGCCTGCGTGGCAAGCTGCAGGTGACCATGCAGAGCTCATCAGCAGAGGTGGCCATGATGGAGTCCCAGAATCGCAAAAGAGCTCCAGCATGGACCGAACGGGAGGTACGGGATCTGATCGCTGTTTGGGGAGAGGAATCCGTGCTATCAGAACTCCATTCCAGTTTTCGAAATGCCAAAACCTTTGTCAAAATCTCCCAGGGCATGAAGGACAGAGGCCATAACAGGGACCCGAAGCAGTGCCGCGTGAAACTGAAGGAGCTGAGGCAAGCCTACCAGAAAACCAGAGAGGCGAACGGCCGCTCCGGGTCAGAGCCCCAAACATGCTGCTTCTATGATGAGCTGCATGCCATTTTAGGGGGTTCAGCCACCACTACCCCAGCCATGTTGTTTGACTCCTTCAATGGAGATGGAGGCAATACGGAAGCAGGTTTTGGGGATGAAGAAGATGATGATGATGATGAGGTTGTAGATAGCTCATAGCAAGCAAGCGGAGAAACCGGTTTTCCCGACAGCCAGGAACTGTTTCTCACCCTGGACCTGGAGCCAGTACCCCCCGAACCCACCCAAGGCTGCCTCCTGGACCCAGCAGGCGGAGAAGGGACCTCTGGTGAGTGTACCTTTTAAAATACTATACATGGTTTAAAAGAAAGCATGTGAAAGGATTACTTTGTCCTGGCATTCGCGGTTCTCCTGGATGTACTCCCAAAGCCTTTGCAAAAGGTTTCTGGGGAGGGCAGCCTTATTCCATCCACCATGGTAGGACACTTTACCACTCCAGGCCAGTAACACGTACTCGGGAATCATTGTAGAACAAAGCATTGCAGTGTATGTTTGCTGGCATTCAAACAACATCCGTTTTTTATCTCTCTGTGTTATCCTCAGGAGAGTGAGATATAATTTATGGTCACCTGGTTGAAATAGAGTGCTTTTCTTCAGGGGACACTCAGAGGAGCCCATTCCTGCTGGGCTGTTTGCCTGTGGCTAAACAGAAATGTTCCCTGCTGTTAGCCACTGGGAGGGGGGAGGGTTGAGGGGGTAGCCACGCGGTGGGGGGAGGCAAAATGAGACCTTGTAACGAAAGCACGTGTGCTATGTATGTAATGTTAACAGCAAGGTTTACCCTGAAAGAGTGTAGCCACTGTTCTAGAAAATGTGTCTTTTTAAATACCGCTGTCCCTTTTTTTTTCTCCACCAGCTGCATGTGTTTCAATGATCACAGGATCTTCTCCTTCCCAGAGGCTAATGAAGCTTAGAAAGAAAAAAAAACGCACTTGCGATGAAATGTTCTCCGAGCTCATGCTGTCCTCCCACACTGACAGAGCACAGATGAATGCATGGAGGCAAATAATGTCAGAGTGCAGGAAAGTACAAAATGACCTTGAGGAGAGGTGGCGGGCTGAAGAGAGTAAGTGGCGGGCTGAAGAGAGGGCTGAAGCTCAAATGTGGTGGCAGCGTGATGAGAGGAGGCAGGATTCAATGCTGAGGCTGCTGGAGGACCAAACCAGTATGCTCCAGTGTATGGTTGAGCTGCAGCAAAGGCAGCTGGAGCACAGACTGCCACTGCAGCCCCTCTGTAACCAACCGCCCTCCTCCCCAAGTTCCATAGCCTCCACACCCAGACGCCCAAGAACGCGGTGGGGGGGCCTCCGGCCAACCAGCCACTCCACCACAGAGGATTGCCCAAAAAAAAGAAGGCTGTCATTCAATAAATTTTAAAGTTGTAAACTTTTAAAGTGCTGTGCTTAAAGTGCTGTGTGGCATTTTCCTTCCCTCCTCCACCACAACTCCTGGGCTACCTTGGTAGTTATCCCCCGATTTGTGTGATGAATGAATAAAGAATGCATGAATGTGAAGCAACAATGACTTTATTGCCTCTGCAAGCGGTGATTGAAGGGAGGAGGGGCGGGTGGTTAGCTTACAGGGAAGTAGAGTGAACCAAGGGGCGGGGGGTTTCATCAAGGAGAAACAAACAGAACTTTCATACCGTAGCCTGGCCAGTCATGAAACTGGTTTTCAAAGCTTCTCTGATGCGTACCGCGCCCTCCTGTGCTCTTCTAACCGCCCTGGTGTCTGGCTGCGCGTAACCAGCAGCCAGGCGATTTGCCTCAACCTCCCACCCCGCCATAAATGTCTCCCCCTTACTCTCACAGATATTGTGGAGCACACAGCAAGCAGTAATAACAGTGGGAATATTGGTTTCGCTGAGGTCTAAGCGAGTCAGTAAACTGCGCCAGCGCGCCTTTAAACGTCCAAATGCACATTCTACCACCATTCTGCACTTGCTCAGCCTGTAGTTGAACAGCTCCTGACTACTGTCCAGGCTGCCTGTGTACGGCTTCATGAGCCATGGCATTAAGGGGTAGGCTGGGTCCCCAAGGATAACTATAGGCATTACAACATCCCCAACAGTTATTTTCTGGTCTGGGAATAAAGTCCCTTCCTGCTGCTTTTGAAACAGACCAGAGTTCCTGAAGATGCGAGCGTCATGTACCTTTCCCGGCCATCCCAAGTTGATGTTGTTGAAACATCCCTTGTGATCCACCAGAGCTTGCAGCACTATCGAAAAGTACCCCTTGCGGTTTATGTACTCGGCGGCTTGGTGCTCCAGTGCCAAGATAGAGATATGGGTTCCGTCTATGGCCCCACCACAGTTAGGGAATCCCATTGCAGCAAAGCCATCCACTATGACCTGCACATTTCCCAGGGTCACTACCCTTGATATCAGCAGATCTTTGATTGCGTGGGCTACTTGCATCACAGCAGCCCCCACAGTAGAGTTGCCCACTCCAAATTGATTCCCGACTGACCGGTAGCTCTCTGGCGTTGCAAGCTTCCACAGGGCTATCGCCACTTGCTTCTCAACTGTGAAGGCTGCTCTCATCTTGGTATTCTTGCGCCTCAGGGCAGGGGAAAGCAAGTCACAAAGTTCCATGAAAGTTCCCTTACGTATGCGAAAGTTTCGCAGCCACTGGGAATCGTCCCAGACCTGCAACACTATGCGGTCCCACCAGTCTGTGCTTGTTTCCCGAGCCCAGAATCGGCGTTCCACAGCATGAACCTGCCCCATTAGCACCATGATGCATGCATTGGCAGGGCCCATGCTTTCAGAGAAATCTGTGTCCATGTCCTGATCACTCACGTGACCGCGCTGACGTCGCCTCCTTGCCCGGTATCGCTTTGCCCGGTTCTGGTGCTGCATATACTGCTGGATAATGCGTGTGGTGTTTAATGTGCTCCTAATTGCCAAAGTGAGCTGAGTGGCCTCCATGCTTGCCTTGGTATGGCGTCCGCACAGAAAAAAAGGTGCGGAACGATTGTCTGCCGTTGCTCTGATGGAGGGAGGGGCGACTGACGACAGGGCTTACAGGGTTGGCTTCAGGGAGCTAAAATCAACAAAGGGGGTGTCTTTACATCAAGGAGTATTTCAGGCAGGACTTCACGGAGGGTTCCAATAAGAAATGGTGCACCTAAGTTATTGTTCTTATTGGAACGAGGAGGTTAGCCTGGCCTCTGATTGATACATGGCTAGATTTACCTCGCTGCACCTTCTCTGTGAGTGACTGCAGTGTGACCCAGAGGAATGAGTCCCCTAGACAGGGGAGGAGGCAAATGAGTACAAAACAAATCTGGTCTATTTCTTGTTTTGACCCACTCCATCTATCTTTTGCATCTTTGGCTGGCAGCAGACGGTGCAGAAGGACTGCATGCCATCCACATCTCATGGCTGCTCGGCAGAAGATGGTACAGTACGACTGCTAGCCATCCTCATCTCTTGCCTGCCTGGCAGAAGATGGTACAATACGACTGCTAGCAATCCTCATCTCTTGCCTGCCCGGCAGAAGATGGTACAGTACAACTGCTAGCAATCCGTATCGCCTGCCTGCTCACCATAAGACGGTTCAATAGGACTGACTGCAGGACTAAAGAGAATGACGTGGTCAAGTCACTCCAAATTTAGTCCCTGCGCCCATGTCTGTCCAGGCGCTCCCAGCCGACGTGGCCAGGAGCACCTCGGACATGACGATGATGGCTACCAGTCGTACTGTACCGTCTGCTGCCACAAGGCAAGGGGTTGCTGCTACTGTGTAGCAATGCCGTACCGCGTCTGCCAGCACCCAGGAGACATAGGGTGACGGTTACCTGAGCGGGCTCCATGCTTGCCGTGGTATGGCGTCTGCACAGGTAACTCAGGAAAAAAGGCGCGAAACGATTGTCTGCCCTTGCTTTCACGGAGGGAGGGAGGGAACGGGGGCCTGACGATATGTACCCAGAACCACCCGCGACAATGTTTTAGCCCCATCAGGCACTGGGATCTCAACCCAGAATTCCAAAGGGCAGCGGAGACTGCGGGAACTGTGGGATAGCTACCCACAGTGCAACGCTCCGGAAGTCGACTCTAGCCTCGGTACTGTGGAAGCGCTCCGCCGAGTTAATGCACTTAATGCACTTAGAGCATTTTCTGTGGGGACACACACACTCGACTATATAAAACTGATTTCTAAAAAACCGACTTCTATAAATTCGACCTTATTCCGTAGTGTAGACATACCCCTTGTCTATTAGCACAACAGTAAATGGCAGGCACGATCCTGTTACGGTCACACGGGGCTGCCTGCAGATAGCATTTACTTTAAATAGATATCCCCTCGCATACCTGCACAGACACAGCACATCATAATCTCCTGCCAGGAGAGCGAGCACCATCAGGTGTGCCTGTTCCTGAACTGCAGATGCTGCCAGCACGTGGCACTACTGCAGAGCAGCCTGCAGCAAATGCAAGGTGTGTCTAAGAGACTCAAGGCCTTGCATTTTTATTTATTTAACTAGGGAACAGGAGGAAGCCTGGCCATCTTATTGTTACATTAAGTGCATTCGGCTACAGAGTCCATCTCTTTGTCTTTGTAAACGAACACGGATGTCATCACTCATGATGTCATGCCCAAAAATAATTTAGGTGCTTTAAACAAATATTAAAGGCAGGCACATGCCTCAAAGAACCTGTGAACTAAAATAGACAAAGGATGGGAGGGAAAGCGGAAGACCACACTTCCCATTTTCCCCAGAGTCTTTTCTGCCTGTGGATTCAGAGCTGTATTGGCCTGATTTTCAGACGTGCTGAGCACCCACATATCCCACTGAAGTCAATTGGAGCTGCAGGTGCTCAGCGCCTTTGAAAATCAAGCCCAATATATGACTCATCACCCCCCAAAGCAGGTTACTGAGCAATTAAGAGAGGCGATGTAGATAATGCATATGGATAGAAAGAAGGCAAAGAGGCATTTATGTTTAAAGTTTTATTTGTAAAACACCTTTGTTTGGTTTTCGTATCATGAAGTTATGGGTTTTACAGCAGCCACAGTATGTGGTCACCTACTTTTCAGAGCAGATTATTGTGAGCTTTCAATCACTTTCATATATCGGGTTGAAACCCATTGGAGCTCAGGGATTTGAGTGCACTCAGACACTTATTCTTGGCAGTGTGTTCTGAAAGTGGGTTATGCCACCAGCTACCCCTTTATCAGCTGGCTAATGTACCTTATCCTACACTTGGAAATGTCGTATCCTCCCGGGACACAGAGGGTGTGTAGGACCTGAACCTACAGGGGAAGGAGGGACGGTTGGATCAAGAACAGCCTCAACTGCTCTTTTGACCACAGGAATTGCTGGTTGTGGACTAACAGAAGCTTCTGCAGAGCTGGACTCTGATGTATCATCGACTGAGCCATGGTAGAAATGCCTGAGGTCATGATGCTTGAAGCCTTGTACCAGGGTGGGAAGCTGTCCTCCCAAGTGATTGTGAATCAGCTGATGGTGGGTCACTCCAGGCTGGAAAAGAAACCCATCTGTCCTGTTTGTGTGCTCTGTGCCTTGGAGTTTATCATATATGGGTACTATGGTTTTGACTAGAGATGAACCCAGAAGCAAAGCCCCAGATCCAAAACATCCCTGAACTTTGGAAAAGGTTGACTCCAGATTCGAACGCAAAGATGGGACCTGGTATTGCACATTCTTTAATAATCAGTAGCTCTGTGGGGTCTACTTGCAGTTGCATCAGAATAAATCCTGAGCAATTCCTATGAAGTCAGTGAAATACTCAGATCCAGATGCTGCCCTAACCTGCACGTTACTTCCCCCCCTCCCCTCCCCTCCCCACCCCTCCCCATAAAACATCTGCCATTGCTACCACTGGTACAGCTCTACTGCTGGTATCAATGATGGGGATACGAGGCCAGAGACCAGCATTTTGACCGCCATGTCATTTAACCCTGCTCAGAGCAACAATGTGGCTAAAACACAAGAAGACGCTTGAGCCCCAGTCTACATGGGCACTCTCGCTATTACTATCAGTGAAGCTGCACCTGTGGTAGCAGTGATGGTAAAATTTAAGAAAATATCTAATATAGATTTTATTCAACCAAATCTAGGGACTGTTAGCAAAAGCATCCCAGCTGATCTCATCTCCCGAGATGGTTCCAAGTAGAAGTGTCAATCTCATGGCCCTTTTAATGTCAAATATGGTTTACTGCTAGTCACGCCTCAACTCTAGTTGAACTCAATTTGTCCACTGGTATGGACAGGACCAAAGAGTATTTAACAACTAATTCAGAGAGTGTGATAGACACCTGTTAGAATGAGGGACTGATCATGCTTTTTAACAATGGACCTTAAGCACAGGTTGGTCCAGTTTGCACATAATTATAACCATATTCAATCACAGTGAAGGGGACCAAAGTGAAACTATGTTTGATGTCAGGTGACAAATGTGGCTCAATTTCCAGCACAGAACACCTTAAGGCAGCTGGGAAGGAACTCAGACTAAGCTTAATAGATTAAAGTTAACCCCTGGTGTTGCACCTAGAAACTAGTGCAATCAATGGAGGAAGAGCTCGCTCCTGGACAGGTGCTCCAAATAGTTTTAAGATTGTGGAAATAGTCTGAAAATAAAGAATGTATTTAGAGTTGGTACCTGATGTTCATAAATTGCACAGGACACTGTGATGTTGTTTTTGGTTAAAACTGCTGCATTGCAGAAGCCAAATTGCTGTCAAAATTAGAAGACAATTAGTTAAAGAATCCATAGTTAGAAAGTGGAAGATAGTTGCATTACAATACCAAAGGGATAGTACAGTCTGCAAAAAACACCTAACACCTAAACATTATTTACATATTTAAGCTGTAAAATGCTTACTTTTGAGGCCGGTTCTGCTCCGATCGAAGTGAATGGCATAATTGTCTTTAAATGTACAATCAGGGCATGTCTACACTTACCTCCAGAGTGATCTATCCAGCGGTGGTCGATTTATCGCGTCAAGTGAAGACGCGATAAATCGACCGCCGAGCGCTCTCCCGTCGACTCTGGTACTCCACCGGAGCGAGAAGCGTAGGTGGAGTCAACGGGGGAGCGTCAGCAGTCGACCTACCTCAGTGAAGACACAGCGGTGAGTAGCTCTAAGTACGTCGACTTCAGCTACGCTATTTTCGTAGCTGAAGTTGCATAACTTAGACCGACTTAGCTCGCCCCCTCCCACCCCTCCACCCCCCAGTGTAGACCAGGCCTCAGTGAGTATGTGTTAACACCCTGTTAGCGCTCTTCCAGTGCGGTGCCCAACTGTCCGTGTGTGCATGCAAGGAAGGTTGCATGGACAGCCAGCTAAAAGATCCACACTGTAAAACTGCAGTTAATTGATACAGATGAGAAAGATGAAGAGCTGAGTACACACAGTAGTTGATCCTAAGGTGCTAGGGAGCTTAGGTATCAAAATAAAGTGCACTAACAACACTTAATCTGAAGCACTTCAGGGTAGGGACCACAGGTGCCGACTTTCTTCTTTCCGGGTGGGTGCTCCACCCCCGCCCTGCCCCGAGGCCCTGCCCCCACGCCGCCCCTTCCTGCAAGGCCCCTCCCTCGCTCCGCCTCTTCCCTCCCATGCTCCTCCCCCTCCCACGAGTGCGTCCTGCCCTTGCTGTGCCCCTTCCTTTCCCCCCCCCCGACCCGCTCCCTCCTTCCCCTTTCAGTGCCTCCCAGCCACCGCCAAGCAGCTGATCGGCGGGTGGCTGGGGGGGCGGTGCTGAGCACCCACTGTTTTTTTCACATGGGTGCTCCAGCCCCGAAGCACCCCGGAGTCGGCACCTATGGTAGGGACTGTTCTTTTGTTGTGTGTTTGTACAGGGCCTGAGCACAACAGGGCTGGGTCTCCAGGTGCTCGTGCAGTACAGCTAAGAAAGGATAACATGCACCATGTTCAATAAAATGTTCCGTGCGAATGATCCCCTGGCCTCACCCTTTGAAAATGTCTCCACTAGAGTACATCAACGTATAACTCCTGTACGATAAAGGGAGGTAAAGATTTGACGTGGTCTTGGAAATCATGTCACGGACAGGATATGCCCAGTGATGAGCTGCCAAAATCTTAACAACTGGTTCCCTCCTCACCCCACGAGGGGGTCGTTGCCCACTCCCGCCCCCCGGGACTCCTGCCCCATCCAACCCCCCCGCGTTCCTTGACGCCCCTGCCCCCAGGATCCCTGCCCCATCCACCCCTCTCCCCTGTCCCCTGACTGCCCCCAGAACTGGGCAGGAGGGTCTTGTGGGCCACCGTAGTGGGTGCCCACCCCGCCCCTAAGAGCCAGAGGGACCTGCCAGGGGGCGAGGTGGGGAGACCTAGCAGTGCTTACCTGGGGCAGCTCCCAGGAAGCATCTGGCAGGTCCCTCTGGCTCGTAGGGGTGGGGGAGCGTAGCTGGGGGGGAGCAGGAGGAGCGGCCGCTCCCCCACTGATCACATCAAAAGTGGTGCCTTAGGCACCGACTCCCTGGGTGCTCCGGGGCTGGAGCACCCACGGGGAAAATTGGTGGGTGCAGAGCACCCACCGGCAGCTCCACACCCCGCGCCCGGCCCCAGCTCACCTCAGCTCCGCCTCCGCCCCTGAATGCGCCGCCCCGCTCTGGTTATCCGCGCCCCCTCGCCCCCCGCGAATCAGCTGTTCGGCGGGAAGCCTGGGAGGGCTGAGAAGCAGGCCGTGGCTTCATACTCAAGCCGAGGGTGGCGGAGATGAGCTGGGGCGGGGAGCGGTTCCCCTGCACTCCCCGCCCCCCGGCCCTGGTTACCTGCTGCGGTGCAGGCGGCCCTCCTTGCACCCCCCGGCCCCAGCTCACGTCCGCCTCCCTGGGCCTGAGCGGGAAGCCGCGGCCTGCTTCTCAGCCTGCCCCAGCTTCCCGCACGAACAGCTGATTTGCGGGAAGCCTGGGGGGGCAGAGAAGCAGAGCGGGGCGGCGCCTTCAGGGGAGGAGGCGGAGCGCAGGTGAGCTGGGGCCAGGGGCGGGATGGGGAGCTGCCGGTGGGTGCTCTGCACCCACCAAATTTTCCCCTTGGGTGCTCCAGGGCTGGAGCACCCGTGGAGTCGGCGTCTAAGGTGCCGCTTTTGGCCGGTTAAATTTAGAAGCCCTTTTAGAACCAGTTCTCCCTCGCGGAACAACCGGTTCTAAAAGCGCTTCTAAATTTTACAACCGGTTCTAGCGAACCGGTGCAAACTGGCTCCAGCTTACCACTGGATACACCCTTTGCACCCTATCTCCATGTAGGGTCTAATCCTGTACAGAATCAGGTCCAATATAAGCTGGCTCATCTCAACCTCTGAGTTGGATTGATCAGGACTAAAGTCTCAGCATACTTACAGCTAGATCCGTAGGCAGCAGCTGACAGTCATCCGCATGATCCTGGGCATCTTTTGCTGAGCAGTTTGTGACAACAACGGCAAACTCAACAGAGACAATGTCCGGGAAATGCTGATAAAACATTAATACTATTTAATTGTCTTTGTAGCATGAAACTACAGAACTGCCAAGGAAATATAAAGGGGTGAATTTTCTAAGAGGTCCATGTAGGTTTTAGCTCTGCGTCTCCCTCTGAAGTCTGTGGGAATCACATGGCTAGAGGTCACAGAACTCTTGGGAAAATAACACCATGTTTAGCACAAGCCAAACTTGTTTGCAAACACAAGCAAATAAGTGTTGCATAATAACCCAGGAGGGATGTTCTGTTCTGTAATATAGCAAAGGATCAGAGTTTCAACAATTACCTGAATTTGAGCTCGTCCAATTTCAAGGAGTTTAACGTAGGCACCATCTGGTCTTCTGTTATACTCACTGAGTGCAAGGTCAACTGCATTTATCACCTGAGTGTCATTTAAAAGTGCTAATACTGGACAGTCGGGGCAGATTTGAGTAATATCTTCAACTGAATCTGTAGATGAAACAAGACAGGTTATATTTTGACAAGATTACAGGTTATACTTGAATGCGTTGTAGATCTGGTCTGTGGGATACGGTATTATTTTTATACCCTGTTCCAAACTGCGCAGCTGGTGTTGTTATGTTATGGGAAAGAATCACTGAATTCTGGCCCAGAGATGGCAACCTTTCACAGATGGGGGGATGTGCTTTTGCATGCCAGCTCCTTAAGTCTTTATTTTAAAAAATTCCTTCTGATCTTCAGTAGCTCTCCAGGTTCTCATGTTTAATCCATCCTCACTCAGACAAACTATCGGTGACACCAGGGAGAGTTTGTCTAAGTGAAAATGAGTGGGCTTCAGCATTTAGCCCATTGTTACTGCTGAAAGAATGAGATTAATTAAATGAGATTCTAAATTACTGGAAATTGGGTGGATGGGGGTGTTTCTCCCCGACTAAAATTAGTGCTTCTCTTATGAAATTTGCCAGGGTAGGAGAATGAGTGGATGGGGAAAAAGGTACTAGATACTGTCCATAACTACAGCTGTCCAATTCCATTGACTTCACTGGGGTTGCACAAGTCTACATGAGGACAGAATTTGGCCAAGAATGTCCTATGAAAGTGCTGTTCAGCTGGTGGGTTGCAACCTAGGAGTGGGTCACTATGGGGCAGCAGGAGATGGTTCACCTCTGGCTGAGAAAGCAACAAAATCTCTAGGTAACTAGAACCACCACAGGGAGCCCAGGCAGTGGGATCAAGGAGCAACTTGCTTTCCCACTCTATTCCCTTTTCTGCTGCTGCTGTTCTGGTTGCTGCTTCTGACCCTGCTCTGTTCCTTCTGGCTCAACACCCAGTTCCAGAGCAGCTTCTTAGCTCTTCTCTCCCTCTCACAAAACACCCAGTTCTAATACAGGGGAGCAGCACTGTAGGAGCTCCTTGGAGCTTACACAGGACCTGAAGAAGAGCTCTGTGTAAGATTGAAACTATCACCAACAGAAGTTGGTCCATTAAAGGATATTACCTCGTCCATAGAGCATCAGTTCAAGCTTTCCTAGCAGTGCCCATCTCCTGAGGTAAGGAACCATTATCAGCCCCATTGTACAGTTGTGGAACTGAGATGCAGAGAGGGTTAGTGACTTGCCCGAGGTCACACAGGAAGATCACAGGAGAACAAGGACTTGAATGTGGGTCTTTCACAGCCTAAGACAGTGCCCCAACCACTGAGCCATCCTTCCTTGCTAGTGGACTTACGTCAGGGAAAAAAAGGACTTCTAAGATAGCCAGTCTTGGGAAGCCCATTAATTGGCATGTTCTTCAATCTCAGAATGCTTATACACCTCACTTTGCAACACTTTAGAAGCAGAAGGACTAGAGAACCATAAATACCCCCAGAGTTTATGATGATAATATTCCTGTTTCCTCATCACCAACCCCAACCCTGACAAAGAACAAAGACTTTACCTGGAGTTGAGTGACATTTGATAGATAATACAGAAAAGCTTCCCTCCAACTTGAGCAATTTAACCTCACAGTCGCCTTCAACAACCTGGAGGTACAAAAGCAAAAGGTTACATCATTTACATAAGTTAACAACTTCTCAGAAAGGAAGCAGGATTAGAAGGGGACAGATATTTTATTAGTGAGTGCAGGGGAATGAGGCTTGGCATAGTGTTTTCCTGGCAAACCCAGTCTGATTGCTTGAGTGTCTGCTAAACCATTCCCAGGGTGTATGGTTTATAAAAGGCAGAGGTAGACCCTGAGCTGCAAAATTTGGATCCAAATCCAGATGTCAAAATTCTTGGTAGTTAAGAGGTCTCCAGGACCAGGAATTTAGTTCAAGTCTTTCTCGAATAAAAATGGTCCAAGAAAGCAAACAATTTCAACACAGGTTTCAGAGTAGCAGCCGTGTTCGTCTGTATTCGCAAAAAGAAAAGGAGGACTTGTGGCACCTTAGAGACGAACCCATTTATTTGAGCAGAAGCTCTCGTGAGCTACAGCTCGCTTCATCGGATGCATTTTTTCCACTGGATGCATTTGATGAAGTGAGCTGTAGCTCACGAAAGCTCATGCTCAGATAAATTGGTTAGTCTCTAAGGTGCCACTAGTCCTCCTTTTCTAATTTCAACACACTTATTTGTAAACAAAGGCTTCCTGCAGAGCCGCCACTAACGGTCGCATAACCCTCTTCTGGTCAATGGCATGGTGGCAACGGAATGTGCTGACTGTGGATTCAGACCCAGCCCTGAACTGTATTGCTTGGGCCCATCACTAGAAACAGCAAGCGAAATTCTGGCTCTGTTTTCCACTCAACCCTCGTTCAGGCAGAACTCCCATTGACTTGTATGAGTGTTTTGGCTCAGAAAGGTTTTTAATTTGGGCCCAATGGTCATAAGAGGTGAAATTCACCCCTATGCAGAGGGTCACTTAAGATTCAATTGAGCCTTACTTAAGGAATTTAACCTTGTCTGTACTTGGGATTTACTCTGATTCCACCGTGGGTGGCCAGCCACAGGTGCACCTGCACCAGTACAAGCCCCAGGTGCAGCCAAGGAAAGCCTTGGTTTGCACTGGTGAAGCTTACCTTAGTATCACGTGAAGGTGAGCTCAACTGGTGCAAATCACAGTTTCCCTTGTCTACAACTAGGGTTTTACTGATGGCTGAATCCTGAGCGCATGCAAGCCTTAGAATGTGCACAGGCCATATGTGGAAAGTTTCACCCAGGTTGGATCGGTATTTTATCAAAATTACTCTAGTGCCTTCCCTCCTGTTGAAAGGTGGCATAACAAGACTAGATGGAAATCCAGGAGATAATCAGGGGCAAGGGGGGGAATTATAAGGGGGTGAGGGAGGGTGAGAAGGTAGCCTCAGCATGAAGGGGTTGATTGCTCATATTTGAATGACTGGGAGAAAGAAAGGGCACCACGCTTTTAAGTGATGTTTGCATTGCAATCCTTCATGGTTCCCCACCAGTGTTGCAACAGGCTGTGGTTGAAACCATTCCAGAAGCACCAGCAGCACCGACTCCCTGACCTGTGCAAACAGAGATCCTTTCCAGAGAACTATGTTATAGTTTAGCCATCTATTCTCCACCTCCTTCCACACCCCTTGACACTTCCGCAGTTATAACATGGAGGGGTGTGTGGAGGGGGGAGCCCTTCAGGGGAAGGGCGCTAGAAACATTTTGGTTGAGTTCACAGGTTTAACCATAGGTGGATAGGGCCACTGTGTGTTTTCTTAGGGTATCTCTATACTGTAGCTGGGAGCAAGCCTCCCAGCCTGGCTAGACAGACTCATGCTAGCAGGGCTTAAGCTGGTGCACTAAAAATAGCAGTGTGGATGTTCCGGCTCAGGCTGCAGCTTGGGCCATGAAGCCTAGGGGGTCGGGTGGACTTGAAAACCTGAGCCAGAACATCCACGTTGCTACTTTAAGTGAGGAACTTAACAAAAGATACACAGAATGGGCTCCCTGGACGGTTACAGTGCGCTACAAGGACATCAACTGCTTTTGCTGCTGACTTTGGGAAGTAAACTAGAGGTCTGCCCATTCATGCAGTAAGAAAGCCAGCTTTCCCTCACTCTGTCATGGTGTCATGATGTGGATATATGTAAATGTCTTTCTTAGGGCTCTAATTTTGCACTAGCTCACTTAGGGCACTGTCCTGCTGTCGGATATGCATGGTTATGGTCAAATTTGTGAATCAGCTGTGTTTTTTTCTCTGATGTGTGTGGATTTGCCATTGATTTTTCCCTTTGTTTGGAGGAAGGAGGGCAGCTCTGTAGGCAGAAGAACTGACTTCTATTCCTGGCTCTGCCACTGAGTTATTGTGGGTTGTTCAGCAAGTCACTTTAATCTCTTTGTGCCTCAGTTTCCCCTACCTGTAAAATGAGGATAATATTAATCTGTTTCACAAAGGTATTGGAAGGTTTAACTAATTAGTATTTGAGAAGTGCATCCATCTTCTTGAATGGAAGCCATTAGAGAAAAGTAAAATGCCAAATATTATTATTATCTATGCATGTAAGGAGAGCAGAATATCAGCTTTGAACTTTACAATATGAGCTTTACAAAGGTGATCTCAGAGGATACTTTTGCCCTGTAAAAAGAGAAATCCCCAGTCAAAGCTTGTCTTGCCCTGCTATAATCAACACATACAATTCACATTTATCCACAGAGCTAATGATAATTTCAGACACTTACATGATCTGTCCGTGGCCTTACGGTACAATTTTCAGCGGGCAGGGGGTTCACGATGTGGCATACAGTCTCTAATAAGTCAAGTTCAAGCTCAAATATCTCTCCAGAAGGCCTCTGGAAGGAAAAGAAATTATTTTCACTCATTACTTCCATAAACATCACCAGATTTCTCCCACTGAGCTAAATTCTAGTCCCTGTCACTGATTTCAGTTGAATAACTCTAGGTTTTCACTAGGGTAGCTGAGATCAGGTACTGCCCCATAGTGTTGAACTCTATAAGAAAGATGGGCCAGACCTTTAGCTGGTGTAAATCAACATAGGTTCATGGACATCAGTGGAGCCATACTGATTTGCACCAGCTCAGAAATTGGCCCCACGTATCTAAAGTGACCAATCTGAATATAGTGGGTTGTAAGGAGAAGAAACCAGAAACCAAACCCAGTTCTCCTGAGTCATTTAGTTTCCTACTGTCCGACAGTCCTTTAAAAGTGACATGCAGCTTTGCTGGCACAAAAACTACAGCTGAGTAATTCCATAGTGTTAGGCAAGGTACCAGACAAACTGCATGCCAGGACAGGCTCAATCCTGCTGGCCTCACTCAGGCAAAAGAACATGTCATCAGCCGGTGAATATTGAGCCAGTTCCTTTAACTTCAATGGAGAGATGCTGAATTGCAGCTGCTGAGCATTGGCTCAGATACCCCCATTGCCTTAGGACTGCAGGATCTGTTTCAGCTACACTTATACCTTTTCAGCTACAGCATTAGTCACCTGAGCACAAAACTAGGCCTCAGATATTCCTGAGTTCTAAGCTTGGCTCTGCCAACTGACTCCATCTGTGGTACTGGGGGTCATACCTGGGGCCTGATTCTTTTCTCACTTATTCAAGTGTAAACCAAGAGTAATTCCCCTACAGCCAATGGGGTTATACTGGTGTAAAACGAGAATGAGTGAGAGGAGAATTAGACCCTGCCGGCCCAGTGAATTATTGTGTGTATAAAGCCAGGGTGTGAAGATACAGAGCACCAGCTTGCTGCGCAGTAACGGCCTGGGTGGATACTGCTACAGTGATGTAAAAGGCCCGTCACATAAATGAAAATTCAGGCCACAACTGCTTATTCTCAGTTTCCCTGTCTGCACAGGGAGGATACTGGGCCAAATTCAGACCTGGAGTAACACCATTAATGTCAGTGGAGCTACACTAGGAATAAATTTAACCAAACATTTACATACCTCACAAGGTTAACCCTCACAATGTGGGGGCCCAGATTCACTAGTAGGCAGATAAATGAGGATTTTATGTGTCTAAAGGCCAATCTGCCCTAACAAGGAGATCACATTTGTAAATTGGGCCCCTCATATTACTATATTAATATCACTCAACACCTGTCTCTCTTTTTAAAAAGACACATTTCATCCGAAAGATAATGGGCCTGATTCTCATCTGGTGTAAATCAATGTAGCTCCATTGATATCAATGAGGCCAGGCCGATTTACGCCAGCTGAGGACCTCACCTATATTTATCTCATCAACCATTTCTAAGCCTTTTGTGTCTGAAGCATTCAACTTCCCAGACAACCTTTTTTCCTTTTTTTAGTGTAGCACTTACCCTGGGCAACACTTTGATCTTCTCAATGATGTTCAGTGCGTACTTGTATCCATGAGGATGATGGGCATTGATGTAGTTCAGAGCTATGGCAGCTGCTTCTTCAGACTCTGGGTCATCACAGTCAATGACCCGTGGGTCCAGGGGATGAAAGGGAGCCAGGGGTACAGCTCTGCAGCTTAGGAGCGGAACAAGCAACAGTAAAGCTGCTACCACCTTCATGGCACAATGAGCAAAGCTGCTTCCTTTCAGTATAACAGAGCTAGGAACAATGTTCTAATGGCAAGATAGAAGAAGCTAGAGGAGAGTCTCGTTTATATAATATACCACAACAAAAATTTGCATAAGCGCAGGATTAATATTTGTCCCAGTTCCAAGAAGCTACTGCAAACAATGAAAAAAGAAAAGTAAATATGTTAGAACATGAAACTTGCTGATTAATATTAGCCAAAGTACATTTATCAGGTAGGACATTGCAAAATCTGTTAAAAAGAGGACAGCATCAGCAAAATGTAAGACAGTTTTAGGAACTCTGTTTACCGTGAAGTGCAGTGCATGAGAGAAACAAGTCCTACTGCTGAGTTATATTGCAGAATTCAGATGTATTGTATATGGGCCCAATCCACTGAAATCCTGAGGTGTGAGGCTCATATCACCCTGGTGTAAATCAGGAGTAAGTCCAACAAGATCAGTGGAGTTAGCGTGGCATAAATGAAATCAAAATCAGTTCCATGGGGTCAAAATCAGAGATGAACTAAATTATTATGTATGTTTTGCCACTGACTTCAATGGCAGTAGCAATCGGTACATAGGTTCCTAACTCTATCGATTACAATAAATTCAGATTTCAGTTATCCTGTGGTAAACCTGGAATAATGCCAATGACTTCAGTACAGTTACTCTAAATTTACTCTGATGTAAATGAAAGCAGACTATGATCCCGAGTCAGTGCCTTCAGTGGAAATTTTATTGGAATAAGGAATACAGACTTGAGGATTTGGCCCATGGAGTAAGACGTGTTCCCCTTTCCTCTATGCTAACAAGCCAAGGGCAAAATCTTGGAATCATTACTCACATCTATAGTCACATTTAAATTAGTGGGACTAAACATATAAGGATGGCAGGATCAAGTCCCAAGATATACAAGCCAAACAAAAACACGACACTATCAACAGTGTAGGAAGAGGCCCAGATTATACAGTAATAGGTGCAGAATAATAAACTAGACAAATAGCTTTAGATGTAAAATGGGGTGTGGAGTTATCTGTGGTGAGGTGAACCAAGTATTCTTTGAAGAGTGTTATATGCTAGCAGCAAAGGGCTCGTAATTCTAGCAAACAAAAACCATAAACGGTGGTTAGGTGTGGACATACTAGGCCTCTTAAAATATTAGCAGGTAAAGGTACAAGATCCAATGACTGAAAGGTGAAGCTAGACAAATTCAAACTGGAAATAAGGAAGACATTTTTAACGGTGAGTATAATTAAACTTGTAAACAATTCACCAAAGGTTGTAGTGGATCCTCTGTGATTTGAGCTCCTTAAATCAAGGCTGGACATCTTTCTCAAAGATGCGCTCCAGCTCAACCAAAGTTATAGGCTTGAGGTAGGAATAACTGGATGCATTTTCATGCCCTGTGTTATGCAGGAGGTCAGACTAGATGATCATAATGGTCTCTTGTGGCTTTAAAATGTAATAATCTATATGTCCATTAAACCCTTTTAAGGAGTTAGCTAATTAGCTTTAGAATCAAAACACATGAGGAGTGGATTTCAAAAGGTTCAAAAATTTCATTCTGTTCTCTTCAGACAAATCTCTCTGAGTGCTTAGCTGAATCTGCTAGGTCTGTAAAACTGGGCTAGAGGTCATGTAAGAATAGTCTCCATCACTGGCAAATTTTAAATCAAGACTGGACTTTTTTTTTTAAAAAAAAGCATGTGCTTTAGTTCAAATGGAATTATTCTGAGGCAGTTCAATGGCCTGTTTTATGAGGTCAGACTAGGCTACCACAGGGGTCCCTTCTTGCCTTGGAATCTGTGAATCTTGTGAATTAACCTTGCCATATCTGTTAATCTGTCATAGTCTGTGGTGCCCAACAGGAGGAATTTAAACAACTCCCTCCTTAGCATACAGAATGCAGCTGTTTCGCGTGGCAAGCCTGGGAGGGAGGGAGGAGAAGCCAAGTGGCGGTGCGCTCAGGGGAGGTGGCAGTGGTGAAGCGGAGGTGAGCTGGGGCGGGGAGCGGTTCCTCTACCCCCTCTGTTACTTCCTGTGCTCCCCCCCACCCTTGCTCACCTCCGCTTCGCCTGCTCCCCTGAATGCGCTGCCTCTCCCTCGCCTGAGAGGGAGGGGGGAGAAACAGAGCAGCGGCGTGTTCAGGGGAGCAGGCGGAGCGGAGGTGAGCTAGGGCAGGGGGTTGCAGGGGGGGAGCCGCAGGAAGCAATGGGGGGGGGGGAAATGCGGCACACCCAGGCGAGGAGGCGGGGCCGGGGATTTGGGGAAGGGGTTGGGACGGGGCGGAGTTGGGGTGGAGCCGGGGGCGGGGGGGGGGCACGAAAAAAAAAACAGGGGCGGCCAAAAATTTTTTTTGCTTGGGGTAGCAAAAATCCTGGAGCCGGCCCCGAATGTACCCAGCTTAGTAAAACAAACTTTGAGACAGAGTGCAAACATATTCACATCACAACTAATATGCAGTCAAATGGGAAAATATTTGAGTCCAGGAGGATCACAGTGTGTGGGTGGCACTGCACAGAGCATTGGTCCCAGCCAGTCTCTTGACGGTCACCTTTAAGCAAGGTATTGGTTTTGACCTATACACCCTTTAATGGCTTGATAGCTATCTGCATGACACACCTCTCTTTCTACCATTTGATTCTGCCACAGTGGAGATCGGTGGAGGTGCTTGAGTGACAAGGCCCCTTCTTCATGGCCCCTTCCCATCTCCATGAGGGTCCTTTAGACTTTGAATTTCAGGCCTCACCTTAGTCTGAATGGCTTGAATCTGCTGACCTTTCCCGCATGTTGTAAAGCCCATATATTTGGGCAAGCATTTGGGGGAGGCCTGAGGTTTGTGGGGGCTGGATAGGGATGGGGAATTTTTATGGGGAGACCAGCATTTGTAGAAACTGAGGGGGGAAACGTTTGGGGGCAGCTTGTTTTTATGCAAAGAAAGGCCCCAACAGTAGCTACTGCTGTTTTTGTCCTGGTTTGATTGTATTTTAGCTATTCTGTTGGGCACCAAGAACCTGGGACAGACCTTCCTTTTGATGTTCACAGATAGAAACTGAAATGGATACATAAAACAAATAGTTCACACAGCAAAATAAAGATTATTCTAAACCCCCTTTGAAACAGCTATTGTGTCTGAAGTACTAGATAGTCTTGTGGTTGAGGCCGTGCACCAGGGCTCAGTAGATCTGACTTCAGTTCCTGCTTTTGCTTCAGACCTCCTGTTTGAGCTTGGCTAAGTCATTTAGGGGCAGATTTGTAAAGGTATTGAAATAGGTGGGAATTAGGCACTTGGTCTCTGTGTGTCAGTTCCTCTCTCAGGGGTGTTGCAAGGATAAAATCAATAACAGTTGTGAAATTGTCAGATATTATGCTGCCCATAGAAGTAAAATATTATCTCAGATATTATGGGCCCATATAAGTAAAATGATAAAGCCCCTACCACTCATATGGTGGTTTACATCTTCAATGCACTGTCCATTTATTTTATTTTTCAAACTTCTAAAATGTCAATATAGGTGCCTGTCACAGGGTGGCTAGTTCTTTAACGGGAGACGGGCCTCAGTCCCACCAATGATAGCCAGCTCTCCTCTACAAGGGGGGAAAATGAAGAAGGTCACATGGCTCTAGTTGGTCATATGACCTAGTAGAGTTCTAGGGTAGATAAGGGAGCGGCCCAGGGGAAGACTTTGTGTGAAGCAGAGGGCAGGGCAGGGAGGCTTAAGACACCAGGCTTGAATCATTGGGTGATGCTTCCTACCTCAAGTATGGTAACTTTTTATAAACCAGGCATACACAATATGAGGTGTACAGTAGAAAGAAGTTTAACAACAGCGCATTAAGTGGTTAATCAACTACTTGGACCATCTCCTGCTCTATAGAACACTTCCAATCCCTGCATTAGAGACTGCTTTTTCTTTACCAGATTCTGTTGGCCCTTTTTATCCGGCCTAGTGCAGTTTTGGTTTAAACTCTGTGTGTGGGGACGTGTGGGGAGGTCACCTTCCCACTTTTAGATCCGAGGGACTTGGGAGCTTTAAAAATAATACATAAAATAATTGTAGAATTTCATACATGTCCTTATGATTAGGAGTCACTCTGTGGGAGGAGTGGTTTTTGTCTGGTTACATTAGGAAAGTATGCAGAGCAATTCAATTCCTGCACTTATCCCTCCCTCATCAGAATTATCCGAGTACCTTCCAGAAAGGCATTGAGCAACATGATTGGCACTTGTCCTGAGCGATTCTCCTTTTTTTCCCAGTGAGAAAATCATATGAGGTTGTCTGGTTTGGGTTTTTGATTTTGACTTTTTTCTTCCCATTTCCTCATTTTCTCTGGCATGTGTTGATTCTGCAGCCAGTAGCAATAACATATTTTCTTTTGGGGGTTTCCAACTCCTCATTGAGTCTTGCCACACGTTCTGTCCTGATATGTAGGTCCTGTCCTTCTGGTTTCCTTACTATAAATGCAACCTTTTCAACCTTGTCATCGAGGCATTCATTGCCATGCAACTTATGCCACATTGTAGGGCAACCATCACCATGGCTATTGCATCAGCCCTGCAGGTATTTCAGGGTGCTATTAAGTCTTGCTTGTCCAACTTGAAGGACAGAGGGCAAGTTCCATCCATAATAGGATGAGTGGCAATTATGGCAGCAGACACACGCGTCTGCCTATTGAGGCTGAAGTCAGTCTTTAGGCTGACCATCAACAGTCCTTATTCTACAGTTTGGGTTTCCAGCCTTCATGGTTGCCAATATTGACAGTTGCCTACCATCCCAGTGTCTAGTACAGTAACATGCAACATGACTTTAAAAGGGATTGCAGAGCAGAGGGGGCATTGAAACAAATCCAGCAAATCTTCAGATTACATAAAGGAGCCCTCCAAACTAAACATGCCTACCAGCTAAGCAAACAAAAACCCATGGATGAAACTGCACTCCTCCCCTCCCACTGAACAACATAGCAGCCCATGAAAATGCAAGAGAACCTTCAAATGTGGAAAATCACACAACTTGTGAACAAAACTGGCTGCAGTGATGTCCCAAGAGACTTGCAGCTCCTTAAATTGAAACACCCTGTTTCAAAATATGGAAGGTTTCCAAAGTTCCACTCATCATAAGGCCTATTGATCATACTGTCACTCCATGACTATCCACAGATCACTGACTCATCTCCCCATTTGAAAGAGGAAGATTAGTGTTCAGGACACTTGAAAATACAATGTTAGATTCTTCTACTTAAAGCAGTTTCAGGAGACTTAAATGTGCAATTTACATGGATGCCGTCATGTCTTATGATGCAGTCAGTCTCTGATGGTGAATTCTACATGATAATCTTGGCCTTAGTGAGCCAAAGCCTGAAATTTACTAACAGTGTTAGGGAAACCTAGTGCACTGTATTGAACCACACATTGTCAGCTAAGACCAGAAAACAAGTTCAACCCTGGTTTGAGCAGGTGTCATTCCCACTGAGGTCAATGGGAGGAGCAATGCACTTTTATTGCTGGGCTGGATTTGACCCTTAGTTTATTAAGTGAAATAAACTACTCATAAGAATACGTTGTTGCTGCTTAGATACAATGGGCCCCTTTTGTAAACTTCTCAATTTGCACATGCAGAGCTGCACATACAAATGATAGGAGGTCCCATCCTGTTAAAGTCTGCGGTGACAGGATAGACAGCAATGCTGGTGGATGGCCACAGGAAGGATGGTAAAGCTGGATTTTTTCTTTCCTGATTCCCACCCTAAAAAAGGCAACACCTTAGTCTGGGGAACCACATGCAGGACATGATAAACCCAAATGAAAACCCCTGTACAAGATTTACACAGTTCTCACAAGTGGGATTTTGGTTTAAAAGTACTACAGGCAGAGTTAGTTTTGTAGTGGGAGGGGAAAGTGTGCAGAGTGGGTCCCACTCCTCCATCACACACGTGCTCTTTTGGTTGCCCTTCAGCCATTTGGCTGGAAAAAACTAAGAATAAAAAAGAAAAAGAATAAAAGTTATAGGAACATTTTAGTTTCCTTGGGCGGGGATTGTTTTGTTGTCTAAAAAAATATTTAGGGTCCATTGGGGGTTAGGGAAAGTGAGTCTTTTCTGCTTAGTATAGCTTTTAATTTCCATATTGACTTTTTTGTTTAGTGAATTCCCTAAGAAAATTCACATGCCAGATTTAAAGCTCTGACTCATGTTGCAGCAAAGTCATTGGACGTGTTGCTTTCCATGTTGAATTTATGAAGAGTCCGAATAACAGCAGACATGAACTCCAGGCTGTCTAGAGCAATAAACGTGAGGCACTCTGAGCGGACACTGGTGACCTCCTCCTTAGTACCTACAGAAAAAGGAGACACAGGTGTTAGTACCGTTGGCTGATTTGAAGCACCATGTACTGTTGCGTTTGTACAAAGAGAGGGGCATCACCTGCTTTTCGTTGTACAGAATTGGTAATTTGTTAAATCTTGTAACATCTGGTAAATGAGATCTGCACTGTTCAGCCAGAAATGCAGAAACTGAGAGTGGTTAGGTTCTACCAACTATAATGACAGAGAGCATATGTGTAAATGAACATAACTGGCAATAGTAGGCCACTGCTTTTATGCTCACTGGCTTCTGAATAAGATGAGAGAAAATACATCACCAGAGCCACATCTGTGAGGCTCAAGGGCTTGGCAATAGACATCTTAGCCTATCCCTTCGAGCTCTCCTTTTGGATATCTGGCCGTCATCTTAAACTGTACGTGCCCTAAAAGAGTTCCTTATCTTCCTACCCCCCATTATGTCACTGCTGATGGTGCCATCCTCCTCTCTGCTCACCAGGCCTGTGACTGTGGGGGGCCATCTTTGATTCCTCTTTCACCTTGTCTCACCCACCCCAAATCATGTCCAAATCCTGTTCCTCTTCTTCCAAAACATCTCTAAACCCCATATCTTCTCACTCTGTAACTAAAGCTATAACTCTTTTGTCCAGACCTCTGATTGCCTCTCGTTTTGATTACTGCAACTTCCTCTTCTGGCCCTCCTGACACCCGGGTTGACCTTCTCAAGTCCCTACCAACCACAGACACCTAATCTCCTCTCCCTAGCCTGTCACTGTTACCATATCCTGCCTCTCTCTGAATGATTCCCCTTTCCTCAAAATCACTGAATTCAAGCTTCTGTCCTTATCTTCAAAGCCACAAGTGACTCCACACATCTGCACTCATCTGTTTTGTCTGTCCACATTGCCCATCCTCCCCCACACACCTCCTCCTCTCTGTCACTGATGCCTTGTCAGACCATTTGTTCTCTGACAAACATCCCTGTGCCTTTTACACACAACACACATGAGCATGTCACTAAGGCCATTACCCTGTCTGTATTCAGATGCCTCCTGAAGACCCACCTCTAATCATGTTGCCTCTGAGTATCTATAATGGCATGGTTGTAGACTTGTGTAACTTGGAATTGTCTGCTTCTTGATTTATGAGACATTTGCCTAGGCTGTGCCCTTAAGGGCATCTGTGTTTGTGCGACCAGGTTTTTCATGAGCACTTGTGTATGAATATTGGAGTGCAAAGCAGAGATGGACAGTCTTACTCCAAATGAACTTTGAGTGTGACACCAAGGACAAGCAGAAACCTTGTGCATCATTTTAACTTGCTTTGTAAAATAATGGAATATAAGCAATGTATGTAGCACTTACAGCATGCTTGACACTTTACAAAATACAGAGGAATGCCTGGTTCCTGCCTGGAGCAGCAGACTTCTGTACCATGGGTGGCGGGTGTCAAAGGCCAGGGCAGGCTAAGCCTCCCATGACCCAGGCTGTGGCCTCGCCCATGTTCCTCCCCAAGGCCCCGCCTTCCCTTCCCCTCTGTCCTGAAGCCACAGCAGTGAGCAAACTATGGCCCAGGGGCCACATCCAGCCGATTTAATCTGGCCCTCAAGCTCCTGCTGGGGAGCGGAGTCTGGGGCTTGCCCAGCTCCCAAGCTCCAGCCGGGAAGCGGGAGCAGGGGCCGCTCCGTGCGCACGTGCCGTGGCTCTATGAGGCTCCCAGAAGCAGTGGCATGTCCCCCATCTGGCTCTTATGCATAGGGGCAGCCAGGGGGCTCTACATGTTGTCCCCGCCCCAAGCGCTGCTCCCGCAGCTCCCATTGGCTGGGAACTGTGGCCAAAGGGAGCTGTAGGGGCAGCGCCTGCAGACAGGTCAGCATGCAGAGTCACCTGGCCACGGCTCCGCGTAGGAGCCGGATGGGAGACATGCTGCTGCTTCTGGGAGCTGCTTGAGGTAAGTGCCACCTGGAGCCTGCACCCCTGAGCCCCTTCTGTGCTCCAGCCCCCTACCCCAGCCCTGATCCTGCTCCTGCCCTCTGAACCTTTTGTTCCCAGCATGGAGCACCCTCTACACCCCAGAACCTGCACCCCCAGCTGGACCCCTCACCCACCCTGTGGCCCAATCCCCCGCCCCAGCCCGGAGCCCCCTCCCACACTCCAAACCCCTTGGTCCCAGCCTGGAAGACTCCTAAACCCCAAACCCCTCATCCCCAGCCCCACCCCAGAGCCCACACCCCCAGCCAGAGCCCTAACCCCCGCCCCAGCCTGGAGCCCACTCCTGCACCCTGAACTCCTCATTTCTGGTCCGTGTCCCCAGCCAGAGCCCTCAGCCCCTCCCACACCCCAACCCCAATTTTGTGAGCATTCATGGCCCGCCATACAATTTGCATACCCAGATGTGGCCCTCGGGCCAGAAAGTTTGCCCATTCCTGCTTTAGGAGGAAGATGAGGGTGAAGACTTTTGAAGTAGCACAGGGGATTTAGCTAGACATTTTCCATTGACCTGCATTATCTCACTTGGCATGTTTACATTATGTCCTCAGTGTCACAACTGAGTGTTCAGTGTTGAAAAATAAAAAAATTTAAAGCTAATTTTACAACACCGGGTCGCTAACACCACTTACCACAGATCTTCAAACAAAGGGTGGAGGTGGTAGAGTAAAAGGCTGTTCACCAGCTATTGTCAATGTCCATCTTCTGACTTCTAATACTGCCTTCCTGGTTCTCTAGGATGGGAGAGGTGGGGCAGGCTGATGACCGCTAGGTGAATAGATGAGTTACTTGGGCTTTGGGGATGTAAAGCACCACTCCATGGAAGTGCTAATCCTCAGCGGGAGGGTGGGGAGAATTCCATCTACCAGGATTTCTGCATCCCCTCGGAAAGAAAGAAACCAGCGCGGACACAGATTGTTATTACTTCACTGCTGTGATCCACCACATCACATTCCTTCTCAGAGTAATTAAGCCAGGACTTGAACTCTGAAATACCAAGGGCTGGGGGGAAGGGGGGCAGGGGTCAGTGTGTTAATATACCTAGTGTCATTAGAGGCCATTTCAAATAATGCTGCTGATGACAGATGGATGTTGTTGGTATCTCATTAGACAACGCAATGACTGAGACATCACATTCCTTTCAACAAGAATAAACCTGGACCATTTGCCATTGTGCAGGAAGGGGGAGAAACATTTTTCTTTTTATGATTCCCTCCCCTCCTGCATCCTGTGTAGATTTCAAACAGCGCCAGCTATCAGGCCTGTCATCATATGTGGCTTTGCTAACCTGAATAGTTCTGCCTCAACAATCAAGGATTAAAGCAAAATCCAAGCAACAGGTATATTGTGTATAATATATGAAAGTATCCTACTGTTTGACGAAAGGCCCGACTTCACAGTCCCCCCAGGGTGTGTGGCTCCTGGTACAATACTTGCTTTCTAGCACAGCCAGATCCATGTAGTACACTTTTCCTGCTGTCCCCTGGAAAGGTAGGGAACAGGCAGTAAACATGATGGAAGATGTTTTTAGGTTGCGCTCTCCTCAGGGCCTGTATCATCTGTGTTTAGACAGCACCCTAGCACATTTTGGGTGTGACCGCAATCTAAATAATAAACCATCATCACAATCCATCCTAAGCAGCTAGTGCAGAGGTGGGCAAACTATGGCCTGCGGGCCACATCTGGCCCGCGGGACCATCCTGCCTGGCCCTTGAGCTCCTGGCCGGGGTGACTAGCCCCTGGCCCCTCCCCTGCTGTTCCCCCTCCCCCACAGCCATGTCACCGCGTGGGGAGCATGGCTTGCGCCCGCCCACCTCCCAAGCTTTCCAATAAGCCAGTCCTGCCGCTCTGAGTGGCATAGTAAGGGGACGGGGGCAGGTGAGGGAGTGTTCAGATAAGGGGCAGGAGGTTCCAGGGGGCAGTCAGGGGATGGGGAGCAAGGGGGGGGGTTGGATGAGTCGGGAGTTCTGGGAGGAAAGTTGGGACGGGGAGCAGGGGGGGTTGGATAGGAGGTGGGAGTCCCGGGGGCCTGTCAGGGGGTGGGGGTGTGGATAGGGGTCAGGGCAGTCGGGGGGATGGATAGGGAATGGGGTCCCGGGGGGTGGTTAGGGGCGGGGGGGGGGGGTTCTGGGAGTGGGTGGTCAGGGGACAAGGAGCAGGGGATGTTGGATGGGTCAGGAGTTCTGAGCGGGGCAATCAGGGGGCGGGAAGTGGGAGGGGGCAGATAGGGGCAGGGGCCAGGCTGTTTGGGGAGGCACAGCCTTCCCTACCCAGCCCTCCGTACAGTTTTGCAACCCCGATGTGGCCCTCAGGCCAAAAAGTTTGCCCACCCCTGAGCTAGTGAATAGTGTACAACTTGTTAGCCCCAGTGTAAACCGAAGAGTCAAATTAGAGAGATGTCAAAGGTAAACAAAGAGCTGAAGAAGAGCTCTGTGTAAGCTCGGAAGTGTCTCTCTTACCAGCAGAAGTTGGTCCAATAAAAGATATTACCTTGCCCACTTTGTTTCTCTAAAAGTAAACCAAGTAATAAAGTAGCCTTATAATACTATGAGCAGCCTGTTTATAATCACAGTAGGTATTTATTTGGCACTTTCCCTCTCCATAGTGTGTTTGCAAACCTTAACAGGAGGAGCAGCTAACGGGAGTTTTGCGAGGGACTTCTCCAGGTGAAGGAGGGGCGACTGGCGTGACCTGAGGTAAGTTTGTTGTCTGTTGTGTGTGTGTGTGTTTGTGTTTGTTGTGGTGTGCTTGCTGCTGGACTGAAATATACCGTGTGGTCTGTTTGTTTGGACCACGTGTTGACCGTTTGGGTGCTGAGCCTAGCTGCCTGTTAGGCAAGGCTGAGAGCTGAGAGCTTCTTAAGAAGGCGTTGATCCCTAAGCCCTTTTAGCACTCATCTACCCTTAACCAGGGGGCGGGGCTACTCAGGAAAACCAGGGCTGGAAAAAGCCGGCTCCTAAGCGATCAGAGGAGCTAGCGAACAGGGGAGTTTTGCGAGGGAGTGGCAGAGTGGGGGGCTAGATACACTTACCATTCCTTAAACTCCTTTAAACTTAAGGCAAAAAACACCCCCTGATAAAAACAAACCCTCAACAAAGGAACTAAGATCAGGAGTAAAAAGAGAATGCAGGCAGAAGTCCAGCAACAGAGTGGGGGCTACCCAGTTTATTGCACCCAATGCACCATATATGATTACCTGCCCTTTGGACAGGCGGCGTATGTGTGCGTTCAGTGCAAGGAGCCCCTGGCCCTCAGACACCGTGTACAGCCTTTGGAGACCAGGGTGGCTGAGCTGGAGGAGCTAAGGGAGACAGAGAGGTACATAGATGAGACTTTCCGGGACATAGTAGAACGGTCCCACCCCAAGTCTGACAGCCTCTGTGCTGTTGAGGAAGATGAAAGCCTCAGGGAAGGAGAACACCCAATGGAGCAGAGGGAAACGATCCCATAGTTGGGACCCTCCTTCCAGATAATGTTGTGGTATCCTCTTGCACTGAGGATACCTCTCTGGGGGAGGGAACTCCAGCTATTAGGAAGAGACAGGTATTAGTAATGGGCGGTTCGATCATTAGAAACATAGATAGCTGGGTTTGCGATGACCTGGGAACCGCATGGTGACTTGCCTGTCCGGTGTGAAGGTTGTGGATCTCTCGAGGCATCTAGATAGACTTATGTGTAGTGCTGGGGAGGAACCGGTGGTCGTGGTACATGTAGGTACCAGTGACATAGGGAGGGATAGGAAAGAGGTTCTGGAGGCAAAATTTAGGCTGCTAGGTAAGAAATTGAAGTCCAGGACCTCCATGGCAGCATTCTCTGAAATGCTTCCCGTTCCACGCGCATGACCAGTTAGACAGGCAGAACTGCAGGGTCTCAATGCGTGGATGAGACGATGGTGTATGGAGGAGGGGTTTAGATTCATTAGGAACTGGGGAAACTTTGGGGAAAGGGGGAGCCTATGCAGGAAGGATGGGTTCCGCCTAAAGCAAAATGAACCAGATTGCTGGTGTTTACCATTAAAAAGGTCGCAGAGCAGTTTTTAAACTAAGGGCTGGGAGAAAGCCGACAGGTGCGGAGGAGCACGTGGTTCAGACAGAGACATTCCTTAGGGGAGGATCTACTAATGGAGATTCTCTATATCCTAGTAAAGAGGAGAGGATGTAAGATGATAAAATGCAGGTAGGATCTGATGAGAAACGATCAAATGAAAATAAGTCTCATTCAATTACATCATGTAGTGGGAGACAGCTAAAAAGTGACATGTTTTTAAAGTGCTATATACCAATGCTGAAGTTTAAATAATAAGATGGGTGAACTAGAGACCCTTCAATGACTGCTTCTTGGAACAGCTAGTCCTGGAACCCACCAAAGGAGAGGCAATTCTTGGTTTAGTCCTAAGTGGAGCACAGGATCAGGTCCAAGAGGTGAATATAGCTGGACCGCTTGGTAATAGTGACCATAATATCATTAAATGTAACACCCCTGTGGCAGGGAAAACAACACAGAGGCCCAGCACTGTAGCATTTAATTTCGGAAAGAGGCACTACACAAAAATGAGGAGGTTTGTTAAACAGAAATTAAAAGGTACAGTGCCAAAAGCAGAGGTGGGCAAACTACGGCCCGCAGGACCGTCCTGCCCAGCCCCTGAGCTCCCGGACGGGGAGGCTAGACCCCGTCCCCTCCCCCGCTGTCCCCGTCCCCCGTAGCCATGCTGCCGCACGGGCAGCACAGCTTGTGCCCACCCACCTCCAAGGCTTTCCAATAAGCCTGTCCTGCCGCTCTGAATGGCATGGTAAGGGGGCGGGGTGTGTGTGGTTGGATAAGGGGCAGGAGGTCCCGGGGGACAGTCAGGGAACAGAGGGGTGGTTGGATGTGGTAGAGGTTTGGGGGGGGGCGGTCAGGAGACAGGAAGCAGGGAGGGTTGGATAGGGGTTGGGGGTCAGGGAGGTCCTGAGAGTGGGGGGACAGGGAGCAGGGGGGGGTTGGGTAGTGGGTGGGGTTATGGGGGGCAGTTAGGGATGGGGGTCCCGGGATGGGGGCGGTCAGGGGACAAGGAGTGGGGGAGGGGATTGGATGGGTTGGGGATCCCAGGGGGCCTGTCAGGGGGTAGGGGTGTGGATAGGGGTTGGGGCAGTCAGGGGACAGGGAGCAGGGGGCATTGGATAGGGGGCGAGAGTCCCGGGGTGGGGGGTCTCAGGAGGGGGCGGTCAGGGGACAAGGAGCAGTGGGCGTTGGATGAGTTGGAGGTTCTGAGGGGGGCAGTCAGGGGGCGGGAAGTGGGAGGGGGCGGATACCAGGCTGTTTGCGGAAGCACAGCCTTCCCTACCCGGCCCTCCATACCATTTTGCAACCCTGATGTGGCCCTCAGGCCACAAAGTTTGCCCACCCCTGGCCAAAAGTGAAATCCCTGCAAGCTGCGTGGAAACTTTTTAAAGACACCATAATAGAGACTCAACTTTAAACGTATATCAAAAATTAAAAAACATAGTAAGAGAACCAAAAAAGTGCCACCGTGGCTAAATAACAAAGTAAAAGAGGCAGTCAGAAGCAAAAAGGCATCCTTTAAAAAGGTGCCTAGTGAGGAAAATAAAAAGGAACATCGTAAACTCTGGCCACTGGAGAGTCCAGTCAGCAGCCACCACTGTCTGGCCACCAAGCTCTGAAGGCAGCAGCGCTGAAGTAAGGGTGGCATGATATGGTAGGGTGGCTACTGGCGGGGAGCTGCCTTCAGAACTGGGCGCCTGGCCAACAGCCACCTCTCTCCGGCTGCTCAGCTCTGAAGGCAGCGCAGAAGTAAGGGTGGCAATACCTCAACCGCCCCTCCCTAAAACAACCTCGTGATCCCCCTGCAACTCCCTTATGGGTCTGGACCCCCAATTTGAGAAACTTTGGTCTCCCCCATGAAATCATTATAGTACAGGGTAAAAGCACATAAAAGACCAGATTTCACAGGGGGGAGACCAGATTTCACGGTTCTGACGTGTTTTTCATGGCCATGAATTTGGTAGGGCCCTACGTATAAAAGTGTCCAAATACCGAGTTATTCAGAAATAGCTATTGCAGTTTAAATTCACCCCCTATCTTAATCCGAATTAACTTTCAAGTCAAACAAGCCCTCAGCGTATGATGGGAATAGAAAGTCAGACACACTGCAGGAGCAGTAGGTAGCTGCAAGATGATTAGGGGACTGGAACACATGACTTATGAGGAGAGGCTGAGGGAACTGGGATTGTTTAGTCTACAGAAGAGAAGAATGAGGGGGGATTTGATAGCTGCTTTCAACTACCTGAAAGGTGGTTCCAAAGAGGATGGATCTAGACTATTCTCAGTGGTAGCGGATGACAGGACAAGGAGTAATGATCTCACTTTGCAGTGGGGGAGGTCTAGGTTGGATATTAGGAAAAACTATTTCAGTAGGAGGGTGGTGAAACACTGGAATGCGTTACCTAAGGCGGTGGTGGAATCTCCTTCCTTAGAAGTTTTTAAGGTCAGGCTTGACAAAGCCCTGGCTGCGATGATTTAATTGGGGATCGGTCCTGCTTTGAGCAGGGGGTTGGACTAGATGACCTCCTGAGGTCCCTTCCAACCCTGATATTCTATGATTCTATGATTCTATGACCATGACTGGCACACTAAGTAGTGGTCACGCACACCAGTTGTCTAGCCACTGGTGAGCGATCTGGAGGTATCACAGCAGAAGTGAACTGTAAGGAGGAATGTGAAGCGGGACAGTGTTGTGAGTTTGCCGGTTATTACCATTGGCCCTGGAGAAAACGCGAAGATGTGAATAAGGGTAACTGGGGGGGAGATTCAGGAAGGCTCTTTTTAACCCATTGAAATAATCTAGGCCAGGAGAATGTACAGGAGGGACAGAATGGAAGCGTTACAAATATTTTGCTTCAGAATAAAAGAATTTATTGCTGCCTCTCCCAGACAGGGTTATTTGTCATGCCCACATTTTTATTTAGCTACTAGGCCATGTTATACCACTGATTTCTACATAGAACTTCCCAGGGATAACATGGTGTGGCCATCTGAGATGGGAATGAGGCACTGTGACCTACTGGTTCCAGTATAGGACTGGGATTCAGGGCTCCTGGGTTTTGGTCTCAGCTTGGTCACTATCTGGCTTTCTAGCCAAGTCACTAAACCTTCCTTTCCCTCACTTTCCCTGTCTATAAAATGGGGATACTGGTACCTTCTGCACAGTGGTGTTGGGAAATTTGTAAAGGGGTCTGAGATTCTTAAATGGAAAGTACAAAGTATTTTCACTGAGCCCAACTGCTGCATTCCTGGTGTAAGATTTTTTGCCATCCACTGTGTGGGGTTTGTAAGGTAGCATTTAGAAGCAGGGTCAGATCTGTTCAAGTATTCACACAGATAAGAAGGATCATATTCCCCTACCAAAGCCTCTTCCCTAGAGCCTCTACAGATGGGATAAACTCAGTCTCCTAGTCAGCTGTCCCATTCGCCATAAATTTTAATCCCACAGCTACCTGGGAGCTATTACTGCAGCCATAATGGCTGTTGTATTTGCCTACCTAAGAAAAGGAAAAGGAAAACATACCTCCATCCGTGTACAAAAACTGTTTCAGCCTGCATCAGAAGCAAACAGTACTTTTAAAAACAAATATGTACTTACTGTCAATATTTCACAAAAAAAATGTTTTTGAAAGGAACATGGGCCGTGTTCCAGCAAAGGTTTATAAGAACTTAATTTAAAATACTGTAAGAGAAAATGGGTTAATGGACAAAGTTTAAATCAACAGAGCAATTTCTTTCTTTGTGTTTGTAAAACCAACACTTTCTGATGTAATAATTAAAAGTTCATGGTCAGTTTATTCCATTGAAAATCTGAAAAATATTTCTGGGGTATGTCTCCTTTTCCTTAAACCCAGATTCTACAGGCTCATTGCTCGGACTGAGGCAGGGAGGGGCAGCAAACTGGCCGCAAAACCACCCGGAGAAGACGGAAGTACTACTTATTGGCAGGGGAAAACACTGGGAGCAGTTGTAGAGTTAGTATCTGTACCATCTATTGAGGGTGTATGCCTGCTTCCGACTGGCTTGTGATCCCATTTGAGCCAGGGCCACACCTGGATTCTTGCGTAGCCTCTGGTACCTTTCACCGTTTATGTAGGGTGACCATAAGTCCCGTTTTGACCGGGGCAGTTCCTTTTTTTAAGTCCTATCCCAGCCATACCAACATTTTTGGCAAAAGTGCGGCCTTTGTCCCGTTTGCTCTTGCCAACTTGATCAGGTGGCAAGAGCAAACGGGACAAAGGTCCACTTTTGTTAAAAAAAGTGGGGTGTGCAGGAACATGTGGGGGAGAGGGATGAGCAGCAATGGCAGCCCCATGCGGGGGGGAGGGGGGAAGACAGGGCTCCAGCTGGAGGACGGGAGACGGGGAGACAGGCAGGGCTCAAGCAAGCAGTGATTCCAGCCCCAGCCTTGTGGGAGCGGGGAGGGAAGGCAAGGTGGAGAGGGCAATGCCAGCCCCAGCCTTTGGGAAATATGGTCACCCTACATCTATGGCTATTCTGGAGATTGTGATTAGTACTGTCTAATGCAGACCTCACAATGCTCACCCATGCCTTTGTCACCTCCAGGCTAGACCACTCTCCTGTGCTCTACGTAGTGCTAATCTTGAAGTCTAGCTGGAAGTTCCAGCTCGTGCAGAATGCATCTGCCCAGCTCCACAGCAGGGTGTGCTACTGTGAACACATAACACCTGGCTTCTTCTTTGCTTCCATGTATTCTTCAAAGTGTGGGCAATGACTGTTGGCCCTGAATGATCTGAAACTGCCAGTCACTCTATAGCATACTATAGACGTTGAAGTCTGCCGACAGACTCCTGCTCTGGGGTGTGTGTGTGTGTGTGTGTGTGAGTGAAAACCGTCTACTCCCATTGGCAGGATGTTCTCATAGAATCATAGAATATCAGGGTTGGAAGGGACCTCAGGAGGTCATCTAGTCCAACCCCCTGCTCAAAGCAGGACCAATCCCCAACTAAATCATCCCAGCCAGGGCTTTGTCAAGCCTGACTTAAAAACTTCTAAGGAAGGAGATTCTACCACCTTCCTAGGTAACGCATTCCAGTGTTTCACCACCCTCCTAGTGAAGAAGTTTTTCCTAATATCCAACCTAAACCTCCCCCACTGCAACTTGAGACCATTACTCCTTGTTCTGTCATCTGCTACCACTGAGAATAGTCTAGAACCATCCTGTCTGGAACCACCTCTCAGGTAGTTGAAAGCAGCTATCAAATCCCCTCTCTTTCTTCTCTTCTGCAGACTAAACAATCCCAGTTCCCTCAGCCTCTCCTCATAAGTCATGTGTTCCAGACCCCTAATCATTTTTTTTGCCCTTTGCTGGACTCTCTCCAATTTATCCACATCCTTCTTGTAGTGCGGGGCCCAAAACTGGACACAGTACTCCAGATGAAGCCTCACCAATGTCGAATAAAGGGGAACGATCACGTCCCTCGATCTGCTTGCTATGCCCCAACTTATACATCCCAAAATGCCATTGGCCTTCTTGGCAACAAGGGCACACTGCTGACTCATATCCAGCTTCTCGTCCACTGTCACTCCTAGGTCCTTTTCCGCAGAACTGCTGCCTAGCCATTCGGTCCCTAGTCTGTAGCTGTGCATTGGGTTCTTCCATCCTAAGTGCAGGACCCTGCACTTATCCTTATTGAACCTCATCGGATTTCTTTTGGCCCAATCCTCCAATTTGTCTAGGTCCCTCTGTATCCTATCCCTGCCCTCCAGCGTATCAACCACTCCTCCCAGTTTAGTATCATCCGCAAATTTGCTGAGAGTGCAATCCACACCATCCTCCAGACCATTTATGAAGATATTGAACAAAACCGGCCCCAGGACCGACCCCTGGGGCACTCCACTTGACACCAGCTGCCAACTAGACATGGAGCCATTGATCACTACCCGTTGAGCCCGACAATCTAGCCAACTTTCTACCCACCTTATAGTGCATTCATCATTCTCACGCAAGGTACCCTGCAGATCCTCAAGGTTTGCCAGGGGCCAAGTCTAGGGAGGGTCAGAATGCTGCTGCACAACCCTTGTTTACTTGGTTAGCTCTGGTATTCTCTGGGTGGTTTTTCTTTTTAGGGTTTATCATTTATCCATGGTGAAATGATATGATGGTTGCCAGCATCTCTGTAGGAGGCAGTGATGATTAATGCTAATGGATAGTTTTGCATAAGTTATGGCTCCTTTGCTTAAAAATAAACAAGGATCTGCTACTGCAATTGGCATGCTATGAACTGATTAAACAAGTACATAAAATCTGTGGGCTAGGTCCTCAGATGGTGTAAATTGGTGCACCTCCATTGGCTTCAGTAGGGCTATGTCAGTTTACTGTAGCTGAGGATGTGGCTCCAAATGTATATATATATATATAGACAGAGAGTCAATGTTGAAAATGAAGATGTAGGAGTATGAAAAACATAACAAGCTTTTGATTAAAATTGAGCTTGCTATTTTATTACAAAATTTCCAATGTTGGGTCTACAATAAACATGGTATGAGATTTGACAGTTTTGTTGTAAATCACGTTTGGATTGGTTAGCAGAATCTACTGCAGCCATTTCGGAAGCAGCGCACGTGCAGTAAATATTAAGGAATAGGCCACCTTCACCTGGAGTAAGTGCATGCAATTCTGTTGACATCATTGGAGTTGCACTTGCTGGGTTTTAGCCCACTGTGTTATTTCCATGCTGGTCAGTTGCTGGGAAGAGAAATGAATATGTTTTGTGTTCAAATCTGAACCAATGGAGGCTTTTGAGATGGAGGAGGTGGTGAGTTCTGAGTTCTGTATTCATGCCCAATGTAGACAATGATGTTTGCCGGTTGAATGGTATTTTTGTTAAGGAAAGAACCTTAGTCAGACAATGTCAGCTACAATAAGACTAGTGGGTAGGTTGCTCTAGGTTTCACTACCACCTCTAGATTTATTATTTATTATTATTTGTATTACCATAGCATCTCAGAGAGTCATGGACCAGGACACAGAACAAAAAAGACAGTCTTTGTCCCTAAGAGCTTGAAATCTAAAGGTAAGACAAGAAACAACAGGTGGTAATGCGGACGAAAGCACAAGGAGACAATGAACTGGTCAGCAGGACTGGTAGTGATCTGGCCACACCAGCTGCCTAACTCCTGTCAAGTGTTTGTAGGCATAAAAGGAGAGTTTTAAGGAAGGATTTGAAGGAGAAGAGTGAGTTAGTTTAAACTTATTTAAAGTTAGTTTAAACTTAAGGGCTGTAGCCAAGGCCCCTTCTGAATCTACCACAACAGATAAGAAATACAAATGAACATGTGTTCAGATGAATGTAAAAGTTAGGCTTAAACCCTGGTTGGCCATTTCTCTTATGTTGTATGCGAATACAGTGGCTAGGCAATTTTCCATTATGCTAGCCTTAAGAATATTATTTTTCTATAGCCATAGACTCTGAAATGCAGACACGAGGCCACATTCCGGCCTCAGTTATACCAGTCTAAGTCTGGAACAACTCCATTGAAGTCATTGGGGTTACTTTGGATTTACACCAGTGCAAAGGAAATCAAAATCTGGTCCATGTTCTGCAATAGTTCAGATTAATACGTTTCTTATCTAAGGGCTTGTTTGGTCATTTATCTTTGGACTTTTATGAGCAAATGAGAGCAGATAAAAAGTTTTGTCCTAATCTTTGACTCCTATGATGACTTAACCGGCAGTACAGACACACTTAACATACTTCTGTACACAAGGCAAAGTTAATTGGGCCAGAGCTGAGGTCAATGGAGCTATTTATATTGATTTATACCAGCTGAGGTTCTGGCCTAGTGGAATGATTCCTGACTTTCTCCACTCTGACATGCAGTAACAAACCTACCAGAACTTTCCAAACCTACAGAAATTTCAGCAGGGATCTTTTTTCTTTCCCCACCCATCCCAAGTCAGGTATTTAATTTCCATTTAACATTAAGAGGAATGTGTTTATAAAACAGAGGTGGTCAAATTCTTCACTGGATGCATCCGACGAAGCGAGCTGTAGCTCACGAAAGCTTATGCTCAAATAAATTGGTTAGTCTCTAAGGTGCCACAAGTACTCCTTTTCTTTTTGCCAATACAGACTAACACGGCTGCTACTCTGAAACTTAACAGTAGATGGCGCCAATGCAACTCTAGTAGTTTTGCTTTGCTTGGTTTTTGAACTGCAGAGAGAAAAGTTAAAAGTGCAAATGAAGGCTTGACTTGATTTGAAGACCTAAAATCTTGAGCAAGTAGAATAGCATCTCCTCAACGTCAGCAGGTGCTTAGCAGCCCAGTCACAGCCCTGCCCCTGTCCACTGCGCGTTGCTGTGCTCTCTCTTCATCTGCTGAAAAAGGGCCATGCAGAAGAGCAGTAGGAAGAGCAGTGGTTGTAAGAGACTTTGTGAATTTTAAATCTATTTTCCTGAGTTTATAAAAGATTCTCTCTGGTCTGTGCTGCATCATAGAAGCACTCTGAAAAATTATTGCCGTGATCTGAAAGACCAGGCTGGACATTTCTGAGATATAGAAGGAGCACAGGGATTGTTTGCTATTTTACCTTTTTTGATCCCCTTCAGCCTTTTTTAAAATTTTCTTTGGAGCAAATTTTACCCCTTCCTCTCTGGGCATACAAGGTCCTTCCAACAGCAGAAACTGCATCATTCCGCTGCCCAGGGCTGGCACAGAGAGCTATCCCGTACATCCTGTGCATGTGACTAATTTACAGATGTTGTCAAAGAGGCAACAGGCAAAGTGGCACATTGCCATTATACTAGACTACTGAAATCTGGTACACTCATTCATTCTTCATTATTCTGAGTTGGAGGTGATGGGAAGGATTTGGCCTTTGACCTTTTCATCAGAGGTCACCAAAGTTTATCAGACTTACTTGTTGGATTTCAACCAGTCAGGTTGAACCAGGCCTTGTGAGCGACGCTCTTTGAAATTTGGTAAATTCAAGCATTATGGGCTGCTGAGTACAGGTGGAGAGACAGCCACATTTGCAGTTTGACAATTTGCAATTTGACAGTCATAGGTCACCAAAAGGTCAAACAGTTGGAGGAGTCCTCGCCACTGAATTCTTCCTCTGTAGGTGATGAAGTGAGCTACATGCACCAATGCTAATGGCCACTTCAGTTTAAAGGCTGCACTGCTCGTGGCTAGTAAGATGCATTGCTAGTAAGATACACTGCAAAAATGTCACATAAATTATCATTAAAATTTGCCAGCCCAGGCACAAAATCCACTTGGCTCATCTATACTGTGGTGATGATGATAGGAACTGAAAAAATAAATAATATTTTACTTGTCTGTCAAAAAGAAAAAGCTGCCGAGGCCAGTACAGTTGTGCACAGCTGGTGAATGTGTACATGCCCATCTCCAGCTTGTGGGTACACACGACTAGGTAGGTGTGCAGAAGGGTCTTGCAATGTGCAGGAACTGCCTATGAAATTTGGAGCACCCTTAATTCCCAGTAAAGTAAATGGGAGTTGCAGGTGCTCAGCCCCTGCTGGATTGGTCTCTTGGGCATGAACAAGCAGACTTACCTGGGGCTGAAAATCAGAACAAATAAATAATATTAATAATAATTAATGAATGAATAATTAATAAAGCCACCAGAGCTTGATCCAGCTTCCACTGAAGTCAGTGTAAAGACTCACATTGACTATATTAGAAATTGGATCAGGCCCACATGACCTGCCTCAAAACCCACTGAAATCAATGGAAAGCCCCTTATTGACTTCAGTGGGTTCTTGATTGGGCCCACAGTCCACCTGTATGTGCGTGTACACGCAACACTACAATGTCAAATAAAGAAGGCAGATCTTCAGTATGTTTCGTGAGTGATTCTTTTGAACTTACCATTAAATTTGTCCTCAAAGTGTTTTGCGTTTTTTTGGTACACTTGAAATTAACATATTTTTTCATCTATGCCATGTTTATCTAAAGGTGTCTGCTGTCCAGTTTTCAATTTAGTGTCTTCAGTTTAGCAGCATCCAGCAGCTAATGCATCTGGTTAGGAAGCTTTAGGCTTTTCCCAGTTCTGTATGAAATTAAATAGTGCAAATATCCTCTTCTTTCCAGACAAACTAAATATATGTCAGAAATGGTTAAATCTAGCCTTGAAAATGCTGCCAATCAATTATATTGTTTTACTAGGTTTGGTTTGCATTCTTTTCTGACTAGTATATTCACGACCAGCTGATTTTTAGAAGTAGTAAAAATTCTCAAGCTTGTTTTAGGAAAGGTTTCCCTTACATGATCTGTAGTTACAGTTGTTAAAGCATTTGACGCTGTATTTAAAAACAAGACATTCACTTTTATTGCATGGAACATTAAAGCAGTTAAATATTATTTCACTGCACATATGGACTATGGTTTTAAAAAAAACTTCTGTGCAGTTAACTCTTAATTAAGTTGCAAATTAATTAACTCTTAACTGTTCTGCATGGACATTAGAAATGTCACTGGACTTGAGTGTGAGTGGGGTGGCTTCCAGTGTCCCTGAGCAATATTTCCCCTCCCCTCCCCTCCCTATAGCACACAGTTCTGTGCTCTGCCTCCTCCCACCCCAGAGTTGGCTGAATTTTTGTGGCACTGCAGGTCCAAAGCAAAAAAAATGGCCAAAGTCAATGTTTCCTTTGCAGGTCACCTTTAATGGGGAAGTTAGTGACATTTAGATGCAGCCCTTTCTTTAAGAGCCAAACTTTGCTATTAGATATGCACTGCCTGTGTGTTGGTTTCTGTCAGTATTAAAAACAGAATTAAAAACCACTTCCTCACTTCACTTGGGATTCAACAGAATTCTTCCAGGCAAACTGCACAAACCTGCCACTCGATGATGTCCAAAAGTATGTACAGAAATTGGGAGCGATCCAGGTTGTTGCTTATCCCAAGTCAGTTGCAACTTAGAACTCACACCAAAGAGAACACTTGTAGTCAATCCTATAAGAAACTGTCCAAAGACTTATTAACTAGGAAAAGGAAAGAAGAGAGTTATTTAGAAGGTTAAAGCAGGTAAACACACACACACACACACACACACACACACACACACACACACACACACACAAATGAGTTAGTCTTAAGTTTCAAAAGGTAATAGAAGATTCCTTAATAAGAAAGCTCTATATGTCCCTTCGGACGAACCCAGGCTAACCACTAGAGATCTCTTGCTTATGCCTAGAAAACCTAAGCAGCATAGAGATACAGTTTCTCCTTGTCAAGGATTTTTATTCCCTTCCCCCTTCTCTGAGGACAGGTCTCACTACAAACGTATATCGGTATAACTACCTCTCTCAGGGGTATGAAAAATCCACCCCCCTGAGCAATATAGTTATATGGACCTAACCCCTAGCTGTAGAAGAGCTATGTCGACAGGAGAGCTTCTCCCGTCAACATAGCTGCCATCTCTTGGGGAGGTGGATGAACTAGACCGGCCCGTCGGTGTAGGAGTGTCTTTGCTAAAGCGCTGTTGTTCAGCTGTGCTGCTGCACCATTGTACGTGAAGACAAGTCCTAAGCTGCCAGTTCAGCGGATGGGAGGGATTCGCTTGCAGGTCTCCTCTTCATGGGGGGAGGGGAGAGGACGGACCGGAACAATCAGTGAAGTCTTTTGTCCTCTGCTGTTCCACAATAGTTCATCCGGTGTCCATGGACTGTCTCCGATGGACAGGAGATAACACCTCCTGCTGGAGACGAGTGTTTCCCCCTACTTAGTGCTTCTCGCCTGTCTGGTGATTGACAGTTACGGAGGCTTATAATGCAAACACTCAAGTACTAACTTAGAACATGGGATACAGATGTTCTGAGTGAGGTTAATGCACGGGGTGCTGACAAAAAAAACTGATGAAGTCTAAGCTCTAAGCACTTTTGTATAATTCGAATACCTATTTTAACAGTACTAGCACCCAGGTGAAGCGGCCTGATTCCAGCTCTGTGTTTGTGAATATTCAAGAGAGGCATGGGGACCTTGTTGGCACAGGAGGTGCAAGCTTTCCAGCCACATGGGTCTGGAGAAGGAATCAGAGTGGGTTGGGACAGATTGGTAAGCAGAAGGGGGGAGGTATGTTGGAGGCACTCAGTTGAAATGGACAATTGGGGGTTGATTGCTATGCAGACAGGGTTTGAAGTGGGCAATTAAGGGTGACCGGCAGCGTGGTCTGTTATGAATTATTGTAATGAGCCATAAAACCAGCATCTCTGTGAAGTCCATGGTTGCTGGTGTCTAGCAGAGTTATGAATTTAAGCTCCCAGGCTTGCCCTTTGAGAGTTGTGCAGGTTTCCTTTGAGGACAAGCATTGAAAGATCAGAGATGGGGTCATTTACGAAAAGTGTTGGCCAGGGACTTAACAGGGACAGCAGCTTTAGGGCTCATTACCACAATTTGTAACACACCATACACCGCCTGCTACCCTTAATTGCCCACTTCAAACCCTTTATGCATAACATTTGAACCACCTCCACTGCCCACTTCATGTCAAGAGCCTGCCTCCAACATGCCCAACCCCTTCTGCTTAACAATGGCTATGTCTGGAAAAGAGGTAACCTGTTGCCAGTCTCTTAAGGGCTGGTGGAAGCATGAAGCCTAATGGCCCAACCCAGTAACCAAACCCTGGCAAGGAATCCAGCCTTGCACCCACATGGCCCCCTGCTCCAGGTGCAGACACCAAAGCCCAGTCTTTGCTGCCCTACCAGGGGGATAACTGGAGCTCAGCCCAGCTCTGCCCTGGGGTTGGGACTCTCAATGTGCCCGAGCTCCCTGGGGTGCTGCTCAGAGCTTGCCTGGAGCTGGCTTTGCTCCTAGTCGCTCAGAGCACTGGGGCAAATGCCACAGCCCTGGGTAAAAGTGCCATAATCTCCCAGTTACTGTGTGCAGGGGCTGCCCTCCGGGCGGATGTTGTGGGGCACCGGGGCACTGGAAGGGGGACAGGGCTCTGCCCTGCTGCAGGGGCTTGCTGCATTGGGGAGGGTCCCTGCTCTCAGCACACCCCCTCCCCACCTAGCACCTGGGTGGCAAGCTACAGGCCACTGCCGCCCGCTCCTCCCAGCACAGCCCTACCCGCAGCACCGGGGAGAGCTCACCACGCAGGGACAGCAGAGCTCGCAGGAGCTTGTCTGGTGCAAGGGGACAGACGGGCTCAGAGCTCATGGCTTGAGATGTGGGCTGGGAGAGGCAGCTCCCCGGTACTGCTGGCAGTGCCCGGTGCACCCAGTGGGAAGAGCCAGGCCCCAGCGGAACAGCTTCTGTGGCTGAGCCTGAAGGTGCGCCCGGCTCACTGCACCTCCTGGTGCCTGGCGCTGCACATCACCCAGCTGAAAGCTGCCTTCCGGAGTCTGCAGGTGAGGGCACTCTGCTCCCCCCATGCCCATCCACCTGCAGCTCCTCCCCCTCTTCCCCCACCCGTCCTCTCCTCTCCTGTGCCCTCTTCTCCAGCAAGGCCCAGCACTTCCCCAGTAGCAGGCTGTGTCCCGGAGCAGAGGAGGAACTGGCTGTAAAGCAGCCCATTTGTATGATCACACACACTGCCTGCCGCCAGCCTGGCCCAGAGAGGCGCCTCCATGCGCTGGCAGATGTTCTGCTCCAGTTCCAGCTGGGCTTGGCTCCTTGCCAGGGGCTGGGGTCAGGGCTCCCCATCTCTGTGCCATTTCTGAGGGTGTCAGGAGCCGGGGGAGGAGGGGGGGCAGTGGGGCGGGAGAGAGTTTTGCTAGATTCTAACTGAAGAAAAGAGAAGTTTACAGGGTCCATCACAAGGCCCCGGAATTACCAGTTGCCCATTGGGAAAGGTGGCTGGTCAAAGGCCTCAAGCTTTCTGGCTATGTAAAGACATGAGGGTGAAGTTCTAGGGCAGGGCAGCAAGAGGAGTGCCAAAGGATCTGGAGAATGAGGATGGTTTGCTTACAGTGTGGGGAGCTGGCGATCACTCTGTGTGTGACAGGGGGAGAACCGGGGAATCCAAAATCTGTAAGGAGACCACCAAACATGTGATTGTACACCCCTATGTGGACATGACCACACCTCCCCAGTGAGACAATGAAAGCTGAATATTGGGGCTTTGTGTGTGAGTATAGGTTTGCTATTGTGTCCCCTAAGAAACATGACAGAGCACTGCTTTGTTTCAGCTCAATGCCAAATACAGATTCAATGGGCTGCAATTAACTTTTGTGCTGCATCAGAACAAGCACAATAAAAATGCAGGGGTGGAGATGGGGGATCCAGGAGCGACACTAATGATTTGGAGGGCATGAGTAGGATGGTAAATAAATGCGAGCGACAAGGTACTGTCACCTTCAATTAGTTACTGCCCTTGTGACAGGATGGAGAGCAACCCACCGTGGGATGGAATGTGTGTCCCTATTTCATGCTCATTAGTAAAACCAGCTGTAGAAAGAAAATCACTGCTTCAGTGGTTGGAGCCATAAACTTTGCCTAGGACTTTGTCTGTAGAAATGCACATCCCCTTTGCGCTGAAAAGCAAGTATCCATTAGAGTGTCTCCTGTGTTGTGTGTGTTTGACATCAGTTAAAAGGTCACAAATTCTAGAGCATGGCATGTTCAGCTGGTAGTATTTATGCTATTTCATTTTCCCTGCAGGCCTGAAACTAACTCTGGGCCTGCTCCCTCTCCCACTGATCTCAATGACTAAACTCCTCCTTATTCCAGTGATGCTGGATCAGGCTTTACAGTTGTAAATTTACTCACTAGATTGGAATGAGTGACCCATTGAGATAGTGGGGCACAGCTTTCAAAGGCAGAAAATCATTTTCTGTTCAAGATGTTCACAGGTGTGAATTCAGATGACAATGAGAGAATGTTTTACCCCTGTGTTGCAGGTTCAGTGATGCAGCGAAATATGGGCAGGATAAAGCAAGAGGGTGGAACATAAGGCTACGATTAACACATTGTGCAGTTTACAGACAGGGCCAGATTTGCAGAAGCACTCGCTATCCAGCAGTTCCTGTTGTGACACTTACGGGCAGATATTTCACAAACCCAAGGTGCTGGGCTCTTTTGAAAATCTGGGCACTTATTTTGGTGCCTAATAGGAAGCTGAGCTCGTTTGAAAATGTAACGCTTTTTATTGTCCCTCCAGGGATGTCATTGTACAGACAGAGATTGTATACACTGGCTCTTCTAGTGTGTGATTACATGTTAGTGTGAGTTGACTTTTTTCCAGAGATGATCTACAGTAATACAAATGGAACAAGCTTCTCCTACGATTCCTCTTTTCTTCACAGATGATAAAGTTGAGGTAGTTAGAAGGTTCCGCAGCACAAAGCATAAGCCCCCTCAGATCCCTGGCTTATGGAGTAATATTAGAAACCAGTGATTTCTCTAGCAGTTTTTAGATTGGAAAGGGTGATGCCTTTTTGATGTGAACCTCGCTCTGCGTTGGGCGTGTCCATGTGCTTAAAGTTAAGCACATGCTTTGCTGAACTAGGGGCTGAAAGAAAATTGATATAAAACTAATGTCTAAAGTCCCAGGTCAGCAAAGTGTGTAAGCACATGCTTAAGCACTGTGCTGAACAGGGGCCTATCTCTCTCATGGCCGCTCTGTTTAGAATGCTCTGCTTCCTGATCTAGACTGTACACTCAAACAATCCCAGCCATCTTAACTGGTAGTTCAGAGTATGTAGGCCAGGAAAGGCATCTCTAAAATACCCAGGGCTCAAACTTTAGCTGTCTCAAGTTGAGCAACCCAAACCAGTGGCAATATTTGAAAATTTGGCTGCTAGAAGATCTTATTCCTAGTCATCTCAGACTTCCTTGATGACTTTAGGCAAGTCCCTTAAGCCTTCTGTACCTCAGTTACTCCACTGGAAAAATGGAGACAATAACCCTTACGTGAGTACTGGGAGGCTTAATTCATGGATGTTGGTGCTCTGAGATCCTGGGATGCAAGGTGCTAAAGCAGCACAAAGTATTATTGTTTATTAATACCAAAACTAGAAATATGCCAGTTATCTTGGTTCATGTAGTAGTGTGCAAGAGACAGCACATGATGGGCCTGAACCTATTAATCATGTGCATAAGTCTTTGCAGGATCAGGACCTGTGTGTGTGTGTGTGTGTGTAAAATAAAAGTGTAGAATTCCTTGCTTTTTATAAACCATACTGAATCTTTTATTTACAGTAAATATGTTTTTTAAAATAGTAAAGAAAATATATACCAATTTACTATAAATTGAATATTTTCCAGGTTAAAGATCCTTTATTTACTTTGATATATGTGTAGGAAATATTATGTAATATGGGAAGATTAATCAAAGTTCAGTGTACATTAAAAACAAAATAAATGATATAACTATTTACTCCTACTATGTACTTTCCAATTTCTTGAGAAGGGTGGCCTCTGCTCTAAGCAGATTACAATTTAAATGCATTTTTAAAAATGAATTTGTGAAAAAATGTAGCATCTAAATATTCCTCAGCCACTGATCTTGAAGTTGGTGGAATATTCCTTGTTTAAGCATCCTAATTATGTTCATGCCTTTGTGAAGATCTTTTAAAACAAGAGATGTAATTGCTGCGCACAAGTGAAAGGCTAAGGTTCATGTACAGACTCTGAAGTGAGCAGTCAGTTCCCATTACCACTTTTTACGACTGAAAAATACGTGGCTGCTGTTTCAAGGACATTTTTTCAACACTCTTATGCTGAATGTAGTAGTGATTATTTGGAACATGAGCTTCCCAATGGAAGGACAGTGGAATGGATGCTTCCCAGTTTAAGGCCCTTCACTTCTTGCAAACCTTTGCTCATGTGGGTAACTTTATGCACGTTAAGCAATCCCCTTGTGCTGAGGTTGCAGGACTGGAGCCTGAAAAAGCCAGCATGGACTGCAAGATCAGGCTCTGAGCTGGCGCACGTTTCTCAAGCTGATGGCCAAGCTGCTGTGGCGTGGAGGGGTGAATATGATAGGGAACAAATACGTTATTGTTGCTGCCCAGCTGCCACCTGTTGGTGTCACATTGGGTGCGGCAGTAAAAGAGAGAAGGGAAAACATAACCCAGTGTGTGATTGTGCAGGTTCCAACAAATCATGGGTTACTATTGCTTCCCTGCTTATGTTTTCCTGCAATGTACAGGAAACATATAACACTGCAGCGATTTGAAGAAGCCATACTATAGACCAGCTGGGCATTCACTCCCTTTAGCACACAGCAATATATGTGTGTAAGCAGAGTCTGAGTGAATGCTCCCCTGACAGCTAGCTGGGAGGGGGAGAGACTTTGGATGTGTTTGTGTAAATACAGTTGCTCCTGCTCTGCTTAGATATTCAGCACATAAGAGTGGTGTCAAAGCAATCAGTTTTGGTTGGTGTTGGGTACAAATCACTTTAGTACTGAATAAAGGGGTAGTGAAATGCTGTTACCAAAATGTTGTAATTATTGTAGGAATACAGGGAAGCAGTACTGTGCTTAACCTGTCCCAAATGCGGGGGGTCACCTTCAGCTGAAAGGACCTCCTTAAGCCAGGGACTCGAATGCCAGAGCCCTGTGAAGGTAAGAGGGCTGGGGACAGATGTCCCAGCCAGGAGGTGTGTGGACTCTCCCTAGGAATTCTTGGCCTTGAAATGGGCCATCACTGAGAAGTTTTGTGACTACTTGTATGGTGCTAGGTTTCAAGTGTGGACAGACAAAAATGCGCTGATTTACGTGTTGACAAGTGCTAAGCTGGATGCGACAGGGCAGAGATGGGTGGCCACCTTGGCTAGCTACTAGTTCAGCATGCAGTACCAATCAGGGAGAAGCAATGTAGATGCAGATTCCTATGGATGGAGTGAGAGCTATTTGCAATGGGAGATATCAAGAGTCAGAGGCCCATGAGAGTCTTCATGGTTGTGTTGCAGAAACTCTGGGCCTGCCCCCTGAGAGTGTGCCATGTGCCTCAGTGAATTATATTGTGTTGGACCAATCTCCGTTGCCCATGCTGCAGACTGGTAAAAAGTCCAACTGCAAGATACCGACATTAGTGACACACTACTTGCAAAAAGAAAAGGGTGAAACCCTGTTGCAATTATTCCATCTTCCCCTGAGGGTAAACTACTATTGAGGCAATGGAGCAAACTAAAATTGATACAGGGAAGTGCTGCACCAGATCACAGTAGACTCTTTACAAAATCAACTAACACTATTAGTGCTACCAAAAGAATACAGAGCCCCGGCCATGAGGGCCCTGCATGATGGCTTTGGACATTTGGGAACCCTGAAACTTATTCGTTCTACTGGGCCCAGATAGCTGAGAATGTACACAAGAAATGCAAGATGTGCTCGGTGTGTTCAAAGGAAAACTCTGCCCACTAGAGCAGCATATCTGAAGAATATCACCAGCAGCAAACCTTTGGAGCTGGTATGCATTGGTTTCTTGTCTTTAGAAGTGGACAGGAGGAATGTTGGGAACTGACCACTTTACACGGTCTGCGCAGGCATATCCCACACATGACCAGAGGGCCACCACTGTTGCTCGAGTGTTGTTGGAAAAATCTTTTTCAGTGTATGGATTCCTGGCTCAGATACACTCTGACTAGGGATAGGACTTGGAGAGTCACCTCCTGAAGGAGGTGCTAAGGATGACAGGAATTAAGAAGTCCAGAACAACACCTTATCACCCACAAGGTGACCCTCAGCCAGAGCAATTTAATTGGACTCTGTTGGATATGCTGGGGGCTTTACTTCCAGAGCAGAAAGCAACCTGGAGCCGGCATGTTGCATTTTTGGTGCACGCCTACAATGCCACGAAGAACAATGCTACAGGAGTTACCCCATATCTCTTGATGTTTGGGTGAGAGCCAAAATTACCCATAGACCTGTGCTCTGGGGTATCAGAGGATGGAGAAAACCATGAGACACATCTGCAGTATGTTTCCTGACTAAGGGAAAAACAGCAGGATGCTTATCACTTGGCTACATCTGCTGCCCATGAGAACTCAGATAGTAACAAGCACCAGTATGATGCAAGGGTGTATTCACAGGAGCTCCAGCCAGGGGACAGAGTTCTGCTGTGAAATTTGGGTGTTGCTCGCAAACACAAGATTGCTGACAGATGGAAGGCAATACCTTACCTGGTGGTGGAAAAGCTGGGAGATCTGCCAGTCTACAAGATTAAACCTGAGAGGGGGCCAGGGCAAATAAAGACGGTGCTTAGAAACCTCCTACTGCCTGTGGGGGAATTGGTAGGCGTCCATTATGGAATGGACCATGACATGGGACCTGGGCGAAAGGGAGGTGCTGGACCAAATCCACCACCCAGCATGAGCAGTGGGCCCTGTGGGGCTAATCCACCCATATCTAGCACAGTTGAGAGCGAGTCTGAGGAGGAGGACACTACCACAGAGTGTCCTAGAATGGAGACCAGATTCTGGACTCCCATCAGCTGAACCAGGGGAGAGCTCCACTTCTTCTGCTCTAAACCCCAGGGCAGAAGCATTTAGGCTTGTTGCTGGCAACCCCCTGTCAATGATGAGACAAGCCTGGGACAATGAGCTTGTCCCATCAACCCTCCTAGACCTCCTGGAAGAAAAACAGTTTATGTTTATGATAACACCTGTCTGCGGTGTTTTCCCAAATTAACAGCCAGTTACCTCCCTCCTTTTATTAAAAGTTTCTTTTCTACACTCAGACTCTGTGCTTGCCAGTGGAGAAGTATTGCCTCTCAGAGACGCCCGGGGTGGTATGTAATTTTCCCAGGTTACTGAGTGGGGGCTTGAACCAGTTCTGTGTTGTATTGATGGAAAGGAACCCCTAGATATTGACATTTGATCCTGAAACCCTAATGCAGGCAAAACTCCCAATGACATCAATCGTTATGTTGATTGAATAGGGATCAGCAGGATTGGGCCTCGGGTAATATAACTGAAAGTTGAAAGTCAATGGCTGAACTGCCTGCACTGGGACCAGAAGCGGGCCTTTAAAGGGTGGGCCAGATACACAATAAACTTTTGTCAGCATAGCTATGGCACTCGTGGGTGTGAAAAAACCACACCCCCTAGCTGAGATAGGTATGTGGCAAAAAGCCCGAGGGTAGACGCAGCTATGCTGGTGTAAGAGTGCTTCTGTTGACATAGGTAATGTCATTTGGGGAGGTGGTGTTACTATGCTAAGGGCAGGTCTACACTATGGGGTTCAGTCGACCTAAGTTACGCAACTCCGGCTATGTGAATAACGTAGATGAAGTCAACATACTTTAGGTCGACTTATTGCGGTGTCTACACCACACTGGGTGGATGGGAGAAAGTCTCCCTTTGACTTACCTTATGCTTCTCTTTCTGGTGGAGTACTGGAGTCGATGGGCAAGCGTTCGGTGGTCGATTTAGTGGGTCTTCACTACACCTGCTAAATCAGTGGTTCTCAAACTTTTGTACTGGTGACCCCTTTCACATAGCAAGCCTCTCAGTGTGACTCCCCTTATAAATTAAAAACACTTTTTAATATATTTAACACCAGTATAAATGCTGGAGGCAAAGCGGGGTTTGGGGTGGAGGCTGACAGCTCGCGACCCCCTGAAGGGTCCCGACCGCCAGTCTGAGAAAACCTGCATTAAATAGCCCCCTGGTGGATCGATCGCCGCAGCATTGATCCATGATAAATGTAGACAAGCCATAAGAGCAAAACTCCTTCTGTCGGTATAAGCTGTGTCTACACTAGGGGCCTCTGACACTACAGCTGCACTGGCAAAGCATCTGTCTCAGGCTATGTCTACACTGCGCACCTTACAATGGGGCAGCTGCCGTTGCACCATTCTAAGATGCGCAGTGTAGCCGCTCTTTGTCGCTGGGATAGAGCAATGTGACAAAGTTCCTGCTCTACCTTGGTGGGTCTTGCGCTTATTGGCGGATTTGCTCACCTCGGAGCTTCACGGAAGCCCTCAGCTTGGCCGTTTTTCTGAACACACAGTCCAGGTCGACTCCTCCTGTGTCTGACCAGGAGTTGGGAGGATTTGGGGGGAACCCGGGCCCGCCCTCAACTCCGGGTTCCAGCCCAGGGCCCTGTGGAATGCAGCTGTCTAGAGTGCCTCCTGGAACAGCTGTGTGACAGCTACAACTCCCTGGGCTACTTCCCCATGGCCTCCTCCCAACACCTTCTTTATCCTCCCCATAGGACCTTCCTCCTGGTGTCTGATAATGCTTGTACACCTCAGTCCTCCAACAGTCCGCGTTCTCACTCTTAGCTCCTAGTGCCTCTTGCTCCCAGCTCCTCACACGCACACCACAAACTGAAGTGAGCTCCTTTTTAAAACCCAGGTGCCCTGATTAGCCTGCCTTAATTGATTCTAGCAGCTTCTTGATTGGCTGCAGGTGTTCTAATCAGCCTGTCTTAATTGTCTCCAGAAAGTTCCTGATTGCTCTGGAACCTTCCCTGTTACCTTACCCAGGGAAAAGGGACCTACTGAACCTGGGGCTAATATATCTGCCTTCTATTACTCTCCTGTAGCCATCTGGCCCGACCCTGTCATACCAAATAAAACCACCTCCAATGAGGGGCGGTAGCTTCGTTGCCGAGAGAGCGTCTTCCGCTGCCGAAGCGCTGTCCACACCGGTGCTTTTCGTCCTTAAAGCTTCTGTGGTTCAGGGTGTGGTTTTTTTCACACCCCTGAGCGATAAAAGTTTTAACAAGGAAAGTGCAGTGTCGACATGGCCTTTGTCTCTCTGTAGAACAGAAATGTTAGAGTTCATCATACAACTCTCTCTCAAAAGTGAGGAATAAACTATGTGCAGCGTTGTAGTCGTGTTGGTCCCAGGATATTAGAGAGCCAAGGTGGGTGAGGTAATATCTTTTATGGGTCCAACTGCTGTCAGTGAGAGAGACGAACTTTCAAGCCACTCCAATCTTAAAGCTCAGAGATCCAGTTCCCAAAGGTGAATGGGATAGTTAACGGACAAGCTGTACAATCCCACCCAGAACCCTGGGTACTTACTCATGTTGTTAACCTACACTGAAGTCCATGCTGCCACATCTACACTGCTATTTTTAGTCATGCTCGTGCAGGTGTGTCTACCCTAGCTGCAATCACACCTTAGATTGCAGTGAGGACATACCCACAGAGGCATGCACCCTCAGAAGAAGCAGGGAGATCTGTGTGGTGGGTTCCTCCCCTGCCATTTATGCTGTGGGTTATGAACCCACCTGCTTGCCCTTGGAGGATGGTTTGCTGGTATGTTTTCTTCTCACTCGCTGTGAAGGTCTGTTTTCTCAGGCTGATTTTGAAAGCAGCAGGAGGTACCCAGGTGAAGCCAGCACAGTAAAACAAAGTACATTAAAAAACCTAGCTCTGATTTGAAGCTCAGTGAAGCCAGATCAGCAAGAAAATAGGAGTAGTGGGGTGTTTTCTTTTGGAATTATATTCTACTTAGGTCCTAAAAACTTTTCTAATTATTAGGACAAACTGATGGAAAAGCCGACGTCAGCTGGAGAACTAATGGGGAGAAATATAAGTGTGTCTGTGGCTATAGGAGAGCATTACATGATGTCTCACTCCAGATTTCGCATGAGTCATTTTCCTCCTGGTCAGGATTTCGTATTGAGTTGGAGGTGGCAATTGTCTGAGTACCAAAACTGCAGTGAATTTGTGTGTTTCAATGCCTCTTTGAGAAGTACCAACAACCGTATTTCTCTGTGTCTAGTGGAGTGAGCACTGTGCTGAACATCATACTACTTGGGTACTAATTGCAGCTCCAGCCCATGACTCATGCTGGCTTTGGAAAGAAGACTGTAGGCCGGATTCGGCTGTCACTTCCAGCTGCACTAGTACATTGATTTCAGTTGGAATTGTGGGAGGTCAGCACCTCTGAAAATCTGGCCGACACTTTAGGTGCCTCACAAGAAGTTTACTATTGGTGCCTAACTTTAGGCACCAAAGTTGGAAAGCTTGGTCCTTATGTAAGGATAAGGCCTTTGTCTGCAGCCAGATTGTAAGGCTTGTAGCCATATTGTAAGGCCTAAGGCCTTCGTCTGCAGCCAGATTAAAAGAGCAGCAGCTATGAGCTGAGAAGCAGGAAGTCACATCCTCACATTCCATCTAAATTACATTGAAACAATGCAAAAAGAAAAGGAGTACTTGTGGCACCTTAGAGACTAACCAATTTATTTGAGCATAAGCTTTCGTGAGCTACAGCTCACTTCATCGGATGCAATGTAATATCAGGCTGGCAAGAAGGAGACCCCGTCCTAATAGCACCCACTATCACCAGATAAAGAAACAGATCTTAAGCTGGTTAAAGAAAACTTAATTTGATAGCATCCTGTCTGGCAAGAAACCACTTCTCAGTAGTTGTGGTTGTGAAATCCCCATTTCTTTATTATTTTGTCATTATGGTCCCCACTTCCCTAGTGTTTGTCTGTATGATCTATGTCTGGTTCTGTGATTGTTTCTGTCAGTTGCATAATTAATTTTTCTAGGAAATTAATTAAGGTGGTGAGGTATGATTGGTTCAAAAATTTTGTTAGGATTGGTTAGTAACATTTTAGTAAAATAATTGGTTAAGGTATAGCTAAGCCGGTCTCAAGTTTCATTATATAAACTGGGGTCCAAGAAGGAGAGCAGCAGAGAAGGAACAGAAAAAGAAGAAGAAGGAAAGACCTGGGAGAAGAAGAACTCACCCCCAAGACTCAGCCTAAGATCAAAGCTGCTAAGAATCCTTTGCACGACCGTGACATGCAGCAGCCAGAATCCAGATGAGACTGACCTTGTCTGGCCAACAGGAAAAGTTTGCCTAGCTGATCAGGACTGGTGAGCATAGCATTGTTTGCTTAGCTTGTGTATTCTGCTTGGTAATTGTCAATAAAGAGAAGATAAGGATATTACTGTGTAAGGCTCTTTCACTGGTAAAAGGTCCTGCAAATCCGCAGAAAATTACGCACGGAGCTCTAGGAATTGGGTAAGGGTGGGTACTTAAATTGACAGGGTTACGCCTTGAGCACTAGGAACTGGGTAAATATGGGTGCCCTAGAGAGTGTGTAACAGAGAATTTTGTGTGGGTAACACTTAATGTCTGTGCCCCAGTTTCCCCATCTGTAAAGTAGAGATAATGCGATTCCGCCCCTGCCCTAGGGCACAAGAGTGGAGGCATTTTTGGAAACCAAGTCTGTATCCTGCAGACCAGGTGATCTGCCTTTTCCTTTCCACCTGCTCTGCCCAGCAGCCCAATCCAACTTCCACTGAAGTCAATGGAAAGACATCTGCTGACTTCAGTGAGGACTGGTTAGGGCCACAGGCTGGTAAGAAGAATGGACAGTGACTGTCAGTGTATTGACATGGTCAACAGCTGGAACAAGTTACAAGACTGTTTAAATCTAAACCTACTATAGTTGAAGCCAACAGGCAATAGCCATAATTAATCACAGTTTTTGCTAGCATTTTCACGCATGCAGTAATTGTAGAATCCTCCCTGATTGATAAACAGCCTTTTCAATACACAATCATTCACGATTTTATATCTCAAGTTAAAAGTTTAGGCCATTAAAATAGTCCAAGGCTCCCATCTTGCAGTCTTGGGCAAACCTCTTGATGGCATCAGTGGGAATTTGCCTGAGTAAGGACCAGAGAGCACAGAGGTTGTAAGGTGTTTTCCAAAACAGAGACAACCGCTTCTGCATCAGTCCTTTGCACTTTTCTGATAAACAGTCAAAACATGAAACTAAACATTCAGCCTCCCGCAGCGTGTTGGTTTCCTTCTCAGCAGGTTCCTGAGCACCAGCAGCAAGTGTGAAGGTGTTGAAAAGCATCCTGCTTGCTGGGGTTCAGCTGTAGCACTCTGTAGGGAACCCCATCTGTGGACAGATTAACCTCTGATATTAGCATTGACACTGGTGGCGGGCTGGATCCAGTGTCAAACAGAGGCCGGCCTGGGCCTAAACTCCTGCAACTGCAAGGGGCACCTCAGTAGAAGTACAGCTTACAGAGAGGTCAGTTTTCGTGATCCGGCAGTGGGTCTGAGGCCCTTGTTTCACAGCCCACGGAATCCATAGTGTAGTATTATCCGGGCTGGTCAAACCTGGTTCTCAGTGGAAACGTGTGGTTTTGACAAAGCAGTTTTATTTTTGGTCGGTTTGTTCTGCTTTCAGTGGGAAAGTTTCAAGAGTTTTTTGGACACACTTTCAGGTTTTGCTTTTCTAACAAAAAGTCAAATGTCTCCATAGGAAACTGCCCATTTTCGGAATATCTCTAATCATGATCAGTGTGGCGCTTAAGGGCATGTGGTCCTTCACAATAAGCAAAAAGTGCCAGGCAAAGAACAGGGGCCCAGATTCGGCTTTTCACTTATACCAGGATAAGTCCATGCCAATGTCACTGAAATTAAAGGTGCTACTTTGCACATTCACCCCAGTGAAGGCCCTAATTCAGCAAAACACTTAAGCCCCATTAAAGTCAAATATGTGCTTAAAATTAAGCATGCACTTTGCTGAATTAGATCTTGTTTAGGGTTTGCTGGTTTGTTGTTAGATCTGTACCAGCAAACCCTTAATTTTAAGCACGTAATTGACTTCAGGGATTCTTAAGAGCCTTGCTGAATCAGGGCCTTAGTTACAGTGGTGTCCATGGAAAGCTGAATGCTCTCTGGCCAGCGCTGTAGAATTTTTTTCCCTTGCTACTTACTTGTAGCAGAACAGAGGAAATTCCTCCACACACAGACACATGGTTCAGAATTCAAGGAGTAAATGTGGATTTGATAGTGAAAGCGGGTCCCTTTGTTACTTCTGTGAAGTTCTGAGAATCATGTAAACTGCTGAGGTCATAGCTCTGACCCACTGACAAAATAATGTTCTGTCCTCTTGATGATAAGCCACAGACTCCAAGTAGCTCTTCTGGCACCTTTCGATGTGAAATCTAAGGCGCATGTCAGCACTGATTAAAGGAAAGCTTTGTAGGAGGCTGGCTTGGGCCTTGATTGCATCAGCAGCATCAGTAGTCAAGGTGCTGGATCTCTTGAGCTGTCAGCAGGATGATTTAGAACAATTTGTGCAGGGAGTAACAACTGTAGTGGCAAAGTGCAGTGTAAGAAGCCGCTAAATAACTTTTATGATCTGGCTGCACTTAGAGCTGCTAAATAATAGCAGGGGTATCATGAAGTTGATTGAAGGGTGCTATCTGTTTGTTTTTTTTTAAATAGACGTGGGTTGAATTTATCCTTGGGTAACTCAGTTGAAATCAACAGAATAACCTCAGGGTTGATTTAAAAAGGAGAATGCCATCTGTAATATTACACCCTTTATCGCTTTCACTAAGCAATTCAGAACCATTGGAGGAGAAGAACTGGATGTAGTGATGTTAACACTGATAGACTAGTTTTATTCATACTTAAAAGAGCAAAACAAAAAACTTGTCTTCCAGCTGCTCGTTTATCTCAACCTATTTATCAGTCCTTATGTCATGAAACCAACACAAACAAGAGAAAGACAGTTATTTATTGTGTTCTTTTATTTTTTCAGTGCACAATTCAAGACTGGGAATGTTTTTCCTGAGGAAACACACATTTATTTAAATTCATTTGTCTACATTTTATTCTTTAATGGATTATTTTAAGAAATGGTCCCATTTGGGCTTTTCTTCTTTTTGTTTTTAAATTCAAGAAACTTTCTGAATTCATGGACAATGGGAAGATGAAGTGAAAACCTCATGCGTCAGTGATAAACAGAATTAGGTCAATAAATGCTGACTTGAAACTATGCAGTAGGCTCTTCTCTGTGCCAAGCAGTATCCTAGCAATGTTTTCATTGTAAATAATTTAAGTCACTCTGAAATATTCGCTTTGGCTTTCACCCCGTTTAAATGTATGTCACACATTGGGCTGGTGTTTGTGTTGTAATTAGACTTATTTGGTTTGATCGCATTCCTGCTTCCATGTGCAAACAAGTTAGTTCTGGAAAATGTCACCTGGCCAAAAGTTAAAGGGTTCGATTTTTCATTGCCCTGAACTTTGTGTCGTAAGTTCCACTAGCGCCAAGTGAGTGTAAAAATGCTCCCATTCTGATCTGCTAGTGTTTTGCCCTGATGTGACTTTCACACGCTGCTGGACAATGGAGAATTGGGCCTATGTAATATTATCAGGGCCAGTTAAAGTCAGTGGCAAAGCTTACATTGACTTCAGTCAGAGTAGATTTTCAATTTGCAAATTGCGTTGAAGTCAATGAGAGTTCTGAGTGTATGAGAAATGAACACAGGTCTGGATCCTGTATAGGATCACTTGCGGCATCCATTTTCTCCTGTAATCAGCCAGCCATGTACATTTTCAGCAGGCTGTGTTTTTCTGTGGGTTTTTTTTTAATTGGTTTGAATGAATTGAGTGCTAATGACAGGTCCTGAGCGGACAGACCCGCAGGTTGCAGTCCAGTTACTCAGCACTCAGGTACTATGATGGGTGCCATTCAGACGCCTAGAGATAAACAGGAAGCTGGCTGCATGGGTTTCGCTAACTGTTCACTCCCTGTGCAGTGCCGGCAGCCATGTACAGAGCCGTGGGATGCACAGAAGGCCCAGTGTCACAGGAAGCGCGAAGTACATTTTCTTTTCAGGTTGCTGTAGATCTGTGATAGGTTTCAAAATTCATGCAGGATTTCTTCCGCGTGGGAGGGATTTCGGAATCCAGGGCTATTTAAAAAACACACCCGTTTGTAGACATGGGGAGACCCCACTGAAACTCCCAAATTCAAATATCTTCTACCTTTGGTCTCTGGAAGCGCTGTCTACAGCTGGGAGCAGGAGTAACCTGTGTGGAAGCCAGGAGGGGAGTAGCTGTTTTGTCATCGTTGGGTCAGGATGGGGGTGTAGATCATTCCCCTCTGGCCCCTCAGAAAACGAGAGCTGCTGCTCATGAGGCCTGTAAAGGGGGCTTCTGTGGATTCTAGAGGGTACCCAGACTCGGGCACAGTGGTCCATCCTGTGCCCCCATGCAGTGTGCAGGATTTCTGATGGCCACCAGACGTTGGGCCGTAAGCGGCAGGATGGGCAGCTGTGCAAACCACATGCTACAATTCCCTTTACAAATACTCGTTTTCGGAAGTTAATACAGAGAGCACTACATGTTAGCGTAAGCGGGCCCCTGACTCCCCCCGAATCAGTGCAAATACGGCTGAGGCCAAATAATTCACTTATTACCGCTACCTTCTTTGGGCCCAATTGTCTACAGACCTCATGTGAGCACCAGTGCACAGGACAGGCACTCCGCTAGCAGCGTGATGGGGGCTGTATCAGAACCAGAGTAGAACAGAAGCGGGTAAGTGGTCACTTGAGAGCTCATCTGTCCACACAGCTTAGCTGAGCCCTTATGAAAGCTCCTTCTGTTCCCACCTTCCATGTTCTTCAGTAACGTTTGTGCTCATGTGCCCAAAGCCATCCTGAGTGCCTGGCCAGCTGCGAGTTCCTGAGGTCTCTTCGGACAGGGGAAATGCCCCCCACCACGCTGGGCTTGGGGCTTTGTGGCTGCCTGCGTGCAGAGCTGCGGTCTTGATGTAGACTGCCCGGGGACAAAGCAGCGCTGTTCAAACCGGTGTGGATACACCTGTTACCCCCAGCAAACGTGTTCAAAGGTAAAGCGGCCAAGTTGTCTGCAGCTCTGGGCTACCCTGTCGTTCTGCATCATGATGAATTAGTGTACTCTGCAGTAATCAGAGATCATTATTGTTATAGAAACAATAGCCGTTATTCTGTGGCAGCTCTCTGACAGCTAAAGAACGCGGCGGCCTGTGAAAAATCTAGACAGCTTAATCTTTTGTGTTGAAGAATATTTTCCTGTCTTTTCTTGGTAAATGTTCACACTGACGCAGGAGAGTGGGCGCTGTGTGATGTGCTAACGGGGGGCTGGGTGTGTGCTTAGATACTGGGAACGGGATACAGAGCCCTTCAACAATCCACCTGTCACAAGGTGACTGGCCCTTAAAGGGGAGATGGCCCACCTACGACACTCAGCTCACCTCCAGGTGGTCATGTGACAGACAGGCCTCCTGGGGTGGGCGAGGTAAAAACAAAAGCCTCTGAGAAGCAAGAGAGGATCTGCAAAAGAGGGCTGGAGTGCAGCCTGGTTACTGGAGAGATGGGGAAACTGGTCTGAACCATTGCACAGCCCCGGGGCGGAGGATGGTAGAATCCCTTAGCTGGGGGGCAGCAGGGCCCAGTTCCGGGGCGGAGGATGGTGGAATCCCTTAGCTGGGGGGCAGCAGGGCCCAGTTCCGGGGCGGAGGATGGTGGAATCCCTTAGCTGGGGGTGGGGCAACAGGGCCCACCCCCTGGTCAGAGGCTGTGGAATCTCTTAGCCAGGGGGAAGAGTGTGGGCCTGGTGAGCCAAAAGAAATGGTATGTTTATAAAGACATAATAAATTGGACCTGTGGAGTGTAATCTGACTCAGTACTTTGGGCCGGGAACAAGTGATTTGGGAGAAGCAAGAGGGAACTGAAGGTGGTGTGCCTGCCAGGCCACGCCGGGGCAGGACTGGGCATGCTGCAGGTGATACCCTGCCACATGTCCTCAGTCCGAGTGCACACCAGCTCAGCAGTGCCTGCCTCTCTCCTGGCTCTGAGGTGGCCCGTGTGAAGTGGCTTGGCTTGTTTCATTCTCGTGTCTGTGTCACAAAGCACACTCCCAGAGTTAACGCTAAGTGTCACCTCTGCATAGAAGCCAAGGGAGAAACTGACTGCAGGGACCCAACTATCCTCTTGCCTCCTGGGTGGTCCTTCGGTGAGGGTTTAGACCTGTCAGTGGGAACTTCCGCTGCCACGTGTCATGCCGTTCTGTGCAGGCGGAGTGGGGTCGGGCTCCTGGGCTCTCAATCAGGTGCATTTCAGCTAAAATTCACACAACCACCCAGTAGCGGATTAGCCACTGGGCCAATGGGACCTGTGCCCAGGGACCCTGGCTAATTGGGGAGCCCCAGAGAAATGGACGCCCTGCACCCCGACCCCACTCCACCCGCCTGCCTGGTGATCCTGCTGAAGAGCAGGGGGCAGGAGTAACGGGCGGGGGGGGGGAGGGCAGAGCAAGTCCCTGCATCCCAACCCCATTTTCCCGGCAGAAGCGCCAGGGAAGGGGCCGGGGGGTACTGCAGGCGAAAGAGGCAGGGAGGGGCCCCCACTGGCTCTGGCCCAGGGCCCCAAAACACCATAATCTGCCTCTGTGCCCACCTGATTATTAATCCACCTCCACACACGCTGCTGCAGCTGCGCTCTTGCTGCCTGTTTGTCATTTTCAGGTGTCCCATTAAAGCCTAGACCTCGCCTTTCTCGGGGACTCCAGTCGGACCCTTGAAGTGTCATGGAAATCCAAATGCAACCTGTCTGTGGAGTCTGTATTTTAGATCCTGCAGAAAAGGTGGAACTACAGGATTCAGCCTGGAGAAGAGGAAGCTACAGAATGGCAGATGGAGAGATTGGTTAGTTCTATATTTGTGATTATTTATGCAGAGTGCATCTTCATAGGCAGTAGAACATATGGGAATCCAAAGGGCAGGTGCCTGCTGTATCTACTTATCTCCACTCTTCTATATAGGAAAAGGGATTTATGAAACATCTCGAGAGAGGTGATACCCGCATTATTTAAACAGCTTCAGGGAGGATCATTTGACTAGCAACTGTAGAATTCCGGGTCACTGAGCTGGTTATTCCAGTCACTGATACTGCAGCAAGATGGTTACTTCTGCCTATTCGAACCTTATCCGTACAATCGCTAGTGGAGAAGGAAGGCTGGCTAGAGAGAGGCTGGCTGGCTTTGTGGTTAAAGCACTAAACTAGGACTTGGGAAATCTGGAGTGAGTTCATGGCTCTGCTGTGGACCTCCTGCATGACCTGGGGTAAGTCACAGTCTCTCTGTGACTCGGTTTCCCCTTCTGTAAAGTGGAGCTAATAACGCTTCCCCAGCACAGGCATGTGGTGAGGGTATGTTCAGTGATGTTTGTGAGGCATTCAGATGTTGCAGGGAAAGAGGTTACAAGAATCATGGGGTAGACAGTGTAATTGACTCGTTTTGGGTGACTCTTCTATTGGCCGTTTTAAGTCCTCTGGCTTTGTCTGTGGATGTAAACTGCTGCTGGTGGTGTCATTTTGTCCTGCTACATTTGTGTCAGAGGCAGAAATGACAAAGAATGCTAGAAAATCAGGACTGTGAAAGACCCAGAAATCCAAGATGATGAGCAGATATTTACTTGTCAGAGCCTATTCATCCTGCTTTTTTACCAACTGAAATATCTGTGTCAATCAAACTCCAGAACTCAGATTCCTGCTGCTTGTTCTACAGAAGAAGTGTAATCCTGGATATTTTGCGTTGAGGTTTTCCTCTGAGGATTTCCACGTGTTTTTCAAGCATGAATGTCTGGCTTGTATTTGGCAGCAACGTGGGTATATATATGGGGGAGAGTGACAGAAACCTCTCCATGCCATTGTGCTCCCCCTGTATATGGCCAGGCACATTCATAGTGCCTCCTAGTGGCCACCCAAAGGAGGCAGGAGAGAATTGGACCTGTGAGAGAACTGGATAATCAGCTGCCGTCTTGGCCAGTGCACCCAGGATCTCCAGAGCCAAAAGCATGAGCCGCTATTGCGTGAGCTAAAGAGACAAGGCTCCCTAGCTGACTCATATTTGGTACAGCGAGGGGCCCTGAAATACACACTCACCAGTGGGTTACAGAGCCATGACCTACCCCTTCCCCCCCAGCCAGTAGAGGTGGTTAGGTGCAGGGAAGTGTGCAAATGGCACCATCCAAAGGAGCAGTGTGGGGGACATGTTCTGCTGTGCCCCTAGATGGTCCAAGGAGGCGGGTGGGATTGTGCTAATGGAGTTCCCACTGTGTGAGCTGTGCCACACGTGTCCCACTTTACAAGCAGTCCCAGGTCTCCTGGAGTGAATGGCAGAGCCAGGGAGAGACTTTCGTTCCCTTACTCTAACAAGGAGACAAGCTCACACAGTCACCATCGTAGGGCTTGTAAACCTGGCTGGATTGTGGAGGTATAGAATCATAGAATATCAGGGTTGGAAGGGACCTCAGAAGATCATCTAGTCCAATCCCCTGCTCAAAGCAGGACCAATCTCCAATTTTTGCCCCAGATCCCTAAATGGCCCCCTCAAGGATTGAACTCACAACCCTGGGTTTAGCAGGCCAATGCTCAAACCACTGAGCTATCCCTCCCCCCATTGCTGCACCAACCCACTATCTTCTGTTCTGAAAATTCTAGACGATGGAGGACAATGTGCAGCTGGAAGGTCTAAGACCAAAGAGATGGGACCATTTCAGAGTAGCTGTAATCAGTGTCCATGGCACACGTGGTTTTGCTGCTCCTAGCAAACATTTCCACTCCTCTAGAAGTGAGAAACCAAAGCACAGAGCTCTTCCTGTCTGTAGTGTAGGAACCTTTCCTAAAGAAGTAACATCTGTTTTATGTGGAGGTTTGGACCTTCTTCCTCCAATGGACTCTCTTTCAAACCAGCATTATCTGCTTAAGGTGAATTCAGTGGGATACTCCCTAGTGTGTAAATGTGACTCGTGCACATAAGCATTTGCAGGATTGGTGTGACGGGTGTGGAGCTGCTTTGTCATAATTCAGGAACACTGTCTGTTGACCTGGGTGTTGTGATGTGCACGGTATGTTGACTGGGTTTCATCAACAATGTTTCTGGGAAGCAAACAGGAAGGGGAAACAATCATAGAGAAGACATCCTCCAACAAACACTTGGGGGCTCGTACAGGATAACGGGAGAGCCACTGGCCCTGAGGAGACTGACTCGGTGTCCCATGGAGCCCAGCAAACTGGTTTTAGACAGCCAGGCCTGGGAACTGAGAGAACAAAGAACTCTGACTAGATAAAAGGAACTCTCTCTAGGGGGGAGGCAGTTGTTGGGGAACAGACTGACACACAGACACCCGCTGGGGTGGTTGAAGAGGTTAGACCTTCCTACGCTTCCATCAGGGGATTGTTAGACTCTAAGTAAGACAGACATGGATATAGGCTGGGTGTTGTTTTAAAATCCCTTTTCTCGTATGTGATGCTTTGTTCCTGCTGTTGAGATTAAACAGTACTTTGGTGTAAGAAGACCATCTGATCACTGTATTCATCACGGGTCACAGCTCCCAAAAGGAAGAACTTCAGGTGTTGAACCCAGCCAAACCTTCTGAGAAAGCACAGTAGACACACAGCGTACTGCAGCCAAGGGCCTAGTCTAAGAGTGGGAGAATCCCAGGCAAGGTGAAGGCACAAGGCGTGACGGGGACGTTCAGAGAGACCTGAGAGGGATCAGAGGTGCAGCAAGCCCTGTCTCTGTGACAGTCGGGGCCTGAAGTCCCATAGCCCTGAAGGTGGTGAAGCTTTGCATGGCGTGATATTCGCAAATTCTAATGACAAATATTACCATTAGTAACTGAGTAGCTGCAGAAACATACTGTCTGAAGCACCTGGAGACAATTTAACTAAGCAGTATTTCCATTCAGCCGGAATAGACAGGATTGACTTTGTTCTGTACTTCTTGAGACTGATAACTGTGTAGGTGCCTATTCTGTTCTATATGGGTTCTCATACCACACTAATCACTGAACTATCTCAGCACTTTCAAGTTGCATGTTAGTTAACGTGACTAACATCTGTCATGCATGTGTTCTCTCATCCTCTGCCTGGGCGAGAAATGTCTGCAGCGGAGTGTTTTGGTCGGGATTTTTAAGAGAGAGATATATATCTGCTGCTCTGTGTGTGTTAGAGAAGGAAAGTTTAAAGAAGCGTGCCTTGCAAGTGAAGCATAAGGTGGTGTGGTCTGTGATGGTCACAGAATATCAGGGTTGGAAGGGACCTCAGGAGGTCATTTAGTCCAACCCCCTGCTCAAAGTAGGACCAATCCCCAATTTTTGCCCCAGATCCCTAAATGGCCCCCTCAGGGATTGAATTCACAACCCTGGGTTTAGCAGGCCAATGCTCAAACCACTGAGCTATTCCTCCCCCACTTAATTGTAAGTCTCATCTGACCCAACCTTAATTACTCTTTACTGATGCACCCGGTCCCATTGACTTCAATGGGGGCTCAGCATTTATGGAAAACATGCCACTTATTTAGATGCCTGTCACAGGGTGAAAACACCTTTTAGGGAAGGTGGGCTTAGCTACAGCTGTGACTAATTAACTGTCTCCCACCAGATGGGGCTGAGACCAGGAATCAGGTGAGAGCCTTGAGATTACCTAGTTCTTGGATACACGGCCAACAACCATCTTGGTTGGTAGAGAGACCTTCAGGGAAGAGGTAGGCACCTACAAGATCTGCAAAGAGACCAGGTACCAGTATCTGGATTATCTATTTCATTTATGTTGGACTGTTTCTGAGAAACAAACTCCTCCTTGGAAAAAGTGCTTTGAGATCTTCTGTTGCAACGTGCTGCAGAAGAGCAAAATATTAGTATTATTGTCTTTGCATGACCTTATGCATTACTGTTAGCTCTGATCATTCCTCTCAGTAGGCGGCCTGCCTCCTCCTGTAGCTAGTCTTTGCGTCTTAAAGGTTGGTGAGAAGGGGAATGGCTTGCCCAGAAGATATCCACAGGATCAGGCCTATTTCAGCAGGTAGCTCCCTGCCCTATAACATGCAAAAGAAGCATCTCAGTTAAAACCAACAACAAAACTGTAAGATACTTTTATGCACAGTCGTTATAGCAGGAGACCTTAAAACTCAACTGTAGATGTTAATTTAACCATTATGTGTCCATTAGTCTGATTTGCAGGGAACATCTTTAACTGATTACCTGTGCTTATAAATTAATCCAAATGTCCTTAGATAAGAATTGTAGCTAGTCATAGGTCACTGCTCTGAGCTGCCATTGCATAGCTTAGGCCCTAGATGAAAGGAATTTCAGCGCTGATAGCAGGTTGGAGAATGGAAGGCTACATGACAGCTACTTAATCAGTGAGCATAAAGACAAAGGGGCCATGGTTTCAATGTAAAATTGGGCCATTGTTTTAAAAGTGGCATTTAGATAGGGATGGAGTATGTCGATCATGAGCAGATAAAGGGAAAGGCAGACTAAACATAAGACATTTCCCATGAGCATTCTCCCTGATAGCTGGACTCCTGCTATACTCATCTTACTAAGGAAGCCAGAAATAGGGCCTTGGCTAAAAGGGATATATTCTACCAAGTAATACAGCATTTGGAATCGGACTTGGCACGGCCTGCAAATGGCACTTTAAAGAGACATGATTATTTTGGAAAGTTACTTAAAGAGATGATCTAGGAACAGGCCTTGTTGTTATCCCCATTTCACAAGTAGGGAAAATGAGGCAGAGAGAGATTAAGAACCTGCTCCAAAGCCTGTTGGAGTCTTTGCATTGACTCCAGTGGGTTTGGATCAGGCTTTATGTGACTTGTGTAAAGTCACCCAAGAAGTCTTGCAGACATGGGAATACATCCCAGATCTCCTTGACCCCAGGCTGGTGCCACAAGTAACTCTCCTCCTTCCAATTAGAAAATCTTAAAAACGTCTTCCTTTTTCACCTGTTCCAGGACCTTTAACCCATCACCTGTGGAGTAGATGAAGAGATAAAAGCTTTGGTTCGTCATAAGATGAAATATACAACTGTCCTCTTCCTGGTGTCTATTTTCTTCTCCACCCTCCTAGGGGACATGGTGGGAACAGATGAGAATTGCCCTCTGCTGGGTTTTTTTAAATTATTCTTACCCTAACCCATAGACATTATAATCTGAGGGAGGATTAATTGGCCAGGTCCCACTAGGTACCTACAGGGCCAGGTTCTCAGCTGCAGCCAAGCAGCACACTGTGCAGGTCCAGAGGGAGGTGCAAAGATCCCTGTTTAAATCCCTGAATCCCAGGCTGGCTGTGTGCAGTCCCAGTCATAAGTCCCAGCAGCCTGAAGGCTGCTCTAAATTATGCTGGCTCCCAACAGACCCAAAGAGTCAGAATAACAAGCTGGGGATCAAGATTTGCGGGAAGCTCCAGTCACGCCCCCTTTGCTCCATCAATGCTTCCGACTCTGGCATCTGGAAATGAAATAGTTTAGGAGTCCCTATGCAACCCCATGCACTGGCATAATCCTCCCTGGGGCCAATTCTGCTGGCTTTACAGTGTATGTGTTTTATCATCTCTCATGAGGAGGAAGTAGTTTTAATTTGCAGAACCTAAAGCAGGGGTGGATAAACTACAGCCTGCGGGCCACATCCGGCCCACCAGCCGATTTAATCTGGCCCTCGAACTCCTGCTGGGGAGCAGGGTCTGGGGCTTTCCCCGCTCCAGCCAGGGAGCAGGGTCGGGGGCTGCTCCGTGTGCACGTGCCACGGATCTGGCAGCTCCCAGAAGCAACGGCATGTCCCCCATCTGGCTCCTATGCATAGGAGCAGCCAGGGGGCTCCACACACTGTCTCCACCCATAGCGCCGCCCCTGCAGCTCCCATTGGCTGGAAACTGTGGCCAATGGGAGCTGTAGGGGCTGTGCCTGCAGACGGGGCAGCGTGCAGAGCCACCTGGCCGCAGCTCCGCGTAGGAGCCGGATGGGACACATGACGCTGTTTCAGGGAGCTGCTTGAGGTAAGTGCCACCCGGAGTCTGCACCCCTGAGCCCCCCCCCATGCCCCAACCCCCTACCCCAGCCCTGATCTTGCTCCCACCCTCCGAACCCCTCGGTCCCAGCATGGAGCACCCTCCAACACCCCAAACCCCTCATCCCCAGCCCCACCCCAGAGCCTGCACCCCCAGCCGGAGCCCTCCCCCGCCCACAGTGTCCCAATCCCCTGCCCCAGCCTGGAGCCCCCTCTCCCAATTCAAACCCCTTGGTCCCAGCCTGGAGCACCCTCCTACACCCCAAACCCCTCATCCCCAGCCCCACCCCAGAGCCTGCACTTCCAGCTGTAGCCCTCACTCCCCCCCCTCCGCACCCCAACCCCATGCCCTAGCTTAGAGCCCCCTCCTGCACCCTGAACTCCTCATTAATGGCCCCACCCGAGAGCCCACACCACCAGCCAGAGCCCCCACCCCCTCCTGCACCCCAACCCCAAATTCATGGCCCGCCATACAATTTGCATACCCAGATCTGGCCCTTGGGCCCAAAAGTGTGCCCACCCCTGACCTAAAGTCGTCAGCAAAAGTTTAAACTCTCCTGTGTCAGGCCATAGATTAACCATTAATTGCCTGGAATTAGGCAAAAGCTTCCCCCGCATGCCCCGGTACGTTACTGCATAATTGTTGATTACTGGGGTTTTGTATCTTTCTCTGAAGCACCCATTCCCGGCTGCTTTCAGAAGCCGGATACTGTTGGCCTGATATACCTTGGCAATTCCTTCCTTCCTATGTGGAAGCTCATCTGCTACTTTTCCTTCTGAGATTCCTCCAAATCTTTTAAGCAAAGAAGGCCAGAGACAGTCCATCCACTGTAGATCATCCATCATTTTACAATAAAAAATTTCAAACCATTCGCCCCCTTGATCTGTTATTGTAAGCAGATGACTGGAGTCTGTACTATGCCTTTCAGCTATGCACTGCTGTTCGTGCAGCCTGGACAGGTTGTGGAGAATTAGAGGTGAGGAGGTGAACAGGAGGGGAAAAAGAAGGATTGTAAAGCAGCTGCTTCATGAGTCAAGCTGGCGTTCCAATGGAAAACCACCTTTCCATACTTTGTCTGCTGCTTTTAATTATACAGGGGTTTCCACTGGGGAACCCATTACTACTGTTTAATATGTTTCACCTCAGGCAAGGTCACTCCTCCATCTTTGTCCCGTTTCGCTCATTCCCAGCGATCATCACAAGCTGTTTGCATCCATCTTTTCTGAAGATGCCTTGCCCCTGCCTTGTGCATCTGTTGCCTTGTTGCTTTTGTTACAGCTAACAGATGTTCTTCTCCTACAAAGTCTAGGCGTGAGAGGAATCCTAAGTACAGGTGGTCCCGATCTGCACAGTTCACATGAGGGTCTAAATGGTCCCAAATGTCAGTTGTATTTGGAGCTGCAATTTGGATCCAAGCCCATCTGTAGTTATGACAGTGGATCAAAGTTGCAGATCCAAATACTACTAAAATATAGTTAGGATTTACAATACTGATGTGAAGCTTCAGAGGGGTGGCCGTGTTAGTCTGGATCTGTAAAAGCGGCAAAGAGTCCTGTGGCACCTTATACGCTAAGAGAGGTATTGGAGCATGAGCTTTCATGGGTGAATACCCACTTCGTTGGATGCAACAAATACTGATGTGTTTTATGCAGGTAGTTAGGCCCTGATTCGGTAAAGACTTAAACACAGGCTTAACCTCTATGCCAGTATTCTTTCTTTGTCATGTGAAATATCTCAGTTGGCCTCCTTTCTTTTCCAGTGGTTATTCTCCTATTTGGATGATGTGTTCAAAATAACCCAGAACGTCCCATGTTCTATATTCCTGCAGATCCTTTGCCTCCAGATGCCCCTAAGAACCTCAGACAGGGCAACTTTACTGTTGGTCCCGATGGCTCTCTCAGTGTCGTCATTAACTGGGATGCCCCTCCCAAAGGAACTTGGAAATCCACCATTACAAAATTTACTGGAGCCTACGGGTACCAAGGAAACCCATGATGGCAGCCAGGAAGGATAAGTGGAAAATGACAGGAGTGCATGTGATATTGTTGCATGTATTGCCTTCTTTGTTTTGTCTCAGGAATGCTAAACAGGCATAAGTAGGGGTAGCGTTACCGTAGTAGAGTTAAGGTTCAAGAAAGGAAACTATCTCCAGTGGGAGAAGAGAGAGCACATGCATTTAATATTAATGTAGAATTGGTTCCTTACATCCCTTATGCTCAGTTGAGATCCTTGGATTGTCTTTATGCTGAGATTGTATTTGAATGGGAGAGGGGCAGGGACTTCTCATTTCAGGGAGTAAAAGGACTGATCCAGGTTCTCTGGATGCTGAAAGCATCCTGCTCTGTCAGGTAGACGGATTATATTTTTAGCTGGTCTAAGGAATCAGCTACAGAGCTACCATGGATGGGAAGCCCAGGTTTTCTGTAGCATCCTGCCCTGATGATTCACAGCCTATCAGAACTTAAATTCACATCTGCTTGATTTCCTGCCTTGACTCTGTTGACTCCCAGCAGCACCATCACCCCTGCCCCGCCCCCGGCCCCCAGCAGCAGTAAAGTTTGGTGCATGCCTGCACTGGTGAAGAATCACATCTGCTGTGGCTCGTGTTTGCATCATTTCCTGGCCGGTGACCCAGTCAGTCCTCCTGTAGATTGGGTTACTCGAACCAAGAATTCCTTCCCTGGGGATGTCTCCCAGAGTCCCTTGGTGGCAGTCATTCTAGCTCTGCCTTTGGGTACATCTATGCCTGTTTGTGCCATTTCCTTCTGACTGTTTGTTCTCTTTCCCCAGTTCGGTTGTATCTGGCTAGTTTTAATATACATTTTTTGTTTGTTTGGTCCCTGCACTATCACAGATACGGTACTGGGAAATAGACGCTTAAAAATAAACCTACCTGTGCCATCAAAACAGCACCATCAAGCCCCTTTGCTTTCCCCTTCCTTACCCGATCCCTATTCGTGGTCTGGTGTCACTAAACTGTAGTAAGAGCGCAAACTCCTTGTCTTTCTACAGGTCTACAAAGTGCTATGTGTCTTATGGCACCATAGAAATAAAAAGCACAGTTATTCAGAGGCGGAGAGATCTATACGAAAATTACACACATGAGCATAACCAGGAGGGTAGGTGCTAACCAATCATGCAGCCTAGAAGATGTTTCGCGTTTTTAATGATAACTAGATGTAAGCAGAGTCAGGATGAGCTCTACCCTGACATCTGGTGGCGAGTCATGGTGGGTTGTGGAAAAGAACTTCAGGGCTGATCTCATTTGCAAAGGCACACCCACCCTGCCTAGATGGTCACTTTGGCTGCTGTAGGAGCCCCAGTTTCTCTGTTATTGGGGCAGGAATAAACTGTTATTATCCTGATTATGTGAATCAAGGACTGTGGAACTGTACTCGGCCTTTTGTTATGCTGGAGGGACTCACCATCAACTAAGCAGCACTTGCTAGGCAAGGGTCATGGGTTCCAAAACCAAGTGAATGGAGAGAGGCTGGGGACAGGTATTAATACTTGGTGGCATGGGTTTCCCTGGTGAGGGCCTTATATGCTAATTGTACTTCCTCCTCTCTCTACTGTGGTATATCAGAGCTAATTTTGATTCCATTGGGAATCTAGTTACAGGCTGTTGAGCTGAATTCACTTTGGGCTAATGGTGTACTAGCACTTAGGCTCCCCTACTACAAGCTGAAATCACAAAAGAGCTAAACTTACTAAGAGCTTTGAAATCACTGAGTGTTGTGTTAAGTAGTGCGGGAGCCTGAAGATATATGGCGGAGCAGTTTGCGGGATGGCGAGCAGAGCGGCTGGTGGAGCAGAGCAGTTTGTTGGATGCCTGGAGCAGCTCATGGGGGCAGCTGGCAGAGTGGAGCCCCATGGAGAGGTGGGGCAATCAGCTTTGGACCACATAAGGTGCCCCTTAACTCCCCCTCCCCCATCTCCACCCAGGTTGGGAGGTAAAACTCTACAGATAAACATTTGAACTCTGGGGCTGCCCTGACCAGGGACAGAGACTTTTGGGTCGTTGGACTTTGGGTGACTTTTGGGTTGCTGGACTCAAGAACCAAAGGGAAAGGATATGCCCCAATTTGCTTGGGGTGGGTTTTTTGCTCATGGGTTGTGTTATGAATCCTGTTGGCGGTGTTTCCCCAACATAATGCCACATTTTTTCTCTCTGTTATTAAAAGGCTTTTTGCTACACTCAGACTCTGTGCTTGCGAGAGGGGAAGTTTTGCCTCTTGGAGGCACCCAGCGGGCGTGGTATATATTTGTCCCGGGTCACTGGGTGGGGGCTCGAGCCGGTTTTGCATTGTGTTATTGGAATGGAACCCCTATATACTGAACCCGGCCCTTGTTGCTGCCAACTCTGACGGGCAGAAGGGTTACATATATATAGACAGATATTTTAAGATCCTAAATACTTGGTATCCTTTGTTCCAGGTGAAGTCTGAAATAGAACCGAGGGGACTCCAGGCCAACACAGAGTATCTGGTGGAGGTACAGGCTGTAGCTTTCTGGGCACAGAAATGTCTGGAGAGTGCAAAGTCTCAGCTACTGTTAAATTCACCCCCACTGGGTACATCATCAGCCCTTGGTGAATTTTGGTTCCAGCTTTGTTGGTCATTTTACTGTCTGTGAATTTTCTCCCTCTTGGTGTGAAGATTCCCTTGAAGACTCTGACTTGCAGACTACCCTGAATTAGTAGGGAAATTCAGTGTTTTGCTCTCTCTGCTTCTTTTACTGCTGCCCTCTTATCTGCCCCAACTCCTCTGCTTCCCCATTCTAATGTTCCATGCCTATGTGGAATGAATTTGGTGCTTCTCTGTCCAGTTCCAATTAGATGAAGGTGCATGTCACACAGCCACCACCATAATTATCCCTGGCTGAAACCAGTAACAATGGATTGCCATGCTCCAGTGCCCGTCAGATTTGAGGGCTCTTTCAGTGCCAACACAGACCGCTGTCCATCCTCAGTAGCCCCTTTGTGGATTGATTACAGCCCTTTTCAAGCCACAACCTAGTGATCTGAAGTGCCTGCAGACCAGTTAAGTCTCCTTGTTTTCTCTTCCTCTCCAAAGGAACAGAGTCTTTGGATGAAAATCTTGGTTGGGAGTTTTGCCATTGATTTCATCCTTTCTCGTTTCCCAGGATGGTCAGTCACCACTTGTTCCCCCTAAATATCAACAGTCCAGAACAAATTATAGTTACGCTAAAAATATTGTTATGATTAAAGTAATATAACATAAAAATCTAAGCAAAACATTTACACTTCATCTCATCTAGGTGCAAACTAGAGTGGTAAGTGGTAGGGCTGGGTTACTAAGTGTAAAGGATGACAGCCCTGACCTTTATATGTTAGAAGAAGTCCATAGACTTTTTTATGTGGCATTCAGAGCTTGAAGCTGCAGGAAGTACAGTGTTGGTACATTCACCCTGGGGGTAGGTGATACCCAGAGCAGAGTATGTGAAAGGAGCAGCTGTTAGGAGATCGCACAAGGCAGTATGAGGAGCATCAGTGGACCATGACAAAGAATTTCTACCTCATTATGCCCTGCAAAATGACTGGTTTCTATTCACCACACGCTGATCAAGGTCCCCACCTTTGCTGCTGGATGCTGTGCATTCATTACAGAGTTGGCAGGAGGGATTGGCCTATTCCTGTACACACCGCAAAAGAAGAAATCCTTTGGCTGACCATCTGTCAGAGTGCAGATCTTGTATGCCGTGTGGATGCTGGATGTGTATTGTAGATGTGCCCTTTGCTGCACCATCTTTCTTCATGAGAGATTACTGGGAAAGCAGATTTTATACAGCTATTCCTGCAACTCCGTTAATCATGCCCTTTGAACGTTATCACTGCTGGGTTAGCAACAATATCACTCTTGTACTCTGCATTATAAAAGGAAAAAGTGCAGCTCAGCAATCTCCTTGTTCTCTGTATATTTTCCACCTCCTTTTAAGGGTTTAAATGAATGGAATGCTGATGAACAGCAACCTGGTGACGACGTTCACGCTGATATTTAATACCGCAGACACACACTCGACTTTATGTACCCTGAGCATCTTGCCCATTGTAGGCCTTGCAGAATGGGGTGTTCTGGATGAGCCAAGTCGAAAAGATCTCGGAGGAAAGCCCAACACCAATAAACTGGCATCCTCTGTTATTTCACAGGATAGATAGAGGCATGGGTCGTAGTAGTGCACCTTTCCTCACCCTGTTTTTCCAGGCTGCCACTGGGACAGAGGGTGACGACCTGTAGGGATGTCAAGGTAGCTCAGTCTCCATGTGCCTGTCCATCAATAGCCCAGTCCTGTTCCTATTGAAGGCAACAGCAAAAAGCTATTATTGGCTTTGGTGGGAACAGGGCTGGGCCCTTAGACTTTAGCTTTGCTACAATGCCAGCAAATGCATGGGATGTGTCCACCTGTCCAGTAGAAATTAGGCTGACACCCCCTCCCCCAACTCATTTCACGTAGCCATCAGACAGCAACAGCCTCAGTCACTGCCAATCTGGTGTGAAGTTGCACTCCATATGTTTTATGGAAATATGCTAATGACGGTGAAAATAATGTAACTGGAATATGCTTCATGCAAAAAGTCTCTTGTAAGGTATCATTACAAAGTTTATAAGCTACTGAGTGTGTTCCTTCTATTTGTATAAATGTATCAGTCTTGTATCTAAAACTAGAAATATGAAGTATAACTCTGAAGTCCTATTGTAATGATGCAAAGTGTGGGCCATTAATGGTGGTTTAGAATCTCGATGGCTCCCATTGACCAGAACAATTGACGGTAGATGGCTCTGTTTACCTGCAAGCCTGCACTGCATGTGTGTGGGCCAGTCCTGGAAGAATGGAGCGGGACTCACAGAACATGTGAATGTGTCACATGATACTGGAATCCATCTTTAACCTGGTGCTTTTCCATTTAGAAGGAGGGGTGGGAACCCAGAGAGAGACAAAGGATTCCCGCCTTGTGCCAAAGCTATTAAAGGGGGTGGAAAAGAACAAAGGCAGCCAGTCATGAGAAATCCCCTAGTTACCACCTTAGCTGGAACTAACAAGAACTGAACCAGGGGAAAGGATTGGGCCCAGACTAGGAAGGAGTTTAGTCTGTGAAAGAAGCTTATTGGAACATCTCTAAGGGTGAGACTTACCTGTATTCAGTTTCTTAATGTATCAGGCTTAGACTTGCGTGTTTTGTTTTATTTTTGCTTGGTAACTTACTTTGTTCTGTCTGTTACTACTTAAAACCACTTAAATCCTACTTTTTATACTTAATAAAATCACTTTTGTTTATTAATTAACCCAGAGTAAGTGACTAATACTTGGGGGAGCAAACAGCTGTGTATATCTCTCTATCAGTGTTATAGAGGGCGGACAATTTATGAGTTTACCCAGTATAAGCTTTATACAGAGTAAAATAGATTTATTTGGGGTTTTGATCCCATTGGGTGCTGGAGACAGGAGTACTTGCTGAGCTGTTTTCAGTTAAGTCTGCAGCTTTGGGGGCATGGTTCACACCCTGGGTCTGTGTTGCAGCCAGTTAGCGTGTCTGGCTCAACAAGAAGGGTTCTGGAGTTCCAAGTTGGCAAAGAAAACAGGCTCAGAGGTAGTTTCGGGACATCAGGTGACAGTCCCAAGGGGGTCTCTGTGACCGAACCCATCACACCTGGGCCAAACTGAAACCAGTGACCTGGATTAAAAGACTCTATGTCTCATTACCAGCCAGTCCCCAATCATACAATCTACACTAGGATGTTTTTCAGTTTGTTCTAATGTTAAGGTCTTTAGCCAGCCATTGTGCTGCGACTGTTCAGACTCTGTGGTATCTTTGAGCGCAAGTTTAATTTTTTTTACCTTATTCTACATCCTGTAGTTTATGATGACCAAATCATAGGTTTCTTTAGACTCTACACATTGATTTGAGTGTATATATATCAATACATTTTAGAAGAAACCTTTCCATGATGATGTTCCTGGAGATTATTTTTTATATTTACTAATATTTATGTAAGGTTGGAAGTCTGATATTATTGTGTTTTATTCATACTGCTTTGACTATTAATATAGCTATAATGCCTGACCCTGTAAACCCAAACACATGTGCATAGTTCCACTGAATTCGGTGGGGCTACTGGCACGAGTGAAGTCTAGTCATGTGAATAAAAATTTCCACCACCACTTTCCAGAACTATGGGGTCAGTCCTACAAAATGCTGATTTGCCTGCTGGGAGGTGCTGAGCACCTTCATCTCTCACTGAAGTTGATGGGCATTAACATAAATCAGTATTTCTAGGAGGTGCTCAGCACCTTCCAGGATCAGACCCTTACATCTCCTGTTACAATTTTACAGCCGGCTGTTACTATAAATATGTGATATCTCCATATTTTTGCGTTCAGATTTGAGGTCTGACCCACTCAGTGGCACTGCGGAGGTATCTAATGAATTGCCAGCATCCCATAAAGTACGCCGCTTAAGACTAGAAGCAGCAGCCCCTTATTATTATGATTGTCAGTTGCAAGTGGAAGTGCAGTGGAAGAAAGGAAAAGGTAATGTAACACAGGAATGAAATAGCGTACAATCCATGTATTATGAAATTGTAACGCCGTGAGTAGTAAGTGGACTCATCTGAAGTTTGAAAATGAGGATACCTTGATGTTTAAAAGAGAAGGTCATTCGGCTTCTGGCAGCAGGGACAGAGCCTGTAATGTTTGATGTAAGAACTGCATTCTTGGCTAAGGGAGTAATAGGTTGTACCATTGCGATCTTATCCCGTGAAATAAGTCTGATCAGTAAGTGGGCCCTGATTAATCAAAGCACTTAAACACATGCTTAAGTCCATCACTACTCAGCAAAGTACTTCAGCATGGACTTAACTTTAAGCCCATGCTGAAGTCCCTTTAACTTCAGTTCTTGCTTAAGTGCATTGTTAAGTCAAGGCCGTAGACATCAGCTTAAAATGTATTTGTTGCTTTTGAAATCGTTTGGGTCTGTAATGAAAGTTTCCTGTGTTGTGCTATGGAATAATATTTTTGTTTGACCAGCTAATGGTTAAGGGCTCCTTGCTCTGCTAGTGCAGAGGGGGAGCTGGTGGGCCCAGCAGAAGAGCACTTTCAGCTGAGTCCTCCATTGTGGACCCAAGATCCACAGAATCTGGTTCATGACTCCTTATAGGTCCTCAGGCTCTGCATTATTGGCAGCCCACACACTCTGCCTTCCCGTTAGGATGACCAGATGTCCCAATTTTATAGGGACACTCCCAATATTTGGGGTTTTGTCTTAGATAGGCACCTATTGCCCCCCACCCCCGTCGTGATTTTTCACACTTGCTATCTGATTATTCTACTTCCCGCCCTCCAGCTGGCCTCTCCACCAGAGGGACTGGCGTGGGGGCTGGGGAGTAGGATGTGTTTATCTTGAGTTCTTTGCGAAATCAAATTCAGAGGGCCAAATTCTGCTCCTTGTTACACCAAATAAATCCAGAGTAGCTCCATTAACTTCAGTAGAGCTGTGTAGGATTTAACCCATTGTAAATAAGAACAGTAAAGTGGGAAGAATATTGGAATTTCCATCCCATAGGAAATTCTGCTATTTCAAAATTGGTTGTCATCCCGAATTGGGACAAAAATTTGGCATATTGGATTTTTTTGAAGGACAGAAAATTCCAAAAGAATTTGATTTGGAAATGTCGAAAGGCTACATTTCAGCTCAGCGTAGCATTGAACTGTGACTGCCTGAGCTGCCACAGTGCCTCGTGGGAGTTGTAATACTGGTGTTTCAAGCCACAATTCTCCATGAACTGGGCTCTCAGGCTGTACTATATCTTTAATAGTGCTCCTTGGTGATGGAATTCCCATAATGCACTGTGGTAGTTCAGCTAGAGAGGAGACTGGTGCATCATGGGAGAGGAGAAGGAAGGCATGAGACAACTGAATTACAACTCCCATGAGGCCCCACAGTGGCTCAGGCAGATGCAGATTAATGTTGAACTGGCCAGAAATGAAATGTTTCAATTTGACAAACCAAAATCTTTCAGTTTGGCTTTTCCTGATCCAGAATTAAATATTTTGTTGCAATTTTCCCAATGGAAAAACCAAAAAACGTTGGCAATGCTAAAATTTTTCACTGGAAAATTTCAGTTATCAAAACGACATTTTCCGTCTAAAAAACCAGTTTGACAGAAAATTCCCAACCAGCTTTAGAGAATGAGGTTTTCCCCTAAAGGTAAAATCCGGCTGCATTGAAGTCAAGGGGACTGTTTTCAGAGTAACAGCCGTGTTAGTCTGTATTCGCAAAAAGAAAAGGAGTACTTGTGGCTCCTTAGAGACTAACCAATTTATTTGAGCATAAGCTTTCATGAGCTACAGCTCACTTCATCAGATGCATACTGTGGAAAATACAGAAGATGTTTTTATACACACAAACCATGAAAAAATGGGTGTTTATCACTATAAAAGGTTTTCTCTCCCCCCACTCTACTCTCCTCCTGGTAATAGCTTATCTAAAGTGATCACTCTCCTTACAATGTGTATGATAATCAAGGTGGGCCACTGATTTTAGTCGGACCAGGATTTCATCCATGGAGTCCTTTCTTTTGCAGCAAGAGGGAATTAGGTGGGCCTATATCTGGAGGTACCAGTGCATCCTTAAAGCCAATGGCCCATTTAAAAAAGGGGCAGTTATGTATCCCATCACTTCACCAGAGGTGCGGTTCCACCAAGAGTAACATGTTTTTGGTTTTTATTCCAGAGAGCCACAAAGAGTCGAGCACATACTTGTTAAAGTGGAAACCAATAGTATGTGTTGCCAACCGTACAGCAGAAGAAGAAAAGGCAGCCGTTCAGGTAAGTCCTGGACTCCACTGTGCTGTGTTTAAAAGCATCACTGTGAACTGTTTATGTGAAGGGGAATCAGTGCTGAATGCTGTAGGTGCCAGGTGCAGTCCTTACTTCTATTTTAGGAGCTGTGCTGTATATCATAGCATCTCTGTTCATTTGGCCTCAGTGCACAGCATGATTCACCTGCTGGAGAGGCTTCCTGTCAGTACAGAAGCAGCAGATTTTATTAACCGCCAGAGAGTCCAATTTGGGAACAGACATTCAATCCCATGCTGCGGGCAGATTATTAACAATCTCCTATGAGCAGGGAGCAATTCCTTGTGTTGCTAGGTCAGGGACTGACCCTGAGCTAGCAATTTTACCCGGGACAAAGTGATATGAGAGAGAAGAATAGCCAGAGAGAGAAGAGAAATAACAAGAGTAGGGGTAGAGGGAAATAACATTTCTTTTCGGTGAAAGCTTTTTTCCCCTAAGACATCTTGATCTACAGAGCTTCGGAATACGTGTTGCTAAGTTTTTTCAGAATTCTTTTATTAACAAAATTAAATAAAAATACAGATGGGTCTGGACCAGAATCCTGGATCTAAACTAGGGCTGTCAAGAGATTAAAAAAATTAATTGCAATTAATCACACTGTTAAACAATAATAGAATGCGATTTATTTAAATATTTTTGGATGTTTTCTACATTTTCAAATATATTTATTTCAATTACCACATAGAATACAAAGTGTACAGTTCTCACTTTATATTATTATTTTTATTACAAATATTTGCACAGTAAAAAACAAAAGAAATTGTATTTTTCAATTCACCTATTACAAATAATGTAGTGCAATCTCTTTATCATGAAAGTTGAAATTACAAATGTAGAATTCTGTACAAAAAATAACTGCACTCAAAAGTAAAAAAATGTAAAACTTTAGCGCCTACAAGTCCACTCAGTCCTACCTCTTGTTCAGCCAATTACTAAGAGAAACAAGTTTCTTTACATTTGCAGGAGATAATGCTGCCCGCTTCTTCTTTACAATGTCACCTGAAAGTGACAACAAGTGTTTGCATGGCACTGATGTAGCCAGCGTTGCAAGATATTTACATGCCAGATGTGCTAAAGATTCATATGTCCCTTCATGCTTCAACCACCATTCCAGAGGACATGCTTCCATGCTGATGACAGGTTTTGCTCAATAACAATCCAAAGCAATGCGGACTGATGCATGTTGATTTTCATCATCTGAGTCAGATGCCACCAGCAGAAGGTTGATTTTCTTTTTTGGAGGTTCAGTTCTGTAGTTTATGCACTGGAGTTTTGCTCTTTTAAGACTTCTGAAAGCATGCTCCACACCTCATCCCTCTCAGATTTTGGAAGGCACTTCAGATTCTTAAACCTTGGGTTGAGTGCTGTAGCTATTTTTAGAAATCTCACATTGGTACCTTCTTTACGTTTTGTAAAAGCTGCTGTGAAAGTGTTCTTAAAACGAACAACATGTGCTGGGTCATCTTCCGAGACTGCTATAACATGAAATATATGGCAGAATGCTGGTAAAACAGAGCAGGAGACATACAATTCTTCCCCAAGGAGTTCAGTCACACATTGAATTAACCCCTTTTTCTTTTTTAATGAGCATCATCAGCATGGAAGCGTGTCCTTGGGAATGGTGGCCAAAGCATGAAGAGGTATACGAATGTTTAGCATATCTGGCACGTAAATACCTTGCAACACCGGCTACAACAGTGCCATACAAAAGCCTCCTCTCACTTTCAGGTGACATTGTAAATAAGAACCGGGCAGCATTATCGACTGTAAATGTAAACAAACTTGTTTGTCTGAGCGATTGGCTGAACAAGAAGTAGGGCTGAGTGGACTTGTAGGCTCTAAAGTTTTACACTGTTTTGTTTTTGAGTGCAGTTATGTAACCAAAAAAAAAAAAAATCTGCATTTGTAAGTTACACTTTCATGATAAAAGAGCTTGCACTTCAGTACTTGTATGAGGTGAATTGAAAAATACTATTTCTTTTGTTTATCATTTTTACAGTGCAAATATTTACAATAAAAATAATAATATAAAGTGAGCACTGTGCACTTTGTATTCTGTGTTGTAACTGAAATGAATATATTTGATAATATATTTGAAAATCCTCAGATGGTATAAATAGGCATAGCTTAAATTAATGAAGCCACTCAAGTTTACACAAAGGATCTGCCCCATAATCTGGACATTGCAAACCTTAATGTGTCGTTGCTACAGGAATCCTCTCCAAAGGGCAAAACTATTCTCCTCTCCACAGAATGCTGCCAATGCAGGTTCCTTGGACTGCATCCTCCTAGGTACTATCTGTGCTGACTTCAGAGTTGTGTTTGAGCATCTTTCTCAATGACTCTGTGTTGTAATATAGAATGGGGAGAGCCAAGCAATACTTTGAAAAACTCTGTGCTGGGCCAGGCTAAAACACTGCTTTAGAGAAAGGGTTTTAACATGATCTGCTCCATCCATATGCTAGCTGGCCAGACAGTTCTAAACTGGCTGCTCAAGAATCCTGTTTTTAATGTGATTTTTAAACACAGCCGTGAAGCTAGTCTACATGGGGCTTGGCTGCTTTCCAGCCACCCTGACAGTCTGCTGGGAGAGATAATAAAAGCAATTGATAGCAAGCTTGTTAAAAAGGTTCAATAATACATTATAGAAGCTGAAAAGTAATTCTAACAAGCTTTCTTGCCACATTCTTCAACACGGTGCTGGCTGCTCCCCACTGCACTCCAGCCTTCTACAAATTAATGCATGCAACCTTTTCCTCCTAGTTGGCAGCAAGGCAGAGACTGTGATCAGTTATTCCCTTTGGATGGAGCAAAAAGAATTGCTGGAATATTTCTTAGACCATCAGGACATTAATGTCTGAATTTAATGCACAGGGCTTACGGCTTCCCTGGGCAATGGAGATGTGGCTGGTTTTGAAACAGCTTTTAGTTTGACAAAGTCTGTCGCCCCATTGAAAAAAGCTGTGTTGAGTGATGGTTCATGCATATTTTCTTCAATTGTCTACGAATTAGAATGAGGAGACCTATGGATTGTCTCCCATAGGTTTCTATCCTACCTGCTGTAAGCAGTGTCCAGCTATTTCCAGACACACACAAAGGAAAGTAACCTGCATTTGTTACATGTGGGCAGAACTCCTGTGTGTAAATTTCCTCTTGAGCAGCTATTGAAAGAAGAAGCTAGAAGCAGGTGGGACTTGACCCTACAGTTCATGGCAGCAGCTGTGCCGGTTTGCAGTCAGGCTCAGTTACACCAGAGAACACTGGAAAGTATAAGAGCAATTTAAAAATATCTCTATAAAATGTTATAGCATCAAAATGGGCAGGCAAGGGACCAGCCGTGGCTGGAAGTCCAGAATTCTGTCCCAGTGCTGAGGGCTGGATGCGGTTATCTTTTGTTTTTAATAGGGCTGTCGATTAATTGCAGTTAATTCGCCTGATGAACTCAAAAAATGAATCGTCATTAAAAAAATTAATCGCGATTAGTCACCCTGTTAAACAATGGAAAGCCAATTGAAATGTATCATATATATTTTTGGATCTTTTTCTACATTTGCAAATATATCAATTTCAATTACAACACAGAATACAAAGTGCACAGTGCTCACTTTATATTATTTTTTATTACAATATTTGCACTGTAAAAATGATAAACAAAAGAAATAGTAAAAAGAAAAGGAGTACTTGTGGCACCTTAGAGACTAACCAATTTATTTGAGCATGAGCTTTCGTGAGCTATAGCTCACGAAAGCTCATGCTCAAATAAATTGGTTAGTCTCTAAGGTGCCACAAGTACTCCTTTTCTTTTTGCGAATACAGACTAACACGGCTGTTCCTCTGAAAAGAAATAGTATTTTTCAATTCACCTCATACAAGTACTGTAGTGCAATCTCTTTATCATGAAAGTGCAACTTACAAATGTAGTTTTTTTTTTGTTACATAACTGCACTCAAAAACAAACAATGTAAAACTTTAGAGCTTACAAGTCCACCCAGTCCTATTTCTTGTTCAGCCAATTGCTCAGACAAACAAGTTTTTCTACATTTGCAAGAGATAATGCTGCCCGCTTCTTCTTTACAATGTCACCTGAAAGTGAGAACAGGTGTTCTCATGGCACTGTTATAGCCAGCATCGCAAGATATTTACGTGCCAGATGCACTAAAGATTCATATGCCTCTTCTTGCTTTGGCCATCGTTCCAGAGGACATGATTCCATGCTGATGACACTTGTTAAAAAATAATGTGTTAATTAAATTTGTGACTGAACTCCTTGTGGGAGAATTGTACATCTCCTGCTCTGTTTTACCCACATTCTGCCATATATTTCATGTTATAGCAGTCTCGGATGATGACCCAGCACATGTTGTTTGTTTTAAGAACACTTTCACTGCAAGTTTGACAAAATACAAAGAAGATACCTGTGACGGGTTTGGGCCCTTTGGGGTGTCACCTGATGTGCTGGGGTGCCACTGAGTCAGCCTATTCTGCCCGCCTGGGTCCCCTTTACCTTGGCTTGCTGGGTCAGGCTCACAAGCCTCTTCTAGCCAAGCACAGAGGCAGGGCCACACCCAGCTGCACAGAGAGACAGACATCCACTCTGGAAAGATTCAGCCTTAGGGGCTTGCCCCAGCACTCTGGTGCCCACTCCTTTTAAGGGATACAAACCCAAAGGTTTTATGAAATTTTCCCCCTCCCTCAATGTGGAGGGAGATATGCACAACTTTTCCCCCTCTCCCCGTTAGAAATGACATAAACTGGCTTATATTATAAACAAGGAATAAGTTTATTAACTACAAAAGGTGAATTTTAAGTGAATATAAGAGATAGAACAAAGCAGATTCCTGACCAAATAAAGCAAAATGCGCAAGCTAAGCTCAATATACTTAAGAAACAGGTTACAAAATGTAATTTCTTACCCTAAATATTATTGTAGGCAGGTTGCAAAGTTTCCGTAGTTCAGAGTTCCAGTTATATTTCTTTTCAGACTGGACCCCTTTTTCAGTCTGGACTCCCCCCACCCCGCCTTCCCTTCAGGTGGCTTTAGCAGTCTTTCTTCTTGGGCAGACAGGCCATGGAGAGGAGGAGTCCCGTTTGCCTTCCCCCCACCGTTAAATAGGATTTACATAAGGCAGGAATCCTTTGGTTCCCAAACTTGACCCCACTTCCTTTCCTGTGGAAAGTTACAAGAAGTCCCAGGTAATGTTTAGTAATAGGTGACAAGCATAGGTGAGCATACGGGGTGTGTTGGGTGTGCCTAGGCACACCCTAATGCAGGGGTGGGCAAGCTTGTCCTGCCCAGCCCGCCTGAGCTCCCGGCCAGGGAGGCTTTCCCCGGCCCCACCCCTGCCTGCCCCCGGCTCCTCAGCGTGCCGTGTCCAGGAGCGGTCCTGAACAGCGCTGTGGCAGCATGGCTCCGGTGGGCCCTGAGCTCCTGCCGCTCGGAGCCACGCGTAAGGGGCGCCGCGTTGCCATTGGTCCCCCCGCCCCCTCCGAATACTATTCTAGAAAATTCTTTGACCTACATAAGCAGCTGCGTGAGGTGTGCCCAGCGCAGTGTCTACAGGTTTGTAATCTTTGTCCCATGTACTCTACTGAAATAGCATAACAAGCCCGTGGCTTTACGTTTTAATTCAATCGTATGATACCCCCTTTTAATTTTAAAATATGGATCAGTTCGTTGTTAAGATAAGAAAAAGAGCAGACAAGCTGTTCATGTGAAAGAGTCTTTTCAAAGCTAGCACACGTAAAAAACAAACTAAGAAGTACAATGTCTCAACAGCACCTCGACTCACTCATGATTTTGTATATTGAACAAGAATTGGCTTCGTCAGTTAATTACAATGATGTGATTGAGGAATTTAAGTCCATAACACCTGGTGAGCGACGTCTCATTCTCTAGGACAGGAAGATGAAGAAACCTCAATCTGTTTTGGTCAATTTGGGTTAGCTCATTATCTGGTTAAAGATAAAGATCTTGAAAATTGACTGTATTTTTGTATACGCCTGGTTATCACTCCAGCAAAAATTTAGTATTTTGTGTCTCCTTTTTTAAGTAAAGTTTAGTTGTTAATTTAAAAAAAATTAAGTTTAGTTAAGTTTTAGTTTCATTAGTTTGTTTGATGAATAAAAATAATGCCCTTTTTGATTGAGTATTCGATAAATGTTCGCCTTAAAATAAATAAATAAATAAATAAATAAATAGAATTCCCGGGGTGCACACCCTAATGAAATGTGCTGCGCACGCCTATGGTGACAAGACCACCTGACCTAGTCACAGCATCCATGAGTCAGTGACAGTATGGAGCGTCCAATGGAAGGCCAAGCCTTTTCACAGTCCATTGTCCTCGCTGATGGGCCGTCAGCCCTGTCTGGCTTTTCCATTGTTGTACCTGAAGTGTTAGCAGTGGGCATCCCCCAAAGTAGCATAGTTGAAATACAGATACATAGTCAATATTCCTAACTTCCGATACAGAAATGATGCAGGCGTACAAATTGGATAATCACAATCAGTAAATTATAACTTTTCCAATGATACCTTACAAGACGCATCTTGCATAAAGTACATTTCAGTTATGTCATATTCATATCATAAACATATTTTCATAAAGAATATGGAGTGAAACATCACAATACCAAAATGAAATTTCTAAAGATGGCTACAGCACTCGACCCAAGATTTAAGAATCTGAAGTGCCTTCCAAAATCTGAGAGGGACGAGGTGTGGCGCATGCTTTCAGAAGTCTGAAAAGAGCAACACACAGATGTGGAGACTACAGAACCCAAACCACCAAAAAGGAAAAGCAACCTTTGCTGGTCGCATCTGATTCAGATGATGAAAATGAACATACATCAATCCACACTGCTTTGGAACTTTATCAAGCAGAACCTGTCATCAGCATGGAAGCATGTCCTCTGGAATGGTGGCTGAAGCTTCAAGGGACATATGAATCTTTAGAGCATCTGGCATGTAAATATCTTGCGAAGCCAGCTACAACAGTGCCATGCAAACGCCTGTTCTCACTTTCAGGTGACATTGTAAACAAGAAGCAGGCAGCATTATCTTCTGCAAATGTGAACGAACTTGTTTGTCTGAGCGATTGGCTGAACAAGAAATAGGACTGATTGGACTTGTAGGCTCTAAAGTTTTACATTGTTTTATTTTTGAATGCAGGGGGTTTTTGTACATAATTCTACATTTGAAAGTTCAACTTTCATGATAAAGAGATTGCACTATAGTAGTTGTATGAGGTGAATTAAAATTTCTTTTGTTTTCTATGGTGCAAATATTTGTGATCAAAAATAAATATGAAGTGAGCACTGTACACTTTGTATTCTGAGTTGTAATTGAAATCAATATATTTGAAAATGTAGAAAACATCCAAAAATATTTAAATAAATGGTATTCTATTGTTTAACAGCGTGATTAATCGTGATTAATTTTTTTAATTGCATGACTGTGATACATTGTTTTAATTGCTTGACAGCCCTAGTTTTTAATATACATTCTATCCATGCTTTGACATTTTAGGAGTTTTTTCACATTGGGATGAGGGTGAATGTGTTGCAAATGGTTCAAGAAATCCCATTGCAAGCTGCAAAGTTAGACGCCTGGTCCTGCAAGGTGCTGAGCGCCCTCAATGCCTTTTGAGCTCAATGGAAGTTGAGGGCACTCAGCACTTGAAAGGATTTCAGTGAGTCGAGCCAAGTTTTATTTAGGGAACAATCGGGTTCACTTTTCTTATTTATACATTACCTAAAGCTCATCTGTAGATTTATATATCCATGTATTTATCTGGCCCTTATCATTGTACTGTCTGAGCATCCTGGAATCATTAATGGTTTTTATCCTCGCCACACCCCTGTAAGGTAGGGAAGGAATATCTCCATGTCACTGAGCACAGAATAGTTTAAGTGACTTGCACAAGATCACACAGGAAGTCTGTGGCTAAACCAGGAACTGAACTGGGCTGCCTGAGTCCTAGTCCCGTGCCCTGTCCAGAAGAGGCTTCCTTTTCCTAAAAATAGAATATAATCAGTATTTTAGCAAAAAAAATTAAAATAAAAAAGCTTCTATTAATTCATATCACGTGTGTTCTATAGCAATCAGTACTTAAATTCATCCTGAAGTACAGATGTCTGGATTTGTAATTTCTAGCTACAAGAAGTATGTTTATATAACATTGTTTTTCTCTCTGACTGTCCTGTGTAACATGGACAGCTTTACGACAATACCTGCTCCCCCATTTGTCCTGTTCTTTTAAACCAGGGCACCACCAGCTGCCTAGGAAGCTGATGTTGAAAGCCGAGAAGCTAAGTGCTGCTTTCAGGAGTGTGAATGGTTCCACTGAAGGAGAATTTTATGATCAGGCTTTGCAGAGACACCGAGCACGGCAGCCAGTGACTGGCTATCAGTTTAGCTGGACAGAAATCTCTAGCATCAGTCAAAAAGCCGCTGTCCCTGATGGTTGTGCCTCCCAGAGACTAATATTTCCTCCTGTAAGGGTAATCAGTTTCAGTCCACTAAAGGATGTCATACAGCACATTCTATTAGGGTGCATTAGGAATTTTCTGTAATATGGTATTTATTGCTGGGAGCTGTAAGACCAGTCTCATTGGTGCACCGTCTCTGCAGACGGATCGTCGTCAATACAGTCTGCTCAGACATTCAGCTCAGATCTTTAATTTCCTTCCTTTACCTGTGGACATTTGTCTTTGGCTAGGGGAACTTGCAGAACTTCCTACAGAATAGGGAAGGGATATTTTCTAAATGGCTGTTACTGCAATCACCTTTAAAATGTTTATTGGGCAAAAATTTTGCACTTGGCTAGACTGGTGTAAATCTTGTCTTCACAGTAGCTAATCCAGATTTACACCAGTGTAAATGCATTGAAGTGGATCGAAAGTTTCACACTGACTTCAGTGGGCTTTGCATCAGACTCTAAATGGACTTGTGGACTAGTAGAAAAGAAGGTTTTTTTTTAAACATGTTAGCTACCAGATTTTAACTAACACTCGTGTAGACAGGGTTTAATACCTTTAAAACCATGTTAACTGGTCATGAGCGAGACTAGGCTCTGCTTAGAGTCAGCCATGACCAGCTAACATGGTTTTAAAGGTGTTGAATCCTGTTTCCGCTAGGTCATAAGTGATGTTTAAAAAGTGTTTGTAAAACGTGTTTTAAAAGAAGACCTTTTCCCGTAGTCTAGACAAGGCTAATGAGAGCTGAATTTGGTCCACTCTCTACTGATCTGCCCACTTAGCATTCCCTAGGAAGGATCAGACCCTGTAAATAGGGTGGGACGATTCGGACATACGCTGCCAGTTTGTTACAATTCACAAGTGCCAGAATATAAATCTAACTAAACCAAATAATAAAAACATAGAGGGGTTGGTGAGAGACACTAGGCAGATACTGTTTTAAAGCGCAGTAAAATACTTCTTGAACAGAGGTGAGTCTAGGTGCTCTTATAGAGAGGCAGTGTGGCCTAGCAGACAGGGGACTCAGCTAGGAGATGAGAGTTCAATCCCTTGCCCTGCCACAGAGCTGTTGTGTGACTCTGGGCAAGCCATGTCACTTCTGTTTCTTCTCCCATCCTTCGTCCAGTTAGATTTTAACTTATTCAGGGCAGGATATAGTGTCTGTCACTGCCTGTGTGCACCATCTAACACAATGTGGGCCTGGCCGCAGCCAATGCTTCGAAGTACTATGGCAATGCAAATAATATGGTAGAGGTTTCACTTCAGTGAGATTTTTTTTTTACATATAAGAACAATCATCTGAGTGTATTCTGTAACTCATCTGTTTTTTCCTTTCTAGGAGCAATCATTTGTGATACTCAAAGAGCTTAAACCCTCAACCACTTACCAAACTGACATTCAAGTGCTCTCAGCCACCGGTCATGGGCAGCCACATGGGAAACCTTTCAAATACCAGAGGCTGAAGCTGCAAGCTAATAAGGTTACAGCATAGCAGCCGTGTTAGTCTGGATCCGCAAAAAAGAAAAGGAGGACTTGTTGCACCTTAGAGAATAAATTTGTTAGTCCCTAAGGTGCCACAAGTCCTCCTTTTCTTTTTGCTAATAAGGTTAGTTATTCATGTGGGGCCTAACTCTGCAAACTCCGATGCACATGAGTAATCCCATGGGATTACTCACATCAGTGGAGTTACCAGCATGAGTTCAGTGTTTGCAAGATGAGGGCTCATAGGTATGCATTCATTCGAAGGGCACTAATCCTACAACTGTTCTTATTTTGGGAGGGTTCTGTGCTCTGACAATGGGATGCTGTTGCTGCTTCTGCTGCTGTTGGCCATGGGGAACCGCAGGGCTGGAAAGAAAGCTCCCGTACACTTCACTTGCTGCTTCCCTCCATCCTGGACAAAGTGCTAATCTGACCTGCATTTAAAAAGCCCCTGGGTGTCAAATGACCTGGCACATCCAAGCTGCGGTTGACAATGAAAACTGATCTCCTGCCGTATCTCTTGAAAAATACATGAATATTATGGCGGATAATCACTTAGTACCCCATCTACAAAAATGACAGGTCCCAGGTTTACACAGCCTCGAGCTCCTTATCAGAGTGTTCCTTTTTAATCTGTAACCTCACCGAAGGGGATTTCATCTACCTGGAGTTCAAAGTCCTGAAGGAACTGAATCCAGACTATGTTCAATGCAGTGAAGCCTATGCTCATGGTCACATTAAGGCTTCAAGTCTGAACACACAAAGGCTGTCAGGAGCATAGTCAGTGTTCCTTTCCATGACTCGGTGTCTCCTTGTGATATTTGGTGAGTTTCTTGAAGCCCCATTGCCTGGCGGCATATGATTATGCAAGAATCTGGCTTTTTTTTTTTTTTAAAGTGTATTACTAGCCACTTTAATTGTGGATTGTGGATGCAGAAAAAGCTTGAAAACGTGACCTGAGCGCTCCCTAAAGGCTCAGAAGGCAAATACAACTAACCCCAAATGGATAAATTTTTTTTTTTAAAATCTCATGATTTTTGGGTCTGACTTATGACAGTTAAATGCTTGGGATTGATCATACTAATGAGTGCTTAGATCAGGCCAGGATTTAGAGGCCAAGCTCATGTTACAGTGAGGTATAGAGCCAGGGAGAACTTACAATCTGTGTCAAGCAGCTAGATAAAGAGTCCTCTTTCCATTCACTGTAAGTTACAGTCCTGTTGTGCTCCCTGAACTCTGCCCAGCCCATCTTCCTTTCTTAGGTTGCTGTTTAATGGATTTATGAAAGCCAGAGGATTGTGTAAATCGGACTGCTGATCACTTAACCATTCCAGGGCTGGACTTACCATACAGAAGAGCAAATGGTTGCCTAGGGCAGCACAGTGTTTAGTGAGAGAGAGCTGGGCTGGATAATTTCCAGTTTGCCTAATAGAACAGGAAAAAAGCAACAAGCCCTCAGTCTGGCACTGAACCCACTGTTTCATTTGCAGCGTCACCCCATCAAGATACAACACTCCTTTGTTACAATATTTCACGATCCAGTTTCAATACCCAGAGGAACATGTACACTGGTAGATGCTGCATAATCTCAAAATATTCAGCTCACGCCCCAACCACACAAAGCTGAAGCAAAGTCCATGTGGGCTGGCTGCCTTCCAACATTCCCTGCTTCATTGACTTTCTTCTGCTTGGAGGAGCTATTGTAGCTTCTTCTCACAAAGGTTACCAAGCCAGAGAAAATGCACCCTTTCCCCTGCAGCCAAATCTCACTAAGTATATAGAACTTCCTATTTCCAAAATGCTGTGCAACTATTCTCACAGCACAGCTGTGAAGCCGGTCAGTATTATCTGCATTTCACGGGTAGGGAAACTGAGACACAACGAGGTTAAGTTCAGGATCACATAGGGAGGGATAAACCATGCTCTCTCTGCTACAGCCAAGGAAATCCCTGTCAGTAGCTGCACCACAGGAGGAGAGGATTTGGAACACGCCTTAGGGCACAGTAGGTCAAAAGACGAGGCTATAAAGGTTCACAATTGTATCCTTTGGGTGCTCCCCAAAATAAACAATGACAATAATTTCTCAAAGTGAATGAATGGTTGTTAAATGATTTGATATAGGGTCTGTAGAAGGGGAAGTGTTGTAATAAACTAACACGTATGTACCACTGTCTGCTACTTGACGGGATTAGCACTGCTCATCTATGTGTCATAGGCCCCATACTGTTAACAACTAATTGCAGAGTTGTCAGCTATCATGACTCTCATAATATGTTTCGCTTTTAGTTGCTCTTGATCTCCCAATTCCCAGCATCAAACACGCTCACTTTTTCCCATTTAAAATGTTTGCAGTGAGCTATTACTTAGCATGGAACTGAAGCCATAGGGTACCCTCTGTCAAGATGGCTGGCATTTCCCATCCACCTTTTTTCAGGGGGTTGTGCATATGTAACACCGACAGACCCTGGTCGTTGGTGGGCAGGATTGAACCCTGGACCTCTGGAACTAAATGCATGAGCCAAAAGCCAACTGGCTGTTAGCAGACTCATTTTAACTCTCTCTCTAAGTCGTCTCAGTGCCACTAGAGGGGACAGCGCACCACACCCAGATGGTGTGTGGGTTACGCATATGTCTGGGCTTTCAAGGACATTGCCTCTTTTTTGAGCTTCCGTGCTCTGTCCCGGTGGATTTTTCAAATAACAGGAAATGTCCTGGATCTTTGCAGAGCAGAGGCTGTAGCTCAGAAAGAGCCACGACTGGTCTGCTTCCCGATTGCTCCCGCCCTTGCATCCGCAGCGGGTTGGTCCATTCCCCTGCAGCCACAGTTGTAGGATCCTGCCCGCCCAGGCCCTGGGGAGGGAGTCCTGCAGGGAGGTGCTGACTGACAGCTGTTGCTGCATCCTGGGCTCTCGCTGCCACTGTGACAGGGAGCGACACCGCCCCCCCCCACCTCCAGTGAGTACTCCTGCCCCCCTCTCCCCCGCACCTGCAACGGTAACACCCTTCCACCTCCCCGCCCAACTTCTCCCCTGCTGCAGTGTCCTTTTTTTGGGAACATGAAATATGCTCACCCTGTTTGTGCCTCAGTAGAAATGTTTCCAGTGAGACAGAACCCTGGCTGCCTTCAGGAACGATGGGTACCTCCCAGGGTCAGGAAAGTGAAGCCAAGACAGCGGGGGGGGGAGGGGGGGGGGCTGGGGAAAGGAGAGGGGCAGGAAAGAGGATGAGAAGGGGCAGGGGGATGCAGGGCAGAAGAGAAGATGGAGTAAAGTTGGCAGGAAGGAGCAATGGGGGTTCAGGAGAATGGGGGATGCAGGAGGAGCCTGGGGAATATGTGGAGCAGAAGAGACTGAAGAGGTGCAGGAGGGAGAGTGAGGGAGTAGAGGGGAATGTGAGGAATAGGAGGGAGATGGGTGCAGGGGACTTGGAGGGGGAAGACAGTAAGGGGTAGGATACAGTAAAGTGAAACAGAAGGAACTATGGGGGAATTAAATGCAAAGGCCAGGTGTAAGACAGAAAATGGTGGGGGTGGGCATGGAAGGAGAATGGGGGTGGAGCAGGATACTGAGAGGGGCAGGGAGAGAGATGGGGAAGGGAGTTGAGCAGGTTAGTGGGGAGGGAGGTGGAGAAGGATGGAATGATAGTTCCCCCAACCACCAATCTAAAAGTGAGGTGCATCTAAGTTCCCTCTGAACAGCTAAGTGAGAAGCCCTGCAGTTTTGTATGTGCAGGTAAGAGTAAATTTTGCCCATGAAATGATCACACACACACCCCGAAAGGCTCAACAGTCAGAAGACAGACCAAAAGTTTCTGTTTTAATTGCATGATTTTTAAGCCAGTGATGCTTTGGGTTCTAAGTGCTGGTTCCTGACCGCTTGGCGTTGGCGGGGTTCTCCTTCAGCTGAGGCCCATGATTTAGGGAGAGGTGCTGGCTCTGTCCCTGTGAAGTTTGGAGCGGCCTTGTTTTGCAGCACAGTGACCACCACGAGCATCTGCCTAGGTGGCTGGGGATCGGCTCCGAGCTTATTAGAAACACTCGCAGACTCTCGCCTCTAAAATAGCCACCCCGTAACCAAACCTACTGGAGGGGCAATAAAAGCACCCCGAGCAGGATGGATGGTGGGGGCGGAGAAGGGTGCAGATGGGGGGCTGGCAATGCAGAGGTTAGGAATCAGGGTGGTCCCTGGGAGATGAGTGGTGTTGCCGGGCATGTGGAGAAGGAAAGGCGGGGAAATGTGTAGAGATCCTGGCGCTTTAATAATGGCAATGACCTCAGGGGCATGGAGGGTGGGAAGGACACACCCAGGTCCTTCTAAACAGAGATGGATTTAATTGTGCCTGTCCCTTTAAATCTCTAGCCCCGGCCTCTGTGGTGGGAAAAGCGTGGTGCGGTGCCCCGCCTTTCCTGCGCGCGCCCGGGGCAGGAAGGGGAGAGAGAGCGCGTTAGCGTACGTGACGCAGGCGCGCTGAGGACCAGGCCCCTTCGAGCACATGCGCACTAGCTGAGCTGCCGGTCGTGCTCTCTCCGCGCTCCTCTCTCCCGCCCTTCGCGGCCTGTCGCGGGAGAGTGAGGAGCTCAGTGTGCGCCGGCGCAGTGCGCAGGGACTTGCCCACGTGAGGCGCTGCTCAGGGGCTGGCGGGAGGCGCTGCGCCAGCCAGGGGAGCCGGCGGCGGCGGGGGGCGGAGCTGGGGGCGCTTTGCTGCGGCCGGGATGCGCTGGACGACAACGAGGGACAGAGGTACGAGCCGGGGCTCGGCTCCCGCCCGCCTGGCGGCCGCTTGGGACAGAAGGGGCCGGTTTGGGGCCGGGGGCGGGTAGAGTTTGAGGGGCGGAAGGGGGGGCCCAGCGTGTAGGGGGGGCCGGTTGGGGCTGGGGTGTGCAGGGGGGGCGGCGTGTTTGGGGGGAGGGGCCGGTTGGGGCTGGGGTGTGCAGGGGGGGCGGCGTGTTTGGGGGGAGGGGCCGGTTGGGGCTGGGGTGTGCAAGGGGGGCGGCGTGTTTGGGGGGAGGGGCCGGTTGGGGCTGAGGGGCGGAAGGGGGGCGGCGTGTTTGGGGGGAGGGGCCGGTTGGGGCTGGGGTGTGCAAGGGGGGCGGCGTGTTTGGGGGGAGGGGCCGGTTGGGGCTGGGGTGTGCAAGGGGGGCGGCGTGTTTGGGGGGCCCCGGTTGGGGCTGGGGTGTGCAAGGGGGGTGGCGTGTTTGGGGGGCAGCCGGTTGGGGCTGAGGTGTGCAAGGGGGGCGGTGTGTTTGGGGGGCGGCCGGTTGGGGCTGGGCAGAGTGACCTCTGCCCCCATTTTGGGTGTGAGGTTGGTAAACGGTTGCTGGGAGGGAGGTGGGTACTAGTGGGAAGCTGAGGCCCTGGTTTTGCTGTGGTGGAGGGAAGGACCCCACAGTACAGGAACAGAGCTTCTTGCCATCTCCCCAGAGAGTGGTTTGAGTTGTTGGAGGAGGTACAATTATTCCCTGTGTCTTGGGTTCTATGTTTTCTTGAAACACTTTCTGCGACATCCATTTAGGAGGTTGGGAGGATATGTGCCCAAAATTCCCTCTCTGAGTTCCAAGGAAAATCTGACTAGTCTGAGCACACAGATTAAAAGGATTTTTATTGGTTAAAATTCACATTTAAAATCTACATTGTCTTTATGATGCTTATGTTACTAGTGATTTAAATTATAACTGAAAGAACTTTAAAGATTTCTAACTATTTACAGTGTTTGCTTTTTGCTGTATTTGTCAGGGTCATGGAAAACATACAGGGGGATTTCGGAGACATTGGTATAGATTTCCCAAAAAAGCAATATGATTTCATTGGGAAATTTTGCCAAAAACACTGAAGCCTTGCCTGGATCGAGATACTTTGTTTAGTTTGCTTCTCTATTTTGGCTTATTCCTTTCTTTGCTGTCAGATGTCAGTGTAAAATGCAAGGAGTCACTCAAATGTAAGATGTCAAAGTGAACAGGTGCTCCTGGACCAATCAGAGCAACCTTGCGAACTTTACTACAGGAGTCTAGTTGTTTGCAACTGTCAGCTGGGTCCTACTCCCTGTTCTAGTCTCTCACTCACTAAGGAAACGTGCCCATTTCAAGCTGGTGCGCTAAAAATTGATTGTAGCTGCGGCAGCGAGAGGGGCTGGTCACCATGAGTACATACCCATCTGAGACGCTAGGCCAAGTAAAGTCTTGGCCAGTGTAGGGTCAAATGAGCTTTTTCTTGGAGTGCGAGGATTTTTAGATGTGCAGAAGTAAAGAAGAAATTTGGTGACTGGAAATTGTTATAGTGCTTGGGATGATTTGGTAACTTCAGAAGCAGAGGAAGGCTTTGGAATAATTTTCCCTTGTCGGAAGTGCTAAACCATACTATGCTGTCAAACCCCCTTCCTGGCCTTTCAGTCTTCTCTTGAGGAGATTTCCAGCATTGCTTCTCCCTCAATAAACTAAAGATTCAGCTACCTTGGACCACCAGTTCGTAAGGCCTGGGCTCTACTTTCAGATCAACACAGATCTAGTGTTCAGGAGTCAGAAAAATCCAGACCCCTTCGCATCATAGCTATGCCGATCTAACCCCCAGGTTAGACGTAGCTACGTCAATGGAAGTATGCTTCCTTTGACCTAGCAACTGTTTCCTGCGGAGGTGGAGTTCCTACAGCAGTGGAAGAGCCCTTCTGCCCTATGGGGTCATGCCAGCACATGATACAGTTCAGAGGCTGGCAGCTGGTGCAAGGCACTGGTGCTCAGCACGGTCACTGGGGACCTGAGTTGCAAGGCAGAGGGAAGCTGAACAGAGAGCCCTGTGTGGCGGAGGGATAAAAACACAAATTGGATACATGGACACCTGTTCCAACCGAATGGATGGATCTTACAATCGCGTCGTTGTTGCTGTGTGAGCTGGACATTTCAATCGGTTTGATGGCATTTAATTTCTCAGCTGTCTTGAGAGTTAACACCATGAACATGAGTAGGGAAGCTTGCACCTTTTGGAGCTACTTTTTCATTCTCTGCATGCTTCAGAAGACAGGAAAACTTTCTAAAAAGATGCTAAGGACCAACAACTTCACTTGAAATCAGTGGATGCTGTAGGTGCTTAACAGCTCTGAAAGTAGGCTCTTAATTTTTTAATGAAAGCTTAAATTCTGAGAAAACATCAGGGAGGCCCCTCAATCCATGATAAATGCAGAGACTGTGCATGTAGATTTCTAGTTCCTCTGCTTTTTACTCCTAGGACAATGAAAATAGACAAATTTCACTATAGCTTTGTCAGTTGCACATTCCTGCTTTGATATAGTGACTGGGATGGTGTTGGCAGAGTTTGTTTCATGTGATTATAAAACCAACCAAAAGTTGCAAGTCTAAACATTTTAAAATGGCATTAAAACATTTCTACTAAAGAACTTATTTGTACAAAACCTAATTTTTGGGCTAAACATGCCTGACCCCATCGCTTTATTGGCAATAATTTTCATAACTTATTTTTTATGTTGATATACATACGTGGTACTATTGGACTTTGCAAGTCACTGTTTGTAATATCTTATATGTGTATAGTGTCTTTCATCCCAAAGCATGCTCTCCAAGTGTTACTTCATCACTGGAGGGTTACTTCACTATGCGATGAAACTCAGCAGTTGTTCAGTCGTGCACATAAACACTGCACAAAGGTTTAGAACAGGAAGTGAAGAGCTACTGTATCCAGTACTGTAAATTTTAATCTGTACAAACGGAATTACATCAAATTTGAGCTAAACATCCGTAGCTGCTAATGCAATGATATGTAATTATCCCCCATTTTCACTGTGTGAAATATGGAAACAGAAAAGTTTAATTTATACAATCATTTAGATTTTTTTTTAAACTTTTCATTGTGTGGTCTTCTGTTCAGATTAAGCTACCTGTGAAAAAGTTTTCTAATAACTTCCAGAAATGCACATAATCTTTACAAAAAGAAAAGGAGGACTTGTGGCACCTTAGAGACTAACAATTTTATTTGAGCATAAGCTTTCGTGAGCTCTGTAGCTCACGAAAGCTTATGCTCCACTAAATTTGTTAGTCTCTAAGGTGCCACAAGTCCTCCTTTTCTTTTTGCGAATACAGGCTAACACGGCTGCTACTCTGAAACTTGTCATAATCTTTACAGTGTCGCAAGCTTGTAACTGAACAGAAAAAGGAAGAATGTTCACAGTTAAGGATTCAAATGTGCTGTATGTTTTCCAGCACGGAGGATGGTGACATAACTAGTTAATTTTGCTCCAGCAATGAATGTCATGTGTTGACTAAAATGTAGGTGGGATGGCATATGTCTGCACTAACTGTGTTCACTAACAAAGTAAAAGGACCTGTTGGGGTTAAAAATTGTTGCACCTGTGCAGAATTTGGCCCTTGGTGTTAAAATGAGTTTCTGTATTTGAATAGAACTATTAATTTTACTGGTGGAAGTACTAGCTGTGCACGTCTGAGGCAAAATTGGACCTAAGTAATACTGTTTCCGTGCAATGTAAATAAAATATAGTAGAGTTTAATATCCCAGAAGAGTGGGAGTATTCTCAGAGATGAGGCAAACTGTATGCTGTCGTCATCCTACTGTGCCTGCTTACTGCAGCTAAGAAAACACGACCTGGTAGTGAGTGATCCTAGACGGCGTATGCCGTGTATTGCATTGGATTTAAGGACGTAGTGTCAGATGTATCTTAGAAGTTTCTTTGATTTTTAAGCCCAAATTCTTAAGGTTGATTCCATGTAACTGTTTTAATGTAACATTATTATTTGTAGTGGCAGAGTGGTGAGCACTTTTATTTTAAGGCACATGTACAACTCTACTGAGAAATACATTGCACAGTGCAGTTTCTCTGCTATCATTAGTGCATTTTTTAGCTATTACCCCCAAATATTTGCCTTACCCCAAATATTTTTTTAAGTTAAGAGAGAGCACACAAAACCAGTGATGGTTCTTGCAACACTGAAAAAATTAAATGTGGCAAACCTCTACTCTAGTATTTTTCAATTAAAACTTTTCATATAGAACATTGTTTTGCAGCTTTCAGGTCTACTAGTAACGATGAAAAGAGGAAAGTTTTCAGCCTGTTAAAATAATACTTAACCAATCCCTGGAAAGCTTTTTCTTAAAGGGGCACCATCTTGAAATCCACACTTTGGGGGGGGGAAATAGACTTTTTCGTATTTTAAAAAAATGTTTTCCTCTCCCCATTGTGTCAGTGACTCAGGAAAACAGAAGAAACTGACTAGCAAAGCATGGGAAATAGTGAAATCGACTATGCGTTGTGTGTGCCAAATGCCTGAACTGAAATATATGGAAATTATCATTAATCTTTGTAGTAATATGAAGTATTATAACAATAGTAAGTCAACTTTTTTTGTACAGAAGTGTATTACTTTGTCCCTTTTGTCCCGTTTTTAACATTGGGACTAGTGTCCAACAGTTAGTGACACAGTTGTGCAACAATATTGCAAATTTCATTTCAGTTTTGTGAGACATCTGCTCTGAGTACAATTCAAGTTAGCCTTGTGGGGTTTTTTTTACGGTTAGGTCTTATTTTCACTAGGTCTTTTTTCCTAGAAATTTCCCTCTGTTGCTATCACTAATTCAGTTTAGTGTGGAGAAGAACAATGGTAGCTGCAGGCATTTTTAGCCACAGTTCTCTCTGCATGCTGGAGGTTAAAAAGCCAGCAGCAGTCCAGAGTCCTGACAATGCTAGTGTTTCTGCTGGTGAAGGTGCATCTGTGTGGAGAAAGGCTAGTGTCCGACACAATATTAGAACATAGCAAGGTTTAGAGGTGAACCAGTAACTCCAAATGGGATTGGGCATGAGAGCTGTTCTTGAAAAAACATTGGAAGGTAAGTTCATGAAGTTGTTTAGACTGACACTTCTGTGGCTCAGGCTGCAAGACACAGGCTCTTCTGTGCTCATCGTGGTATCTGAGTATCTGAGATTGCCAGTAAGTGATGTTACAGGGATCTGAAGGAAGGTTTTGGAAAGTTCCATGGCAGTTAAAGGGAAACTACGAAGACAAAAAAGGGCAGTGAGTTAGGAGCCATTGAACCAGAGTGAAGTGAAGGACGTTGTGGGCTGGCTTTGCATTGAATCACTACTGTGCAGCTGGCTAGTTCTGCTTTTGTTGCCTGGGAAGGTTCCAGAGTGCTGCTGCTGCTACGTGAAAGGCCCAGTCAGCTCCTCTTGCGGTTTTCCAAAAAGGATCTCTGAAGCCTCAGGCTATGGCTGGATTGATGTGCTGGCGATCGATGTACTGGGGATCGATTTAGCTGGTCTAGTGAAGAACTGCTAAATCGACCACAGATCGCTCTCTGGTCACCCTGAACGAGAAGAGTAAGATAAGTCGACGGGAGAGTGTCTCCTGTTGATCCAGCACAGTATAAACACCGCGGTAAGTCAACCTAAACTATGTCGACTCCAGCTACATTATTCACGTAGCTGGAGTTGCGTAACTTAGGTCGACTTACCGGGGTAGCGTATATAGCCTCAGACTCCAGTTAGGGTATGTCTTCGTTGCAGCTAGCCAATCCCCTATTGTTGCTGCCATCCACACACACAATACTGTAATCTGGGTTTGGTGGTGCTTCAAACTCGGGCAGATGGACTGATTTTAAATCAGCAATTTTAATCTTGTCTTGCATTTGTACTTTTTAGTTACTTTCCTAAAGCAAGGTTGATTATCATTAGTTGGTAACCATTAAAACATGTTCATTTGCAACTAACTATGGCCTTTTACACTAAACTTTGTATTTTTTTGTTAACCAGGAGGATACGTTCAAGCTCTATAATTACTTACATTAATGTAAACGTGTATTCATATTCCTATTTTCTCGATACAGTGTTAGAAAATGGCAAATTACACATTGATTTACTAGATTAATTTTTTATTTGATTTAAGTCAAGCTACATTTGGAATGAAATTGGAATTCAATGAAATGCACAAATACAGCATTTTAATTTGTTTTTATTCAGATAAAGTTTATCAAAAACATGTTTTGCATTTAAAACTGATTTATTAAACATAGGAATATTAACTGTAATTAGTGAATTAAACTGTTTGTTTCTGATCACTGTGTCCTTCAAGATTTCAAAACTGGTATTTCTCATCCCCCGTACCTCATTTTTATTCATAGTCTGGAAGAGGGAAAACAAGCCCTTCTGCCCTTTCAACTCCCACTTAGTTTCTTAACTTTGAATGAACTAATCACTGAATTGAATGTATTGAATAACTGAAGAAAATATTCTCTCTCTACTGGCAGAAGAGGCTACTGCTGTGTAAAGTAGGTTTAGCACTCCAGCAAACTCTAGTTCCAGGTGCTTAGCCAGTGACTTCTGCCAGAGTATTGGTCTTTCTTTAAAACGTCAGCAGCAAACTTGTAGTGCTTGAATACTTTTAAAATTTAATTTAAATTATTTTAATTATAATAAGTTTAGGCCTTAATATAGGCAGTCATAATTTCAAGTTTAATTGTAAATACATTTATTTTAAAAAAGAAGAAAATATTTAAATAAAATGTATATTTTTAAATTGGGTTTTATCTGCTTGAACATGGGCTGGCTGCTCTGGCCCAGCCTGGAAGTATATAGGCTTGAGCCTGGTTTCCACTTTAATTGGGGTTGGTAACCTACCCACATGGGATATAGGCTAATCAACAGAGGTTCTAACAGTCCTCCAGTGCCTTCTTGCAGTTCCCCATGGGCTGTATTTTCTTGCCCTCTGCCTGCTCCTTTCTTCTGTACCGGAAGTCACCTTCCAGTTCGTATACACGGATTCAGCATTTGAACCCCACATGTCATGTGGTCTGCCACATTTCTACTGCACTTCTGCATACTTGAACAGAGATGCCATCCAGCACGCGCACACACACACACGTTGTCCACAGTGCATTGCAAAATACGTCACAGTGGTGCAGTGCAAAGAGCCATGGGGTATCCCTCCAGAAGCCCTAGTGCCTCACACTGGTGACGATAGCACCAGTGTGGACACAGTAACATGGGCTGTGCTAACCTGAGTGCTGAACACCCAGGCTAACCCTGCAGGTAAGATGTACTCTTGTGGAGGACCTAGCCTAAAGAGAGATGGGTGAAAGTCAGGAGAGCAAATGTGAGGAAATCACCCTTATTGGAGTTGCTGCTGTTATATCCTGTTTAGGAGAACAGTAATGACTGCCTTATTAATAAGGCTGACAAAAAATAGACTACTTCCTCACAGTTGTGCTGATGATCTGTGCTGGTTTTTACCAGTGTGTGTCCCAGTCTATTACTGCATGATTCACAACTCTCTGCAAGTCAACTGCTGACCTTTCATGGTACAGTGGGAGTAGTAGTACTAACCTTTAAATTCTTTACCCTCTGTTTGCATTTCTATCCCAACAAAATAAAACCTGTCTGTTTTTCTGATTGTTCACTCTAATAGATTTTTCAACAGTGAACGCTATAGTCAGGGTTCTGTCAGAACTCCATTGTCAACGTCTGTTTCCACATATTCATAACTGAAATTCTCCTTTAAGGCCGACATTTCCATGCTTGATCTCAGTTTAGACACCACGCTCCCTTGTTTTTAAACTTGTGGAAGATCCCTTGGTGTCACAGTTGCTCCTCGTACTGCTGTGGATAAAATCCAAATTTTGTAGTAATCGTCCTTATTGAGAAGCAGATCTTTCAGTTGGTGAAGAGGGGGAAAACAAGTCATAATAAGTGGGTGACAAATCACTTCTGGGCATGCTTGGTGTCATCTCCTAAAAATTTTAGCAAAGGAAGCCCAGCCCCACTTGTAACGTACAGTGTTCCTGGCAGGCCCTGGGACAAGTTGCATAAAGCAAACTGAGAGTTGCAGTGACACCTTAGCAATCATCCATTTTTTTCCATTGGTGCTGCCCTGCTCTGTTGCTTGTTCAAATATTCTGCTATTCTTTTAATCCAGCCTGGCAGAAAAATGACTGTTGCCAAACATAGCAACAGTGATGTGAACCTTCTTCTGCATATTCCATTCACGTCTGTCAGAGGTGGACTGTACTCCCCAGGTGGTTCTTGAAATAACATTTATTTCTCCAGGCTGTACATATATTTGACGTGACTAGTTAGACCACTCAGAGAATATCAGGGTTCGAAGGGACCTCAGGTGGTCATCTAGTCCAACCCCCTGCTCAAAGCAGGACCAATCCCCAGTTTTTGCCCCAGATCCCTAAATGGCCCCCTCAAGGATTGAACTCACAACCCTGGGTTTAGCAGGCCAATGCTCAAACCACTGAGCTATCAGTCCCCCTCCCCTCCCAACTATGCCTAAGCAGAGAGAACGTAATGTGGGTGATTTGATAGTATTATGTGGCCCTTAACTTTTGAATTATTTAACAGTCTTATGTGGTCCTAAACGCGCATCCTCCATGTTTTAACTATTTATATTTGCCCATCTAAGATGCAGGTCACTTCAATGGGGAAAGGGATTTGTTTAGAAGGATCAGTCAGTGTCTTGAGCTGGTACTATTTTGTTAGTATAAGGGTTAATTTTGGTTGTGGCAGCTTATAGCATTGCCCTTTAAATACAGAGGAACCATTTTACAGTGGACTTGGCTATAGTGAAACATCATTTATAGTGAAGAAAGAGAGCTCCTTGCCTGGAATATGAACACTTTAGTTCCTTTTTCATGGAAGAGTTTCTGTTGAATTGACTCACCAGAGGATGGCTCCCCAATACTTAAGGTTTATTATGCAATAATCTGGCTTCATTGTGTCCCTGGTGGAATCTGTTAGTAATGCATCTTGGTGGCTAACTTTCAGACTTAAGCCTGTGGTTTAAAACTCCTAAGATGGAAGTTAAATATTATCTATGCTTTACAGATGGGGCAGTTGAGAGATTCACTAACCCAAATTGGGTCAAAATCAAGATTAGGAGAGAGTGATCAGAATAAGAGGTTACCTGCTCTTTGCTCTAACTAAGAGGAGCAGCTGAATAATAGAACTGGGAGGGGAGACATGTAACACACTGGTGAGAAAGCCGTTGCAACCGTTATGCTTGACCTTCAAATGCAATGTGGGGATTTGGGAAGCTATTGGAATTTTAGACAGGCATGGCTCCTGGAGGAATGTGAATTGTGTTTTCATGGCTTTGAATTCATAGTTATCTGAAATGTAACATTGTGTTCCTTTTTCTTACAGCTGCCCTTCGAGATCATAATGCAGCAGAAAAATGAAAGAACATAGAAGAAATTTAAATTGGAAAAGAAGTCGATTGCTGTTCCTTTCTAGAAGATGGACCACTGGATTTTGGGGGCTCAGGAAATACTGCTTCCAAAAGAAGCATTTTTTCCTAGCTAAGAGAAAAAGACAAAGTGCTCAATCAGTTGTGAGCCTAAACCGGAACAAAGTGTACCGATCTCTCCAGTGCAGAAGGAAGGCACTCAGACTCCAGAGTGAGTGGGTTCCTGAAGTGCTTCTAAATGCAAAAAACCGTCAAAAACCAACTGCTGAACACAGCACCTTTTCTACAAAAACGTCCAGAAGGGCAAAAAAGCCCTTTCCCGATGGCAAAACTGGAAACCCATGTGCACAGGCAATAGAGAAGTTGGACAATGAATCCTTTCAGGGTGAAGATCTCTTGAACAGAGTCACTGGATTACAAGAAGACGTTAGTCTTAGCTGCATGCACGGCAATGACAACAGTGCCTTTTGTGGTGGGCTGTGCGATGCTATCTTACCTGTAAAGAAGGAAGGTTTCATACCTAGTGGAGAGGAACGCAATAATGATGAAGGCAATTCCGTCTTAGTAGTCTTAAACAATTGTAAAAGAAGGTGTTGCAGAGGGCTAGAGCAGAATGGAACTTGTGCCCCCTTGACTACTAAAAAGAGGTCCAAATTTAACCAATATACTGTAAAAAAGATACCTGTATTTATGATGCATAAGAAACTTTCTATGATTAGGTTTCGGGATAGAATCATAAAATTCCCAAAACTTAGAGCAAGAGGCAAAACCTGCAAATCAAGTAAAATCAAGCCAAGCTGGGTGGAGAAAGTTTCCAGGGACTGTCAAGAGAATCTTCAAGGAGATTTTGAAGGTGGATTTTGTAACTGGTTTTCCTGCTGGAAATCTAAAAATAACTCCTTTTGGAACCTGTACAGCTCATCAGATATGAACAATAATACACCAGGACCTGTAGCTGAGGAGAATAAAACACCTGCATCTGACATCTGCCTTACACAGGATGCATTACAATGTGATGAGCTACATACCGAGGAACCTGCATCCAGAGATGGCAGTGTTAAAATCTGCCAACCAGAGCTGCACAAAACAGCTCCTTTGGGTACAGAGACCTTGCATGGGACGGAAACAAATGAGGCTCCTGCAGTGGACAGTTGCCATGAGGATCTTTTCCTCTCAGTAACAGAGAGAGAAATTGCAATTTCAGGTCAAGAAGATGCAGAATCTAATCAGGTTATGTGTGTTGATGAAATGATATTGTTAGAATCCTGCCAGGAGGATTCACATATGAACAATAACCTTGCAAATGGACCTTTTTCGGCGGAGCTGGCACAAAATGAAGACAGCTCTTCCCAGATGGAAGTTGAAGGCTCCATTAATCTGGACATTTTTAGTGCAAAGTTACTAGATCACCCTTACTGTAAAAGCCCCCTAGAGGAGCCTTTGCCAGAAAGCACAGGACTAAAATCAGGAACTCGAAAGGGAGGCAGAAGGAACAGTCAGAAAGTTTCTCGTGTGGCTGATGAGCAGTTATCAACATGGATTTGTGGTATACTCTTCACACGTTATAAAGCTAGTCATTCTTGAGAATAGCTGGGCATAGCATATGAAGTTGGGAACATTTGAAGTTTCCTTACCACTTTAATTCCTTTATTAAAGTGATTACACACCATGAATTACAAAAAGCGTGTAGCTTAATACTCTGACTGAGATGAGAGGCTGTGAGGAGGAGGATTGTAAGGGAAATGGGGCAATACTTTCCTCACTTGGCAGGCTTGCTTATGCTAGCTTTAGAATGGTACCTTCTGAAGTATGGGTATAATGCTTAATGGACCCAAGGTTTTTATTTTTCAACAATTGTTGAATGGTACATCTTTCTACTTTGTTTTAGAGAATACAATCAAATTGGGCTGCTTGTGAAAAATATGGATCAGCATTTTAAATTTAGAAAATGTTTTTACCTTGAGGTTATAAAGGGACAATATAGGGTTAAAATGCTTTTAAAAAATAAAAATCAGGTAATCTCACGTATTACTGGCCACTTAGATCGTGATCTGATTTGCTTTTCCTTAGGCTTACTGCCTGTGTAATTTCTGCACTTCATTTAACTTTAAACAGGAGACTAAACCAGTCGATTTCACTTTTGGGTTTTCATACCCTAAATGTTTGAATAGGGAGGTAATAAACAATTATAGGGAAAAGTCTAAATCCAAACAAAATTGGTTGTAGTTGAAACTTCCAAAAAAAAAGACCAAAAAAAGAACACTCATATTCATAATACATGGTGAACCAACGCTGCCTGATGCCTCCTTTTAATGTGGAGCATGGTACAAATACTTGTGTTTTGAAGTGTGTTTGTATATACAAGCTTATCTGATGTCAGGAGATATATATAACACTGTGGTAAGAATTAGCACTCCCTTTTGTACTGTACCATTAAGATACTGGTACGGACTCCAGCAACACTGCGATAACTGGGTCGGTTGGTTTTTATTAGAACAGCCTGTTTTCAGTGGATTATACAGCCTGTGATATGTTCCCTTTGACAAGGAGTGTTAAAGGATTGCTACTAAATTTGACAGATTTTGCCCCAGTTCTCCACTTTCCCTGTCTGGAGAAGCTATTGGGAAGCCTTTTATGGTTGATCCTCCGAAACATGATGTGAAGGGGAGAGAAGCTGGATGCAAAATATGGTCTAGCATTGAACAAAAATTTCTTTAAACCCTATTGAGACAGAGTGATTTGCTCATACTTATATGCACTGTTCCTCTACTTTCATTTCTCTGTGAAAAGCAAGCCAGAGGGAAATGAGGAACAGGCTGGCGTCCAGCTTCTCTCTCCTTCAGATCATGCAGAGAAATTCAGAACCATGAACTTGGGTGTGTCAGCTGGCTAATAGCATTTCAGTTCACTCTGAAGCAAAATTAGCGCCTGGTCTATCCTTAAAATTTAGGCCAACATAGCTGCAGAACTCAGAGGTGTGTGAAATCCATACCCTTGAGCGTTGTAGCTATCCTGACCTAACCCCCAGTGTAGACACAGGTTGATGGAAGAATGCTTTTGTTGATCCACCTGCTGCTGCTTGGAGAAGTGGTGTTCTACAGCAACAGGAAAAACTCCATCCATTGATGTAGGCTGTGTCTACACTATAGGGCTGAATTGACATAGCTACATCACCGTAGCTATCCCACTGTAATTCCTGTGGTGATACATGGCCAAAGTATCTAAATAGGGCTCAACTAAATTCCATCCTTGATGTTCTAGATGGGGGAAGAGGCTTTGCGGCTAAAGCGGAGGCAAAATCAGGTGACCTGGCTTTTGTTCACTTGTTTTAGCACTGCTTAAATGGTCCTGGGCATGTCCCTTAAACAGTGGGCCTCAGTTTCTGCTTTAGAAAAAATTGATATAATTATACCTCTCAGGGATATTTTGAAGCTTAATTCATTACAGCAGTTAATACCAGCTGGATGTGAATTAGCACGCTATTGGGGGTGGTATTCAGGTATGTTGTGAGGCAGAAAGATAGAAGGTGAGTGCCTTCTTCCAAGTAAGAAGTACACCATTAACTTACTGATTTACACCTTGGCAATATTGATTGCTAATACTCAGGTTCATTCATATTTAATTTTCTTAAAAGTTTAAAAAAAAATTTGGGGGGTGGGTATGGCATTATATGAAATCTCTTAAAAGAGGAAAATATAAACAGACTTTCACTTTCCACTTTTTTTTTTCTTGAGAGTTTTTGGGCTCTTTGGACTCCTCTTTCCATTTCCAAGAAACCCAGCTGTGCTTTCATAAACAGTTTATGACCCAGTATCCACTTTGAATGTACTTTGTTATTAACTGGGGACCAAGTCCTGCTCTACTGGTAGTCAGTGGCAAAACACAAATTTTGGCATATGGAATTCCCAGTTGAGTTTGGATATTCAATGGGTTACAAGTGCCTGCAGGGACCACTAGCTGCTGCAGAGATGGAATTTTGATTAGGAGGGTCCATCAGGCTGCTTCTTAGGTCTCCAGGTCCCTTATGTTGTCTCCCCCTCCATAGCATTCTCCCCATATCCATTTAAGAGAATGGTGAAGGAGTTTTTGTTTTCCAATAAAGAGGTCCTAGCTGTGTTGGTACATGTGTGACATCAGCAAAGGGCCAGTCAGCCAATCAGTGTGGCTCCAGATAGTCATTCCTAGCTAGACTAACAATGTTTGTAGAAATCTTAGGAGCTCAGATGGAAGGTGTAATAAGTGCACATTTGTTTTCTTTGAGCCTTGGAATATCACATGAGGGCCTAAGATCAATGTGATGATAGGTCAGACTGAGGGAAGATAGAGATGGGGGCAGTGTCTTAATTTTCAACCCCTTTGATTTTTGTGGTTTTGTTTGTCCTTCTAATCTCTATCCCAGATTAATCTAAATCTTGCCCTATTGTTCAAAGGTGTTGCAAAAAGTAACGTTTGGCGCATCTGTAGTGCTGTCTATCTGAGGATCTCAAAGTTCTTTTCAAGCAGTAAAGAACTTCAGCCTCCTCTCTCTTTCTCTCTCTCACTCACACACACACACACACACACACACACACACCCCTCCCCAGTGTGGTAGCATCTTTGTTTACAAATGAGGAAGCTGGCACAGAGAGGTTGCAACCTCGTGCCAGTTTTGAACTTGGGATTGTTTTCCTCTTTGAGTTACCATTGCTTTACACCAGCATAAGTGAGATCAGAAGTCGGCCAGAGCCAGGAACAGAACTAAGGACTCCTCAGTCCTGTCCCTGAAGCACAAGAACATGTGTATAGCTTAATAATGCCTCCAACATCGTCTAACCTAAAGACAGTATTTCCTAACCAGGGTGAAAAACACTTTTGTTATCACAGCCCTTTACAACTTAAAGGAATACAAGCTGTGCTGTTAGTGTTTGACAAAGTTACAATTAAGGACAGTCCGCAGTGAACTTCAATACTTTTTTTTAGTGTGGTTCATGGTTTCTTCTTACTTTCGTTTAATATAATTTCTTTCCTTTCTTGGCTTCACTTCACCTTTCCCCAGTAATACGTTATGGTGTATGTCTTCCTACATTATTTTCAGTCTGTTTTCCTCTCTGCCTTTCTCCCTCCCTCTCTTTTTATGTATCTTCCTTTTCATTGTGTTTTTAATCTCTTCTCCTATTTCTCCCCCAGAATCTCTCAAAATACCATGATTTTATTTTCTAACAACTTATCTGATCAGTCTCTCCTTTTCCTGCCTTGCCGTGCCCTGCCCCATCCATCTGCTTGGAAACTTGCTACTTGGAAACTTGATCAGACCCCAAATAATTAGAGGACGAGCCAAAAGGCCAATGCAAAATAGAGAGGAACCCATTGTACTGGGGCTGTGTCCAGGTGAGAAGCGAGCTATCTGCCCCTTCCCCTGTCCCCTGGGAAAGGGAACGATGCTGGAATACCTATTGGGGTGATGTCCCTGGTCCCTTTTCTGGGGCTCCATCTTTCTTATAAGCATTTGATTATCAGGCTTCCAATATGTTTGGAAGTGTTTCCCTCGATTCCAAAAAGCCCTCTGGCAGCTAGAAGGGAGCTTCAGAATTTGGTGTCTCTTCCTCCTGAACCGGCAACATTGGTCGATGGTCTGTTACTCCAATCTTCTCTCTTATGATTCTTCCCTCCTACTTACCCTGCTTCTTGATGCTGGAATGGGGTGATGTCTCCACCATTCTATTCCTGTTTCTATTAGCAGCCAGAAAACATCTGTTTGCTAGACTTTCCCGCTAGACTCAATCTGTTGGTCCTTTCCAGTGGATATCTCCACTTGCTGTTGTCACTGCTGCTTAGAGCTTTCCCAAGCAACAGCAGGGTGAAATTGACTTGATTCTTGAGTTTCACTGCTGAATAGTTAGTAAAAATTGATCAGACTGTTATGTTTTTACTGTACTACAGTTCAAGAAAACAGTGAGCAGCAACATAGGCATGGTAGCTGTCAGCAGACTTCGTAACCAAAGGGCTAGAAATTTAGTTTTAATGAAGGCTTTAATTCTTGCAGGAACTGATGGCACCCTGAATTTACAATGTTTGAATAAAATATATGTAAAATGTTAATAGAAATAGGCAAAAGGGCCTGATTCTTCTCTTGCTTGCACAAGTATAAATTGTGAGTAACTCCAGTGGGATACCTGGGTATAAATTCTGCATAAATGAAGAAAATTGGGCTCAGTGTTTAACATTTTTCTGTAGATGATGACTTTTAAGTGATCTTATAGTTCTGGGGTTACTTCCCCCCCTCTTTAACGGTGCCTCTCTGAGCTTTTTAACTCTTGTATTCTATTAACTGCATGCAGCAACTTGCCACCGGGTGGGTGGGACACTGTGCTATTAAATATTTATAATATCTCGTTTTGTTGGACTAGAGAACTCACTTTTTACGTTTGCTTTTTCATTTATCTGATGTATTCAAAGGATTCCTAGATGAAGTGATGAAGAAATATGGCAGTTTAGTTCCACTCTGTGAAAAAGATGTCATGGCAAGATTAAAGGAAGTGTTTAATGAAGATTTCTCCCATAGGTTTGTGGCGCTAATATATTCTAGTACTTGTAAAAGGAAAAGTTACTTGAATCGCTAATTTGCATTCCAGATTGAAACTGACACCTGCTGAAACAGCTCCATTTGGTATGAACTGGAATATCTTTATCCATGTCTCTACCTTTTCAATTCTGTTTCAGAAAGCCTTTTATCAGCAGGGAAATCCTGAAGTATCGGACAAGGCATCCAAAATCTTCCACTTGCAATTTCCGGGTCTTCTATAACAAGCACATGCTAGATATGGATGATCTGGCTACACTGGATGGTCAGAACTGGCTTAATGACCAGGTTAGAGATGCATGATGTTTATGTTTACCTCTTCAAAGTGTTAAAAAATATTAGCTAATCCTCATAACCCCCTGTGTGAGGTAGGTCACTGTTATCCTCGCTTCATAGGTGGGAAACTAAGGCAGAGAGGTCGAGTGGCTTTTCAGTGGCAGACCAAGTAATATAGAACTTGAGTTTCTGGCTCCCAGACCTGTCCTCATGTAAGTACACTGTACTTCCTCTCCAAGAAGACAGTGGTTGCAGGTGTGAAAGGATAGTATTTCCTCCCACTTAGCTAGAAGAGGGGAAAGTAACAGCAATGCAAGGCCCATAGCCAAAAAAATGGAGAGAGTAGCAGTCCTCCAGATGTGCCTCAGTAGACTTGAATTGAATTACACCAGCATTTCATACTGAGGCCATCTTTAAGCATCTGCTTATATTATGTCTGCTCTAGCAGCCCATGGTTGATTCCAGAGCTCTCGACCTGCATCAGAGTATAATAGAATGTTACTTTAATTAGTCAACTTCTTTTTAGAAAAAAGGTGTGTGCCCTTTAGATGCCCTCTCAGATCTTGGATTTACTCTCAGGAATACAATGTTATTTTTGTGCAAATTATAATTTTTACTAACTCTTGCAGATTATTAATATGTATGGTGAACTCATAATGGATGCAGTCCCTGACAAGGTGAGCATTTTTGTTTTGTGAAAAGGTGTCCCTTACGGGGTGGAAAGGGAAAGATGGCATAAGACCATAGATACATGTGACAAATGGGAGGGAGGTCTGATGCAGATTAAAATGCCATTATGATGATTCAAAGTGACAGTCTAAAAATAGCTCCTCTGTACTCACTAGTTCTGCTGCCTTTAATCAGTCTTTTGTTCACTTTACTGGCACACATGTTTACACCTCTTAGGCTCACAGAGCCACAAAAATTATGAAAGTGAGCTGGATTCTCTTCTGGCTCGTGCATCATCAACTGTGTTCTTAACTACTTTCCAGCTGTAGAGTGTCTTATTGTTGGTGTTGACGTTCAGGGCAGAAGAAACCCATCTTGACTTTCAGATTCTGGATTGAGTTTGGTTGTAGCACTGACAGTTAGAAGAACCATCTGTTTACTTGTAAGCTGAACAAATTGAATATGGAATCATTGCGACCACAAAGAAACCACACAATGCCATTTTTAGATTGGCTGGCTGCACAGAGGATAGCAACCCTTTAATGTTCTCGCTCAGAATGTAGAGCACTGCTTCTTTGATTGGTGGTGGTGGTAGTGATTCCTCATCAGTATTCTCTCTGCTTTTCAGTGCATGAACCAGAACTGTGGTATTGGAGATTGTATCTGTCTGCCTGTGCCCACTTTTTATAGTGCATAATTTAAATCCTCATGGGAGATCTTGTCCTAGTACTTTGTAGTATGCAGTTAGAAGTTTCTGTTGGCATAACTAATAGGTTTTATCCAGCATTTTCAAATGCTGAACTATCCAGCTTTTTTCAAGCAATAACTTCTACCACCTCAATACTAGCAAGATTATTAAATGCAGATGTTGTAAAGCTACATAAGATGTGACTTACAGCTTTTCATTTTGTATTAATCTCTTCCTTTAATTGTAGAGGCTAACACAAGTGTTAATCTAATGCTAAAGAAATTGTTTTAATTGTAAAAATCGACAACCTTTTGCCACAACAATAGGTTGCAGTTACTTGCAAAAGATGTGACACCGCAGACAAAGACAAATTCAGAAGCATTTTTGTGAAGTCTGTAACTGGCCAGAGGGTTGAACACTGATGTCCATGTTTTTGTGTCTTAAACTTTATAACTTGTGACAATCGAATTATTTGGTTCTGAGTCACAGAGCAGAAAATGGAAGGAGTTTCCAGCAAGTTATGTCGGGAGGATGGGAAAATATAATTTCCCCTATCCTCCAGTGGTTTTAATCCCCGCAATGCGGGAGAATAATATCTGTAACTCTTCTTTAGCCTCTTCTCCCTAAACAAAATATTGCGGCTGCATGTCGTAGGCTTAGGAATGCTAAGTTCAAAAAATAAACTGCTTTGTAGCACATGGTCTAGGGAAATAGAGAGTTTATCTTCATTCTGAAAAATGGCAGTATTTAAGTTTTGCTAAAACATCTATAGACTTACTTGTCCCTTTTACTGTTTTGCTTTTTCAGTTCTTGTTTATTAGCCAATTAGATGTTTAATTTTGTAGAAGGTTTGTTTGGCATTACTGGAAGAATTTACACACGCTTTTAACCCTCATTTCTTTTTTTTAATTTGTCTTTCTAGGTTCATTTTTTTAACAGCTTTTTTCATAGACAGCTGGTAACCAAAGGATATAATGGTGTAAAACGATGGACTAAAAAGGTACTATTTAATTCTGTCTGTCGCTTATCATTTATGTAGAATAGATCACTGGATGCTGAGACTTAAAAATTTTCTTGTGAGCAGGGGAGAAATGCTAACTTGAAATTATGTTAGTACCAAGTGACAAAAGAGAGTTTTTACTGCTTGTTACTCCTCTCAGTATTGCTCAGCCAACAAGGCTGTGGGAAAGCCGCATTCTATTCCTCCTTCTGCATCCTCAACAGAATTGGGTTTTTTAAAGATTCATTATCATTTGGAGCTTAGCAAAAAGGGGTTGTAGCTAACAACTCAGTTTGGATGGCAAAACCCCTTCTTGCTGGTGGTGATGTTTGAGAAGGAAAGAATTCAGCCTGGATTCTCGACATCAAGTTGGTTTGTACGGGGCTGTCGGCTGAAAGAAAAATAAATCTCTATTTGTAGCTTGCACGTTGGGTACAGAAATTTAAGGATAACAAACAAGAAACCCACAAAGCATTTTTAGAGACTGTGTACAGTAGAGCCACATTTTAACACAGATTTTAAACAAAAAAAAAAAGCAGGCAAGCCTATTTCAAATAGGAATTGTAGTGTACTTTTGATAAATGAATTGAAAAGTTATCAAGTTTCTGTTTACCTCCCCTCTGGTGAAATGTGACTTTTTTTTTTTAACATACCAGTGGTCTTTAAAGGGATACTGTTTAGGTCCAAATCTTTTACTAGAGCTTATTAAAACTGGACGTACTAAATTTTAATTTGCTTTTTCACTACTGTCAGTGGTGTACTTTATACGTTTTGCAAAAGCTTGGTAAGTGAAACTAGACTGGTCGCTTTCTGGTTCCCATGCTCTACAGCACTATTGATTATGCTCACAACATTGTAGGGGAGTGTTCAGATGGGGACAGGACTGTATTACATGAAAGTAACATTGTGAAAATATTTGTTAAAAAAATCCCTAAAGTCAGGCCCTAAACAGTTCTGTGTCCCTTCCAAAGTAGATCCCTGTTTCCTACCGCACCATTGCACTGAGGGGAAACTTCATTTCCTCTGGAATAAAAGCAATAGCCTGTCATACAAGATGGTTCTATAAATGCTGATACTAATTGCTCTTACAATTAAAGTACAGATATAAAGGCAGAGGGCCAGACTTTCAAGCACTGTTAGGCATATAGCATTGAAAATTGGGTTTCTGACTAAACATTTTTTAGGAAAAGTGTCTGCTTTCTGCAAAAACTTTCAAATGGTCGTCTGAAAACTCAAATATTTCAGTTTGCATACATTGGTGCAAGGCCTCATGGGAGTTGTAGTTTGGTTGCTTAATGTCCCAGTTCTTCTTTGTAGGCTGGGCTCCCTGTCTGGATTACAAGAGGGGAGACTGTGGTGCAACATGGAATATGCAGCCTGGCCTACAGAGGAACGTGAGGCACTGCTATAGCGTTTCCAAATCGAAATACATTATCACTATTAGCTGCTGGGTGCTGAGCACTGCCAAAGATCTGTCTGACCTCTTGTTTGCATCATGTGTTACCCACTAATGTTCGTACGGACACTTTATTTCCTTATGACAAATGTAATCTGCCCCTCTCCCACTCATCGTTTTATAGCATGGACACTATGCTTTGTACAAATAGCGTAGTGCTTTTAAAAATACATAGGGATTGCCTTACAGGATCAGACTAGTCCATTTAGTCCAGTGTCCTGTTTCTTCTGCATTTCTGGTGTACACAACGAGATTCTAGCAATATCACGGGCTTTTGTGGGGCAAAAGAGAAGACTGAGGGGCACAGTGCAGTTGAAGACCAAAGCAGTTCCAGTGCCTAGCTTCCAAAAGAATAAAACCTGATCTACTCTTAAAATAATGGGAGCGTTCTAAAGTTTGCCATGTTGTTTAGATCCTGCCATTCCACGTGATTTTTAAGGTGGTATTAGTCCTTCTCCCTTGTCTACCCAGCAGCGAGGTACTGCAGTCAGACAGGCAAAGTATCATCATTCAGTGATTGCCTGTGCTACATTAATGATGCAGGATGAGTTGTTCACTGTGCTTTCCGAATGTTCCTTTGTGTGTAACAGCTCTTCATATAAACCAAAATCTAGTGCCTGGGGATCTGGAAATCCACTTTTGCTTTCCATTGCAGTTCACAGCACTAGGAATTAAACAACCTAAGCACGTAAAACCTTCCTTAAGGAACTGTTTGTCCTCAACATTAAGATGCCGTCATCCCTTACCCAAAACTTTGTTGTTGTCACTCCATATGCCCTCTGATTCCTCGCCTGTGGACTAGTTTTGGTATTACTGTAGCACGGCAGAGCCCTAGTTATGGCACAGGACCCCGGTGTACTAGGCACTGCATAGTATATTGGCCTCATCTTTCTTTGCCTTTGCCATGAAGAGTCACGCCCTGTTTTATATTGCTTATTGGACTCGATAGAAGAACACTGAATGTTCTAGGTGCTGTACAGACACAGGAAGACCATCTTTGCCCTGGAAGGTATCTCTGCCTCTTTATTGTCCGGGCTGCAGTTCACTGGGCAAGAACAAAGTGCCATGTTACAGTGAATAAGGGTCAGAAAAGTGCCTCGACCTGCTGTTTTTGTGGTTTCTTTGAGTCCTGATTGCTTAATCTGCTGACCCATTTTTACCGCCATCGGCATTGCAGAGTCAGTACGAATCAGCTGAGTTCTCACTGCAGAAATGTCATTAAAGATGTATGAATGGCCTAGCTTGATTGTAGGTTGTGTTAGCAATGTTAGTTAGTGTGTGTCCACACTACCCTCCCTTCTAACACATAAATTGAGCATGCTTTGTTGCAATTGCAGATGAAGACTAAATGTGGAATCTCCACAGTGTTCATAGTCGCTTTTTGTACTGCAACAATGTCTTGCATCTAGTACAAGACACACACATGTGACTGAAATGCACATGTGAAGAGCTCTTGGAGGGAGTTAAAAGAAGTTCTGTTTAAAATAAATACAAAGTTGTGGGAAGCATATTTAACTTGTACATGGTCTGTTACTCTGTTTGGTAATACTTATCATTTTGTTTGTCAGGTGGACTTGTTCAAAAAGACTCTCTTGTTAATTCCAATTCACCTGGAAGTCCACTGGTCCCTCATTACTGTGAACATCCCTAACCGAATTATTTCATTTTACGATTCCCAAGGCATTCATTTTAAATTTTGTGTAGAGGTAAGAGGAATTATTATAGTTACGCTTAAAGTGCTTGGATCCTTGCTTTAAGAATTAAATTTTCATCCTCACCAAAATAAGTCTAGGTTTTGGGTGCATCATGCTTTATGGAATCTCTGTGCATGTACTAAAAATAAATACTTGGCATTTCTGTTGCCTTCATCCGGTTCTTAAAGTGATTACAAGGGGGCAAGAGAGTTACTAACTTCTTTGACAGATGGGGAACCTGAGACACAGACCTTGTTAAAGGTCACAGCGACCTTGTACCAGACCTAGCAGCAAAGCCCAGGTCTTCCATTGCCATATTCATACAACCAGTCTGTGTCTAGCAAACTTTTCTATTGTGTATTCTCTTCTGTGTCACTCTCTCACAAAAACAAATGCTTAAAGCCTAGTCCAGTGTAAGAAACCCATTGTTCAAAGAGGGCTAAGATAGCCCTTTGCACGTCTTGTGAGCCAAAGATTTTGTTTTATTTTTTTGAGGAGTGCAGGTACCAGCAAACTTTTTTTTTTCTTAAATGTCTGGTTGATTGATAATATTTCGGTCATGATGGTAAAGCGTAGGCAAGTAGTTTGGCCTGGACTGACCCGTTTTAGTGGCTGTTTTGCAAAGCTGACCTAATTGCTCGCTCATATAGCAGGCTGCAGCTTTTAAGTGTGTGTAGTTGTCCTCTTTTGTCTTAAGGCAGAGTAGCAATTATTGTACTGAGAGCTCATAGAAAGGACATCGGAATTAAAATAAATGTCCCATCAGCAACTGCCAAAGATAAAGCTGAGGCCTCACCTACTCCTAAAAATTATATCGACCTCGCTGCCTCAGTCAAGGCTATGAAAACTGCAGCTCCTTGTGCGATGCAGTTAGGTTGACCTAACCCCCACTCTAGACACAGGGAAGCCCCATTGACCAAGCTACCACCTCTTGGAGAGGTAGATTAACTCTGTCAATGGGGAAACCCCTTCTGTCAGTCTAGGAAGCTGCAGCAGGGACTGTAGTGTCAACACACCCTGGTGTTTACAGAGCTAGGGAGTTCAACCAGAGGTGGTTGAAGCTGTGGCTCTGCTAACCAAGATGCTGTCCCCCGTCCCTTCCCCCCCCTTTTTGGATTTTCCGATTTCCCCCAAATCAATAGGCTTCTATGCATTGATGCCGAGAACCTGCCCTGAAACTTTGGAATTGATCAGATGCAGCAGACAAAAGTTATCCATGACTTTCAAAGAGAGAAGTGCCATCGAATTGTGCGTAAGGGCCCCGCAAGCTCGGCCAATCAAGTAAATTAGAACTGGACAACGCTAGGCCATCTAGTGCATCTCTCCGCCAGTACAAAATTCTTCTCTACAGTTCGTTTTCTTGCGCTTTGCACAATCTACTTTTAATTGCCCCAAGTGTGGTGGGGTTTCCAGTGTGTATCCCTGCTTTAACTGGGGGGCCAATTTCAGCCCTGGTGCTCAATGAAGCCAGTTAGTTCTCTCCTTAACCACTAGAACTGGGTTAAGCACAAGGGCCAAACTCACCCTGGTTAAATGTACCCGCACGCCTTTCTCCTTGGCTTTAATTTGTGTGTAACTGTAAGGCTGTGATTTTTCTTTTTAAGAACATACGAAAGTATTTACTGACTGAAGCAAGAGAGAAGAATCATCCTGAGTTTCTTCAGGGATGGCAAACTGCTGTTACAAAGGTAAGCGCCAGCCCCTCTAAACCCCGCTGTGAATCTTCTGCAAGCTGAATCTCTTGGGTGTGCCACCTTCACTTTTAAATCCATGTTATTTAAAGAAGCAGTAAATATTTATTTTTAAATGAACGAAAAGGAAGAAGCTGGATGACTTGGGCTTGCCAATGGACTCTTTGTTGCTGGTTCAGATCCCACCAGGCCTCTCTCTCCTGCTAAGTGAGCTGGTGGCTTCCGCCCAGACCCTGGTGGAGAAGTTATTCACATTGCAAAGCCACTACAGTCAGTGCCCATGTTGGTAGAGGGGTAAAGAACTGAGTGCTCAGTAGAGGCCAGCTCTTCTTCCCTTTAGAGGTGACCGCTCCCAAAGGTTGAGGCACATCAGCAGGGGACAGTATGAGGTGAAAAACAAGTACAGCTGGGGATAGACAGATGGCTTTGTCTATATGCTGCGCATAGACAGAGCGCCTTGGTCTCCAGGGCTGTCAGTCTGGCACATTTCACCAGCACTGTATTCGCTAACAAATAAACTGTCTCTGGCAGTGACAAAAGGGAACAACTTGTGTGAAGTTCTAACGAGGGAATTTGTGACTTGTATAACTGTCCTGTAATGGCTGAGGATATAAAACAGGTCATTGAACATTAGACAGTTTCCCAATGACTTCCCACTCACAAGAGATACTTCTAGGTTCCAGTGCAATGCTGAGAGGATCCCAGATACATGTCTTCCCTTTATTTCTGTTTCAGAGTAGCAGTCGTTTTAGTCTGTATTCGCAAAAAGAAAAGGAGTACATAAGTGAAAGCTTATGCTCAAATAAATTTGTTAGTCTCTAAGGTGCCACAAGTCCTCCTTTTCTTTATTTCTGTGTAGCCGTATGTGAGATGGATGATTTTTGCCTCTAGGAATGTATCATTTTTCCTCTGGCAATGCTGTGGATTTACAGGAAATATGACTGTTAGAGAGCTAGTGAGTTGCAAGTATTTAAAATAAAAAAATTGAGAGAGAGCGTGAGCGGGATGATCTGGCAAAGCCAGGAAATTAATTGGGGTGTCATTTGGGGTGAATTCACTGTCTCTTTACAAACATCGTTTCTGGCCAGCAAACATGCAATGTGCAGGCCCACTTGGCCTGCCCACAAATTGCCTGTTGCTTCCTTCAAGATCAGTGGGGAAGATGGGGATCCACCTTCTATAGCACAAATACCTAGGGAAACATTTCTTTAGGCTTGCGTGAGTTTGCTGATGTCTTTAAGTCTGACCTGAGTAAAGTAGACAGTAACGTTAAAATATTTATTTAAAGAAATTGAGAGGAAGCTATCCTGAATTGGTCATTAAAAACCGGATATAGGAGGGAGAGCTGTAATTTCAGTCATAAAATATCTACTCTCAGATACTAGGCATGATCCTAACAAGGTGCAGAGTTTGCCTCCCCTGGCATGACTGGACCCAAAATAAGTAATTGCAGCTCAAGCTGTAAGTGTTGCAGAGTCACCAGTTTTCAATAAAAAGAGCTCACTAATCTTGCAAAATCTTATTTTGGGTTTTAAATAGAACTTTGAGTGAAAATGGAAGGAGGGCTAAGGATCTGTCCTTTCATGTGTTGTCTTTTTCTCCTCCCTCAGTGCATTCCACAACAGAAAAATGACAGTGACTGTGGGGTTTTTGTGCTCCAGGTAAGAGTGTAATTTTAAAGCGCTATGTGGCTTTTTTTCCCTTTGTATTTCTCAACAGTTTTCCTGTTTCAATTCAGCTTTTTTTTTTATTTTCCTCAGTACTGCAAGTGCCTCGCCTTAGACCACCCTTTTCAGTTCTCCCAGGAAGATATGCCACGCGTAAGAAAAAGGATTTACAAGGAGCTGTGTGAGCGCCAGCTAATAGATTAACAATAAAAAAACGAAAAGAAGAAAAGTTGAACTGTTTCTCTGGCATTTGTGAAGAGTTCCAGCTGGTGTTTGTGTACTTGAATTTCTGAAAACTTCCGTGAATTTCAACTGACTCGCAGCTGAGTGGTGTGGCCACTGTTACCTCAACTTTTTCTGCTCTTTCCCTGGCAGGACTTAACAGAGCTGCCCCAAAATATTCCTAATGTCAGTTTGGTTTCCTCTTTTATTTTCTTTCCTGTATTTAATATTTATTATCTACGCATGCACATAGGCAAAGCATGCGACTAAAAAAAAAAAAAGTATCGAATTGTAGATTTGGTGCACCTTTGAAATGTAGCTAGAAATGACAGAATACAGGTAAAAAATTTGTCTGAAAACATAAAGATGCATGATCCGTTTTCTGACGCAATAATGCTTTGAATGTATCAAAACCTTTTCAATGCCATAAAAAGAGCAGCTAAACCTTTTATTTGAAAACTCAAATTATTCCATTTTTCTCATTGGCTGTGTAGTACTGAATCCCCACTTTTTGGGGGGGTGGGAACAGGGGTGGATAAATCCGCCTATAGATTTTATTTGTGGAGACCCCCTTTGAATAGAGTTGAAGTCACTAATAAAAAAAAAAAAATTGTTCTCTGTTAACGTTTAGCTAGCTGTCGTTATCCCCCCTGTTCCCTGTGGTTGGAAAGCAACCTTTGCACAAATGAGACTTCGGCACTTGACTGTATAATAAAACATGGAGATATTCAGCTTTTCAGATTGACAGTATGTTCATATGTGCTTTGGGAGCCCTGATGATTGTGCATGTGTCTTGGAACGTTAGAGAGAGAATGATGAAGCCGACCCTGAAGATGCAAAGCTTCATTTTAACCTCAGGTTTGGTAACTAGCAACCATTCAAGTCTTAGCCTATTTATAGAATTTACCTAAGGTGAAGTGGTACGTTTCAGGCATCTTCCTTCTGGGTCTCTCTTCTGAAACTGGATTCCCTTCTAGCTGTTCTGTCCCTCCCATTTCTCTTCTCCTTCCCTCCCCCCCACCATTCTATAACTTTAATTCAGTCAAAAAATATCTTTCCGCTCCTCTCCATGGTACTTGACTATCTTAAACTCTCGTCATCCCCTTTTTGTTTATGAATTATAGTGTGGTAACACCTAGGAGCTCTCATCATGGCTCAGGGTTCCGTTGTGCTAGGCGCTGTACTTACAGAACAAAAAGACACAGTCCCTGACCCAAAAAGCATACAATCTAAGACAGTGGTGGGCAACCTGCGGCAGGCCGCCAGACCGTTTTACGTTTGCACGGCCGCCCGCAGCTCCCAGTGGCTGCGGTTTGCTGTTCCCGGCCACTGGAAGCGGCGGGCCGCAGGTTGCCCCCCACTGATCTAAGTAAGATATACTACAGATTTGATCCTGCCTCATGTGGTGTAGGAATGTTGCCTGGCTAAGTGGAAGACAGAATGCAGGGGAATCTGATGCTGGATTGGTGACATCACCACACCAACTCCTAGTAGAGGTTTGAGACTGAATAGGAGAGAACATGTAACTAAACGCCTATGCATGGCATCTCCTCGCCCACTTTCTGGCCATGCTCTGCTGTTCCCCTTTCTTTACACAGTCATTTTTTCAAGTAAGGGAGTAGGCCCAGAGGGGCTGCTCTGTGCAGAGGATTATGCTGAGCACTTAGTCGTATTTTGTGCTCATGCATAGTGTAACAGCCTTGTGCTCCCAACCGTACACCACACAAGGGCTTGCAGCATCAAGCCTTGCCTCCCAATTCAGCAAGGTTCTTAAGCATATGCTTAAAGTTAGACGCTTGCTCAAATACTTCGTTGAATTGGGCACTTGGTTCAAGGCCTAAGTAGTTGTAAGCTCAAGATTTAAACTTTGTGCATCTTTGTTTAGAAAAGTCCATGGATTTATTTAAGCATTCCCCTATACTATTGTGAATACAACCCCAGCACACTTGTCATAGTGTCTGGGACCAAAAATTGCATACGTTGGCCTTTAAATAAAAATGAAACTTAGTCTAGTTTCGCTATCCAAGGTGAGTGAAATGCAAAGAATAAATCGCATGAATGATGGCAAGTCGTTTTGATTTTAGATGTCTGCTTTTGTAATTTAGGATATTGGTGAGAGGCGAGGCAACTTTTAAAAAAATGAATTATGTTGGTGGTATGCCAAATGGGACACTTCTCAGAATGTGAGATTCCCAAGCAAGTCTGTTCTCCGATCAGAAATGACCGAGCACTTTCCATAGAGGAGTCCTTGTCTTTGAGTATTGGATTTCCTAATTCACTGGAATCTTTGGTCACTTGATGGACTGAGAGACCAATGTTTTGGAACCTTTTCTTATGATTAACCTATCCCAACGTCTCTTCTCAACCTTTTCCAAACCAGGACCATCTCGGAATGCCCTCCCATTTAGCAGTAGGGGAAAGGCAGGGTGGTTATGACCCCCAGGTTGAGAACCCCTGATCTAGACTATGCCTAGATCAGTAGTTCTCAATCTGTTTACCATTGTGGGCCACATACGCAGCTCTTTGTTATATGGGCTGCATCCACATAATATATATACTAACTGTATGGCTCTGACGGATGGACCCCAGCTCTGTGCTGATTGGGCCGCAAGTGGCTTGAGAACCACTGGCCTAGATCTCTGAATTTAGGGTTTCTCATTCATGATTTAGACATCGGCCTACAGTTGATCCTTTTCCTGCCATCTTGTGGCTTGATACCTACTTGCTAAGAACCCAAATTCAATTACACAAAATGGGAGAGGGGGAAGAGTCTCTAGGCCAGCTAGCTGGTGGCATCAGCCATGGCACAGCGCATTTATAACCCTCATATTTAACTGGAAAACGGATGCATTGAAATGATTTCATATATGCACGTTTCTTGATTTAATAAAAGAAATGGATCTTGCATCTTTAATCTGCAGCCTTGTGACGTTAGGAGTGAAGTGGAGAATTGGATGCGTTTCTCTAAACTCATCTATTTGCCAGCTTGTCAGCCAGTGGTTTGTTGAGAAGTATTCTAATTTCAGTTGATTATGGGGCACTGCAGAGAAGAGACACTCAAATATGCAGCTTAACATTCCAATGAGGGGAATCTGAAAAAGGAATGCAAGGGAAAGTTGAACTAAGATATTAAATGTACACTTTACTTACCTAATGGTTAGTGTAGGGCTGCAATTCATCATGGGCATTCAGAACATGACACACTGGAGTGTTTACATTGTGAAACTTGGGCAGTTTAAGTCTTGTTCAAGAATGCTTCTCATCCCTTAAAGGAGATGGAGTTCATAACCTGCAGTCAGTTTGCTATTTCGTATAGTGCTTCAGATCTGTGGAGAGTGCCTTTATTATAACAGGCATATTTATATGGCTGTAGTTAAGGCTGTCGGCAATTCCATTAATGTGGTATTGTAGACTTTCATAAATCACTCTAAACTGCTTTGTCGAATACATAGCAAATATAGTATCTTGTTCTGAAGAGATTTGTCCAGTCGACAGTCAGATTGTACTACAAGCACGAAACGGGGGCTTTACCGATTTTGGGATTCTTGGTATAACTCAAACTACCCGAATTGTAACACTTGTAAACTGACTGGCAATTGTGGTTTTATTCCCTATTTTCAGTTTGCCTGAATCTCTAGTTTAAAATGACAGACTCTGTTGCCGACGTAAATATGCATAAAGGAAATTGATTCCACAAGGTACTCAAGAATGGGTCTAAGCCTGGGTGCGGTTGTCTTGTCGACAAGCATCTTGCTGAATGAAAGCTGAACCTTAACACTGACTGCAACGTGCTGCCACACCTTTTTGTGGGTTGCAAGTGAGACATCGTGCGTATTTTGTGTATTACCCTGGTGATGATTAGGCACACCTGGAAAAATTTCCTCTCTTTTGCTGGTTTGCATTTTATCTCTAGTATAATACCTATGCCACCTTTATTTCCTGGGAGCTTTCAGTATTTGTTGTTCTAGCCACTGTAGTTTTTGTTCAAGTTAAGAAGGAAACTTAAAAAAACCCAAAACCTTAGAAAGTGACTTAGATTCATAAATTTCCCAAATCACAACTATGTTTGGGTGTGTGTTTGCATTGTATGAAAGTACTAAAGTTGAGCACTGACCCTAACCCTGTTGTCATTGAGCAGTGTGTTTTCACCTTTCTAATTTTTAAAACAAAATTAAAATGATTTTTAAGGGAATGTTGACAGCTCAGTTTGGGATCTCACTCACTGGAGAAGTATCTCAATTTGATTAGCTCTAATAACTCTGAACTGCAGACAATGACTTTGGGGGGGGGGTGTTCTATAGTGGTGCAATGTTACAACTTTCTGTAGTTTGAGCTGTGACCAGTTTACAAAATGAGGCATCTTATATGCATTAAATAGAAGGAAGCTGCGTATAGTAGACATCTATCTTCTACTAAGGAGATACTCTAAAAATGTAGATCTGTCAGTAGAACAGGTAGAACTTGACTTGCTTTTACTCCTTTTATATGAAACAAAAATAGCACTGCTGATTAACTTGGTTATGTAGCTCTAGAGTTAAACTGCATTTCTTGCTGAACGTTATAAAAATGTACAGGGATTGAATGTGTGGCAAATGGGAGAAATGACGGCTTGGTAAGAAATGTCTCTTTAAGCTATTAATCATCTGGCAACATCCTTGTCTTTATTACATTCATAATTTAAAAACCCTCTCATGGAGGAAGTGTGGATGCTTGTTAAATATATTCTTTCAGTAGAGAGTACTAAGAAATCAGATCATTAAAATACAAAATCATAAAAGACACGAGTCTTGCCAGAAACAATAATTACTATTTATATGTAATAGGCATCAGGAGCAAAAGAGATGAGTCTGGCTTGCTTGTGCCTGAACTTAATGGATTTTGCAAGCAACAGACTAGAAGGATTTGGGGATAGAATTTAGTCTTCTGGACATGTAACACGCAACCTATATTGTTGGAAACTGAGTAAAATATCTTGAAAAATAAACTAACTTGTTTCCTCTGAACACAAGCAAGGAATTTTCCCCCCTGAAATTCCGGGCAATGCTCATTCCTGTGATTTTCAGATTTGATTCAGCTGACTAGTGCTTATTTTGTCTCCTCAAACATGGCATTAGTTCACTCTTTAAGGTCCCAATTGTTTCCAAAGAGACTCTGCGCTCTCAAGTTTGTTTCCACAGCTCTGTTAAGTTACCAAGCTCTTGAAGTGGGGGAGAGGTTTTGAAGTCATTACAGAGCCTTTAAACAAAAGTTGTAATGAGGTAAATTGGAGGGCTGGAGGATTGACATGTAAGGATGTATGAATTGTTTAGCCACATGAAGGACAGAATTTAGAGTACAAGGTAAGTCCAGTTTTGTTTCTGTTGTAGGTGCATATAAAGCCCATCCTTCCTGACTATGCAAACCTTTTTGGGAAGTAAAGTGTTATAACAAAGAGCTGCGTATTGTGGAGTTCAACAGCGCATTGAACCAGGGCTCCCCTGTCGTGTCACTAAGGTCACTTGAGAATCTTACTGGAGCAGCTGCTCCGGTTCCAGAGCCCTTTAAAGAGGGCAGATGTGCACTCCCCAAAGACACTGCCGTTCAGTCCTGCACATCTGGATTGTAGAGGAGTTCTGTTCACTAGTGAAATATTTGCTGTTTACCTCATGTTTGCAGTTAAAATAAACGGACTCCAGGAGCACTGATTACAGTTGAAGAGGGAACACTCCCTGTACATGGCTCATTAGAAATCTTGTCTCCGTCTATCATGGTGGTGTGAGGGCATCTGACCTCTGCTGCAGAGCCAGCCCAGCGGGGATGGATGGCTTCAGCAGCCCCCTCCTCTACTGAGAGCACCATGTGGGCTGGAGCCTGCCGGAGAACTAAGCAGATTCCCACTTCAGTCTCCAAGTACTCAAATGACTTCTAAAATCTTGTTTTAAAACTGTCCCACTTGCAGAGACTTTGCTCCTTTTAAAGAAATACCAACTTCTTCTCATGTTCTTCTTGGGATGTGTATAGTTGGAGACTTTTTTTTTTTAATGGAAAAGGAATGTAACATTCTTGTGTTGCTTTGTTTCTCAGCCAATTGGTGCACCAGTCTCAAAACCACCATTTTACAGGGCAGAGGGTAGACCATCCTAGAGGCATGTTTTCGTGCAGAGTTTTGGAATGAGATACTGTAGGGGGGGTTATGCCAGTGGTCCATACTTCAGTTAAGCGTTTTTTTTCTGTTAAACTTTGAGTCTGATTTATGCATTTCAAAAATACTAAAATCTTCAGCCTAATAAAAAGATCATGCCTGAATTTGTGGTTGTCTTTAGACCTTTTCAAAGACGACGTTTTCTCGTGCCTTCTAAAAATACACGTCCTCAGCAGTTAACTTCCATCTTTTTAATATTCTCTGTTTAAAATTCCAAAAAATAGGAGTGGCTTATCTAAACATCATGGCCAAGATTTTCAGAAATAACTAGTGATTTTTGCTTGCTTTCATTCTTGGTGGTCCAGTCTGAGACCCTCTTAAAGGGGTCTGATTTCCAGAGGGTAGGTGCTCAGCGACTTCTGAAAATCCGGCCCTTAAATATTTTGGGTACCCAAAATCACTAGTCACTTGAAAATCTTGGGCCTACATAAACATGTTATCGATACGGCTCCAACTCTGCAGTGAGTTCATTGGGGGGGGGTCCTCTCAACTGAGTTCTTGGAGGGATCAATTTGTTTTGCAATCTATGGTTTGACCACCAGATGTCACACAAGCACTATCAAGGTAGCATAAGATGAGGATTTAGGGCCATGTTGTTAGTGTATTGGCATGTAAAAGAAAGATCTTGTGATGTTTGTAGCTTGCCATGTTGGTAATCCTGTTTTCACGTGTTTCTGAAGAAAATATGCAACAATTTTGAAACTCTATTTTAAAAATCCTTTCAGCCCCATCAAACCCACTAAAAAATCCCTATGCATCAAATACACAAGCATTTGATCTTGAGAATTATTCCAGAGATGTGCTATTAATTTATTTTACAAGTGTCCAAAGAGGGAAAAAATAAATGATTGGTAGGAATTGGGCTAGCATGCCAAAGGCTTCAGTTCAATCCCAAACCACTGCTCTGTATAGATCATGAGCGTTCTTTTTACAACGCTATGTTACCTACCGCCTCTATAAATTCTTAAGGCGAAACCACATCAGTGGCAACTTCTGTCTAATTTGTGGTCACATGCTTAGAACTCAACATGGTTTTGCAAATAACTAAACAGCCTGGTTTCCTTTTAAAAAATTTGTATCCAAGAGTTGGTGTGTTTTATAGTCTTAACTCATAGTTGGACCTTAAAATGGAAAACTGATTAGTCCGGGAATTGGAATTAGTTACCCTCTACCATATGCTGGGGGCTGGAATATGGTTGCCTTGTGTTACTGAATCCTGCAATGCCCCATGGCACCCAGGTTTGATTTTTAGGAATTTGTATTAAATTGCTGGTCTGCTCCAGCCTAAATTTATAAACAGAAATGTGTTTTTTACCTGTCAAATCGTTATAATCCAATCTCTAATTTTAAAGCCACTTGTCACTTTTTTAAAATCAGGACGTATAGCTCAAAGGGAAATTTAAATTCAAGACCTACAGAAAATACATGTTGTTAAAATGTCTTTGAATTATTTTGTTTGCATAACTGACAAGCCTGAGAGAGAGGAGGATCTCAGCATGGAAAAACTAGCTTAAGACTTACACACGTTTCAGAGTAGCAGCCGTGTTAGTCTGTATCCACAAAAAGAAAAGGAGGACTTGTGGCACCTTAGAGACTAACAAATTTATTGGAGCATAAGCTTTCGTGAGCTACAGCTCACTTCATTGGATGCATTCAGTGGAAAATACAGTGAGGAGATTTTATATACACACATTGTTTCCTTTAGCCTTTTTGCTGAGCTCCTGTAGGCAGCTCTGAGAGGTTCAGGCAGCTCAAGAACCATCCATGGCTTCAACAGGGCTTCAGTCAAAGGACCCTCTATAAGCGTTCATGTGCGGAGCCCACTATTGTACACTAGGTGGCACTGTTATCTAGTCTAAAAACTTCATGCTTTGTGTGTACAGTGTTCCATTAATTAATTAGACTAAATCCACTTAGCGGACAGTAAGTGAATTGCATAGGGTAGGTTTGTCCCTTTGTGCTTTTTATCCTGTTACCAGTTAGGTAATTGGATTCCTCAGCTTCACAGAAAACTGCCCCAAACTGATCCCAGGTGTCAGGCAATTCTAGGTTTAGATAACAGTTTGGCTTGGGATATTTTAAAGTGCAATGCGTTGGAAAAAAATCAAACAGGTGCTGAACTTGCTCTTTGGGAATCTGAACTGAAGCGGCTCCAAATGTTCCCAATTTAATTTTTTTTAAACAGTCAACTTTCTCCCTCTGTTTTTTGACCAACTCTAATCTCAAGATTTTTCCCCGAAAAGTTTCCCTTTAGTTAAGATAATGGGTAATCTTGAGAGGTCAGCTGAATTTTTCCCCCCTTTTTTCTTTTTTTTAATTGGGGTAGTGGGTTCATTGTATGTGTAGTCAGAACAATTAGTAAGATGTTACAGGCCTATTGGCATGAAATGCTTTCACGCATCTGAACAAACACGCAGATGGATCAGGATGACAATGGGCCATGGGTTATCAGTTACATGTTTTGATGCAGTTCTGTTTGTTTTCTTAGGTAACCCCCTTGCAGTCTCCAGCTCGAGTTCTAGTGTCCTTATGCCCTTCCCTTCTGGCACTGGACTTCTTGCCTTGGTATGAGTGAGCAGGTCACGCAGACGATAAGAGAGAAAAATAAATGAGGTGGAATTTAAAGTGCCTGGTCCAGTCGGTGCCAATTGAAATCAATGGAGTCTTCAATAGGCTTTGCATTGAGCTTTAAAGTAGAAAAAACACATGGTCTTTGTGGATCAAGTTCAGTACTAGAAATTCTTACTCTTTATCCCTCTTGCTATGGGGGGTTAATGGGTTATTAAAGAGACAAGATGGGTGAGGTAATGTCTTTTTATTGGGCCAACTTTTGTTGGTGAAAAACACAACAGAAGTTGGGCCAATAAAAGATATGATGTCACCCACCTTGTCTCTCTAATAGGCTGACGCCAACATGGCTATAACAACACTGCATGCAACAGTGTTTATGAGAAGTACACACTTCCGTAAGGTGGATGCAGGCCGCCTTGCCTGTGAAATCTCAAGAGACCTAATACACTGGGACTGGCATGACCTAAGGAAACAATAAATACAAAATATGATGGCGAGCAGGACCCTTTCTCCTTGGGGAGCAAAATGATAAAATATTTTAGCTCTTGCATAGTATGGTTCAACCCTAAATCTCAAAGTTCTTTCTAAGCTGTCATAATGATCCCCTCTTTCCTTTGAAAACTGAAAAATCCATGACTGCTTTGTACTCTAGTTCTTTTCCTAAAGAGATCTTCATTCTCATTGGTCGGTGTGGCCATTAAAACATGTTGATTGGCAACCAAATATAGCCTTTATGCTACATTTGAAACTTTTTTGGCCAACCAGGGGGGATACACTATATCCATACACATTTCTTTAAGCAGTTATATATCTTAACATATATATTTTTTCAGATTCTTAATTTGTTCATGATAGAAAATGGTGAATGATGCATTTCTTCTTAGATTTTTTTTTTTTTAAATTAAGATTTGTCAATTTGCATTTGGATGGAAATTGAAATTCAATTAATGTATAAAAAATTTAAAATGCTAGTTTTGTTCATTAAATAAAACTCACTTAAATATGCATGGAAACAAAACATGTTTTGCATTTAAAACTGATTTCTTAAAGGAAATATTTAACTGTAGTTAATGAATTTGGTCTCTGGTCATCATGGGCCAGAATTTCAAGATATTTAAGTATCTTAAGATGCAGATAGGCACCTAGTGGAAGTTTTAAAAGCACCTAAGTAGGTTAGGCCCTAATTCCCCTTGATTTCAGTGGGAGTTTAAGTTATTAAAATTAGAATTAGTAGATCTCATCCTTTCCCAGCTGGTTTTAATTCATAGCTTGGATAAAAATAAACTTTCTGGCTTTTTCAATTCAGTTGGTTTCTTAATTTGAAATAGTCCAAATGGCTAAACTATTCCGTGCATTTGTTAACTAAACAAAGCAAAAGTGATTAAGGCAAAGGTTGTCCTGCACAACTGAAGCTGCAAGTATTTACATTTGGGGAGAAACAAATAACAGCATTTGCTCCACAAACAAGGCTGACTATTATAGATGCTTAATGCAGTAGTCACACTGTAGCATATGTATTATAAAGCTTGAGTTGACCTCAAAAGTTAGATGTTTTTCCTCTTGAATCTATAGTTAAAAAGGCTTTTTAATGCATTAAAATTTGAGTGCTCACTAATGCAAAATTTTTATTTTATTTTAATAAATTTGGGCCTTAACATAAATTATCATTTCAAATTTAAACAGGTTTATTAAGACTATATTAATTTTTTTATCAAGTTTCTTTTGAAAAAAAATCCTTTTTTTATCCACTGTATGGGGGGGGGGGGGGGAGACTGCTTAGTGATGGCATCTCAGCCAGGTGGGAGGCTGATTAGCAGCAACTTCCAGGAATTGGTTGGGCATGGAGGCATCCTGTTTAAAATGGCTCTTTTAGTAGGCTAATCCATCCTTCCAGTGTTTATTAAGAGAATTACAGGGTGGTGTGGTGGGAATGGAACATGCGATAAATGGCTTCTCAAACTCCCTTTTGCACAGAGGCACCAACTCCGTGGGTGCTCCGGGGCTGGAGCACCCACAGGGGGGAAAAAAAAGTGGGTGCTCAGCATCCACCGGCGGGCCCAGATGATCAGCTCATCCCCCCTGCCCCCCAGCTCCTCGTGCCCACTGCTGATCAGCTGTTCATCAGCGGGCAGGAGGCACTGGCGGGAGAGGGAGGAGTGGGGGCAGAAGAGGCGGAGTGAGAGTGGGAGGCTCAGTGAAGGGGGTGGAGCGGGGCAGGGGTGGGGCTGTGGGGGAAGGGGTGGAATGGGGGGCAGGGTGGGGATTGAGCACCCTCAGGGAAATCAGAAAGTTAACACCTATTCTTCTGCAGAAGCAGAGGTATGGAATTAGTATGGCAGCTGAGGCATGACCTCAACAGGTCATTTGGGACCCTGTAATTGAAAGGCCCATGGAAAAGAAGCAAGCACTCCTCCTTATCCTTATGGTGGAGGTCTTAACTCTCTATCCAGGCTGCCTGGCTAGCGTCCCCAGCAGCTGTCTTGCTTAAGTGGATGGCAATGTGAGTAAAATGGAGTAATAAAAACAGGTGCCTGACACAACTGCTTTGTCAAATAAAATGACAAAATTCAGTAATTTGCCCTGCAAGTTTTGAGGGAATAATTCCATTGGCTTGGCGCATCGCATTTATCAGTGTGACAGTAATTTCAACTCATGTTTTCCAGGTTTAGGAGCTGATCTCTAAATACCGTAACGATGAACCTGCTCCTTTCAAAGCCTCTCTTTTTAGAATAACTCTCTTTATAGTTCTGCCTGCTTCTTCATGGCTTCTGCTGCCATGACGGCTATTCCTCGTTGATGGGACCAAGTTCAAGGGATGATGTGGGAGGGATAGCTCTGAGTGGGAGGGATAGCTCAGTGGTTTGAGCATTGGCCTGCTAAACCCAGGGTTGTGAGCTCAATCCTTGAGGGGGCCATTTAGGGATCTGGGGCAAAAATTGGGGATTGGTCCTGCTTTGAGCAGGGGGTTGGACTAGATACCTCCTGAGGTCCCTTCCAACCCTGGTATTCCATGATTCTGTGTGTGAACATCAGATTAGAGTTGTCCAGAGGGTGACAGTTCTGGGTGGGGTAGCAACTTTAGAGCTCTTGAAATTTGGCTTCGATTTCCATTGGAATAAAAACAAAACCCTTTGAGCATATTTGCAAACATGGAATTGTGTGAAAATGTCCATCTTTAATTGAAAGTTGAGCTTTTTGGATTGGGGAGCTGACAGAGAAGGCCAGGTTCATATCCTTACTCTGCCTGATTCAGAGTGATAAAAGCTGAAAGCCTCACAACCCAGGCCAGCTGCAACAGTTTCTCTTTCTTTCCCCTCTTGCCTACCTCCTGCAAGGGCTCCTTAATGACTGTGTCTTCTAAACCTATTTTGGAAAATTGTCTTTTGCACATAGTATAATCTTCCGTATTCGCAGGAGTTGTGCAATATAACAAAATGTCGGGAAATCTAGGCCCTATCCAATATATTTCAGAGAGACCACCTTCCATATACATCACCTTGTCCACAAGATTAATTTCCAAAGTCATCTTTCACAAGAACCACATATGAGCTACTTCTGAAGAGTATATGCTAAACATCATGGTCCTGGAATAAACAGTCTCCAGCTGATCTGAAATGAATGCCATTTAGAGGCAGATGCTGGTGGTAAGTAGAGCCAGTTGCAAAATTTGATGGAACAGTTTCCCATGGCAAATGCTGTTTGAATTTAAATGTTTTGCAGGAATGTGTCAGTTTCGACAATTGCTGATGAAATGGTTTTTGAAACAATTTGGAATTGAAATGGAGTGTTTCGTTCTGACTTTTTTGTTTAGTTGATTATATTTACATTTTTATTATAAGATTTCAGCCTTGTCAAAAATGATATGTTTTGAAAAGCTCATTTCGATGTTTCCAAAACACAATATTTTAGAATATCTTGTTCCATGAAATATTTCAAGAATTTGACTTTTCGGTCCTAGTCCATGATAACGTTGGAATTTCTTATGGACAGCAAATGCCATTTCCCGATCACTTATAGTGATAAGAGATAAGTAGGCTTAGCAAAACTTGATTTTTTTAAAAAAAAAACATTTCAACAAAATGATTTTAAAGCATCTTTTATCAATTGAAATGTTTACAGTTGTGGGAAATTATGGGGTATAATTATTTAATGACAAAAGACCTTAATTAAAAAAATTAAAGCTTTATTACCATTAACACACTTTTTCAATATCCTATGTCAAAATATATGAAGTAAATACCCTTAAACTCTTAAGTTTTCAAGCAAGATTTTTCATACTTTGCCTATCTGTTCGTTTCTATTATAGGTGGAAATATTTTTTCGTTGGTGTGTGTACAGTGAAATCAACATTTGCCAGTAGAAACAAAATCCTTCCAAGCATAGGGATAAGTTAAAGAAGGTAAGGTTAAGAATGAGTGATGGATACAATTTATCATGTCTGTGCTATCCCTATAGATATCTCAAAAGTTCATCGACCCAAAGCATGCTTAATGGAGAGCCTAAAAGATCAATATAAAGGTAATTAGTCCTGCTGGTACCTTCCCCTCTTCCTTCTGATGTTGATTTTGTTTTTAGTTTATGGGATGTAAATAATCTTAATGAAAAATGAAGAAAATGGGTAGCAAGAATGCATCACCTAAAGTTGTGATACTTAAACTGTGGCTTGCGATTCGCAAGTGGCTCTTTAATGTGTCTCCTGCGGCTCTTCCCAGCGCGTGATATTAAAACATGGTGTGATTGAATTGTTAATTAGGATGCTTTTACTACATTATTAGCCAATTAAGTTATCAACTTGCACTAGGTTATTAACTTATTTGCTGAGAGAATAATATATATATATATTTCCCATCAGACTTTGAAAATATGAATAGCACTATAGTAAATGAAACAATGAATTCACACGACTGTGGCTTTTTGGGTAATGTTGTTGGCTAATTTGGCTCCTGGATCACTGAGGTCTGAGTATCGCTGATCTAAAGGGTATAGGGTTAGATTTGGTGTTTGAAGTACAAAAAGTTACTACCGTGCAATAGCCGTGGTGAATAGACAACATCTAGCTGAGTTGTAGTAAAGCAGCGGATGGTTATTTTGTATTTCTATACTGGTGCCTTTGTGATGCTTCGCCTAGTGAATCGAGTCCCAGTCTCTTCCTTATCACGCTTTGGATCTAGGCCCCCGATCCTATAATTGGAGCCACATGAGGAGACCGTGCGCCCACACACAGGGCAGCCCAAGTGTCGCGCGTCTCCCGGGACAGCCCTCATGCATTCCAGCGGAGCTGCCAGAAAGCAGCAATCACTTGGCTGCAGCTGCACCTTCGGGTCACAGGAGACTACTGAGCAGCCGCTCTGCCTCCCCTTTCGGCAACCACGGTGGGATCCCAGCCAGGAAGGAAGTAGCCGGGAGGAGGCAGCAGCAGCAGGAGATGGCAGCAGTACGAGCTGCGGGGCCCAAGACCAGTCCTAGGCTCCCACAGCCAACAGAGAGCTGCACCAGACCGCAGGCTGCCAGCTATAACCTACCCAGCCTCTGCAAACAACCCCATGTACCCCACAGGCAACCAGCAACCCTCTCCCCTCCTTGCCTAGCAGCTTCAGCCAACACAGCTACCCTGCACTCACAGGTGCCCCAGCTCCCCTGACTTCTCCCCCCAAGCTACTCCCCAGTTCATCATCGGTACTGGGCTCTCCTCAGCAACTACCCACTCCACAGCTGCTGAGTTTCCTCAGCCTACCCCACCACTGATTGCACCAAGGTGTATTGACCACAGACTGAAGTTCATGGTGATTTTGCAAATATGCAAATCAGCTCATTAACCAGTTGCATGAAGTGTCCGGCAGGGAGCTGGTCAAAGCTTGTCAGCTGTAAGTACAGATTACCACTGGCTTCCATGTGTCCACGCGGGCCAAGGGTCCCGCCACGCAGATCTGACTGCAGGATGGGAGCCGAAGGGGAGTATGACACAGAACATGTGGGAAATAAAGACCAGAGAAAGGGGAACGAGGGGCATAAATAAAGCCCGGGGCTGTCAGTGTGTATTATGGGCCCGGTTCAGCAAAGCATTTAATCATGCACTTAAGTTCTATTGGCATATGCACACGTTTAGTGCGTGGTAAACTGGGCCCTCTGTTAGTTCAGAGCAATTTCTCTCTTCTATCATGTACAGGTGTTGAATGAAATCCTGCTCACAATTGTTAGCCATTGATTGGGGTTTGCCATTGTCCTGTGGACTAAACTGGCTGACAGGCCCCAATGAAGAGAGAACCCAGCTGTCTCCCTACGGGTGATGTCTCACCTGGGAAGCCTTTTCCCCCAAGGGAAACTCCATTGCTTGGGGCTTCTGGACGGCAGGGAATGAACTGGGTGGGACTTAGAAGGACACCTCTGTCTCTCCACTTTTACAATTCATCAGCATTCTCTGAGGGGAAGATTGACGCTGGGATGAGTCTAGACACCTTTTTCTAAAGCCCTCAGTGGTGGCTCTCACGGAGTTCAATGGGAGTTTTACCACCAACTTCCGTAGGAACAGAGCTAGGCCAGTGCTGAGCGCCTGTAGGATCTTAACCAAGCTTTCCGTCTGCCCTGTGATTATCCGCTAAGCCGCTTTAGCAGCACCAAAGGGTCCATCAGAAAACAGGCGTGTGAACCAGTCATCTGGACTGCAGCCTGGGAGAAGGGAGACAGCAGAGAATCCCAGGGCACAGGAGTGGAGAAGGCTAGTGATTAGTGAAAGGGGAGGGACCAGACATGCAAACTGTTCCTAGTGAGAGATGGACCTTATTTCTGAGCAAAATAATGGCCATTCCCCAGCCCATCACTCAGGAAATCTCCAGCAGGAGCCAATGGCATTAAAAAGTGCTTCCTCCTCCTGCACCCACCCTTGTGGGTCCCTTGATTGATCAGATCTGGGTTAGGAGAGAAACCAGGAGGATGAGCAACATGCCATATACCTTTGCCAGTGTCCGAGACAACTTCCAGAAGAACCTGGTGAGGTGCTAAGGGGGTTGGAGCAAAGGGACATCCAACACACTAGGCAAAGAGAGGAAAATGGAAAACAGCCAGAGAGAATAAGGAAGAGGCCAATGAAGCCCCACCCAGTTCACCTCCCTGCCAGGACAGGGTGGTATCTTATTGTACATTTGCCAGAGTTTTGTGCTAGTCTATCTTTAAATATCCCAGTGGATGGGATGTCCCTTGGGAAACAGTCACAGTCTGATGTGAAAGCTTTAATATTGCCCTTTCCTAGTTCCATCCCATTTGTCCTCGTCATGTTCCTGGGCAGCCCCCTAAACACTTCTACTCCTTCCTTAATGTTTCCATCTTTCACTTACTGGTAGACTTGTGTTCCCTGCTGCTGTAATCGCTGCTCGGTCAAGCCACACAGCTCTACCACCTTCATCCTTCCTGATAATGCATTTGTTCCACCCTGATTGCTTTTGTTTCTCTGTTCTGAACTCCCTCGCAAATGTCTTCACGGCAAATGGCGCCCAGAACTGAACCCAATATCCTGTGTGTCACACAGAAAGGATCAGTTACCTCCCTGCTTTGTGATGCCTCTACAGCCGAAAAAGACGTTGGCCATAGCCCCTGTTCCAATGAGCGTTGAAACTAGTGGGAGTCTCTTCATTGACTTCAGTATGCTGTGGATTGGGCCCATGATGTATTGCAAACTCATGTCTAGTTTTGTCTTCGTTGTTCTAAAGTGTCAGTTGCTCCTGCTTCCCAAGTTCCCCTCTCGCATTGAGTCTGTGTGTTTCAAATTACTTTCCCCAAAGGCACCGAGACAGTATTTTTCCAAATTGAATCTCATTTATTTTCCGCCCATGTTTCCGTCTCTCTGGGGCCTTCTGTACTAGTTCTCAGTCCTTACTGCTGTTTACAATATCTCCTAATTTAGTATCATCTGTGAATTATATTAACATGCCCGTTAGTTCCTCTTCTGTTAACGAAGCAAAAACATTACAACTTAAACTGTTTGTTAAAGCACGGGGCGGGGAAGTCTTAAAAATTCCTGTGTGTCTTTCCAATATGTGGCTTAAAAAATTGGAGGATTTTTTTGTTTAAGTTGAAACTGTTCAAACATCAAAAGTTGGTAAATGTATAAATGTAGAGTTGGTCTCTGTTAGACTTAAAGCTGTTCCCAGATGCAAGCTACACAGTGCATTGGCTGTGTATTGCGGAGATTACGAATATTTTCTGCAGTATTTTCCCAGCTTCGAACATATGTTTGAGTTCTTTCCAATAAATTTGTTCACTTTCCCTTTCTGACCTTTTGCATTTGCTTTCTGTGGCTGTTGTAGCAAATGTGTACTGGCAGGAATGATGCTGAAACAGCAAATTTAATGCAAATAGTACAGAAGAGTAACAGGAAGAGATTTTTTTCCCCCATTCATAATCCATGAATCTTTGCACTGTAACTTTGATTGCCCAGATTTATTTTTGTTTCACATCTCCTCCATATGTTGGTCCAAGATTCTAAGAGTGGACCTCGACAAAGAACGGAACATACTATGGAAGCTCTGTGTCCTCCCTGAACAGCGCAAATTTCAAATTGAGATGATGGAAACAATGCTGGCAGCAAGCAGTTTGCTGGAAAGTATGCAGCAAATATTGCAGTGCGTGAATTTCAGCAGTGAGCAATTTCATGGAAACAACAATCTACTTGTGAACCGAAATAAAGGCCTGACTTGGATGAATAAATTGTTCTCTGAAAATAGTTCACTGGTTCTCTTCTCGGGCAAGTACCACAGCTTGCTGGCATCTTCAGCCCTGAGTGTATCAGCGGTCGGGCCACACCTGCTGGTGCTGGCTAGAGACCTCTTAAACCGCATATACTTTGGGAGTTCATACTCAGCTTTTACTAGCCTACAGAGGCCCTTGCCTTGAAATCTGTCCCCTCTGATTTATATGGCTAGGTTTGCATAGCTGGACTGTGGACACTGCAGGTGGCAGCTCCTGTTCTTCTGTAATTACAAGAACTGTGCCATAAGGATCTGTGCAGATCCACTATAACAGTGAATTTGGTAAAACTATTAATCTTCATACCCTCGGAGAGGGAATTTGGTTAAGAAACGGCTGTAGGAAGACTTGAATCCCTGACGGTAAGCTACACCTGGGCTCATTAGCTATTGGGACACTTAGCTGCATGTATTTCTTTAATCCATCATTTAAAATGATTTTGCTTTGTTTAGGTGTAACCAGCTTAGTCCTTGGCCCTGTTGTAGCTGCTGAGTATTCCACCCAGGCCAGGGAATGCTCCCGTGGTGCAAAGCTGGTGTATCTAGTTCTACATTACTTGACCACTGCCTCCGGGGAAGGGGCATGCTAGGGGTGGAGCCTGCAGTACTTTGCCAGATCCTCCACTGGCCCAGTGGCTGGCTGCAGCCACAGTAACTCTGAGCAGACCCTGAGGCTGCTCTAAATAACACCAGGGATGTTTTGCAGCCTGAGAAGGTGGGAGTGGAAAGCTGGCTTACAGCCACCTTCCCCGCCTCTCTGTACAATTCTCAGTGCAAATGCAGAGCAGCTGAGGACTGAACCTCGTCAGTTTAAATAGCCCACTAACAGATAATAAGAGGCCATAGAAGTTCTGTAAAGACGTGGAACCAACCAGAAGACTGACTAATCTGGAGAGTTCTCATCCTGGTGCCAAGGAAGGGCACTGCCAAACAGCCTGTGACGGAGGCAGCATGATTGCGAAGGCTATAATCAGTCTTGCTTGTGGCACTCGGCTAGCATGCACGCCAGGCCTTTCAGTTAACTGTCAAAGCCACAGGGTACAACATCCCCTTTTCGTGTGCCGGAGAAACTATTTCTAATGCATTATGTCCATGGGGTTCAAAGCTAGTTAAAATAAAACCTTTCTCAGTTTGCCGTTCTCTTGTGAAACTTCAGAGCCCTGGAGAACAGTGTGCTCAGCCCGTCTCTGTTTCTGGGCTAAGCACAAGGAGAGGTGCTTGGCTTTAGAAATGTCCGCTGATCTCATGGAAATGGGCACAGCTCCCTTTCAAAAATGCTGAAGCAGATGAGCAGGCTTACTAGTCCCTTGGTGCTAATTCTTTTCTTTTGGGGAATGGAAACCTTCCAGAAAGAGTGTCTCAAATCCATAGAATGTGAAGCGCTAATGTTTGCTCTGGGACTCGGACATGAGCAGAGACAGGTGTGGAAATACATGAATCCAGTCGTCTCCTTAGCTTCGTGTCTGGTGAGGCTCCACATCGGTTATTCCACCTCAGGCCCAGAGTCATTTTTTTTTTTTTCACCTGAACCAGCTTTTGTTTTGTCCGTGTCCAAATGGAAGAATCCAACTTAGTGGGAGGCATTGTATTAAACATGCTACAGCTTCCTTTGGTGGTATCCCGCAGGCCCCGCAGAGCGTGGGAGAATTCCAGGGATCCCTGGTTTATCGGAGATCTGTCCTCCAGAGCTTCTGAGAGAATTTGGCTACGGACCTTGGGCTGAGTTTCCTTATATAGAAAAACACAGCTGCTGTACGTGGCACGTGACACCCGCTCCAGCAACAGCGGCCACTAATACAGCTTTCATTATAAAGCACGGACGCTCTGACTGCAGGGAGATTTGGATCCTTGCAACCTCATGGAGGGCCATTGCCTTCACTACAGGTGTGGAACTCACTGTGGGATCAAGGCTTTGCACACGTACTTGGAGGACAACCTACTCTTGGGTCCAATTGTGGATTCACACAAGGGACAGACCAGCCGTCCCACCTGCTTCTGTGCTGTGAGCCAAATAGCTGGTTCTTTGGTAGACCATCCTTTCTCCTCCCTTATCAACAGTTTTAATCATTTTCATAACGATCCCTAGCACAGCTAGGATTACCATTAGAAAATGCCAGAGCCTCGTTATCATCTAATTAGACTCACATTTCAGAGCAATGGAAAGAAAATCTTCAAGTGCTTCCTTGTGCCATGAAAGGAGAAGAAAGTGATGATTTAAACCAGCTGCAAGTGGCTGCATTCCCATTCCAGGCCTACATGGCCCCAGCATTGGACACAATAAAGGAAGCATCTATGGGCTCCGGTCAGAGCCCTCAGCAGCAATCAGTGCAAAACGGCTCCCAAATCAGTTTTGCAAGACTAAAAACTCCTATGTAGTCCAGTAAAAACAATCACACTGTCACGCTTGCCTTCTAACAGCTGAGGGGGTCACAGCAGCAACACAACACAACCCAAAATAAACTCCCTCTCGCGCGCTGCCAAAAGGCCTTTATCGCTCTTCTGGGAGGGAGGGGAAGGCCTTTGCAAAGGGCCTTCACTTTTCCCTTTTTTTGTTTTGTTTTAAATTTGAGCAGAGAGCTGGAATCTCTTTCTCCTTCCCCAGATGCCATTACTGCACAGCCTTGGGTTTGCTTAGGGGACTCATTTATTTTCCTTTATGAGAACTGAGGTAGGAAATGCAGGAGGAATATAATGACTTCAGTCCCAAATGAACACAACTGCTTAACCCTTTGGTTAACTGGGCCCCCAAGTGCAAGTTGCCTGGAACTAGCTAATTTCCTGGGTTTGGTGACAAGCCGGTAGGGTGTTGCTGGGCTGAGAGGGAGAGACTGTGGTCGTTCTGGAAATAGGGTTTTTCTGGGATTCCAGAGAGGAAGGTGTCCTGCTCTGCCCCACTTCCCTGTGGGAAATTCTTGCCTGCTCCCTGCAAGCCAGCTTAACCCCCCCCCCCCCCCACACACACACACACCCCCTCCGTTTTTGGTCCTCAACCCCCTACTTGGGGCTGGGGAAGCAGCAAGGGGCAGGCTCAGCACTGGAGGGAAAGGGTCATGCCATACCTATGCTGAACACGCGTGTCCCTCTCCTGCTGACAGCAGTTCAGTGCTTTACCAGCCTTAACGTTGAGCGCCCTAGTGTAGACAAGCCGCCAGCCGCCACTGGAGCACTAGGTACCTTTTCCTTCAGTCCTGCTCTGAAAAGGTCTAATCAGGACAGTTCTTCAAATGCCAGTGGCAGCCATCATCCAGCAAACGCTACTCCCAGCCATGCTAGCAACAGCGGAGCGGCAGTAGGGTGTCATGTGGCAAGCAGAGGGATGGACAGACTCTCTTCAACCCCCTCCTTCCTGGATTCCATGCACAGCACCCATGCTAGTGAGCCTCTGCAGGGCCCTAGAAATCCGCTGCTTGTCTGTGCTTAGCCCCCGGGGACCTAGCCAGTTTCCTAATGGTTAAATGTCTGCCATAGTCCACCCTGAACTGAAGCCACAGCCCCCTTGGGTGTGAGGAGAGTGGAGTCTGTGGGCCCACTCACTCCGGCCTTACGTGCTCTGCCGAGTTTGCAGCCATGACCTTTCTGGTGCCGGTCTGTGACGTGAACACTTGTACTGGGAGCTGGACTGAGATGCAAACGAAATGTCCTGTAAATAATCATGATAAATACTTATCGCATATGTTGTGCTTTTCCATCTTCAAAGAGCTGTCAAAACCTTAACTGATTAATCACAGGCCAGTTGCTCAGTGTTTACAGTGAACTGGAATTTTTGGTCTATGACAAAAATTCATTTCCTGGTGCCAAAAGCTACAAAAGGCTCTGTTACCAGGCCTGTTGGGAAAGCAGGGTAGGGCTTCTTCTGAGGTGATTAAGGCTCATGTGTCACTCCAGTAAATTAAAGGGAGTAGGCCCGTTTCCCTAGCCGGGAGGATGATACTGCCCGATACCATGAGGGGGAGTACGGTGGTTTTCTCACATTTCCTTTATTTCCTATTCTTCGTCCTATTGAGACTCTCTTTGAGATTCTCCTGGCATTTCATGCAGGAATACAGGAATTGCTAACCAGCTACCCTAGTACCAAATGCTTCAGTGGAGGGCCCACCGCCCACTCCAGTGCTCTTGGCCAGTTGCAATACTGCTACATGGGAAAAATCCTTCCCTCCACAGTTAGGGGTCATTTTATGAAACATGAGGCCTGCGAGTGCTCGTAATATTACACGAGAGAGCATCACTGAAGGTGCTGGCTAAAATTTTCAAAAGAGCTTAAGTAACTTAGGCCAGAGCAGAAGGCTCCACTGAGGTGGGGCCGGGCTGGAGTTCTGTGTTTAAGTGAATCCAGTAACCGCAGTGCCCTTAGTGACAAGTGTGGAGGGACTGCAGCCTTTATTCTGGCCCAGAGGCTGGAATGCCATATGTAGGAGGCGTACACCGTCTTCCCACGCCCTGAGTCTAGGTTGGTTAATGTGGACTTTACCTCCCCAGCTGGTATGCATGCCAGTGGTGTAGACCACAAATAAGAGCAGAGTCCGCCCTTTGGGACCTTCACTCTGCATCAAGCAATCAATGGAAAGGCAAAAACTTTACTAAAATTGTGCAGGTCCAGGTCTCTTTGTGGCAAAACTTTTGCTCCCAGCACATTGCCGAGCAGGTCCTTTGAAGCAGTGATTCATCATGGAAAATATATTTGGGGTGAGACTTGCTCTCTCTGTGATGTTACTTCACTACACTAAATGTTTTTTTTTCTGCTTCCAAGAAACCCAACGTAATGCTTGTCCTTGCAGAGACTCCTCTGACAGCTTGGCGAGTTCAAACAAGGAGGTGTTTAGGATGTGGACCTTGTACCTTAAAAAGTGAATGTTGTGGACTCCGGTCTCGAGATGAATTGGGAGACGTTCCTATCTCAGACCTCCACCAGCCACCTAAAAGTTCATGGCAGTTTGAGACATTTAAAGAGACCCTGAGCCCACCACTGACTAAGAGCACCAGCATCTCCTCCAGCAAGGGGGGTCTGCCAGCCACCACGAAGAGCATAACGTTGGATCTGTGCTCAAGAAGCCCTCACTTGCCACCAGCTATCCTGCCAGCCACTGTCCAGATTCTCCTATTGAAAAAGTAACTCCAGCAACGCCTGAGCGCTCTCACTATCCTAGACTGCTCACAGTCAGTACTGGGAGATCACGAGTGCCAGCAGAGCTGTTTCTAGGTTGAAATCGATCTCATGGCCCAGGGCAGAGAGCTTATCTAGCTTACAGTAGCACAAAGTGTGTTTCTGTCCCCTCTACTGGTTGGTCTAAATAACAGGATAAGAGTTTATTACTGCCACCAGCTGGAAGAGTGACTTGACTCCTTTAGCTCAAGTGGGGATGCTTTTAGCTGTATGGGTCCAGGGGTCAAACCCCACTGCCAGCCCAGGCAAGGTCATTATTCAGCCATCCAAGTTCATTCTGTGATATTGCTCATCGGCCTTTGACACTGATGCCCCACAAACTAGTCTGGCAGGAGTGGGCAATGTAATGCTAAATTGGCTTCATTGTGCCGATCCCACAACCTTATGAGTGGTAACTGTTCCTGCTCGTTGTGTGTTTGCCCATGCATGAGTGTGAGACAGAGCACAGAAAGGGAATACAAGTGTGGGGGAAAAAATTGGAGGTGCAAGGGGGGGGGAGAGGGAGGGAGAAAATATGAGGAAAGGAAGAGAGAAAAGTAGGAGGGGTGGAGGAGAAAAAATAGAGGGGAAAATGGTCACTAAAGAGACAGAGGAAGACCACTATTGCATATGGTAAAGGAAAGAGAAACAAGGGAAGGAACAGAATGGGAAAGACAAGCCACGGAGAGACAGTAAGTCACTTTTCTATTTTAATGTTAATACCAACATGTGACAATAGATTGCATACTTTATATAAAAAAAGTCTTTATCTTGAGTGGCCAAAAAATTCTGTCATAAACTCCTGCCAGACTTTCAGTCATCTGTGCATAATGGAGCTCTGTGCTTTACTAATGCAAACACGTGCAAAAAAAAAAAAGAAAAAAAAAGTTAAAGTTGCAAATGACAAGAGTGTAATTTACTCTCCCCCCCCCCCCCCCCCCGGGCCTGCATCACTAAAACCTGGGCAGATGCCATGTAGGCTTGGTTCTGGCTGCAGCTTGGCTATTCTGTACAGCCCACTCCCAGAATTCACAAAAGCAGGCATGGAATAGCCATCCAGATACAGAAGCAGCTCACACTTGAGTATATTCACCTCTACTATGAGTCCACCTAGAAATCCTGCCAATCCAGACCTTCAGTCACAGTGAAAGGTTGCCTGAAGAGCTGTCTGACACGGTGGTGGTGATATGCTTCTCAACCCAGGACGCTTCAACATCCGCCCTGACTACGCCTCTGACTCTATGGCCCAAAATCTCCTAACTGCCTTCTTCACCGTGAGATCTCGTGTATACTCACAAGACCTTTGCACTCTACTGATCACACCTACACTTGATCTTTTGTCTAGGAATGCATCTGGGTGGCATAAGACGTACCCTCTTATCCTTGTCACATCTCTGCCTCCTCTGCAGAGATGACACCTGAACTATCCAAGCAAGGAGACAGCTCTGCTACCATTGTTCTCCCCACATAACCTCAACTGAATCCCAGAGCACTCTCAGCAAAAACTGTACCCAACCAAGGAGCAGAGGATTTCGAGATCAGCACCCTAAATCTGCCTTAGGCCTTGCAGATCCCCATGATTCTGATGACCTGCCCCAGATAAAGCAGGAGCGAAGGAAACTCGGTTTGATGACACTGATCATAGCGTAGTACTATCTCCCCTCCGGAATGCAGCTGGGTTTACTGAGATGGCTCCAGTCCTTTCGAGACTCCGCAGGAAGTGGTGACGGACATTGCCTGTCCCTCCAGAGCTGCCTGCCTTTTGCCTATCCATGAAGCCATGGGGGTTGGTGGAGGGGGAGATCATGAAATAACAGGCTCTAATGGATACAATACCCAGCGTGCGCTCTCCCCACTCCCCCAATGCCTGGCTGAGATCAGCTCCTGGATGAAGGACAGCTGGCTGACGCTGAACCTATCCAAGATGAAGGCAATGCTGCTGGGAAGAAGGAAACGCTTTGGAGACTTAGCAACCAGCAAGAGAGATTTCCCTTGGATTGTCAGATCAGCCTGCAGCTGTGGGGGCCATCTGGCCCCCTTTTTGATGCCAGATACCACAGCACACTCGTCTATTGCTGCATATTAAATCCAATTTGCAGTTGTGTTTTTCTGATTCCCATCGAACGAAGATTGCAACAGATAAAAAGTTTTATCAGGACAGCTGGAAAACGGACCACATAGCAGCTGAGTGCTGTAATGCAACACTTTTGTAAAGAGGCATCGACAGCAGAACAGGATAACATCCATCAGCCACTCTTGCAGACTCTTACCTGAGTTAGCAAGCCAAAGGGATGCGGTAGCAGGCGGTAATGTTATAACAACTGCACACACTACGTACATCCACCCTTTATTTATATCAAATGTCATTTCAACCACTGTGTCCCTTTACTGCGACTAAACCCAGCCTGTGGGCATGTCTTCTCACCCTTGGCTTGCAGTAAGTCCAGCCCTTAGCGGCTGTTCTCTGTGTTAGCCTGCCTGGGTTCCTAGATTCAAATGCCAGAAAGCATCACTGCGATCATCTAGTCTGGCTTCCTGGACAGCACAGGCCACATACATGGGTGTATTTTCTCCACTCAAATGATGAAAGGTCAGTGCTCGCTTGGAGGCGCTCAGAACAAGGCACCTCGGGGAACGGCATTTGCATCCTGCCTCTCTCAGAGGCTGAAAGACTCATTAACCATTTCATGAACTCTTTGAAGATAATTTCTTGGCTCCCTTCCTTTATCACTTAAATTCCGGTCCAGGTCCTGTAGCCTGGCAAAGTTCCTGGGCTCAAGACCAGAGGGACATGATGGGCAATTGTGGCTTTAAGATCTTGGGCTATCTGGGGATTTGTCCAGGCCCTAGAAGGTTGCTACAATTTCTGTCCAGCTGTCCATGGTCTGGCAGTCAATGAGTCACATGTCTCATACTCAGGAAAGACAGGTCCACTTTAGTTTGGCTAAGGCTTGATATTTTGATTAGTATATGGTTGATTGGTCCTGTTGGGCTGTCAGTCTGCGCTCTCCAATTCCTCGCTAAGGGCTAGATACGGCTTTTGCTCAGTGCCATGAGTAGGGGGCACTGTGTGGTTGCACTGCCTGTGAAGGAATTGTTATTCATAGGGTCACAATTTCTCCTCCCCATTGCTCCTTGAGCGGGTGGGAAGTAGAATAATTTGCTATAGCCTTTTACCAGTTGTGGCCCACTGTCTTCCTTCCTGCTGGCTCAGCTCTGCTCATCTTCTCTCTAGTCCCTCCTAGGGGTGAGCAATAGATCTGTACCCCTCTGTCCTTTGCCAAGGCCCTGGGAGTCCTAACACCGAGATGGTGAGCAATAGATCTGTACCCCGCTGCCCTTTGCCAAGGCCCTGGGAGTCCTAACACCGAGACAGGATCTTATTCCCCCAGAGCCCCCTGTATGGGTGCCTTACAGCCAGACTCAATCTTACCCTACGTTTATTGCACTTCTTACTCATTGGCTTTTGTGGCTGAAATTGTCAGACCTCCATACTGTACCTATGAGCCTGTACGCTTTTGCATGTACCTGGTCTAGACAGTTGCATGTGCTCGCGTGAAAGCCTTGTCATTAGAACCGTGCGCGCTCGCTCAGGTGTACGTACCTTTTAAGAGTCGCAGCCAATTTATCTAGGGAAAATTCCAGCACAGCGAGAGTCTCATTTCCATCTTCTTTCCAAGTTGATTTTTCATGTTGCCACGGGGACAGTGTCTTAGCAGGTAATTTCTTTACACGGCCTATCATCAGCCTTGGAAGTTAAGAGGAGGCTGGAGCTGGATTTCAAAAGGGGCTGGATAGTTACATAAATAATCAAATGTTCTGGCTACACCATGTGCTAAGATAGCTGTATTCACATCCCATGCTGCAGGGTGTGAACTGATTGCTACTGGAATCTGGTGCAGGTTCAGTACTGCACGATTTAGCAGGTGCATTGTACTTTGTTTTACCGTCCTGGAATCACAGAAATTAAAGATGGAAAAAGACCTACAGAATTAGGTCTCATCTAGTCAATCCCTTGCCAATACAGGATTGTTCTCGGGTACAGCTGCAGGAGGCAGGGTATTGGGCCAAGTGTCTGATTGGTAAGGCAAATAATCTATGTTCCCATGTATAGTAATTTTCTTTAGCTGGATTCTGATTGTGAGTTAAAACAAAGAGGTTAAAAGTGTTAATTATGTGGATACATCCCTCCTGGATTAAACAGAATAACTAGACTACAGAGTTTTTTTTTTTTTTTAACAAGGGAAAGGAGGCAGTGGGCTGAGAATCTTTGGCAGCTGTCACATGTTTGTCTTTGATGATGTCAGTTTCGTCTGTTAGGAGCTGCTCCTCTTGCTACTGTCAGCCTTTCCTGGGGGAGGATGAATTCATTGATATGCTCTGTTTGCTGTCCACATACTCACAGTTCATGTGTTACATTTTACATAAAGTAAACTTAGCAAGAGGAAAACTCATCTGGCTGTTCTTCAAAGCTAATGCACAGTAAATATATTCTGACACTGACAGGTATTTCTTATTAAATAGCTCTGAACTGCTGTACTAGGTTTTGCTTAAGTGGCATTATTCTTTCTGAGCAAAGACAGTTCATTTATTAGTCATCCTAAAAGCCAAATAACAAATATTATTCTCTAAGCCAACTAAACAAACCAGTTAAAAGAGGCTTGTCTGAAATGATTCAAGTGCAGTGTCTGAAAAGCAGCTGATGTTTTAGTGTCAAAATACCATATGGAGACTTGAGTGCTTTATAAGCATGCTTTGACCCGAGCTGCGAACTCTCCCAACACCTTTGAACAGAAAGGGAATATTCTTCCTCGGGTGCATGGGAGAATTCAGGAGCACATCTCTCTGCCAGCTCTAAAGATGTCATTCTGGCACCGTCAAGAGTGAGCTGCAGTAATTGAGGGGGATGAATAAAAATGCTGGCAGACTTTTCGATTTCTGCAGGAGATGCATTATGAAATAACTCAGCAAAGCTAGAGCTTCCCATTTACCCAGTTAAAAATAAATAAAAGTGGTTGTCTTGTTTTCACAGTGACTTTCTGCCCTAACGAAATATTTCCTTTCTTACAACCATCGGATTGGCTTCATGCATGTCTAATAAGGATATGCCTGCATTTTTCTGTGTGGGTGTGCATGTATGTGGGAGTTTGTGCATCTGTGTCTTAGCCTTGGCATATCAGGACAGAAAATACCTCACTGCAGAAAGTCCACAAGGAGGCAAACGATTGTCAGTCAGACTAATTGATTTAATAGCTTACAGATTTTCCCCTTCACTGCAGAATCTTCCTTGACTACAGTTCTGTAAGGGAAAGGCTGGTGGCCCAGAGTGGGACAGTAAAGACCTCATTAACCACTCTAATGGATCGTGAGTCTGAATTAGGTGCCAGGAAATGGGCCTGAGGAGTTGGGAAATGCAGTTTCTGGGTGTTGGGATGGGACATGCACTGGAAGAGCCATTCAAATTATTCACTGCAAATCATTTATAAATCTGCTTTGGGCCTCTTTTTGTACAGATGTTTTCATTATTCACAAGTAGTTTGGACAAACAAATTTTCGCCTTTGGATCATTCATGGAAAGTCGTCTGAAAATACAGCCCTTTTGGTGTCTGGGCATGACAAGATCTGAAGCAGAGAAAATCCCTGATCTGTGATGGTAAAGATGGAAAAGTAAAGAATTTAGCTTTGAGGTGGTGGGTCATTATTGAACATACAGAACTGATGGATATTGTGAACTCCCACGAACAGCCAGGCATCCTGCAGTTGGTCTTCTACAGTATGAGGTAGCTCTCAGTAAATGAGGAAGCAGTGGTACAGGTTTGCTTTCTTTCAGTGTTGTCCTAATGGCAGATGATTACTCAGCTATGGCGATTAATGTGAGAGGGGCAATGGTCCCGCTATTGTGGGGAACTTTTCTCGCTTATGAATTACCCCAGGGAAATGGGCTAGCGAAAGGGTCTGAGTCCTTGCGTCCATGCCCTTTACCCAGAGGCCGGCCTGACCTCGAGGACTCCCCTTCCACTCTCCTGTGTGGCAGAGTCCTCGGAATCCCAACAAGGCTGGGCCCAGGATTCCTGGGGGGCTCGACCCCTAACCTTGTCGTGGTCACTTAGGGCAGGGGCTAGGGTGTCCCCACTCCGGGGTGCTCTCTCTGCACTGGATGCATCCCTGACCCACTGATCATTACATACAGTTCAAAGCAAATACAATTTATTGAACAGCTGCCAATTAAAAAAAGTAAGGAAAAAATGGGAAAGGTTAAAGGAGAACACGTAACCCCGGCATGGGGACATCACAACCAGCATCTCTGGAAGGTCAGGGAAGTTCAGTCTGTTCTTCACAAGTTCCAGGCCCTGGCTGTGCTGCAGGGATGCTGCGGGTTGGACGCTTGCTCTGATGGTGGCCACATGCCTCAGGCTTTAGGTGGCAGGACCCTTCTTCCCAGCGTCGCCCCTGCCCCGTTTGGGTTACGATCCCCCTCCAAGTCTGGCCTGCCAGGCCTCTTGGCTTGGGGGGGGCTCCCTGCGCTGGGCCCACTGCCCAGGGTCCCCCTCCCTCTCCCCAGCTGCTCATGCACCTGGCTCCAGACTGCCCCAGCCCCACTCCCATTCTCACTCTGACTCAGTACTGCTGCTGCTCTGCCTCCAGTTCCCTGGGCTGCTTCTCTGGCCCCTCTGGCTCTGGTTGCTACAGGTCTGCTCTGGGGGCTGCTTCTGTGACTCTGCTCCCAGCACTGACCTGCTTCCTGGGCTGCTTTTCTGACCCCTCTGGATCTGGCACAGCTCTCCTTGGGCCCTCTGCTCTCTCCTTAGCTCAGCCCCACTCTGTCTGACCCAGACAATTCCAGCTCACACGGCGGCCAGGACCTCCTCGGCCTCCTAACTCCCTGCTTAGCCTGCCCTCCCCATCTGTCAGGCTGACCTGGAGCATTAGCCTCTCCCCATTGCCCCTGGGGCCTGTCACTCTCAGGGTCCTGATTTCGCATTGACCCTTTCCCTTACTTTTAGTACTGGGAGCTACCCAACCAAAACACCCTCACTGAGTTTTCATAAGTGGACAAAATCCCCTTACATTAAGGTGCTGATGCTGCATCTCAAGGGTAACAATTTACATGCTGATGTAATTCAGGACACTGGGTGGAATCAAGTGTTTCCTGCGTGAACTGACGTTTCCTCCCCTTTGTGAACGTTCTTGGGTTGTTGATCCTGCTGAGCCAAATGCAACTCTCTCTAACTGGGTATATTTTAAATCAGCAGCTCTTTCTCCTCTTGAAATGGGTGTCTTGCATTAGGGAAAATGAAAGCTGGTGTGTTCTTAGACAGAATGATGAGGTAGAGGGAACTAGACTGCTGTGGTTCTGGAGAATAAAATTGGGGTCCAGGTAAAATGCAGAAAACTGGGTTCGGATAAACAAGCTGTATAATGCTGCACATCCACCATTTCATTCTTTTCATGGGTGGAGCTGAATTCATGCAGACAGTTCGCCTGGTATTATTTTCACTTTTTTCAGCTGCGTCGCAGATAACAGGCAAAATAAAAGACTGCTCTGAAGAGACACACAAGTGTAACTTGAAGAGTCTCAACAATCCTCCATCAAGGCAGCATTAAAAAGGAGACCTTTTTCTTAAATCGGACACTGAGACCAAATCTTGCTAATGAGGAACCCAGACTTGTGTTACCATGACAACTTCCTTGGTTTGCATGTATTAAAAGATAAGTTAAAGGTCCAATGCTGCCACCCTAGCTTCTGCTGAGTAGTACCTTACTCCAGGAGTAGTGGAATTGCAATCAGTGCAATTTGTTGAGGAGTGAAGGGCTAATCCCCAGGAATAAGGGATGCAGAAGCAGGCCCCTTGAGCATTATAGCTGAAGAAAATGAAAGTAAGTGCAGAAGCCTGCTCATCTGAATTCCACAGAATGGGACCTTTAGCACCCTAAGGCAGGGGTGGGAAAACTTTTTTTGGCCCGAGAGGCACACTGGGGTTGCAAAACTGCATGTAGGGCCGGGTAGGGAAGGCTGTGACTCCTCAAACAGCCTGGTCCCCTACCCCTATCCTCCCCCTCCCACTTCCCGCCCCCTGACTGCCCCCCATCAGAATCTCTAACCCCCCCTGCTCCTTGTCCCCTGACCACCCCCTCCCAGAACCACCGCCCCCTGGAATCCCACCCCCTATCCAATCGCCCCTTCTCCCTGTCCCCTGACTGCCCTGACCCCTATCCGCACCCCCAACCCCAACAGGTCCCCTGGGACTCCCAAGCCTATCCAGCCCCCCGGTTCCCTGACCACCCACGCCCAGAACCTCCGTCCCATCCAAACGCTCCCTGTCCCCTGACTGCCACTAGAGACCCCCCGCCTCCTTACCATGCTGGAGCCAGCCACGCCTTTGCGCTGCCTGGCAGGAGCAGCAGGCCAGAGCCTGGCAGCAGTGCACTGAGGCTGCGTGGGAGGGGGAACAGCAGGGGAGGGGCCGGGGGCTAGCCTCCCCAGCCAGGAGCTCAGGGGCTGGGGAGGATGGTCCCACAGGCCAGATGTGGCCCACGGGCCATCGTTTGCCAACCTCTGCCCGAAGGAGTTCTCGGGACCTAGTACTGCTGCTTCTGTGACTCCCACTGAATTATGGGAAAGTTGGGGGACAACACCACCACTTCAACCAGACCGAGTAGTGCAGTTCAGAGCTACGCATCAACCCTACTAGTCCCATGCCCATGTCTGTCCCTTGTCCCCACTGCATATTTGCTCACCCTGCAGCGGGGGATTCGTCATCTCCCGCTCCCAGGCCTGTGGAGCAACTGCAGCCAGGTGCATCTCCCTCTTTCCAGGCCTGGTGTTGCAGGGAGGGAAGGGGGGAGCGGAGCCACTCCTAGCTGGTGGGCTCTGTCTGCCCCCTCCTTGTTTCCTGTGATAATGGTGTCTGCCCCTGAGGGAGGGGGCCTCCTGCAGGAGCTCTGATTGGCTGCTCTTCCCCAAGCGGTGGGAAAGTGGGGAAGGCAGCCAATCATAGATTCATAGATTCATAGATATTTAGGCCAGAAGGGACCATTATGATCATCTAGTCTGACCTCCTGCACAATGCAGGCCACAGAATTTCACCCACCACTCCTAAAAAAGACCTCACACCTATATCTGTGCTATTGAAGTCCTCAAATTGTAGTTTGAAGACCTCAAGGAGCAGAGAATCCTCCAGCAAGTGACCCGTGCCCCATGCTACAGAGGAAGGCGAAAAACCTCCAGGGCCTTCCAATCTGCCCTGGAGGAAAATTCCTTCCCGACCCCAAATATGGCGATCAGCTAAACCCTGAGCATATGGGCAAGATTCATCAGCCAGATACTACAGAAAATTCTTTCCCGGGTAACTTGGATCTTACCCCATCTAAAAACCCAATCAAAGGGGCTCTCCTCTGGACAGGGAGACTGGCTCCAGCACAGGCTAAAATTCCATCACTCGTGGTGATCTTGCGTTGAAAACCATGAAAATCTCACTCTGGCACCATGATCTCAGCCCCGCTTCCCCCAGCCTAATGACTGGCCAATAGACCCGGTCAGAAAATGTTCCAGCGGAACATTTTTCAGTCAGAAAATGCTGTTTTGTCAAAAGCAAAACATTTATATAGAAACATTGATTTCACCAACATTTAATGTTGAATGGAAAATTGGTGGTGGGGGGGGGGAGGAGGAAGAGGAGGAGGAAGTGTTTTTGACTTTTTTGGAACCAAATGTTTTGATTTTTCCATTGTGAAATTACTTTCAATTTTTTTTAAATTATATTTTAAAATACAGCCATGTGTTAAAAGTCACAGTTGGAACAAACTGTTTCAGTCTTGCCCAGTTGAAATGTTTCCATTTTTTTTTTTAAGTTGCACTTTGAGGGATATTTATACTTTTGTTTTCCTTTTGGTTTGGAACAGGGAAATATTTAAAATCGTGGGTTTCTGAACCGTGGCTGCACAATACCCAGAGGCTCAGTGCAAGCTTGTCTGCACTGGGAGTTTCCAGACAGGCAGCTATAGCAGTGAAGCATTTACAGGCACTCAGGGTCACAGGACATGCAGTGATACAACCTCTTACTGGTCTGGGTTGCACCCCAAACCGTGACAGTGGGAACTAGTGAGCTGGCAGTTGAGGAAGAAGAGGAAGGGCCAAACTTTAGAAATAGAATATCAGGATTGGAAGGGACCTCAAGAGGTCATCTAGTCCAAACCACTGCAGGACCAATCCTCAATGTTTGCCCCAGATCCCTAAATGGCCCCCTCAAGGATTGAACTCACAACCCTGGGTTTAGCAGGCCAATGCTCAAACTACTGAGCTATCCCTCCCCCCAGACTGCACCAGGACTCGGATTGCAAGCTGGATGCATGGTGACAGAGAGGGAGGAGCACCTGCTGGCAGGATGATATAAAGCTGTTCGGTGAAAGGGAGACCAAGATGTGCTTGCGAGTCTCTTTGCAGGGGCCCCCAGAAGTGAAGAACTGGAGGAAGCAGAAGCGATGGCCTGGGAGGGAGCCCACAGGGGCAGCTAAAGGGCTGGGGAAATTACCCCAAGAAAGGGAGCAAGAGAGATTTAGGTTAGATATTAGGAAAAAACCTTTTAACTCTAAGGGTAGCTAAGCTCTGGAACAGGCTTCCAAGGGCAGTGGTAAAATCCCAGTCGTTGGAGGTTTTCATGGGCGGTGTGTGACTCCTGCATTTGGGGACCCTGGGCACGAGCGTCGTAAGCTCCCAACAAGTCGGGGGGGGGGGGCACTGGCAACCGGACCGTGGCCCAGTCCCCCTGCTGTGCACCAGACCCCACTCCCACTTCCCCGAAGCCCCACCACCCTGCCGCTTGTGCCTCTCTGCCCCCTCACCCTTCCCCAAGTACCCCAACCCGCACCCCTCTGCCCCCTACCTGGAAGCCCCCCCCACATGCCACTCACACCTCTCCGTCCCCTCCCCTGAGGCTGCCCCGCCTGTTGCTCATGCCTCTCCACCCCCAGCAGGTCGGGGGGCCATCGGGGAAGGGGGCGGAGTGGGGACGGGAAGAGGCAGAGCGTGGGCAGGGCTGGGGGAGGAAGCGGATGAGAGGGAGCAGGGCCTCGGGGCGGAACATGGGTGGGGCCATGGCTTGGGCACCCTTTCGGGGGCGGCACCCCAAAGGCGAGGGGCCAGCGTGCCTCCAAAGGGAGGTGGGCCGCATCCTGTTTGGGGAGGCTTAGCCTCCCCTGACATCTCATACCTGCGGCCCATGGGGGGTGGGGTGGCGTTTTAAGAACTGGCTGGACAAACACCTATCAGGGATGGTCTAGGGCAGTGCTACTCAAAGTGGTGGTCCGTGGACTGGTGCCGATCCGCGAGCCATCGGCTGCCAGTCTGCGTGCACATTGGAAAAAAAAATTGCCAGTCCCCCACATCAGATAGCTTGAGAAGCACTGGTCTAGGGTTACTTGGTCCTGTCTCTGCACAGGGGGCTGCGAGGTCCCTTCCTGCCCTACATTGCTATGATTCTAAGTAGTGATGTTAGGGCTGAAGGCCAGGGATAAAGGGCTGCTCTGTGCACCAAAGGGGAGGGTGCCCCTGCATTGAGCTGCTATTCTGGTGACGTTTTAAACTTGCCAGGAGCGGGCAAAAGACTGCTTGGCCTGGAGTATTTGGAGCATTTTGGGCCTCAGGTCTAGTCAGTGGTGCAACTTCTTATCGGTGTCCCGGGCTGGTACTTCCAGAGGGAGGGGAGCAAGAGTCTCTGAGGGGCTCAGCCCATGAGTACGGGCAACTTTCTGGGTTTGCTGGACTCTTTTGCTTAGCTTGGAAAGGGATTCCTGTGGAGTGGTCAGAGGGCTAAATCAGCCCAGCAGCTGGAGGGATCCTGGACAGCAAGAGGACACTGAAACATGGCACACCTGATATGGGTCCAGGTAAGAGGAGCCTTCAACATTCTTAACTCCTTTGGTAAAAGTACCTTATTCTTTTTGGCCCTGCTTGGCTACCTCCCCTATCCCTTTATCCCGTATTGTGTTTGGGATTTCTTCCCCTGTATAGGTTTTAGGAGCTACCTGAGAGAATGACTCAGAGTGGGATTGTGATCAGGTCAGAGCCTGGTAAATTTTTGAGGACTGATTAGAAGACACCATTATTTTATGTTAAAACTAAGCAGCAGGGAATCTGATTGTAATCTCTTCGGGGCAAGGACTGTCCTTCTACTGTGTGGTCCTGATTCTCTGTGGCTGGGGAATGGGGTAGAGCACAAAAGGTAGGTTTAAGCCACTTTTGTGCTCCCCATATTTGGGAGCTGTGCAGGGACCTGCTGGAAACTAGTGCAAGTTTAGAGCAGCCCTAGGACTGCTCTAACCTACACTGTACTTCCCCATACCCTCTATGGGCTCTGGCAAGTAGAGAGCAGCTGTAATGCAGCACATTCTGACCATACCCTGGCACAGAGGGCATATCGTGGGTATGAGCTTTCATGCCAGCTTTTGCAGCAGCTGAAGAGATTCTCTGCATAGGGGACGTTCTTAGGAGATTATTTGCACCTACCCCAAGGCTCCTTTCCGCTGCTAGTATAAAGGGACTTCAGTGTACCTGAAAACTGGCCCCTGTGTTTGAGCAGTGCTCAGTATGATGGAGTCACAACCCTGGCTGGGGTTTCTAGGAACTGGTACTAATGAGTCAGAAGATGCAAGAGAGAAGAGATGTGCAGATAGTAAATCTGTCCATGGAAATAACTGAAATAATCATGCCTTTGTTCTGAAGTGCTTTGTGTTCCCAGTGGATGCTGTTTAGATGGTTATGAGGAGGTCCTTAGCTGTGCTGCCTTCCTTTGCTATTGCCAAGTACTTCACAACGCATCATGGTGTGTGTCTTTCTCCTTAAACAGTGGGACAGCTTATCATTCATTATTACCCACTCATTCAGATGTTGAGATACAAGGCGAGTTTTTGGCTGCATGCAGCTTTCTGCAGGAGACTGTTAGGCTGATGGTGGCAAATTGTTACAATCTAATGGCTTGCCCAAGTTAAGTGCAATTAGTACTAAGCATTTGGCACACCTTGGTTCATCCTTATTTAAAAGAGCAAGGCCCCTCTTCGCACAGAATCCCTTAGGAGCTGCTTCATGAAACCGTTTTATATAAAAAGAAAAAGGGGGAAAAAAAAAGCAAAAAGCCAGTAAAAAGAAATAGGTCTGTGTTCTCTAATTGTCTTCCCCACCTGCTTTGGAGTTGCATCTTGTCCATGTCTCTGTCACCCAAGCAAAATAGGCCTCCTGTTCCTCTCTCATCACTGACAGCAGCATCCTGTCCCCACAGCCCTCTGCCTTGAGCAGAATCCTGTCCTTATCCCGCCTTATGCTTCGGAGTAATATGCTGTTCCATCTCCCCTCTCACAATCCATGAGCCCCTTTCCCATCCCAGAGCAAGGTTGTGAGTGCTCTAGAAGTCAGGGCTGGAAGGCTCCACCAGTTGCCCCCCAACTGTGTTGCATTCCCCTGGCCACAGTAACTGTTACTCTGTGCGTATTTTGCTTTAAATAAGTAGTTTTCCTGAGAACTGGTGAAATATCACAGAAGCTGGGCAGCAAGTGCATCGTACCCCAATGCGCTTGTAAGCTGCTCTTCTTTTTGCTCCGTTCTGGAAGTCGATCCTCAGCAAACCCTGCGCTTATCTCCAAGAGCTGATTTCCTCAAACGCCAGAATAATTAATTTCTTAAATACAGTCTCAGCAGATCTATGTCCCTTGATAACTGAGTCGCAACAAGCTCGGGCCACGGTGCCACTTGGACAGCTTCCCGGGTCTCATGGTAATTTCAAGATGATTCATCAGACTTTTACAAAGCAATCCTCCGTGCATTAATGGGTCCAGGAGCCTGTCATCCTAAGGGCACTGCTGCTCCTGCTCCTCAGAGGCAAGAGTCTGCAAGGTCTGCCATATGTCCCATTGCCTGTGCCTAGAGCTTGTTACTGTCTGTAGCATAGTTTTCTTTCTTAAGTCTTTGCTTGTTGCTTAAGGACTTGTCTACATAGGAACATCCAGAAAAATTAATCCAAATTAACTAAACATGTGAATTTGAACTAGATTAGTTAAACCACATTTAATCCCCGTGTGGATGCGGTTATTTAGCATTAAAGAGTCTCTAATTTGGTTCAGTTTAAGTCACTTTGGAAGTGAATTAAGCTAAACTGAATTAAAGACACTTTAATTCTGAGGACAGGTCTACACTTAAAATGCTGCAGCGGTGCAGCTGTGCCACTGTAGGGCTTTGAAGATGCTCTGTGCCAACAGGAGCCGAACTCTCCCATCGGCAGAGTTAACCCACCTCTGTGAGAGGCGGTAGCTATGGCAGCGGGAGAAGCGCTCCTCTCGACATAGTGCTGTCTACACGGGCACTTAAGTCAGTATAACTGTCACTCAGGGGTGTGCATTTTCACAATGTGGTTATACCGAAGTAATTTTGTAGTATAGCCCTGCACTGAGTGAGGGTGTTCACACAGGGGTTTAATGTGGTTTAATAATCCACTTCAAATGCACACCTTTATTTAATTCATATTAACTTTTCTGGATTGTCCTTGTGTAGACCAGCCCTAATTCTCTCCTGAGACCTCAGCTGAATATTGAATTTCCTCTCCCCCACACCCCCACCCCATCTAGAGCATCTACTTATTACAATTTTAATTTGATTAGTTTTGGAGTTTTTTGTTTGGGAAAATTGAGGAAGAAGGAATGGAGGTGAAGAGAGTGGTAATCCATATTTAGGCACCTCAATAAATGGTGTTTTTTTTTTAAAATGAGGTCTCCACTCCCACTTAAATTGAGAGATGTTAACCCTGTTGGCCAGTTTTCAATGTACATCAAAGACCATTAGAGCCATTTGTGGTTAGGCAGCTGGCCAGCGGGAATTTGGAGATCACTCATCTATCGTGTCTTAATACTTTTAATAAAACCACCCCCTGCCACTGTGCAGTCTATCCCGTGGTGTTCCCGTCACTGCTCCCCTTGTCTCCCCACCTTTCTCCAGCTGTTTGTTGCATCACTCATTGCATTTTTTCTTAATCCAGGTGGTAAGGTCTCTGGGACAGGATCTCGCTGTGTGCGGGAAGCGCTCAAGCACGATGGGACCCTGCTCCAAACTGGGACCCCTGGTCACCACAGTAATGGTGATCCTCCTCCCCAGGCCCTCCTTCAAGAAGAGTTCCCACCATTGGCCATGATAGGTGGACCCTTTCTTTGCCCTAAATGCAGCTGGGACAACAACCTCATCGTCACGCTTTACCCTTCTCTTTCAGTATCCATTCAGAGTGCTCGACGGATATTCAGGGGTACTTTGTGAGGCAGAGAGGTGGTTTCTGCACAGGAGAACTGACACACAGTAAAACTAGGGGGTTGCACAGTCTGGAGCTTCTGGCGGCCAAGTTCATTACACACACCAGAGACTCCATGCATCCCTCCATCTCCCCCTTCCCTCTGCAGCGTCCTCCCATCCCCTATATCAGGAAAGCCCTGAAATCCCCCTGTGCCCTCCATTCTCCCCATCCCCCCATGCCAGGGGCTGTGTGACCCCATCTCCCCTGTGATACAGCATGGCCAGAGGGCAGCAGGAGAGTGATAGAGGGGAGATATGTAAGCCCCAGGCTAATGAGAGCCTTATTCCCTGTAGAGCGAAGAAAGGTTGCTATAGATCAATTAGAGCACCAGAAGCCAATTAGAGCACCTGAAGCCAGTCACCTGATAAAAAACCCCTGCTTCAAGCAGATAGTTGGAGGAGTTGAAGCAGAGTGGTTTGGTGTTAGAGCAGAGAGCAGTTTGGAGAAGTGCTGTGGTGGGCCAGAAGACCAAGACTCTAGGTAAAGGGAAACCCAGCTTGTGCAGAGCAGAGGGACTCCACAGACAAGGGGTTGGGAGAAACCTGGCCCAAGCAGAGAGAGGGCAGGAAGCCCCACAAGCTGAAGGGCCAGAGAGGGAAGTAGCCCAGGGGAAGGAATCACTAGTTCAAGTGGTTTGCTGCTATCCCTAGGGCCCCTGGGCTGGGACCTGGAGTAGAGGGCGGGCCCGGGTCCCTCCCTCTCCACTCCCCTTCTCTGGAATACTAATGGGACAGTTGATACCCCAGACTAGGGGCGAGAAACGGTGCCCTGAACCCCCCACAGGAAAAGAGAGCGCAGGACCCATCATACTAGTGCTGGCAAATTTGCCACACCCCTTTCCCCCATACTTGCATCCCCCATTCTCTACCCATGCCATGGGCTCTGTGTGCACCCCCATGCCTCTCATCCTTCTATCCCCAGGGCTCTGTGTGCCCCCACATTCCCTGTTCCCCACCATTGTTATTTCTTTCCTTTATGTCTAGGAGGTAAATCATTCATGCTAGCAATGTGTTAAACTCCATTAGGACGATGGGCAGAGCTGAGATGGGGGCTGCTTTGCTGGAATGGGTGCCATAAACCCGTACTTTGATCTATATACAAGCCAAGGCTCCAAGTGGCCCCCATTTCCCTCTTCTGTTTGTCCAGTTTTCACCCAGATCAATAGGATTCTGCCCACTGTTGTCTAGAACATTCCCTGAAATTTTGAAACTGATTGGATGCTGTCGAGGCTGATTCCCCACTCTGGCACTTTGAGTGCAGAAGGTGGGGGCCCGCAAGGATTCTAAAAATTAATACTGGCCACTTCAGGCTTGTATTAAACTCCCAAGGTTACAGCTTCTCTCTGACCTTGGATTGGTAGATGCTGCCACCACCCAAGTGCAGAACTCCTTGGAGAGCCCAGGAAGGCGCACTTGGGAATTCCTTTCTGTGGGGTACCCTCAAGCCCTTTCACCCCTCTCCAGGGAAGAGCTGAGAAAGGAAGGAAGGAAGAAAGAAAAAGGAAATCAGCTGTTATCACCAGCTAATTAAACATGCGCACAAACCTCTTAAAACACAAAAATCCAATTCTGTTCTTAAAAAAGGTAAATTTTATTAATAAAAAAGAATACATCTTGGAACTCAGATTTTAAAAGAGCAACAACAAGAATTAAGCACCAAGAATCGCTTTCTTGAGGTCCAGCTTAAAGGTTACAAGCAAAACAAAAGCAACTGGGATTAGTACAGAGGAATCCACAAGCCATAACGAAATAAAAGGGATAAACCTAATCACGTCTTCCTAGACGTTTCCTGATTGACTTACATATCTGGGGTTTTAAATGAGTAGTTTCTAGGTATGATATTGATGATTTTTTTCATACCTGGCCCAAGCTTCTTACAGCATAGCTGTTGCCTGTGTGCCTCTCCCCAGGAGAACAACAACAGACAGACAAAAGGGAAGTTCTTTTTCAATTTCAAAAAGTTCTAGCCTTCCTATTGGCTCTTTTGGCCAGGTGCCCACTCCTTTCCTTTTACCTGTGCATAGCAGTGAGACTTTATAACCCTAGAGCAATTAGAGAACAGCTACTAAGAGGGATTTTATAGCTACTGGCTGGCTGGGTATCCATAAAAGGGAGATACCCCCTGCCCCTTCATTTCTCACAGATGCGGTGCTCCAGAGTTATTGTGTTGCATCCACACAGAGAAATGCCCTCCACTTGTCTGCAGGGCCTCACTTTGATCTGACAATTAAGTGATTTGCTCAAGCCGCACACAGTGAGCGAGTGGCAGAGCAGGGCATTAGAACAGAGCTCTCCTGAGGCTCCGTCCAGTGCCTCCAATGAAGTGTGGTTCTGCCCTGAAAAGGGTCTGCAAACAATGGCAGAGGTCTCTGTGGTTGTTTGCATCTCAGGGGTCCAGAGCAAACTTGCTCAGTTTACAAGGTTGGGGGGGAAAAAAGCGTGTTTTTGCCAGTGCCACACGGGCGAGTCACCCTAGGCTCTGAGAGTCAGGCTGGATTCTTTCTGGCCCACACACGTCCGCATTGACTCCACTGAGCTGTTTTACAGATGCCAGGAGGTGCCACTGAGGTGTCTGCCTCTGAACAACTTGAGGTAGTGTAAAGATTTTGCTGTTGGAATGAAATCTTATTGCCTTTGGAATGGGGCCCGCTGCTTAGAATTCATTACAAATACCGATCACCTGCCTGACCTCATTCGACCCAATTAAAGGTGATGCCTGGCTGTTTCTCCCAAGGAGAGGCAGTGCTCCTGAATTGCTCAGTGCTTTGTGCCCTCGCAGCTTCCTGACGCCAGGCCTTACCATGGCCTGGAGTGATACTCTGCAGATCACCTGGCGGCAGAGATCTGTCGGCGTATGCTGGGATGTGGCAGGAGTTCAGTCGTAACCTGGTTACCTAAGTGCAGCTTTCTGTGTATACCTCGGCCTCCCTGTAATTTAGAAAGGTGGCAGTTTTCAAGTTCACCTTTTACAGCCCAAAGACGGATTACAATTAACAGGGTAGGCAGTAATCTCTGGAGCCAGCTGAGGTCTCTAGGAGCGTTGTCTTGGAAAGATCTGTCTAGGTGCCTGGTCTGAGGGGTCGTGTCATCACCAAATGTGCTGGAGACTCATTTTTTCGGTCTCATTCTTGCACTTCATTTCTTGGGCTTGATGGGCACATTTAAAAATCTGTAGAGAGATGGCCCTTGCTGGGGGAAGGGAGTGAATGTTTGGCAGCTAGATTTTGGGATGGGGATGAGGCCTGAAGAGAGGGAGTTTATGGGCAGGATTGCCAGATGATAGGATTATTAGGGGGGGTTGGGATGCCAGGCAGTAGTGACGGGGCGTCTGTTTCTGGTGGTTAGCAGAAAGAGAGAACGGGGAAAAGATACAGGAGGGTTTCCGTAGCTGGGTCAGAGGCTGGGACAATGTGCTTGTCACTTGGTTGATGCCATCAGTAAGTGATGTCATTGCTCTCTTATCCGGCAGAATGCTTTCATTGATAGTAGAATGACGCAATGCTTCTGCAGTTTGTCTGCCTGGCTGGCAGTCTCCCTTGCAGTATAATTAAGCAACTATATTAATAGAAAGGGAGTCTGTGCCCTGGTAATGTGGTCCTGTGACAGAGACAAAGCAGACGCTTCCTTTAGAAGTACTGCAGTCTGCCAGTAGGAGGCAGAGGCTCTCATCCCCTTAATGGTGTTGCCGTTCTGCAGCATGGAATTGTTTGAAACGCAAACAAAGCTTCCAGATCAAGCCCTTCTGGTCGCTGAGGAAATCTGTCCCAGCTGGGACATGAAACCAACATTGCCAGAACCATGAAAAGGGTTGAGGACCTTTGCTAGTTCATAGCACCCACGCGCTTGCTAGGGGCATCGCTGAAGTCAGGTCTCTGCCCCCAGGGAGCTTGCAATCTAAAGGATGGACTTGACAGGCAAGTCAGGGTATGGCTACGTTAGGAGGGGGGAAGACAAGGATTACAGAGATTAAGCCTCCATGTGTTTACGTGGATCAAAGGATGTGGGTTTTAGCGGAAGTGGAGCCCATTCGTTTTTTCTCGGGCAACGCTGCAGCTGGGAGCTGTCTGAACGAGAGAAGAGTGGAGCAATAGCCACAGAAGAGCTAACTAGGTGAAGCTGGGATAGGAGATGCTTTCCCTGCTCATAGGAAGGTTGCTTAAGGCACAGCTACGCTGCACGCTTCTTTCAGCGGCGTGTCGAGCCCATACCCGTGCAGTGCCCCCTCACATGGCTATAAATAGCAGCGTAGTTCAGGTGAGCAGAGTAAAGATGCACCTGAACGCTGTGGGCATGTAGGCAAATATATACGCTGCACAGTCTCTACTCAGCCGAGCCCTGTCTCCTTGTGTACACTGCTGCTTTTAGCAGTGTATTGTCCTGCTGCCTCCCACCGCGACTAGAAAAGACTGCCCTAGTGGGAAAAGGCTCTGGCAGGGGGGAAGGCAGCTGGGGAAAGGCTTTCCCTCACCATGGTGAAAGGCTCTGGTGGCAAGGAGTAGCTGAAGCTTTTCCCCACTGTCTCCCCTCTGCCAGACCTTTTATATGTATGTAAGTGGGGGAATGGTCCTGCTGTTGTGGGGAACTTTCCTGGCTTCTACACTACACCGGTGAAGTGGGCTAGTGAAAGGATCTGAGTCCTCGCTCCCATGCCCTTTATCCACAGGTCTGTCTGACCTTGAGGGCTCCCCTTCCACTCTCCTGTGTGGCAGAGTCCTCTGAACCTCAACAAGGCTGGGTCCAGGTTTCCTGGGGGGCTCGACCCCCAACCTTGTTGTGGTCACTTAGGGCAAGGGTTAGGGTGTCCCCACTGCAGGGTGCTGTCTTTGCACTGGATGCTTCTCTGACCCACTGACCACTACATACAGTTCGAAGCAAATACAATTTTTATTAAACAGCAATCAATCAATTTTTAAAAATAAGGAAACAATGGGAAAGGCTAAAGGAAAACATGTCACCCTGCTGTGTGGCATGGGGACATCACAACCAGCGTCTCTGAAATGTAAGTGAAATTCAGTCTGTTCCTTACAAGTCCCAGGCCCCTTCTCAGGCCCTGGCTGTGCTGCAGGGATGCTGCGGGTCGGACGCTTGCTCTGGTGGTGGTCACATGCCCTCAGACTCTAGGTGGCAAGACCCTTCTTCCCAGCATCGCCCCCACCCCATCGGGGTTACAATCCCCCTCCAAGTCTGGCCTGCCAGGCCTCTTGGCTGTTCTCCCTGCACTGGGCCCGCTGCCCAGGGTCCCCCCTCGCTCTTCCCAGCTGCTCACCGCACCTGGCTCCGGACTGCTCCAGCCCCAGCTCCAGCTCCACCACTCGGTCCCAGCACGGTGGCTGCTCTGCCTCCAACTCCCTGGGCTGCTGTTCGGGCCCCTCTGGCTGGCAGGGCTCTGCCCCCCAGCTCAGCTCGGGCCCCTGCTCTCACCTTAGCTCAGCCCCACTCTGTCTGACCCAGGCAATTCTGGCTCACACGGAGCATGGGACCCCCTCGGCCTCCTGACTCCCTGATTAGCCTGCCCGCCCCGTCAATCAGGCTGACCTGGAGCAAGGGCCTCTCCCCACTGTTCCTGGGGACTGTCAGTCTCAGGGTCCTGATTTCTCATCGACCTGTCCCCTTTCTGCTACCCAACCAAAACACCCCCACTGAGTGTTACTGAGGGGACAACAGTCCCCTTACGTATAGCTACACACCACAGTGAAAAGCCTGCTGTATCCACACTGTGGTGTGTAGCTACACATACCCCACGTGCCGCTGCCAGTGGTGTGGTGTGTAAATGTTACCATAGATACCACAGCATTAGGTGTTTTAAAAACACAGAGGTAGGGTGGATAAACCAGAGCGTCACTAGTAAATCTGAGGTGGCACTGGAGTGCCCTGGGCACTCGAAACACCTGGGCAGTAGGACTACAAGGGATGCTAAACATCACTGGAGATCTGACGGGGAATTGGACTCGCAACTGTGGCCTTACCCGTGCTCAGCCACGTTTGAAGAAGCAAAGGGATCACCATGAAGTGTAAAATCAGATGGCTGCAGTCTCGTCTTCAGCATCGTGCTATATGTACATGAGACACGGACTTTAAGGAAACAGGACAGACGCTTTCTGCCTGTGAGCTGGAACGCTACAGGCAATCTCTGCACCTTAGTCATGAGCAAAGTACAGCTAACAAGGAGGTTTATCCCCTTTTTTTTTAGCATAAGTGGAGTGATACCCAATGTCATCAAGACGATCAGACAAAGACAACTTCAGTTTGTGGAACAAGTGAGTCACAGGAGCGGAGGAAGATCACCAAAGCAAGTGTTGCAGGGATGGGTACCAGGGGCACCCGCAGTGAGTGTGGTTGGACCATGTGGCTGACCGGACGGGATGCAGTGCAGTGCACTTTTCAAGTCTGTGTGAAGACCGTGAAATGTGGACGAAGATTGCTGGCCAAAGGCTGTTGTGTTATGTTTCCTGTTCTTTGCAGTGTGACTCTGTGGCACTTTGTGCTGTGAAAGGATGTTTGTATGTAAACAGCAAGGAAGGGAGAGGGGTTGTTTTAAAGTGGTACTTAAAGTTGTATCACTTTATTTTCTTTTTAAGCCTTTTCTTATTACTAATTCTAATGTTAGATTTCTACCTCTCTCTGCATTCCCCTGTCTTGCTTTACGCTTTTCATTTGGTTTCTTCCCTTCCAGGGAAGAACTTGGTAGCCTAGAAAATTCCACAACTAGACACACAAAGCACCAGCCATTGTGCTATGGGGAACACAGAGTTGCCAGTGGAATTGACCTCATTCCAAAGGTACCATCCATCACATTTTTAAAATATGATTTTTGTAAGTAAAAGAAGGCAGAATAATTGTTTTCTGGTCCCCTCCAATGTTAAACTGATGTTAGACTTTGTATTTGAAATGAAATCTTTACTAAATGTATTTTCTTTAGCGTCCAGAGACTGCGGCAATGAAGTTCATTGTCTACATTCTGCTTTCAACTAGCAGTCTTAATAGGAGTCCCCAGTGGACACTAGGAAAAGACAGTCCTGGAAAGCCCCCGGAACCACATCAGTTCTAAGTGGCAGTTAGGAGGAGAATTATTTTAATGAATACATTTCCTTTCAATTGTATGTGAAAAGCAAGATCCCATTAGAACGGGGAAGCAATTAGAGCTAATAAAGATGAACGCGCAGTGCTTGGTGCATGTGGAATAACAAACAGTGAAGAAAGGATTCAGGAGAGAGCTGACTCTAATCCAAATAAATGAGCAGTGATGAAAGGGAAAACTGCTCTGGTCTCCTACAATGAGATGCACTTCCTCACTGGCTTCTGTCTCCCCGTATTTCACCTAATCAGAGCAGGGAAAGGAACACACTAATTCAATCATGGGAAGAGAGAGGTCAATGGGACCTGTCCGCTGGAGAATTTAAGGCTGCCCATTGTCCCAGGGATCAATGGCTTAGCAATTCAGTGGCGCTATTATTTACACAGTGCTGTGAGTGTACGTGACCCTGTACGAAAGCCAAACAAATACCAGCATCTTAGGCTTTCTTGGGAATAGCCGCAGTGTGAAGTGTGCGTGACTCCCAAGTGTGCTTCCAGCCTTGAAGAGTCAAATGGCACAAGTAGGACAACTGCAGCGGCCTTCGGTCACTTATAAGCAGCTTTCTGAATGGGAAGGGCGCAGAGAGCACTCATTTGCCCTGTGATTTGTTCTCTGACCCCTGGCAGGCCAGTAATCATGACGGCTTCCCTGGAGGTGTTCTGGGAGCGCCTCTCACACATTGGTCCACTGGGCAGGCAAGCAGCAGCTGTGTAGGCAGATGGCTTTGAAAACCGTTCCCTCCTGGGTTAAAACACAGCCAGCTGCCACAGCTTCGAATGTGTTATGGGGCATCTTGATGGAGTTTTTTGTCACTCATGTTAAGCTAACTCAACAGAGCTGACATGATGGGGCGGGGAGGAAACCCACACGTTTTTTGCCCACCAAGACTGGGCCTTGAATACATCACTGATTCACTAATGTCATCCTCCTGCTGGAAGAAAAATGTTCTCTAACAGCCACAGCTAAAAGCCCAATAAACCAGTCATAGAATCATGGAAGATTAGGGTTGGAAGGGACCTTTAGGAGGTCATCTAGTTCAACCCCCTGCTCAAAGCAGGACCAATCCCCAACTAAATCATCCCAGCCAGGGCTTTGTCAAGCTGGGCCTTAAAAACCGCTAAGGATGGAGATTCCACCACCTCCCCATTCCAGTGCTTCACCACCCTCCTAGTGAAGTGAATCCAGCTCTGTAAGTATCCCCCAGGAGGAGCTCTCCTCTTGCAGTTCACACACCCCAGCTGGGAGCCCACGAGACCTCTGCTAAAAAATAAAAAAATCCCAACATGGTTTGGGGCTGCTGACTGGTGCCAGAGTCTACAAAAGTATGATGGCCATGGGTGCAAGGGGCTTCCGACTGGATAATGGGCACTGCTGCTTTGTGGGGTGTGAAGTAAACACTAGACACTTCCCAATGGGGTATTTACATAGGAGGCTTACAGGAAAAGTGGGTAAACTGATAATGACCCAAGGATATTATTGGCTTTGGCAGAGTCAGTAATAATTAGCACTTTTCATCGTCCAGGCTCTCTGCAGGAGAGAGTCGGTAAAGTACAAAGAGCCCAGCCACCAAGAGCTGCTTCCATGTGCAGCGTTGAACGAGTGTTTCTGACCCTCTTTCTGCACTCAGACTCAAACGGGGAAGTTTTCAAAACAGATCAGGGGCCTGCCTTTCAAAAAAGAGCTCTGTGCTCAATGTGCTGAGGCCCCTGGACCGTGCAGCCTGGAGGGCTGCATTCAGGCTAGGCAGGGAATTTGGTGCTGTTGGTCCAGGGATGAGTTTGGTTCTCATGCTTTCCAGATCTCTGAAGTGGGCTTCGTCTGGGAGGGCTCTTTGCAAGTGCTCGGCCATTCCTCTCCCCATGTCAGGCGCTTCACCTTTCCCTTCCAGTGAGCACTGCATTTGCGTTTGCAGCGCAGTATGTTTCGTTCCCAGAGGTAGCTTTTGCAGGATTGATGATCTAGGCATTTATGCTGTGCTCCTCATCGCTCTGGGGTCTCAGCTCCTCCTTCCCAAGCTCGGTGACCCATAAAGCCAGCAGTTTCTTCTCCAGGTTGCTAGGCACACAAGAGAGCTCAAATACGGCTTAGGCTGCAGCCACTGCCTTATGCCCGTACTCAATCAATGGTGAGCGCAAGCTGGAGTCCCAGTGCGTGAGGGATCCTTCCGATCACTGTAAGCGCTCAGTGACTCGTATGTGCGGGAGGGGTGCAGCGGGGGCACAGGGAATGGAGGCTCTGTGATTTTACTGATCGCTCTAACCTGGCCAAGAATGAGAATCCATCGCTGGCCTTTGTGTAAGTCCCACTTGCTGAAATCCTCCCCGTACACTCAGAACCGTCTGTCTAGTGGGGGATGAGGAGGGTATTTACCCTCTGCCCCCTTTTCCGTCTCTCCTGACTCTCTCTCTCTGTCTCTCGGGCAGCCTTCACCTGCCCCTTTCCTTGCTCCTCCAGTCTGTGCTCTCAGGTAACTCTGGGCATGTCTACACTAGAAACGTAAATTAACCTGTGTTAGGTCGACTTACAGTCACCACAGTAATTACTGTGGTGGTTCATGTCCACAGTGCCCTCCTTTTGTTGGTGGTGCATGTCCTCACCAGGAGCACTTCCACCGACTTAAAAGGCTCCACCTCCCCCACAGGCTCTCTGCTCCCCACCGCCGGGAGTTCGGCTGCTCCCCGGGCTCTTGGCTTCCCGCTACCCGCCAAAGCGGGGCTCCTGGCTGTGAGCTCCGCGTCTGGAGTCTGGGCAGCTCCTAGGAGCCTCAGTGCAGTTGCTGGGCTCCCCGGACAGACTGGGGAGCTGGGAGCCTCAAGGCAGCTGCTGGGGTGTGCCTGTCCGGCTCCCCGCTCTGAGGTAGGCTGCGCTCTGGGCTCCCGTTGGGAGCCTGGGTGCTGCCCAGAGTCTCCTGGCTCCCCTGAAGCTCCGGGCTCCCCTCTGGGTGTGGAGCTCCCTGCCAGGAGCCCGGCTGTGGCAGGGAGCCGAGAGTGGAAGAGCCAAAAGCCGGAGGGGAAGGCAGCTGGGCTTCCAGTGGCAGGGGCCAGCCTCACATCCAGGCTCTGTCTAAATGTTGCCGATTCTTTGTGCATAACGTCTCTAAGATAAAGCCTTTCCTATCCATCCACACAGCTAAAACTCTCATCTGGGCTCTCCTCTCATGTCTCAATTACTACAACATCCTTCTCTTTGGCCTTGGCAAATGCAATCTTGTCTCCCCCGCATCTGTTCGCAACGCTGCAAAGATCATTTCCCTGGCCTGTCACTTTGACCACTTCACCCTTACTTTGCATCCCTCCACTGCTTCCCCCTTCTCTATACATCTACCATAAGCTACAGGTCTTCCCTTCCCTTTCACTATCTCTCCCCTACCTATCAGCTCTCATTCACTAGGGCGATGTTGATTCCACCTCTGATCAGCCCATGCTCCCAGCCTCTATCACCCACTTGTATTTTCAAAAATACACCTTTGTGCTTTCCTGCATGGACCAGTGCTCCTCATGCTTGGGAGGAGCTCCCTGTAAATCTCCACAGTGCTTCCTCCTTCAGTGCCCTCCTCGAAACGCTTCTCTGTCGTGATGCCTACAGAAATCTTGACAAGGGCTAGGCCCATTATGCTGACCAATACACCTCATTGCTCCCCCATCTGTACGTCTGCATCCATCTGTTGTCTCATCTTCTACTTGAATTGGAAGCTCTTTGGGGCAGGGTGGACCATCTTTTGCTCTGTGGTCACAATGAGGTCCTGGTCTATGACTTAAGGCTCTTAGGAGGCTTCTTGTTATTATTTATTTGTATTACCATAGCGCCTAGCTGTATTCAGACCAATAAAACCCCATGGTCGGGGATCTAGGAAGCTGGAGGGTTCCGCCTCAGGCTGGAGCGATCTCGGCACCATCTTCCTTCTAAATCATCTTGCCCCAAAAGGTTAGAGAAAGGGTGATATCTGATGAGATCATCAGCTTTACGAAGTTGCTCGAGCCAAGGGCCTAATGATAGTTTGCCTGACTGAAGCTGGTACCCTGTCTTGTCTTAGGGAACTGGTGACAAGTTCCGACAACTAACCTCATATCACCTTTGGGTCTCACTAGCCACAAGGGAAGATCCCCTAGAATTGCTGCGAGCAGAAGTGTTTGAAACTCAGCAGACCGGGAAGTTCTCATTCCTTCCAGACGTGTATCTGCCTCATGGAAACAGCCACACCAGTCTGAGCAGATGTTATCTGCCCAAAAACCCAAAAAACGGGAGTGCCAGGGGGCAAAATTTCTTGCTGAGAAATATATTCAGCTCTGTTTCCCAGCAATAGCAGCCTGGATTCAGCACCCAGAACAAACCTCTCATTAGCCCTTGCTCAGATCTGGGCCTCGTGGGAATGGCAATGTGAGCCTTTCCAGGATGGTAATCCATTGTCAGCCAACCACCTGGGACAGCTCCACTGTAAACCCTAGTGGCACAGAGGCCCCTTGGCAAAGGGTCCCCCTGTTGTTTGCAAATAGCTCTCACCTCAGACCTGGCAAACTCACTACATCAAGCACATTTCTTTCAGGGTATTTATCCATAACAGTAACATATAAGGTATCTCCAGAAAGCTCGTAACTTGGGAAGATTCATTATCATTGTGAGACGTATGTACAAGGGGTATTTAAGAAAGAATGCAGCTCCACTGAAAGTATGCTTTATGGACTAGGAGTGAAAGTTAGGCACCAGGGGATAATCTCTCTTGGTGTGGGCCCATTCAAGCAGGCGGGAGTTGTCACTCCACCCTGGCTAGCTGGTGATGCAATGCAGGGCTCAGTTGTCCAGTCTTACTCCAACCCAAGACTCTGAATGGAAAAGCATCAAAGATAACGGCAGACAATCAAAACCTCTGTTCAATTAAAAAAAAAAAAAAAAGAACCATTACAACAGATGGGATCACCCTGGCTAGGAAAAGAGACAACAGATGTGTAACAGAGGAGGAGGAAAAACACTCAGTAGCTGGGATTTCTGTGAGTAGGCAGTGCCAGGGGCTGGATCTCACAGGGAAATGACTCAGTGACTCGGGGGACTGGAGGGGGCACTTGTTAACCTGCAAGGTGAAGACAGGGCTGGCAGAGCCTAGAGGAGAGTGTCTGAGTGGCTAACAGGCTGGTGGTGGTAGGGAGCTAATACCCAGCCACCATGGGCCAGGCTTCTTCACGCCACAGGCAGGGGCAACAAGGTGACTCACAGTCCTGGGTACCCTGAGAACCATCACAACCCTTTGATTACAGAAATATTTCATACGCTGTCTGGAGCTTCCGAGAAGAGGCCCAGGAGAACGGAGCTAATGGACAAAGGTGGCAGGAAGGAAGGACGCTGCTAGAGGTCCTGGAACAATGTGTATAGTGGGGGTGCTGAGAGCTGTTGAACCAAACTCTAAACCCTGAATATGACAGAAACCACTTCAAGCCAGGAGGTGGTGCAGCACCCCTAGTTCTAGCACCTATGGATGCTGCTGTGGCTAAGGCGCTGGACTAGAACTCAGGAGATGTGGGCTCCCTTCCCAGCTTGGTCTCAGGCCCCCTTATGTGGCCTTGGGCAAGTCACTTAATCTTGCTGCCTCCATTTCTCATATGTACAATCAGGATGACAGTGCTTTCTCCCACGCTCTGACTGTCTTGTCTATTTAGACTGTAAACTCTTTGGGGCAGGGGCTGTCTCTTGCTGTCGATGTCTAGAACGCTCACCACAGTGGGGCTCTGACTGGTTGGGACCTCCTAAGGGTCCTCTAAGAATAGTGTATTCTTGGATAAAACCCAGTTCATCCAGGCACCCTACCTGAGGTATGACTGAAGCTACGAGACTCAGGCTTATATGATAGGTAGAAAACAAACAGTGGGTGTTTTGATCTTGTCTCACTAGTTCCCTCTGTTAACCCCATTTTGTATCCTCCTGTAAGCAGAGACAGTCAAGTAGCTGGAGTGTAGCATGTTCACATTCTGCAAGCCTTTCAGATGGTGCTTGGACCGGTCACATGAGCTCTGACGTGAGGTTACATGCCCAGCTGCTATAAATAGGTATAGCTCTACTGAAGTCAAAGAAGTACTGATTCATACCAGCTGAGGATCTGGCTCATAGTGGTCGTACCGTGAAACTAATTTAATATTTTCATTATGTATTTTTCTAAACACTTTCTTAGAAGTTTTCTTGAAACTCTCCTCCCTCCCCTCCACCCAAATAATGGTTAACAGGCTTGGGTGTTCAAGCCCAGTTTTCCTGATACAGCAGGATGATTGGAAAAGTTTCAGCTACAGTCTCACCTCAATAGCATCCTCCCCCTCCCTGCATTCAGACCACCGTGTCCCTTACTTGTCCATGACAATCTCCAGATCCTTGAAATTGCTCACTTGGAATTTTGGAGTGAAGAGGAAATTGCGCTGTTCTTTTCTCTTAGGCTAGCACAGAAAACAGAGCCAAATGAAAAGCAGCAAGCGTGTGTCTTGTGGACATAAACAGCAGGGGAAAAAAAATGTAGTTAAAAGGCTGTTGGGGCCTAAATCCAGGCAGATAAATTCCATAAGGACTCAACTTTGGTGGAAGAACCAAGAAATAAAACCTGGAGAGATGGGTATTTGATGGGCCATTACATGGCTCCAGCTACTTGCTGTGCCAGCAGTGGCAGGGAGAGGGGGCTAATTAGGTCCTCCCCACCTTCCCTTCTCACCACAGAGTGAGTACTTTCAGTGGCACATTGTCTGTACAACCTTCTTCCCTTCTAGCAGATATTTATTTATCCTTAATAGTTCTCCTGTCATGCAGTTTGTCACCCAATCAGGGCCCAGAAAAAAATACCATGTGACTTAGCTGACCAATCAGACACCATGCACAGATGACTGACCGGCACCTCGCAGGCCAAAGTGTATTCGTCTCGATGACCTGGCAAGCAGTCACAGCTAAGGAGAACGTGAGAGGAAATCAGGACTGATTCACAAACAGGAAGAAGGGCTAAATTAATAATGAATTTTTCTACCCACTCAAATGACGTCAAACCACCACTCTCCAAAAAATGACCAACTAAAAAGCTTGCTTTGGGCCCCAGCCATAGGTGCCGACCCTGTGGGTGCTCCAGGGCTAAAGCACCCACCAAAAAAATAAAAATAGAAAAATAGGGTATGCTCCGCACCCACGAGCCTTAGGAACCCATACGGGGTGCACAGTGAAACTGGAAGGTGGAAAGCACCCACTGGCAAAAACAAAAGTGACACACCCTCTTGTGCTTTGTGGCAGGTAGGCTCTCCTGAGCCCAGGAATCAGCTATGGAGGGTCTGTATGAAGCAGAAAGACTCTGCTAGGCCCTAGGGCAGTGGTTCTCAAAGCCGGTCCGCTGCTTTCTCTTGGCCCGCGCCGCTTCCCGCAGCCCCCATGGGCCTGGAGCGGCGAACCGCGGCCAGTGGGAGTCGCGATCGGCCAAACCTGCGGACGCGGCAGGTAAACAAACCGGTCCGGCCCGGCAGAGGCTTTCTTTGCACAAGCGGTGGACTGGCTTTGAGAAAACCACTGCCCTGGGGTATTCATAACTTTCTCTTTGGAAGGGGTCAGAGGGAGGAACAAACAAAGATAATGAGGGTTTGGATTTGATCACTGTTTGTCACAGTGAATAGCTGCTTTTCCTGCCGGAGCTGCTGAGGGGCCGATACCACCCAGAACACATCTTACAAAACCAATTGTTTCTCCTGAACTATTGCCATGAAAGTCATTCTTTTTGTAGTGGTTCCAAACGAGCTGCTGGAGCCTGGACGCGACGTTCTCTCCGGTTCATTGTGCTCAGCAAAAGCGAAAACACTTCGTCTCTGCGTTTCTTCAGAGAAATGTCAGCTATTTAAATAAATCAATGGCAGGCAGCCAGCAGAGAGGACATGTAAAATGGAGAATCCTGGGATTGGAGTGAAAGGGCAACACGAAGCACTCTTTCCCCTTGCTGTTCTTCCTTGTTCCTTACCAAGGCTGTGCACCCAGTCACAAAATTCTCTGGACAAAGACTAATATCATCTAGTTGGGGAAAATATTGAGATCTCTACGGACAAATATAACCATCAGAGGAGTGACGTTCAGGAACAGCCTTCCAGGAGCAGTAGTGGGGGCAAAACACCTAACTTGTTTTAAGACTGAGCTTGATAAATTTATGGAGGGGAGGGTCTGATGAGATTGCCTATGATGGCATGTGGCCTATCCATGACTGCTTTAGGATATATCGACAACAGCTAGAAATGGGACACTTAGAGGGGGAAGGCTCTGAGTTACTATAGAGAATTCTTTCCCAGGTGTCTGGCTGGTGGGTCTTGCCCACATGCTCCGGGTTAAACTGATCACCAGATTTTGGGTTGGGAAGGAATTTTCCCCCACCTCAGATTAGACAAGACCGTGGGGTTTTTTCTCCTTCCTTTGCCGTTTAGGGCCTGGGTCACTAGCAGGTTTGAACTAGAGTGAATGGTGGAGTCTCTGTAACTTGAAATCTTTAAATCAAGATTTGAGGACGTCAGTAACTCAGCCAGAGGTAACGGGCTTATTACAGGAGTGGGTGGGGGGGGTTTAGTGTCTGACAATGTGCAGGCGATCAGACTAGATGATCATGCTCACGGCCTTAATGTCTGAGTCTGTGAGACAATTGTACAGGATCAGCTGTGTCTATAACTAAAGCTCTACCAAATTCATGGTCCATTTTGGTCCAATTTCACGGTCACAGGATTTTAAAAATTGTAAATGTCATGATTTCAGCAATTTAAACCTGAAATTTAACAGTGTTGTAATTGTAGGGGTCCAGACCCAAAAAGGAGTTGCGCGGGGAGGGGGATGTTACAAGATTATTGCAGAGCAGGTGCCGTACGGCTACCCTTACTTCTGCACGGCTGCTGACGGCAGCGCAGCCTTCAGAGCTGGGCAGCTGGAGAGCGGCGGCTGCTGGCCGGGAGCCCAGCTCTGAAGGCAAAGCCACCGCCTGCAGCTGAGCAGAAGTTAGGGTGGCCTGGTACGGTGTTGCCACCCCTTACTTTTTGTGCAGCTGCCTGCAGAGCTGGGCCCTCAGTCAGCAGCCGCCGCTCTCCAGCTGCCCAGCTCTGAAGGCAGCAACGCAGAAGTAAGCGTGGCATGGTCTCGTATTGCCACCCTTACTTCTGTGCTGCTGCTGGCGGGGGGGTGGGGGGGGCGGGTTGCCTTCACAGCTTGGTGCCTGGCCAACAGCTGCCACTCTCTGGCCGCCCAGCTTTGAAGGCAGTGCAGAAGTAAGGGTGGTAACACCGTGACTCCCCTAAAATAACCTTGTGACCTCCCCCCCCGCAACTCCCTTTTGGGTCAGAACCCCCAATTTGAGAAATGCTAGTCTCCCCCGTGAAATCTGGTCTTTTGTGTGCTTTTACCATTACTATACCGATTTCATGGGGGGAGACCAGATTTCACAGTCCGTGACACATTCTTCATGGCCATGAATTTGGTAGGGCCCTATCTATAACTATTGACTAGAAAGAACAGTCAGGAACTCTCCATGTTACTTCCTATGCTATGTAAAATAACCTGACCCTCCTCTCAGATAAACACTTTTTGGGAAATATGATTCATGCAGAAAGGACTATTTCCATGGAAATTTTAACCTTTGATGTGACTCTGACAACCTGCAGTTAATACAGAAAACTGAATGAAGGCCATAAATAAAAAGATTGAAGTTTCATACACCATCAACAAAGGATCCTAGAGACCAGACTGATTCCAGCAGCACAATGAGATTACCGCTGATGAGCCATCATGCTTTTTTTCCCTCCAGGACTCAGTCTGCAATTGAAGAAAATGCCAGATGCTAACAGGAGACTGGCACACTTCCTTTATTATTACTACTGTCAGGCCCTGATTCGGCAAAGCACTTTGGCATGTGTTTATCATTACACGTGTCCTTAAAACCCATTGACTTCAAGGTGGCTTCTTTAACACTTTTTACTAGACAGCGCCCTAGTAAGAGACAGTTCCTGCCTGAAGAGCTCACTCTCTGAATGGACAAGACAAAGGGCGGGAGGGGAAACAGGCACAAAGAGGTGTAATGACTTCCACAAGGTCATGCAGTTGGTCAGTGGCAGAACTGGGAATAGAATTGATTTGAATTCTTGCAGTGAAGATAGGCTTATACTCAACCAGAAGTTCAGGGCTCAGGGCACAGATTACTGGGTTAAAATTCCATGCCAAGTGTTATGCAGGAGATCCGACTGGATGATCATGATGGTCTCTTCTGGCCTTACTATCTATGAACTGAGGTCTTCTAATTCCCAGTTGAGGGTCCTGCCCACTGTACTACACAATTGTTTCTTCCCAGTATAGATAGGAAGACGCACACATTGCACAGATGGGCCTTCTAATCCCATCCCATAACGCAGAACCTCATGTCTGGAAATTAACCCAAACCCTTGCTCCCAACAACAGCATTGGGCACTTGGGAGTATGGGCTTCTGGAGCCCCAGAATGTGCTGGTATTGCCATGATGTGAGGTACGCTGCATAGGAGACACACCAAAACTGTTCCTTCAAAGCCAGCATTGCTCTGCCAAGCACCTGGTCTGGCTTCTTGGGCCTTGGACTGGGCTAGGGCCTTTCCCCGGAGTGGACAGATAAGAGCTTGTAAGGCAAAAAGAAAGTTCAGTGTGGGTTTTTTTGGCCACATCTACAGAACAGGCAGGTTGTCATCCCTCTCTACACAGCTTGCATGCCACCACATCTTGAATATTGTCCTCTGTTCCAAGTACCTCAATGCCAGAGAGCTGTAAACAACTTTGGAAGAGGTCAGAGCATTAGGAGGCTGAGGGACTGATTTACAAGGAAAGACTGAGAAAACCAAATATGTGCAGTTTGAAGGATGAAAACACCAAGGAGGGAAAGGGATTGTTCCGGACCATAAGATCTGTTGGATCCTCTCCTTTGGGATATGATGGGAGCCCCATCAATGCCATTTAAAACTAGGCTAGAGACTAGACTGTAAGTCCTGCACTAACCCACAGAGGGGATGGGCTGCAGCTAGACCCACCTCAAACGTCTCTGGTTCTGTTTTATATGCCAATTTATCGGATAGCTATGAAGGTTTATTTACATAGGATTGTAATTTTAAGACCACTCACGTATTTCCTACAACAAATGGCGATGAGGGTATACAATCCCCACTCTGGGCAACAAGGGGTTAAAGAACTGCGGGCAGCTCCGCACCCCACCACACCCACAATGTATGCATAGGCTGGGGGAGGAGCTTAAAAGGGGGAGCAGAGAGCTCACTTGGCAGATGAGGGAAGGGGAGAGACCTTCAACTCCCAGCACCTGAGGAAAGGGATGACTAAAGATAGGAGCTTCCCGGGAGACCGTGGCCCCCTCCCTGAGGAAAGGGAGGGCCAGACGCTGATGCATCCTAAGTGGGACTCATTCCCCTCTATGTCCTATGAACTTAGTTTATTTCTGTTAATTCTCCTTGCTTTTTTTCATGGACTACTCTGTAAGGGGAAAGACTTTAAAGTGACTTGCCTGGAGGACCAAGTCATAGAAAGAGGTAGACCACCCCAAGAGGCACTGCGACCATTGCCAGGAGGTGGGAAAAGAATTGCTATGCCATTCTGGAAACAAGGAGGTGCTAGCGGTGAGTCAAGCCCCTTCACTTAAACCCAAGCCTCTGTTGTTGTAGTTTTTTAATCTGTTTGGTGGTAGATCATAGAATCATAGAATATCAGGGTTGGAAGGGACCCCTGAAGGTCATCTAGTCCAACCCCCTGCTCGAAGCAGGACCAATTCCCAGTTAAATCATCCCAGCCAGGGCTTTGTCAAGCCCGACCTTAAAAACCTCTAAGGAAGGAGATTCTACCACCTCCCTAGGTAACGCATTCCAGTGTTTCACCATCCTCTTAGTGAAAAAGATTTTCCTAATATCCAACCTAAACCTCCCCCACTGCAACTTGAGACCATTACTCCTCATTCTGTCATCTGCTACCATTGAGAACAGTCTAGAGCCATCCTCTTTGGAATCCCCTTTCAGGTAGTTGAAAGCAGCTATCAAATCCCCCCTCATTCTTCTCTTCTGCAGGCTAAACAATCCCAGCTCCCTCAGCCTCTCCTCATAACTCATGTGTTCCAGACCCCTAATCATTTTTGTTGCCCTTCGCTGGACTCTCTCCAATTTATCCACATCCTTCTTGTAGTGTGGGGCCCAAAACTGGACACAGTACTCCAGATGAGGCCTCACCAATGTCGAATAGAGGGGAACGATCACGTCCCTCGATCTGCTCGCTATGCCCCTACTTATACATCCCAAAATGCCATTGGCCTTCTTGGCAACAAGGGCACACTGCTGACTCATATCCAGCTTCTCGTCCACTGTCACCCCTAGGTCCTTTTCCGCAGAACTGCTGCCTAGCCATTCGGTCCCTAGTCTGTAGCGGTGCATTGGATTCTTCCATCCTAAGTGCAGGACCCTGCACTTATCCTTATTGAACCTCATCAGATTTCTTTTGGCCCAATCCTCCAATTTGTCTAGGTCCTTCTGTATCCTATCCCTCCCCTCCAGCGTATCTACCACTCCTCCCAGTTTAGTATCATCCGCAAATTTGCTGAGAGTGCAATCCACACCATCCTCCAGATCATTTATGAAGATATTGAACAAAACCGGCCCCAGGACCGACCCTTGGGGCACTCCACTTGATACCGGCTGCCAACTAGACATGGAGCCATTGATCACTACCCGTTGAGCCCGACAATCTAGCCAGCTTTCTACCCACCTTATAGTGCATTCTTCCAGCCCATACTTCCTTAACTTGCTGACAAGAAGACTGTGGGAGACCGTGTCAAAAGCTTTGCTAAAGTCAAGAAACAATACATCCACTGCTTTCCCTTCATCCACAGAACCAGTAATCTCATCATAAAAGGCGATTAGATTAGTCAGGCATGACCTTCCCTTGGTGAATCCATGCTGGCTGTTCCTGATCACTTTCCTCTCCTCTAAGTGCTTCAGAATTGATTCCTTGAGGACCTGCTCCATGATTTTTCCAGGGACTGAGGTGAGACTGACTGGCCTGTAGTTCCCAGGATCCTCCTTCTTCCCTTTTTTAAAGATTGGCACTACATTAGCCTTTTTCCAGTCATCCGGGACTTCCCCGGTTCGCCACGAGTTTTCAAAGATAATGGCCAATGGCTCTGCAATCACAGCTGCCAATTCCTTCAGCACTCTCAGATGCAACTCGTCCGGCCCCATGGACTTGTGCACGTCCAGCTTTTCTAAATAGTCCCTAACCACCTCTATCTCCACAGAGGGCTGGCCATCTCTTCTCCATTTTGTGATGCCCAGCGCAGCAGTCTGGGAGCTGACCTTGTTAGTGAAGACAGAGGCAAAAAAAGTATTGAGTACATTAGCTTTTTCCACATCCTCTATCACTAGGTTGCCTCCCTCATTCAGTAAGGGGCCCACACTTTCCTTGGCTTTCTTCTTGTTGCCAACATACCTGAAGAAACCCTTCTTGTTACTCTTGACATCTCTCGCTAGCTGCAGCTCCAGGTACGATTTGGCCCTCCTGATATCATTTCTACATGCCCGAGCAATATTTTTATACTCTTCCCTGGTCATATGTCCAACCTTACACTTCTTGTAAGCTTCTTTTTTATGTTTAAGATCCGCTAGGATTTCACCATTAAGCCAAGCTGGTCGCCTGCCATATTTACTATTCTTTCGACTCATTGGGATGGTTTGTCCCTGTAACCTCAACAGGGATTCCTTGAAATACAGCCAGCTCTCCTGGACTCCTTTCCCCTTCAAGTTAGTCCCCCAGGGGATCCTGGCCATCCGTTCCCTGAGGGAGTCGGAGTCTGCTTTCCTGAAGTCCAGGGTCCGTATCCTGCTGCTTACCTTTCTTCCCTGCGTCAGGATCCTGAACTCAACCAACTCATGGTCACTGCCTCCCAGATTCCCATCCACTTTTGCTTCCCCCACTAATTCTACCCGGTTTGTGAGCAGCAGGTCAAGAAAAGCGCCCCCCCTAGTTGGCTCCTCTAGCACTTGCGCCAGGAAATTGTCCCCTACGCTTTCCAAAAACTTCCTGGATTGTCTATGCACCGCTGTATTGCTCTCCCAGCAGATATCAGGAAAATTAAAGTCACCCATGACAATCAGGGCATGCGATCTAGTAGCTTCCGTGAGCTGCCGGAAGAAAGCCTCATCTACCTCATCCCCCTGGTCCGGTGGTCTATAGCAGACTCCCACCACTACATCACTCTTGTTGCACACACTTCTAAACTTAATCCAGAGACACTCAGGTTTTTCTACAGTTTCGTACCGGAGCTCTGAGCAGTCATACTGCTCCCTTACATACAGTGCTACTCCCCCACCTTTTCTGCCCTATTATCTATTATCTATTATCCCCTTGGGTGAGAACTAGGGACCAGATCGAAAGCCCATTGAGGCTGATGTAAAGACACTCACTGATTTCAGTGGAACTGGATTGAATCCTGGATGTTCTCACCAGAGCTGGGAGAAGGTTTTTCAACCAACGCTTTTGATTATTTTGGCCAAAAAAAAAAAAAGCAGCTCCGGTGACACCAAAATATTTCATGAATTCGTGTTGATTTTGCCAAATTGTTGATTTCGAAAACCCCGGGGAAAAGAAATTCCAAACAGGTCAAAACAAAACCATTCAATGTTTCGATTTGAAATTACTTTTCGGTTTTGAAATTTCCTTTTATGTTATATTTTAGAAAAATTAAAATTATTAAATATCCCGGATCAAAATGAAACGTTTTGTTTGAAACAGTTTCTCCCCCAATTTTTTTAGAAATTGCCAGTGAACCAAAAAATCTGTTGTTTGACCAGCTCTAATTCTAACTTCCTGATTATAGAAGCAAAAGCCTTGAGTGCACATTAGTAAGCTAGAGGTTTAGTCTTCAGTTTCATAGTGAGGGGTGAGGCCTTTGGCTCCATGCCTTCATGCATCCAAAAAATACCCCAAGAACCTATTAATGTACCTCCCACCATGAATTACTGCTATGGCTTGTGCCTTGTTAAACGAGTTAATTTTATTTTTGAGAAACCTTTTTTAAACTCCCTTTTGTAATAGTTTTGTGCAATGATTCCTTCCACTGTGCAAAGTAGTTCCTAGTGAAATAATGAGAGGAAAATATTAGGGGGAAGGCTTAAAAACACCTGTTATCTATTATTTTTCATTTAATTTTTTCTAACCCTTCTTTTTTTGTAAGGCCTATTTGGCCCCTCCTCCAACTCTCTTTCCCCATAACTAAACCTTTAAGCCCTGCCGAGCAACCAATTTAAACACATTTTGCCGTGTTCTCTTCCCCCGCCCCCCACAAAGACAAATGAAATCTAGAATATTGAGCAGCTTTCTGCTGGGACTTTACACTAGAAAACACGTTAAAATGGGTGAAAGGGGACACACATTGCTGCTGAAAGGGCTTCTGGGTGGTGGGTACATTTCTTTTTAAGCTGCCCACTCTCCCAACCGAAAACCTCTTCCCCCTGTCCCGTGTCCCCAGAGGGTGCCCTAACCTTGCCCTCCCCTATCCATTTATCATAATGGGCACAGGGATATGGTGTGTGTAATTCATTAAAAAGAGGCCCCAAATATGCACCCTTGGGAGTTGGGGCACGGCTGTGACATCATCAGAAGGTCCAGCCAACCAGGGATGCCAGTGAGCCTCCAACTATTGTGCATTAGTAGCTTATGAAGATTTTGGTTCCCTGCTGGTTCTTGGGCATTGGTGCTGGAACTAGGGGTGCTGGGGATACTGCTGCACCCCCTGGCTTGAAGTGGTTTCCGTCCTACACTGGGTTGACAGGTTGGTTCAATGGCTCTCAGCACCCCCACTCTACAAATTGTTCCAGCACCTCTGTTCTTGTGCATCTCTATTAAGGAACAAATTCTTGGCTTTATAGAGCTGCTGGACTTCTCCCGGGGGACTAGCTTGATCCCAAGTCTATCCAGAGATACTTGTTTAGTCTAATTGTTCACAGTCCAGTGGTCAGCCTTGTCAGATTTGGTGATGGTGCTTTAATGCCTGCACTATCATTGAGGAAGGTAAAAGTTAATTTGCATTACACAGAAATTGGTCATTGAGCAGGATGTGTTTTCTAACAATAATAGTTTCTCAGTCTTCAGCTTTTATTTACAAACAACCATCATCCTATTCTAATTAGAAAGGGGGCCTTGCAGGAAGTGGGGTGATGGAGTATTACCATTGAAGCACCTACTGTCATCCATACAAAAGGCGGACAAGTAGGAGCCTAAGATCTGGGTTACATGAATGGAATGGGTTAGGTGTGCAAGGTAGATGCCCTTCTTAACTATAAACCCATGGCCTGTAATAATGCAAAGGAGTCCTTTGAGTGCCTCTTTGGTGCAATACAAATGTGTCAGGCCTGACTGTTGTTGTACGTGTCAGGTATGTTGAAGTGTGGGATAAGGAAGCCATTGTATTCTTACGGAGAGGACAGGCCATGATTAATGACTAGTCCCTGAATTCTCAGAAGGCGAGATGGAAGGAGGAGATATGGCCTTTACTGCTCCAGAGGGGCAGAACACCAGTGGACATGTGCAGATCAAAGCAAAGTTGTACTCCATATAGAAAGGCATGATCAATAGACCCTACCCTGAAGGACCACCATAGTCTTCTAAGCCCATTATGGGAGCAACCAGGTTTTAGCTGAGGAGGTGCTGCACGTATTTGTAACTGTTACCTTCCTTTCCCTGCTGCTAATTCTTTTCATGCCTTTCCTTCTACTGTGTAGTGAATGATGCATCTTAGAAGCAAGTTAGATGTCAAGTTAGATGGATTGCAAAGAATGTGTGTATTATCAGGGAAATCCCAATTTGTGCTTTGCCTAATTACTATTCACATAGCTAACTACGTTACCTGTTTTTCAAGTTTACATGCAAAAGGCTTCCAGCCTAAAGCTTTGCCAAAATAAATTACAATTGGTCTTATAAACAACTACTCTTCCAGGAAAGGTTTGTCTGTATTGGGCATTAGTACCATTTATCATTGCTCCACTGTTTGGAGTTGACTGCCCTTTTAGGGTGAGATGTTTCTTGGTTTTAGTGTGTGCAGAGGCATAGAAAGGACAAGGTCTTACCCCAAGAAAAATGTACTGAGAAGATGTCATTAAAGCTAATGAGAGTCCAGGCAGCTGCAGCTCATTAGAGTTTGCCTGAGGCCAATTGTAACTCAGACCTTTAAATATACATCATAGTCAAATAAACAACATCATATTTGAGCTGCAAAGTCTATATCAGTTCCTGCACAATCCTTATTGTTCGGCCTTACGTTTTGCTGAGAAAATGTTCTCTGCTCAGTAACAAACTCAGAAGCGAATAAGACCATCACACTTAGGAGTGGTGGCAGGGGCTTGTTTCAATTTTCAGAAAACGCCCATTTAAATGAATTGATTGTGACTGGGAGTCACTCATAGCCCGATCCCATTGCCCTCTCCCCTTCTGCATCTGACTGAATGGAAAGCAGCTTGAAGAGCAGCCTGCAATCATGCTGCAGATCATAACTTTTCAAGCAATAAGTCATTTCTCCTCCCTTTGGCTTCAGGACACGACTTTTCTGTTTAAAACAAAAATCAGCATTTTCTGGCAGTATTTTTGGTTCCTCTGAACATTTAGCTCAGAATTACAGATTTATGAGGTTGGGGGTTTCCTATTCAATTAGCAGAATCCAGAAGTGGCACTTCCCTTGAATGCAATGACAGAGCTCCTGTCTCACGCAGCTGGATAAGCAAAAGGTAACGTGACAGTGAGAGCAAGCGAAAGTAGCATGATGCTGCCTTCTCTTTCTGTGCTGACAGGTGAGGCTGTGAGGAGGCCCCAGGAGCATGAAAGTGAAGAAGAGAGATGGGAGGAAAGGAGAGATTCCAAAGGAGACAGCAGCCACTGGAGAGAGTTTATGGGTATCAGGAGTACAAGGCATAGGGATAGGTGTAGAATAAGGACATGAGGAATAACTGGACTTTTTGGCATAGGCCGTGGGGGGGGGGGGGGGAGAGTTGACGTTATGGGGAGGATGTAGGCGAGGGTTAAAGCACTTCATGGAGAAACATGGGTAAGTTCTTGCAACCCCATCTGCTCCTATCCAGCTATTGAAAAGCTGGAAGAAGCATGGCTGGATCTTCGGGGTTGCCTCTCCCCGGGAAAAGCCCCGAGAAGACTCAGGGCTTGTCTAAACACAGCCTGTAACAGGCTGCTGGGGAAGCTCAGTAGCTCACAGTGCAGGGTTACCTCTCCGCCTTAACAAGAGTGAACTTTGCTGAAGATTAGACTGTGTATCAGCTCCCTGCCACCCCAGTCCGTCTTCCTCGCCAGCAAACTCCTCAAGGCTCTCCTGGCTCAAACTTCAATTAGCAGGTAACAAGAAGGTGCAATGCACAGCTCCTATCACTGTGCATTCACAGAAGATATTAAGTTTTATGGTCTTTTAAAGAGCCAGTACATTACTGCTTATTAATTTAATTGGGGGAAATATACCCTGCCCTTCAAATACAGCACTGACCTGGCTTATAATAAAAATAAAACAAGTTTATTAACAAAAGGACATAGGTTAAGTGATACCAAGTAAAAGGGATAAAGGTAGAAATGGGTCCAAGCAAAAAACATGCATCTAAAATATTAAAACATAATCTAGAAAGATATAGTCTTTGTACAAGATTGTGTCTCACCCACAGTCTCCTTTCCAGCTTTTACTGGCCAGGATCCACCATAGAGATCAAATTGCCTGGTTCCTTGTCTTCTAAGGTGAAGGATCAAGATGGAATCCTCTGTGTTCCTTAAATCCCTAAAGGGATTGTCTGTTTTACAAGCCAGGAAGGCTCCTTGAGGATTCAGTCTTCTGTGTCTCTCCAGGAAGTGGGAAATAATTTGATATAGCCCATCACTGAATGCAGTTGACTTCCTCCTTATGCCCGTTCGTTGCCACTGGCAGGCATGGTGGGGGGGCAAGGAGACAGATCCAAGTCTGACCTCACTGCCTGCCCATCTCTGCCCCTTATGTCACATTGCCCGGGGGAGTGGTGAGGGTTGGGCATGCAGCTGCTGTCCTATCCCCTGCCCTGCTCCTGGCCCATGGCGCAGGAACCATAACATAGCTGTGGTTGAGTGTCTTGCTTTTCTGCCTGGCCACATTGGGGGCCAGTTACAACTTGGCTCTAATAAGGCCCTTGAATAGGCTATTTCTTTGCAAGGGCTAAGGGGAAGACCGCACAGAATTCCAGCCCAAGAGCCTGATGCTGAATATTACAGCAGGATGCTGGTGGCCACAGTATAATGGGCTTGTTCCTATTATAATCTCCACTTTCATTGCTCATAACTTTTATCATTTGGGCTGGAATTTTCCAGGCTTGGGCTCTTTTTTTCTTTTTATGGCAAGTATTCAGCCAAAGGGTTTGTGTGTGTGTGTGTGTATGTGAGAGAGAGAGAGAGCATAGTGAACAACAGACTTTTCCCATTATAAAAATATGAATAATATTGTGACCTCTGTTTGAACAGCTTTTGCACTGAAATGGCTAGTGGCCAACCAGCTGAGAGCTGATGTTTGGCAGGCAAGTAACTCCGTCAAATCAAACCCAGTTTTCTCCGGAACAGCCTCAGGCGCTACTTCTCAATAAGGGGCGACACTCCTGGATGTTCTGGGGAGGACAGGGTTTGGTTTGACTGAGTTCTGGGCCTTTCATGAAGGCCTTTTGAATATGGATAGTACAATGAGGGTTTTTTTTAGCAACACTTGGAAGGAGGTGGCTGTGCTGCGCGTTAGTGTGAGGCTAACTTAGGTACGGGCTCAAATGCTTGGCCTCCTGAATTACTCAGAGCCAGCTGGGACCTGTTTCTGGTAAATCCTGGTGCTAGTGAGAGGTAGCCTGTATCTGGTGCTTTGTCCACCAAAATGCCTCCTTCGCTTGGGCACTTTGTGGGGAACCAGAAAGGCCTGAGTTCCATTCCCACCCCAGTGACCGACCTTAAACATTTTAGGCACTTCACAGCCTTTCTTGAGGGCCATCTCACAGAAGAGGAGTGAATACCATTGCTCCCATTTTACAGATGGAGTAACCAAAGCCCAGAGTCGCATGCAGGACAGTATTCAAAGGGGACCATTCAGATGTGCAGCCGGGCACTCAGGTGCTGTGCTCTGGGTGCTGCTGCTAAAACTAGAAGGATTCTCAAAGCTGCAGGTGGGCTTTGCAGCTCTCCAGGGAATGTGGCTATTTCTGCAGGGCCTGACCCAGCCCCTGTGGTCGGCATCCGGGCAGCATGAGGCTCCAACTGAAGCCAGTGCAGGTCTGCTCCCTGGCATCGACCGCCCTGCCTGTGCTATGCTGCACCCTTTTAAGCTGCCCCTCCATTGAGAGGGTGCCCAGCAGTTGGTCCTGTGACCAGAACTGCTCCTTAACCCCTTCTTCCCCACCGTGGGGTTTGAACACCCCATCACAGGGTCTCACTTGAACCCAAGGGGGCTGGGCTCTCTGCCATTTATATCCTTGAGTGGGCCTGATCCAAACCCAAGCGCCCTGTGCACTTTGGATGCTTTCAGCTTGCAGTGGCCTCTCCTCCGCCTGTCGATAAACAGGCAGCTCCAGATGATGCTGAGGCCACCTGGACTGCTCCATGGGCTCATATGTATCCTCATTGTCCTGGTGAAGAAGACTGTAGGGAGCCCTTCCCTGCTGTGGTCTGTCTGACCATCTAAACGTTGCTGTTCCTATCTACACAGGGACACTTGCAAATTCCTCAGCGCCCCCGCAGCATTTCCAGTGTCCTGCCATCATCCCACCATGCCCGTTGCCTAGTTAGTGCCCAGCATGGGTTTCCGTTCTGGCAGCACCAATTCCTCACAGGTGCCAGTGTCGGGGACAGGGGTAAGAAGACGGTGAGTTTTGAATCTGGCCTCTTCAGCCAGGCTTTTCCTCAGTGGCTCACTTCGGAAAACCACATAATCTACCACTGGGCCAGAAATCGAACCATTGTAGATAGTATTTGTATTCCAGTAGAACCAAAAGACGCTAACCAGGGTCGGTGCCCCATTATTATGATTGTCCATTATTTGTATCATTGTAGCACCTAGGAGCCCTTCTGATGGACCAGGACCCCATGGGCAGTGTGTGCGCAGAGGATAGACCGCAACCCTGCCCCACAGCGTTTACGCTCCAAAAGGCACGATGCACCTATATAGACAAGCAACTTACCGGAACACAGACAGCACAAGTTCTCTGCTGTTTCCCCTTCACCTTTACCCCCTCTCCCTGCTAACCTCCCCTCTCTCCAGCTGCCGGTCAACCCTCTTTGCACTCATTGCTCAGCTTCAGTATCCTCTTTCTATCCACCCTGCCACCCCTTGTGAAACAGAGTCGTTCTGGGGCAGTGGGTGTGTCTCCGCTCCAGGGGCAGTTTGCACCCTTGTAAGAATGCCCGAGCTCTATGGGCAGGTACCAGAATGGTTAAAACTGACACCCCCCACACACGCACACTGTGCCAACTGCCCCACTGCGTGACGTGGGGCCTGGGTTGCTTCATGTTTGCTTAAGAGGAGCGTTTTCCACCCACTCCTCTACAGGGCTCACAGGGCGTCCATGCTGTCCTCCCCTCAGCCAATCACACTACCTCATCCAGTTAATCAGCACAGAGTGGCTGGGTTTCCAGGTGGGATGGCCTCTGGGAACTGCAAGCACTCCGCAGGTGACGGTAGGTTTGCAAGCGGGGGAAGGGATCCAGGTTCCTTGCCAGAGAGGTAGTGAGGGTGGTTGGGCACAATGGCTGCCAGGGGCAGTTTAAGGATAACAGTCTTACACTGGTGCTTAGTGTTAACGAGAGGACTGTTCCCCCTCGGCCCTGCATTGTATCCTTAGGCATTAAAAGTGCCTTTGATGTACTATGAGCATGTGGCAGATGGGGCTATTGTTCTAAATCTTATAGGTTTTTTTTCTCCCCTCACCCAGTGAAGAACGGGAACTGTCAAAGACCACAGAAACTGCACTTTAAATTCTCCAGCCATTAAACTATTTGGCAAGGACATCCACCCACATTCCTGAGTACTGAAGCGTCTCTCACTCAAAGCCCCAGGCTGGGAGAGGGTGGAGGAAACACCACTATTTCTTTGCTCTCTTGTTTTAACAATGACGGCATCAGGTTATCTCAGCACCTTCTTCGTGCTAACCTCGCCCGTCATCCGTCATTTACAAGGCTTCGGCTGTCAAAGCTCTGCCATGTGTGACATTCATCCAGTCCTCGCCCAATTGGGTTCTGCAGCAGAATCCCCCCCTACTTCCTATCTGCCCTGAAGAAACCCACACAAAGAAAGATCTTGTGCATTTCTCCAATTAATGCAATTAAGAGAATTAACGTTTTGGAGAGAGTGAGCGAGAGTTTTTCATTTTCTTTTTATTCGATTAGCGAAATTCCCACCGCACAGTTTGTGCAAATGAAACCCAGACTCTGTTCCATTGTTCTGAAGGCCTCATGAGACTGTGTTACCTTTCAATCTCACACACTAATGTGTTTATAGTTAAAGCCCCTCCAACCCCCTCTCCTCCCGGGTGGCTCGAGGAAGTATCCCAGAGTCTTGATTAAAGCAAAATTTCTTACAGAGTTCCTCAGCATGTGGAATTGCAGGGCCAAGGATAAGGGCATGGTGGAACCCTGCAGTTGGAATTGGGTGTTCTGTTAGTGCGTCCACTAGCCGAGTGTCTGGATATGATTACTACAAGTTTGTCTCTCTGTCCTTCTGTTGCCAGTTTTGTTACAGGGGGAGGGATGTTGCTGCTCCAGGATTGTGTCTTAAGCACCATAGAATTCCTTGGAATAAGATCAGGAAATTAGGCTGTTGGCCCCAAAGCCGATCTCCCTGTCACCGCTTGGACAGAGCATCCCAGAGATGGTTTGTCTACGAGCCACTTCAACGGGACAGTGGTGTTGGTGTTAGTGACGCGTCCCTGCCTCCCTCTGTCTCTCCAGCCACGGGAGATGAGTTCATGTCACTGAGCAATAGCTATTTTTGTCAGCCCAAGTGGGAAAGCCTCTTTTCTTTGGGAGTAGCTTAAATATCAGGGTTGCTACTAAAGTAAAGAATGAGGAGAAGCCTCCTTACTATTCCATTACAGGCCTTGTATTGCCAACCCCAGGCATTCAAAAATGATAAGCCAGGACCTAAAAAATGAGAGATAAAAATGCATTTGGGGTTCTTTTAATTTGCTTTCTGCTTTCCAAGCCTTTAGGGTGCGCCTGGGTCATGTTTTCAACTTATTCTCCCCAACTGTGAGAGCTAGAAACTTACTATATGTTTTTAATGAAATCTGAGAGTCTCGTCTAATCACAGGATTCCAGGAGCTGGGACTTTAAGAAAAACATCAAAATATTACCAGACTCACTGGAAAATCACAAGAGTTGGCAACACTGTTCATGTCAAATTTTATAGGTGGATGAGCATAGTGGTGGTGGTGGTGGTGGGGGGTGCGTGAGGACAGGTGAGTTCCCAGTAAGGGGTAATCAACAGAATGCCAGGGGATAATAACTGTTCTAGCCTCATTCAGGTGACACCATACATCTCTCTCAGGGCCACCCTGTCCACAAGTGGGAAGGGGATTGGTGAGAGCCAAGCCACCTTGTTTCCTGAGCAAAAGTTTGCTGATCTGAAGACTTGGGCCCTCCAGATAAATAGAGTAAATTTAGGATACAGTTGCAGGGACACTGCCTGTTTCATCATCTCCTAGTCAATGTAACCACAGAACATGTCCATCTTAAACCAGCTGTCACGGAGTCTCCGGGCAATGCTCTGGAACTGCTCCCTACGAAGCCAGTCAGGACTCTGGTGAAGTCTCCTCTCTGTGAGCAGACTGTCTTCAGGGCAGAAAGCTCACACGGCTTCCACCTTCCTGGGTCTGACCTTGGAGCATTCAGCATCCTCTGCCCCTCCGTGCGCTTCCCACAGCGAGTCCACCCAGGGAGGGCTCCTGGGGAAGCCAGAGGGTCCTGCATCCCAACTCCGCAGTCAGACACGACTCTCAGCCAGGCAGTAAAATAGAAGGTTTATTAGACGACAGGAACATGGTCTAAAACAGAGCTTGTAGGTGCAGAGAACAGGACCCCTCAGCCGGGTCCATTCTGCGGGGCAGTGAGCCAGACAACCATGTCTGCACTTCACTCCATGTTCCCAGCCAGCCCCAACTGACTCCCCCTCCAGCCCCTCCTCCTCTGGGCTTTGTCCCTTTCCTGGGCCAGGAGGTCACCTGATTCCTTTGTTCCCCAACCCCTTCAGCTCTCACCTTGCAGGGGGAAGGGCCCAGGCCATCAGTTGCCAGGAGACAGAGTGTTAGCCATTTATGTACACTGGCCCTTTGCTCTGCAACAATTACACCCCCTTACCCCACCACCTAGAGACTAAGAAATGCATAGGGGAAACAGTATTCAGAGGAAACACTAAGAACAGTCCCACTTCATCACACCAGGTTCTCCCACTCCTCCCAGGAAACCAGTTACTTGAACCTTTTTCCGGGGTCTGATTTTAAGTTGGATATGATCAGAGCACAGCCAACTTTAAACATGCTTTCAAGAGTTAGAAGTGACCAAGGGATCTGAAAACAGAATGAAATGGAGGTAACTGGAAGAAGCTTTGATTTTATTAAGTTTATCTTCTACCCAGTTAAAACTCCAGAATCCTGTAAGAACAGACAGTCCAGCATAAAATGTTTGCTTTCTAGTTTCCTCCAACCATAGATTGGGGATTACTCCCTATGGTGCTGTGGCTGAGTTGGATGGTTTCAAGATGATCAATTTTTGAGTTACTTTTTGATAAAGTGAACTATTTTCTCCCGTAACTCAAAGAAGGCTGAATTTATGTTCCTCAAACGTACTTAAGTTACAGGCTGAAAGTTATGAGCGAGGGAGGAGGAGTTATTTTGAAGCTCAGTACGTAACCTTAACTGCAGCGTTTGCTGGGGTGAACAGCACCATTAGGAAAATCACATTTTATAGTTGCAATAAACAGTTGTGGGCACTGTATGTGTTAGTATAAAATGCATTTCTAGGTTCCCTCCTGGCTCTCAGTCATGCACATTGAGAGTGCTCTATAAATAAGAATCATAATTATAGCCTGGGTCCTGGCTGTGCATGAATCTCCGTTACCTGCGCACACTGGTACTCAGCAGCAAGCTGCCTCTATCTTGCGCTCTCAGTGCTGCTGACTACTCAAAGGGGATGGCTCAGGATTTCAGCAAAGTCTTTCAGTGGAGAATTAACATATTCGGCTGCAGAGCTGATGCAATAAAACACCTCTGATTGCTTTTGGATTCTGCCATCCAGCTTCGAGCACATGGGAAAGGGAAAACTTCCCAGTGTAATGTGCGTGGCCTAATTGCAGCCTCTTATGTCAACAGCCTTTAATGTTTAACTTAAGCTTTGCGTTCTTAATATGTAAAATCTGTTTAGGTTTTCTAATTCTTGGAGCATGTGGTGGAAAGTCCTCAAACCTGCCTGTTGGCTTGTCTCGTTTCTGCTCTCCGAGGACCCCTGAGGGGAACGTAGTGCAGACCCCAGTGATAACCAAGTCTGAAGAGCTCTTTAGCTAAAACCCTGAAGGCCACATGTGCACTGTAGAAGCACCTAGGACCACTGTCCAGCAGCTTGAATGAGGTCACAGGCAGCTAGCTGCTATGAAGCAATGCAGCTAAAAACGGTTCAAGGCACATTTTATTAACCAACATAAATAAATAATCTGTTTAACAATAAACCCTAAAGCTGTGTCCATGCCTGGAATTTTCTTTCAAATAAATATGGAGCCAATTGCTCTCACCCTTTGTAAAACATATATTGCAAACACACACTCGGAACCGGAGCTTGAGAGCAACGAGTGGGGTAGTCCTGGGATTGCTGTAGTCTATATTCTTCCCCAGCTACATTGTTCATTGGCTCCAGCTGCTCGACCACAGTGCTGTGAGGTTCCAACATGTAGCTCCATAGCAGCTGGCTCTGCAGCTGCTGCATGGGAACGATCCCAGATGAACCTTTATGAAGATGCAGGAATGAAAGTCCCACTCTCCATAACGGTTCAGCAATGCTGGATTAGAGCCATGCAAACAACGTTATACTGAGTAAATTGTTCTGTGAATTTAGCTCCCCATTTTTGTGTTCATGAATATCTAACAACACGCTGGGAATCTTCGCAGACTTGTTCCCTGTTTGGAATAGTTCACCTAGTTGTTTGTGTGAAAAAATGTGAAGAGTGGATTATTCCCCACACTGGCTGGATCCCCTGGATCATCCTGGTCCATGTGTTTGCTGACACCCTTGAAGAATTCTAATAGATTGGTGAGGCATGACTTCCCTTTACAACAGCCATGTTGAGTCTTCCCCAACATACTGTGTTCATATATGTGTCTGATAATTATGTTCTTTACTATAGGTTCAACCAATTTGCCCAGTACTGAAGTTAGATTTGCCAGCCTGTAATTGCCAGGATCACCTCTAGATCCTTTTTTAAAAATTGGCATCACATTAGCTACTCTCCAGTTATCTGATACAGGGACTGATTTAAGCAATAGGTTACATACCACAGTTAGTAGTTCTGCAATTTCATATTAGAGTTCCTTCAGAACTTTTGGGTGGATACCATCTGGTCACGGTGACTTATTACTGTTAAGTTTATCAAACCTACTCTGTTGACACCTCAATCTGGGACAGTTCCTCAGATTTGTCACCTAAAAAGAATGGCTTCAGTGTGGCAATCTCCCTCACATCCTCTATAGAGAGAACCAATGCAAAGAATTCATTTAAATTCTCCATAACGGCTTTGTCTTCCCTGAGTGGTCCTTTTGCACCTCTATCATCCAGTGGCCCCACTGGTTGACTGGAAGGCTTCTGATGTACTTAACAAAGTTCTTGCTGTTGATTTTTGTGTCATTTGCTAGTTTTGGCCTGCCTAGTTATACTTTTACACTTGACTTGCCAGAGTTTATGTGCCTTTCTATTTTCCTCAGTAGGATTTGACTTCCAGTTTTTAAAGGATGTCTTTTTGTCTCTAGTTGCATTTTTTTTACTCTGTTGTTTAGCCATTGTAGCATTTTTTGGTCCTCTTACTGTTTTTTTTTTTTAATTTGGGGTATACATTTAGTTTGGGCCTCTGTTACAGTATTTTTAAAAAGTTTGCATGCAGCTTGCAGACGTTTCACTCTTGTGACTGTTCCTATTAATTTCCATTTAACTAGCATCTTCATTTTTGCATAGTTCCCCCTTTTGAAGTTAAATGCTACTGTGGCGGGTTTCTTTGGTATTTTGTACTCTACAAGGATGTTACATAATTACATTATGGTTGCTGTTACTCAGTGGTTCAGCGATAGTCATCTCTTGGACCAGATCCTATGCTCCACTTAGGTCTAAATCAAGAATTGTCTCTCCCTGGTGGGTTGTAGGACTAGTTGCTCCAAGAAGCAGTCATTAATGGTGTGATGTTATTGACATAATCTGGGACCGTATAGATCATTGTTGCAACCAAGGTCCTGTAGTGGCACTAAATCTTGTATAAAGGGAGTCAAATAAGGTGTCTAAGACAAGGTTATGGTTTGCTGGTTATGATTATGCTGTCTGTGTATGTGTATCATTTTTGTGGTTAAAGTTATGAATATTGGCTCTATACTGTCTGTATTTCAAATTTATGCTATGCTTCTGGGTGACACCCCAGACAAGTTGGTGTCAGCACTGCCTAGCCTGCTTGATGGCCCATTAAGGGCCATCAGCTATACAACCGACCCATTGAGAGAAGGCAGATACGCCTTGTGACTCAGCAAAGTATGCAGGGGCTTGCCCATGTGACTCCAAACTCCATTTTGCTGTAATTTTCCACAGTAAGAACAAAGAGGTGTTCTTACACCTGGAAAAGACTATAAAAGGCTGATGCCTGATCTCCATCTTGTCTTCAGTCCTGCTTCATACCTCTGGAGGAACTTTGCTACACTGAAGCTTTGAACAAAGGACTGATGACCCATCCCAGCTGTGGATGGATTCCAGAGACTTGATTTGAACCTGCAGCTTATTCCATCACTGCTACAAGCCTGAACCAAGAACTTTGCCATTACTGTATGTCATTGATTCCATTTAACCAATTCTTGCTCTCATCTCTATCTTTTTCCTTTTATGAATAAACCTTTAGATTTTAGATTCTAAAGGACTGGCAACAGCGTGATTTGTGGGTAAGATCTGATTTGTATATTGACCTGGGTCTGGGGCTTGGTCCTTTGGGATCGAGAGAATCTTTTTTCTTTTACTGGGGTGCTGGTTTTCATAACCATTCATCCCCATAACGAGTGGCACTGGTGGGGATACTGGGACACTGGAGTGTCTCAGGGAATTGCTTGTGTGACTTGTGGTCAGCCAGTGGGGTGAGACCAAAGTCTGCTCTGTTTGGCTGGTTTGGTTCGCCTTGGTGTGCACAGAAACCCCAGCTTTGGACTGTAACTGCTCTGCTTTAAGCAATTTGTCCTGAACTGGCACTTTCAATTGGATCCTGCCAGAACCAGCATCGTTACAAATGGTGTCTAGAAATTTTATCTCGGCATCTCATCTTGAGGTAACATGGACCCAGTCAATCTGGGGATAGTGGAAATCCCACAGGTAAGTAGGGCTTTAAAGGCAGAGACAAGAAGCTTGTATCTAATGTGGTGGAAAAAGGGGAGCCAAGTGGTGGGGCTCAAAGAGGAGGTGTGACATGATGGAAGTGACCAGTTAGGAGAGTTATTTCAGCAGCAGTGTTTTGAATGGATTTGAGGAGCAGTCAAAGCCAGGTTGCAGCAGTCAAAGCGAGAGAGGGGGCAGTTACAGTAATTGAGGTAATAATAAAGAACAACTTTTGTCATCTATGCAGAGAGGACAGGTCAGATCTTGGAGATGTCATGAAGGAGAAAGCAGCAAGATTTGGATACAGCCTGGATACAAGAATACACAGAGAGTCAAAAACAATGCACAGATTATGGGCCTGAGTGACTGGGAGGATAGTCATGCTCTCAAAGGTGAGCAAGAATAAGGGAAGAGGAAGAACTCCATTTTAACCAAGTTTCATTTCTGCTGCCAGCCAGACATCTGTCAAGAGAGATCAGAGAGATGTGTGGGATTGGATGGAGGGAGATAAGTCCACAGTACAGAGGAATGTCTGTGACTTATGAGCGCAAAGATTGTGATTGAAGTCATGAAGGCATCAGAGCCCCTAGAGAAGGTGCAGAAGAGGCGAGCGCTCTGTGGGATGATCACTAAAGATCAGGTTCACTGAATGAGACACTGAAGGTTCCATCGGGGAGAACTGTGAGAGGACAGAGTTGCGAAAGCCAGTGGAAAACAATATTCAAGAACTAGAGAGTGTTCAGCCACTTCTCAGGCTGCTGACCATTCAGAGTTTTCGTCCCCTGACTGTAATTACTAAGCTTATAATAAAAAGAGTACCTGAAGAAATCACTGGGGGCTTTGGTACTCTGAGAGAAGGTGACTTGAGAAGGGAACGTTTGAGAGCAAGAATGCAGGAGTTTAGAAGGGCGATTTTAGGGCATCTTATTATATCCCTGTTCTGTCTTGCAAAAGAAAGAGCTTTCCAAATGCAGGCAACATGAACACAATGACTGTGGTGAAGCGCACTCCTCCCCCCACCCCCTGCCCCCCAAATCACGAGTGATGTCAAAGAGGTGACTCTGGGAGACAGAGCTGAAAACACGGCACCCTAAAATGTCCACCTGTTCAATTCACCAGCACTAAATGATGCTGAAGAAGCACATCAGTGTCCTTCTCCACTGCAGAAACCGTGAGCCGATTAGAACTGGAAACCCAACCCCTGCAACAAGGTCTGTGCAGGTGTCTTTTTGGTTTATGGAAGTTCAGACCTCAGTTGGGGCGCGGGAATTAATTAAACTAGGGACTGGGGGAAAGCTGGCAGTAGTTTTGAGAAATACTCTGACCTGACAAGGACATCTCTGTGCTGCAGGTGTCAGTAACATGAAGATAGCTCTGTATACGCTATAGGACAGGACAGAAATTGCAGATGAACTGAAGGAGAGCTGGCTGAGATCACAGCTGTGAATTCAGGAAAAGTAACTGGGGGTTAGACTAAGGAGTTAAACACAAATAGGCAGATGGCCAAAACTAGTGTAAATGTCTATATACAAATGTAAGAAACTTAAAACAAAAAGAAGTGAACCAGAATGCCTGGCGATGGAAGAGAATCCTGACAACAGGCATTACTGCCACATGATGCAATGATCAATCAATGGGATGCTGTAACATCTGGCTCTGAACTACCCAGCGAGAGCAGGCTAGAGCGCAGAGATGGGGGTGGAGAAAGTAGTGCTAAATCTAGTTCCCACTCAGAGTTTAACTTATGGGCATGGTCACTCCTGTGTCAGCATGACATCATCTCATTAGCACAGCCACGCCATTAAGGGTTATGTGAGACCTATTCTTCCAGAGTCAGACCACGTACAAAGGGGAGATCTGCAAGTCTTGGATGCACTTCTCCATCTCTCTGTCTTCAACCTTACAGTTACAAACACTCTCTGGGCAAGGACATCTAAACAGCTGGAGGTCTGTAATTCTCCACGTGGAGCTGGGCCCTAGCCAAAATGGTGAGGTATCTACCTACTGCGTTCCAGTCTGGTTACTAGTAACCAGTGTCTGACAGAGTCCAGACAGTGCCACGTTCTCACTTGGACAAAGCCCCTTTTCATGGTGCTAAAAAGCCTCCCAGGGCCTGCGGCTTTCTGAACAATCAGCAGCAGCATTCAGCGCTGTCCTTCTCCATCCTGTGCCCCTTGGCTTCCAGATACCAGCGCTGTTATCAGGTCAGGTCCTCTGTGAGTCAGCAGCAGCCAGTACCCTTCTGCTGGAGAGGAGCCAATTTCTGAGCAATGATTTCCAATACCTGGGGCTTGTGGTCAGGTTGTGTGTGGAGAGGATTAATGACAAAGGCTTCCTGGGGGCTTAAGGGATCTGGATCTAATTTAAAACCAAAACAAAATATAGGAACTTAGGAACGTAAGAATTGCCATACCGGATCAGACCAGTCCCGTATCCTGTCTCCAGCAGTGCCCAGTGCCAGATGCCTCAGAGAATGGTACAGGAAAACTCCTAGTACATAATTATGGAATAACCAGCCCCGCAGAGGGACTTTCTTCCTAGCCCCTGGCTGTTAGTCATTGGTTTATGCTCTGAAACACAAGGGTTTATATCCCTTCTATATATTTTTATTGTGTCCTTCTTCACTAATGTCGTAGATGTTTTTATTAGCCATATAGATGTCTGATCCTTTTAAAAATCCTACAAAGCTCTTTGCCTCGATAATATCTTGTGGCAACGAGTTCTGCAAATGAATTATGCATTATGTAAAAACATGTTTCCTCTTAGCAGTTTTCAGTTTTCTGCCTGTGACTTCAGATGACTATCCCCTTGCACTGGTATTAGAAGGCAGGGTAAACAGGAATGCACAACTTACCTTCTCTATACCATGCATTATTTTAGATCTGTATCGCAGGGTGGGCTGGCCCTTTAAGGAAGTTTGAGCTAAATTATACTTGTGCAATGGACTTGAGCTTAGGTGAGTGGGTCAGGTGACCTGTATCACCTGATATCAGCCTGGGGCAGGACTTTCTCTAAGAGGAAGTTTGCTCCAGTAATGAAGAGAGGAAGACAGACTTGCAGGGATGTTTCTCTGGAGGGGCTGTAGCGTGAGAGAGAAGCAGGGAAGGTACTCTGCACTCCAGCCAAATAGAAAGGCCTGTCTGGAGCTACCTGCAGTGAGAAGCAGAAGAGGTAAAAGAAAGAGGCTTGAGGTAGCAGGAGCTGGGGTTTTGCAGAAGAATGGGTGAGCCCATCAAGGGACAGAAGGAACTGTGGAGAAGGGGAAAGGTTCATCTTGATTTAAGTTGGCATTGAACTGTGATGTTCTAATGAACCAGAGCCCCGGAAGGGGTATTGTTTGCCTGGCAATGGGCTGGGTGCAGTTTTTGAGGAGCCCCAAATGGGGAAACTGAGGCAGTAGCACAGGGTCTGATGCCGGATCTGGTAAGACCCTGTTACAGTCCCTCTATGTTCCTTCTTCATCATCTCTCTGAACTAAACAGTCCCATTCTCTCTTCACCCAAGTCTCCCCAGACTCCTATTCGGTCTAGCGGCCTGTCTTAGAACCCCTCTACTTCTGCTATGTTTTGCTGCAATAGGGTAACCAGAACTGAGTACACTCTTCCAGGGGTGGACATACCATTGACTTATGCAATGGCATGACACTTCCTGTCCTATTTATTACGCATTTGAGCATCTTGTTTTCTCTCTTGACCAATGCTTGCACCCTGAACTAAGGTATTCATTGAGCTGTCCAGGTCTCTTTCCTGAGTAGTTACAGTTAACTTAACTGTAAGGATAAGGCATGTGTAAAGATAAGCCAGCTTATTCCTTCCCATGGGGGTGTTAACTTGCATTCATCTACAGTGAACTGCCTCGACTCATGGCGTCCATTGACCTGGCTTTGTTAGATACCAATAAGTACCACAACCACAATCCCTGCCCAGCACGCAGGAGAAGTTCCTCAGTGTGAGGCTAGTAGAACTAGGTTTTAACCGTTTTCTCACATTTGAATAGATGCTGAAGATTGGGTGGCTACCTACAGCCAGTTGACATCTGAGGCTGGAGAATACCCCTGGTATCGGCTGGAGAGGAGAATGCTGGTTGGTTGGCAGTGATGCTTCCTTCTCTATCGCTGTCCTCTTTGGCTCATCCTCCATCCTGGCTTCCAAGCACTTCTCCCATTGGCCGTAGTGATGACCCTCACCCTTGCTCTCCCTGCGCCATTCAGCTGATCACTGCTCACTTATGCTGGAGGTAAGACTGCATCTCTGTCTCCCTCCCACCCTGCTGCTGTGCCGGCACATTCTGGTTCTGCAGAACACACACATGCATCCCCTGAGTAGCCAGAGGGTGGTGCCCCACTGGGACACATGGGGGGGGAGGGATAGCTCAGTGGTTTGAGCATTGGCCTGCTAAACCCAGGGTTGTGAGTTCAATCCTTGAGGGGGCCATTTTGGGATATGGGGCAAAAATTGGGGATTGGTCCTGCTTTGAGCAGGGGGTTGGACTAGATGACCTCCTGAGGTCCCTTCCAACCCTGATAGTCTATGATTCTATGACAACTTACAATGGAGGAAGGCCTCCTCTTGGCCTGGAATCAGGGGGTTACAGAGTCTTTGCAGGGAAAGAGAAGGGAAAATGCAACACGGGCTGGACACTGGCACTCTCATGCTGCCAGAAAAATATGTACTGAACTCGTGGGCAGTTGCTCAGCTTGGGGCATTGAGTCCCTTCGAGGGAAATGGCAGTCCTAACGTTATGTCATCGGCTCAGAGGCTATGGGTAGAATCCTCTGTGAAGACCTCACATGAGCTGCTTGGTTCTATAATCGTCGTGTGCCCAAGCTCCTACCCGCACACGTCATGCTGGTGTAGATGTAGCTACATGGATTGATGATGCCATGTCCATATTCACACCAGGCGTTACACTATCCCTCACTACCTCTGGTGCACAATACACGACTGATTTTGTACTCCCCTCCTCCCTTACGTCTGTCAACACTATCCACCTAGAAGTGCCACCCCTCCTATTAACCTGTCAGGGGTGAGGCAAGTGGCTTCCTAGAGTCTGCAAGTTCCCCACCTGCCAGCATCAGCAGCCATAGGCAGCTTCAGTGCTGTCGACCAAAAGGCCTAAGAGCTATTAGTAAAGTGCTAACTCCCTGCACTAGTACTCCAACTGATGCTGTAGATCCTGGAACAGAATGAGCTGGCCCTTTCAGAAAAGGCATTTTGGGAGTTGTAGTCTCCAGGGTCCATGTGGTTATAAACTGAGGGCAAGGCCTGCTGGGAGAAAATGCAGGCTATAAAAGCTAAGCCCCTGGAGCAGTGGGGGAGGAACCTAGAAGAAAGTAGGCAGTCTCTTTCTTGGAGACTTGAAGGGAAACAGCTGTGGCTTTTAGCTCTTTCCTGGCAAGGGCGTGAGATGGAACCTGAGTGGAGCTCTGGCCAGAAGCCGGTGAAAGGACCTAGGGGCTGCCAGAAACTACTGTGGACCCCTGCAGCCAAAAGGAATGAGGCTTTAGGGGAACCTGTACAGCTGCAGGGTGAGCAAGGGCTGTTGTGAACCCTGGAGAAAGAGCTGCTTGTAGACACTAGTGTGAGAGCTGTAGAAGACTGAGAAGCTGTGGGAGGGGAGTGGGGCGGGGCTTCCTGTCTGAGGGTGGGAATATAACTGGTCTATTAATAAACCAGACCCTAGAAGAGGAGATTTGATTTGGGAGCATGAGGTGTGTGAGTACTCCTCAGGAGCACAAAAGGTGGGGGTGAAAGGCAAGGAAGAGGGAGTGGGTCGTGAACCCTTCTCCCATATGACTTCCAGAGTGCTCTCCTCTGCATCCCCTGTCTAATGTTAAAATGCCTATCTGCATCACAGACCTGTTTCTCTACAGTTCACAAGCAGAGCTGGTGTCCTCTGGGTTTATTGACACGAATGTGTGTGTGTAGGGGTGGAGGAGACTCTGAGAGTAGCTAAATATCTGAGCGCCTTCACTTGTGCCCAAGGCTTGTCTTGCTTCTGAGCACCTGGAATAGTCCTGGAGCATGCCAGGCTGCTCACGAAAATACTGCCTGGAAAGCCAGCCACATACCCATGCCCCTTGGCAGGGCACGTGTTCCAGGAGGAGGTGGGTGAACTCATCTCTCAGCTTTCATCTGCCCCTTCTGAGTGCCCAGTTCCTCCTACAGCCCCTTTCCGGGCACCAGAAAGGCTGTTTAAGCCTTTGCAGGCTTTTGGGAATGCTGGTCTTGATGTATGCATCTTGGCACTGAGTCTCACCTTATCATGCCAATAAACTGATTGGAATTGAATTTACGACGGGAGTGCTCATGGAATTCTTTCTATGAGCCTAAGGGGAAAGCTCTCGGTTTTTATCATGCATTTCCCTGTTATTTCTCCCACTTAAATGGGAGAAAAAAGACATTTAAAATTCTCCAATACCTCGGTCCCCAGCTTCCAAACTCAGAGCTCTCCAGTGTAGGAGACTAAAGGAGGAGAGGCCACTGAGCATGCAGGACCCGCTGGGGGAACTCCACCTGTGGATACCTGCAAGGCCAGGCGGACACACAGCTCTTGGCCATGGCAGGGCCCTGCTCCACCTCAGTTCCTGAGCCCTGCAGAGTTCCTTCCCTGAGCTGCACCCAAGGAGGGGCTTCTGTCTCCAGAGGCAGCACTCCCCTTGCCATCTGCTGGGCCCAGGTCCTTAAAGGTATTCAGACACCTAACTTCCATGGAGGTCAGTGGGAGTTAGGTGCCTAACTACCTTTAAGGACCTTATTCATAGATTCCAAGGCCAGAAGGGACCATTGTGATCATCCTGTCTGGCCTCCCGTATCACACAGGCCAGAGAACTTCTCACAATAATTCCTAGAGCAGATCTCTTAGAAAAATCATCCAATAGTGATTTAATAATTGTCAGCGGTGCAGAATCCGCCATGACCCTTGGTAAATTGTTCCAATGGCTAATTACTCTGACTTAAAAATTTGTCTTTTTTCCAGTCTGAATTTGTCTAGCTTCAGCTTCCAGCCATTGGACCATGTTGTACCTTTCTTTGCTAGACTGAAGAGCCCATTATTAAATATTTGTTCTCCATGTGGATTCTTACAGCCTAGAAGAACCAAGTCACCCGTAACCTTCTCTTTGTCAGACTCAAGGAGCTCCACCTATTTAGCTTATCGCTTAAGGCATGTTTTCTCATCCTTTAATTATTCTTGTGGCTCTTCTCTGATCCCTCTCCAATTTACCAACATCCTTCTTGAATTGTGGACACAGTGTGCCAGCCATGGTCACACCGGTGCCAAATAGGAACCTGGATCTTGATGCCTCTCGGAGGAGGAAAAGCTGAGCAGACCAAGCATGTGGGGAAGGGACAGAATGTGACTTTATTCTTAAAACCCTTCCCCCACCGGCCACATTTTCATTTTGTACCCCTCTGATCCTAGTAGTTAGCCAAAATTCAGGGTCCTGCAGGTTGTTCTGGTGAGGACACATTGATGGAGTTGGGTATCTCTGACACAACCCTGTTTATTCATAAGGAGGGTGCACAGTCCTCTTTTCCCCAAACACAACAGAACACACAACTCCAGGCCCCTTTCTAGCCACCATTCACTCCAAGAGCTCTTTCTCAGGGCCAAGCTGCCCGTGCTTTTGTGGCTCTGTCAGGTGCTTCCTTGCTGCCATCTCTCTCTGCTTCTCTGCTCTTTCTGCCTCTCCTTCACAGATGTACACAGCATCACACACCAATAGCCAGGGAACCCCCTCCGTTCACATGTGCCTGTGTTTGGGGCAGAGGCTGCAATTGTTTCACCTAGCTGGTTCCATAAAGGAATTTAAATTGTTTCCGACATGAAGGGCGGATGTTACACCTCATGGTTTCCATGAGGTTTAACCAAACTCACAGCGCTCTCTTGGCCCCTTCCCCATAGTATCTGAGCACCATCTGTCCTCTTGTCTGGACCCACCCACTCCTACACTGCTGTGCCATGATAAAAATGTCCTCTCTAGCCTTAGAGCTGGGTGTCAAGTTAGACAGTCCCTCTAAGGGAGCGATCACCCTGGGCGTGAGGGTCCCGTTCACACTGTATGGTGGTAGCACCTGGAGACCAGGCCACTGTACAAACATAAACAAAGATGGCCGCTGCCTTGAGAAGTGTATGGTCTACAGAGCACAGAGTAACACTGAGTGAGATTGGTGTGGTAGGGAGCGCACACACAGAGCGTGACAGCTGCCTTCTCCCGCCCTGGCGTCAGAGCAAGTCCTGTCTCACCGACGCGGCGTTCCCATCGCTCATGTAAGTGGAGGGGACAATCCGATTTCTCTTAATGTGAAAACACTTGTATCATTTTCATTGAATAATTTAACAATTCCCAAGAAATGTCTGTCGATTGTAAGTTATTCTGAGCAGACACCAGTAAATAGCAGCCATTCATCGTTGTGTTAGGAATCGGTAATTAAAAATTATGAGGTAATTTTGACCAAAAATGGAAAAATTCTAAACAAAATTAAATAATTATCTGGGATCACTAGTAAATGACACCAGTGTTTTATTTATCAGTGGCTACAAATTACCAAGCATTCTCTGACTGCTCTCCCTCCCGCTTTGTGTCTGTGTAGCTCCCTGTAATTTGTTTAATTGCTAATTTTAATGAGTAGGGTTTTTATAACATTTTAGTATGTTGTTTTTTAGCAGTGGGTTTTATTGCATTGTGCAGAGCCTAAAGCACCTTGGTGCAGGAGCAATTTGGCAGTTAAAATTATTATTATTTATTTAAATCCAACCCTCCAGCCTCTTTAACCATTTGGCTGAATCTGTAATCACAAGAACTGTGTGGTGGAAATGCTCCGTGCTGAAATCTCAGGGCCACTAGGCTGGCACGAAGGAGACCTGGTTCTGTTAATAACTCTGTGATCTCGGGTATGTCTCTTTCCAATCCCACCCGTCTCCCTGTCTCTCCACATAAACTGTCAGCTCTTCCAAACAAGAGCTGGCTCTTGCTAGCACAGTGGGCCCTGATCTTGGCTGGGCCCTCAAGGTGCCACCATACTAGCAATTATAAACCAGTATCTTGCCGCCTAAGTAGGGCACTACTTTGAAAGGCAAAGAGTCAGCACTGCAAAGCCAGCATTTGGCACTGGTTTTGCAGCACTGCAAGGAACACGTGCAGTAGTAGCATGCTGCTAGCACTGATCGTTATAGTCACCTTCTAACCAGTCCTGCAGCCCGTCTTCACGTTCCCCAGCTTAATGGTGACTTTCAGGTACGGAGTTCTTATTTGATAGCACCCACAGGTGTGCTCGGAGCGCGACAGGAACACTGAGAAGTTAGGCCACTGCCCACCGACCACCCGGAGGGCAGGAGCCAGGCCAGACGTGGGTCACAGACATGATTTATGCAGCTGCTCAGCTTAAGCAGGTGGCCATCTTGATGGTTTAAAGGTGTTGTCTGTACTGTTCTTAAAAATGACGTGTATTGTTTTGTTTGCGTGTGAGTGTATGAGAGAGAGAGAGAGAGGTGCCAAGCAGGTGTATTTAGAAAAGCGACCAGGACAGATCCTGTGCTGTATCTCTTAGGGATGGTAGCAGCTGTAGTCCACCTTTACAAACTGTGGGGTTCTCTGCTCTCCCTGGGGCACTGCAAGTTACAACAGTCCCAGGAGCTGCTCTCCCTTACACTGGCTTCCCCAGAGCTGCTGGCCAAAGCACTCTGCCCTTCCCAGTTGCTCTCCTGGCATGCTGGGGCTGCACAGAGGGAAGTTTCCCAGGGGGCCACCTGGGTCCCTCTGTGATGCCCCGATGGGGGTACGAAGGAGACAAGCTAGGTAGATACACGACAGCATAGTGGGAGGAGGCAGGGGAATAGGGACAGTTAGCTGAGTGCAGCTGCATTCTTTTTATTTTCAGCGATGAAGGTTTTAGGGTGGTTTTGAATCAGATAAGGGGTCTGGAAAAGGTGCCCAGACCGGAGTGTCTCCTCATATCTACACAGAGGGAGTCTCCGTGATGTGATGATGCATTTTGTGCATTCAGCCAAAAATCGCGCTGGCCTTTTTTGCTGCCGTGTTGCATTACCAGCGCCTGTCTGTGCTAATTTGCTATGCACCATCACTCCAGGGGCACGGCTGCTTTCTACATTTCTCCCGGTAAGTGACAAATAAGCGTCTGCCCACTGACTAAGGGTGAGGGAATCTCCCTGCAGAATCTCTCTTCTCCACCCCCCTCCTCTGCTCCTTGGAGATGTAATGCGGCTGAGCTCTGCTTATGACTAACAAAGAGGGGCGGGAAATGGGCTCTGTTGGTTCATTGCTACTGTCCTTCCACTGAAAGATCTGCAAATGCAAGCATCACCTTGCTTGTGTCTGATCATTTCCCAGGTGACAGAGCTGTAATGAGCAGATCCTTTTATTATTTCCATTTAGCCGTTTCTCTGTGGGATGCAGGAGTTGAGCTGCAGGATGAAGTTGTTGCCACTTGTCCTGGGCTTTGCAAAAAGCCCACCTCAGGCTGTTCTGCACTTTATGGGCTATTTAACCCCCCTCCGTCCTCTCCCCTCCCCAAATACAAATCTCCTTATAAAGTCCATTTACCAGGCAATTGCCCTCAGACTGTGATCGCTCCCACTTTATGATCTGACCAAATCAGACACCAGCTGGAACAAGGAAATCATTTGTTTTTATGAAGAAGTTTTAACGAGAACTTCTCCTTTCCCTAAAGTCCTAGGAAATAACTGGTTGACAAGTTTAATCCTTTGCTGGCATCAGGCCTGTCTACTTCCAATGAAACTGCTGTTTCTCAGGTACCTTTCCAGGCTGGGAAGCACCTGGCTGCAAACGGCTCGCCTCCCGAAACAGGAAGTCCTGCTCTGGCAGGGCTGCTTTTGGGCAAGAAAGGACAAGAGACCCCAGAGGACCTGAGGCATGTAGGTGGATGTGTCCCCAGTTAGCTGGGGAAAGGTCTGAAAGGGAAACTGCCTGGACTTGTTTATGGAAAAATGTTTTTTTTAAAAAAGCAGCAAAGGCATGAGGGTGGCTGTAGTATTGTCAGCCCCCGAGCGTTCCAAAATCATGAATCCGGCCTCCCAGTGTCTGGGAATTTAAAAGAATAATAATAATTTTTGGCTCTATATTTGCCTTCATTGCTTCAAACTTTTGTCTGCAACCAAGCTGGCTAGAAATGTCCTCTTTCTTTCAATCAAAACAGAGATGCTCATTCGCATCCATGAGTGGGGCCTTATGAAAAGTGCCTGATATCTCAGGAGCGGCAAGAGAATTGGCAAAGCTGCCCGGGACCCCGTCCCTGAGTTAGGGAGAGCTCAGAATGACCTCATCATCCCAGGAAGCCAATCCTTGCCCTGGGCTAGAGAGAGAGAGCAGAGAAACCCCATTACGTGAGCCAAGCTTCCTTCAGCTCATGGCTAGACCCCATTGCCCCCGGGAGTCCATGCTGTGGAACTGGAGGAAGGGGGCAGTTGCTCCCCAAACCTCAGTTTCCCCCCCTCCGTCCTGACTTCTTGCCTTCTCCCCCACACCCCTGACTCTGCAGGATATGACATAATCCCATATAATGTTCTATAGGCTGATGCAACGTTACCGCACCCCACCCCGAATCTTTCTGCAATGTCGCCCCTGCATGCAGGGTTATTCAGAGTTCATGACAGCAGTGAAAAGCAGCAGATGCTTGTTTAGCAGGGGCAGGGACCACAACTTATTATTCACACAGCCTAAGCGCTCAGTTCCAATGGGAGTTTATATGGCCAGCATCTGCCCTCTGCTGGTGAGATCCAGACGTGCATGGCTTATTCCCAAATTTCTGGCACAGAATAACAGAGAGAAACCATATTGATCCCCTAGTGGCCCCTCCCTGGCTGCCAGAGCCGGATTGTTCCCTATAGACTGTTCTTTGAGGCCTCATCCAGCCTAATTTTAAATGTCCTGGCAATCGGGCCCCTCTCTGCTTCCCTTCAGAGAGACTGTTCCTCAGCCTAATACATCCTGCTCACAGGCATGTGTTTGTAATGCTTGGCATTAATTTTCCTTTGCTTAATTTCATCCCATTTAGAGCTGGTAAAACTATTCATTGTAAACAATTTATCCAGCAGGTATGGCTGGTACTTTCTGTTACTGAGCTGTCTGGGAAGAGCTGCCCCCCCTTTGAATTAATCTTTTCCCATTGTTCAGCGAATACAATTTATGACCATATTTGAGCTCTGGGTTGTTTGCGAATGATTTGTAGCAAGTGACTGGTCAACTATTTGATGTTCAGAATGGTCTAGTAAAGCTTTGGGATGGGTCATGTGGCATTGTTTCTGTTTCCTGATTGGATAGCCTCATCTCCGTAAACTACTTCTGCTTCCCTGCCAAACAAATGTAAATTAATCCTCACACAAAATTTGGCTTCTCAGTTAAATGAATCTGTGTCACGAGCCACAATTTCTCTCTTCTCGAAGAAAATTTCACTTGGACGCACCTCCACAAAGAATAAACCAATGCAAGCAGGTGGAATCCAAACCTGGTTTCTAATTCTGTCTGTTCTCCTCGGGCTTTACACAGTGTGAAGCCAGTTTTGGAATGCCTTCCCTCTCCCCAGGTACCACACTAAATAATCACCATCCCCCTGAGGTGCATAAACACCTCAGATATTTGCAGACTGTTATCATGGCTCTCACCCAACACGCACTTAGTTGTTGCCTAGTCAAGCTTGACAGTTTCAGCTCTTTTAATCTTTCCTTAGAAATCAGTCCCTCAGGCCCTTTAATCGGTTTTCTCTCCCTCCCCTGCCTTCAGTTGCTTCCAATTTGTTGACATATTCTCGATGCTGGGTTGCCCAGTTGAACACAGCGTTACAGGTGCAATCTCACCAGTGTCATGCAGGGGCTTCCGGGAGGGATGATCGCCTTTCTGCTCTATGATCTGATGCTTCTTCATTTGCCGCCCAAAATTACATTGGCGTCTCTTTTTGCATATTTGTTCTGTGTGGATTCCAGAGCTCACAAATTGCACTGAAGCCCTTTTTACGCTTTGCCTAATGATGACAAACATACTGGAATACTCACAATCACTCACTTGAGGACGGCTTTGTCAAAACCTTCCTATTCCAAGGAGTTTTTGTAGGGAGTGTGCAAAGTGGGAGGGGGTGCGGGGGAGGAGTTAGACATGGCGGGTTCTCACCATTTTTAATTAGAATTGTTCCTGTTTTGCAAGAGGGATCGGAGGTTATTATTTATGGATACAAGGCGGTTCAAAAAAATTCCAAGCACCATCTGTTTGAGAGAGAACAGGAAGAATTTCAATATGCTTCAGACCTTGAAGAGTAATGTTTGTATCACAGGCTCATAAAATCAATTTCTAATAGTTACAGGTACCCCCTTAGGAATTTAAATAGTCTGTTAACAAAGTTAGTACATCTGCCAAGCAAGTACATTAAGTGTACACACAGTATTGTGTGTGTATATACACACATGCGTGAGCTTTTGTGCCCCCCAACGCACTGTACAGCACTGTGTAGACACAGACACAGTGCATGCACTCACTCAGGTTATGTGTATAAAATATTCCCTCAGACAGAGGTGTATATGCAGATCCAGACAGGAACATCGTGTGTCAAACCCGAGGACACTGAGCTTTTATCTAGTGCCCCTCACTAACCTGCCCTGAAATACTGAGGCACCAGGGGAAATACTTGGCCCGACACTCGGCCCATGTCCCATTCCAGTTCTCCTCCTGCCGGGCCTACCCTCTTCTAAATGGTCTCCCACCCAAGCTGCCTAGCTGTCCGTCCTGCGGCTACTTAAAGACGGATGGGGCCATGACCACGGCGGACGGTTTCACTCTCGACACCCCACTGCGAGCTCCTTCCCTTTAGACTCAATGCTGGGAAGTCCTTGCCTCCTCCCTTCCTCCCTCTACCCCCAGCCTCTGCTGCAGGCCCAGCTGTGTAGAGGGAGGGGCAGCACCTGGTACCCGGGCAAGATGGGTGTTGTTGTGGGGGCAGGCACAGGAGAGGGGGGGTTTACCTGGTGGGTGGGAAGTAGACCCTTATAGAACTCATTACAGGCCGGAGTCGTTAACCAGCCTCTCTGTCAGTGGCTACAGACTTTCCCTCGTCCCCAGCACAATGCCCCCACTACCCAGACCCTGAAAACTTAGCCAGTCCCCAGGAAGCATCCATAGGCTGTAACTAGGAAGAAAGGAAGAATGTAGGTTGAGTATCAGTCTCCCATTATGTGTCCCGGTGAGGGGCGGCAACAAACTGCAGCCTCTGCAATCTGTGCTTGTTTCCCTGAGGCAGGGCAGAGTCCGGTCCTCCGCCTGTGCATGAATTTGTGTATCTGCAGAAGCGGATTCTCCCCAGTGCCTGAAAGGGGTTGATTTCCCACCAGATGTTGGGGGAATAATCTTGGCCCAAGTCGGTGGCAAGTTCTGAGGTGGAAATTGACGTTCAGGTGTGGGAGGTCGGGATAGTCTGACCCACAGCTGGACTCGGCCTTTTCGTCCAGGGGGGCTGTATTTTGCTAGTTCTTCTCTGAGCCTCACTAGGAGATTGTGGGAGCGACTGTCACCATACTGGGGGTTTGAGGTCATGTGTTTGCAGCTCCCAGTGCCTGGTGCAGCAAAGGGTTGGGCCCCCTTTCCAGAGTTCATGGAATGTGATCGTGTCATGGTGGGAAATAGACTGGCTGGAGTCAAAGTTTTGGGTTTGTCTCAAAGGATTGAGGAGAAGAAGCCATGTGAGATCCAGCTACTGAAGGTTCGTCTACGCTGCACTCAGAGCTATGACTGCTGCCTGTGTCGGCAAACCCACACAAGCTTTGATCTAGCCAGCTCCAATAACAATAGCCGGCAGCATGGCCAACTGCCATTCAATTAAAGTCACCGGATGGGCCTTGCAAAGTCGCTCGATGATGCAAAAATTGCTAACCTCCTGAGAGTCTGTATTATGGCTGCTCTCGGCACTAGTTCAGTATGGCCTGCCCCACGTCTAGCTCCTCCCCTCCTGGCCAGGGCCTGGCAGCAGCGGCTGTGGGACGAAACTTCTTCCTCAGCTACTTTGCAGTGGGCTGGTGCCTGCTGATGGTGGCATGTGTCCCTATCAGAGTGGGCCTGTTGATCACAGCATGGTTGGGGTGGTGCCTGGGATTGAGGCTCTGGTGCTCTCGCACATGGTGTCTCCCAAATCCTAGAGGCTAATGGGTCTTCAAGGCCACTCTGTTTCCGTGGTTTGTAAGAGCCCCCAAGGGGCATTCCAGCCATACAACCCTTATCTCCCCTACACCGGGGGTCAGGGAGGGGAGGGCGTACTGTAGAATCAACTGGGCAGGATTCCCCGATACCAGGGAACTCCCCAGCTTCTGCTGAGGGCAGCTTGAAGTGCCCCTTGTGCTGTTTGAGCAGGACTGAGCCCGCGGCCCAGTGGTTCATGGTGTCATTAACAATCTCTTTGTGCTAACGTTTGTCCTTGTAGAAAACGCTCCGGCGTGTGCGATGCGGTGCCAGGCTTTCCACGCTTCCGACCTGACAGAGAATATATTCCGTATAAGCGATAGCGGGACATTGGATTTTTGACCATGGCTCTCTCCCCCTGGGAACAGGTGGTTTCCATTTAAGTATCGTCAATGAGAGTCAGTCAGGGTAGTTACCGTCTGTCAGTTGAGCGCGGCAGGTTTGTGACTTTTGGCAGAGAGAGGCCCTGGGAAATGAGCCGTTTGTGTTTTCTTGGGCCTGTTTATCCTGTTCGTTCTCGAGCCGTGTCCTGTTTTCACTGGTTGTAAGGCAGGTGCTGCTACCTGGCTGAGGGCTACTTCTCTACATGCGCAGACTTATGCCTGTTGCAGATGCTGTTTCTTCTCTTCCTCCCATTCTGGTTTGTTCCTTTCCAGGTGCTTCTGCCTTTAGTAGCCGGAGTCCTGATTTTAGCGGTTCATTTCAGCTAAATACAAGAGTATTGATCTCTGATTTCTGTTCTGATACTAGAAACTTCTGCTCATTATTTTGTAAATCTTATCCTGCCATCCAGGAGATGGCTTCTGAGTCAAGGGAGGAGAAGTGCTATGTTTCTAGAAAACGTTAATTTCCCTGAATCACGGCTGTGTTGTTGCATGAATAGAGAGAGATACTGAGGGGTTTGCTTTCCATTCCTCCTCGTTCCTCTATAATTATTTGTGGTGTTTTCCTTTCTGACTGTTGTTCCAGTAATTGCAGACGGTCTCGTTCCAGACATTTATTCTTTCTGCGAACATCAACATGTTGGTTTTTATTCTAGTGCCCCAGTCTGTGGCTAAAATCTGGGAATGGTACTTCAGGGTCTCTGAGAATATTTTCCTTTTGGGCTCCCTGTGTCCTGAGGGCACTGCCTTTGTGAGCTGGGATTTGGCATTCTTGGCCATGCGTAACTGCTGCCAGGCATGGTGATTGGTGGGTTTCATATTTGTATGTATTGCTGTGTTTTGCGCTTTACTTTGTTGTTCTCCATGTCCAGCGAAAGGGCGAGAGGCTGGCAGTTTACGTAATGGAGGGACTGTTTGGGTTGTGGACAAACCCACAACACCCTTTGCGCAGAGGCTGTGCTGTGTGTTGGAGAGTGTCTCGGCGGGGCTGTAGGGAACAAAGTCAGAAGGCAACAGGTAGCTAGCTGGCTGCCCTCACGCACTGGGATTGGAGCGGGGGCCTGGCTAAGGTGTGCAGGGGTCTGAGACAGCTCTGGCAAGGAATGACACTAAGGCACTTCTGGATCTGTTTGCTGCTGCTGGGGTTTGCTGAAGGCTGGAGTCAGGGCACTGCGCACACAGAGAGGAGGAGGCCCTCCCTGCCCCAGAGAGCTCTGGTCTAGGACAGGAGAAAGGAAATGTGCGGACACATCCATGGCTCCAACATAGCCCCACTTGTACGGCATGCAGCCAGACCCTGGAGGGGGATGCTTTTAGTCTCTTCCTCTTGGAAGGTCTTGCTTGTTTTATTATGAGTGAGTTTTACAGCCCCACTTCCCTCCCCCCCCCCACCCGTGAAGCACGCTAGGCGCTGTACGGCACAAAGAACAAGACGAGGGCCGCGCGGTGAGGAGCAGACAGTCGAACTCACCTGGCTTTAAATCATGACTCGGCGACAGTGGTCTTCTTGGCCCTTTTCTCTGGCACAACCCCCCCCCCCCCCATTCCGGGTCCCTCCGGTACTTACAACAGCTCAGAGCTGCTTCTCCTCCCACCCCTCTCACCATCGCTGAAGTGAAGGACTGTAACCTCCTCTCCCAGGTGTGCACCCTTTTGTCCCCTCACCGGTCCCCCATAAACAGCCTCTCCTGCACGCCCAGCTCCACCCTGGCCTCCGGTGACATGAAAGGCTGAGCAACTCCCTGCCTCTCCTGACTAACACAAAGCAAAGGGCTGCTGGCCTCTTCCCGTCGCTAATACAGATCCAGGGAAAGCAAGGGGCTGTCAGACGCTGGCATGGAGACACAGAGCAAACACATGCAGTGTCTGTCGCTTGGGGATTTCTGGCCTCTTCTTTTGACACGGGCCCAGCGCTGCGTCTCTGCTCAGGAACATCTGTTTCTTTTGCTTGCCGTGTCTGAAGGCAGCAGGCTGCAAGGAGAGGAGATGGCTTGCGGATCACAGGGCCCTGCTCTTGTTGCTCTCTAGGCAGACTTCCCCCCTCTCCCCCCCGATCCATTTTGAGGGAGGCAGCAGAGCTAGCGGGAAGCCTCACCCCGCACCCCCACCCCTCGCTGCGCTCGTCTCCTTGGGTTTCACTTCAAAGCGCTCTTGCAGCTGTCTGGCCCTTGGAAACACGATGGCGACTGTGACACAGGGGGAGTGGGGCCTGTGGTGCGGGGACCTGGAACACTTTGCCTTTTTCCTTTTACTCACCTTCAACGTGGATCGCAGCCCATCCCCTCCTCGCCTGCTCAGGCTGCCTTACCCAGCAGACTCAACCGAGGCCTGGCTCCTGGGTACATAAGCAGAGCTGGGCACAGGCCCATCTCTCTGGATTTGAACATTCTCGGTTACTCAGCGACAACTGTTAAGTCATATTTGCACTACGGACAAGTCTTAAGGAGCTAAACAATGGGAAATGCCCCCCAAGCCCCAGCCTCTGCCTGGAGACAGGAAAAATGGGGACCCCTGCATGCACTTGGTTATAGATCTCTGGGGACAGTGAGAAAGATGCAGGGACAGGGTGGTCCCCACTGGGAAGACAGGGAGCAAGCAGAGGAGGTCTGGGTTTTGTGGGTACTCCTGCAATGCACAGAGTGGTTGTTGGGGGTAGTGTGCAAAACTGGCAAGACTCTCCACTTGCCCTGCCGCCATGGTGGTGCCACTCGGTGCACGTCTTCTGCCATGCCCTATGTTACAGCCGCTTGAGGGCTGCTTAGTAATGCCCACCGGGCATCAAAGGCACAGCCTGGGATCAGCATTGCAGACTCGCAGCCTGACCATGCCTCCTCTTCGGTAACTACATGCACGTTCCTCTTATGCCAGTGGCAAGGAGGGTATGTGATGTACAATCGCTTGAATCACGGCGGTTGCAGGCTACTGAAGGATCCTCCTCATTTGGGAGTGATCCTTGGTGGGCCATTAACTCAGCTTTTGTACCCAAAGTGCCTGGATGGTGAGGCACAAAGAGGGCACAAGACACCAGAGGATCATTAGTAACTAAGGGCTGCTATGTTCACCTAGACGTTCATCCCCAGCTAAACGTCCCTTGATGGTTTGGGGACAAGAAAGGCTAGAACATAAGAATGGCCCTAGTGGGTCAGACCAAAGGTCCATCTAGCCCAGTATCCTGTCTTCTGACAGTGGCCAGTGCTAGGTGCCCCCGGGGGAATGAACAGAAGAGGTAATCACCAAGTGATCCATTCCCAGCTTCTGGCAAACAGAGGGTGGGGACACCATCCCTGCCCATCCTGGCTAATCGCCATTGAGAACAGACAAGACGTGCTTGCGTGTCCTCGGACTCTTCTGCCCACTATTTTAATTGGGTCCAGTGAAACAGGCAAGTCATATGGGGCCACCAATAGCTTCCGTCCGTTCTTCCCAGCTGTTCTCAATTGCTGTATTTCCTCGTTCTCTTTCACCACCCTGATCCCAGGCGTTGTTTTCCTTCGCTGCTTCCAAGAATGAGGCGCCCACTGTTTGTGCATGTAGAATCTTACTTTTAAATCCAGGATCCTGGAGAGTTGCCAAGACGTGCTTGGTGTTGTCAAATATTTTGGCAACTCATGTCTCTAATTTAGTCTCAAACATCTTCACTAGGGAAACGGCATCAGCTGAGCAGCAAGTTGACTCCCTGCATGGCTGCTGAGTGAGCTGCTTCCCAGACATTCGCCGGGGAGGCACAGCCAGAACGACTTGGCTCTAGCGGGCTGAGTTAGCGCGAATATCCGGCGCGCGCTGCGGAAAAGGGAGCAAATGCTTTCACGAGGGCGTCGTTCCAGTCCTGATGGAGGAGTGACCTCCCTTTGTCCCTGCCTGTCCCCTTAACCCCAGTGCTTGGGTGTCTTTGAAAAGAAAAGATGTCACGTAACTTTTATTACATCCGAAAGAAAATATCCCCTGGGGGAAATCTCAAAAACTGTCTTCTTGGCAATATGTCTTTACAGGATCTGTCTTCCTCTTCTACTCTAGTCAATGTCCCTTTCAGCTATTTGTCTTTCTGTGGTCCTGGCACATGTGATATGCGCAGCCATGGCCCCACTGACAGTCTCAAGAGCCTGAGAACTCACTGAAAGCCTGGTCTCGGGCCAAGAGCCCAAGGTTAGGCAAATATGTGGATAGCTTGCAAACAGCCCACATATGTTGGCTTGCGTGCAGCTTTAAGAATCAGGTGTGTGATCCTTTTAAAGGATCCGTTTTTTCCGACATTCAGTAAACACACAGTCCTAGATCAGTGCTGGGCTGGGAGAATGTTTGTTTGCTAACTGGTCAGTCTGAGCCTGCTAGGAAAATGAGTCTGTGGTTGGTAAAAGACTGAAGGGAGCTAATTAATGGCCACCTAAGCAAGAGTGCCAAAGGTAAGTATCAAACTAGAGAGCAGATGTTTTCACTAGAAAATGTTTCCTCGTCTTGGATGCTGTAATGATTAATCAAACAGTGCCTCCAACAGTAGGTGGTGCTGTACCTTTAAGTTAGTACCAAACTGGAGCCCTTTCGGCATGAATGATTGCTGGCCCTGTATGGGGGTTCTTGAGCTATTTCAGGGCTTGGATGATCTCTTAATAGGGTGTATGTGTCTCATGGATGCCAACCTTCTCATTCATAATTGATAATTCATAATCCCATGGGCTAGCTAGCTCCTAACCCATACCATATTCATGGCATCTATAGCAATTGCTTTCATGGAAAAGTCCTCTCAGGACAGTATTTTAAATATATATTAGCTTCTTTTAAAGCAGCTAGAAACAAGGAGGGGCCAACTCTTCGGAGACCACTTCTGGCTCACAAGCCACAGTGTGGTGTAGTAAGATGAAGTTTTTGGTGGGGGTTTCCCAGCCGCCTGCATGTGTTGCGGTGATCTGTAGTGTCCTCAATATATTTTATCACAGACAATATTTATAATAGCTGACAGTGGCTTCAGGATGGCTGCAGCACCTTGCTCTTAGAGAAGATTTCTGGTCATGCATATATGACAGGAACTTGGGAAGATTTACCAAACCCTGAACTCTGACTCTCTGTGAATAAGGAGGCAGAGTACCTCACAGTGTTTGTGCATAGCAATGCTTGGACCCATAATAAGGGTCTGTCCCACAGGCAAGACCTTTGCTGGCAAGAAACTGATTTGAGACTGGCCCCAGTCATATGATCTAGGCCAGGCTTCCAAAGCCAAATACCCTTATCACATGACTGGAATCTGTTTTCACTGACTCTAGTGTTTACTGTTGCAAGACATCCTATAATTGGTGATAGATAAAGATTTCAACCAGGAAAATGATGAGTCTGAATCTCTCATCTACTACAGCAGATATAACCTTCCCTTTGAAAAGGAATTAGAGGAAACTTCTTATGTGGCATGCAGAGACAAGGCACCATTAAAAGTCCAGAGGGGCCGCAAAATCTCCTAAAAGCCTTGTCTCTAGCAGGAAGAAATGGTGCTGGGTTTTTAAAATCTATTTAAGATGTGGTTCTTCTCTGAAAAGGGCTCTGTCATAATGTGATCATGGGGTTCTATTTATTAAGTCTTAATGGTTCCAAATCAGAAGTGCTCATTTTACAAGTCTAAATGCTCTTTTTTAATTGTCAGCTGGCCAAATTCAACCTGGGACCTGAAAGTCAAGCTGGGTTATTTCCTTCTCAAGCAGCATTACCAGTAAAAAGGTTTATTATGCCAAATTATGCAAATAGTGCCAACCTGTGCAACCTCGCTGTAACTGATCGGCATTGAGTAAACAGGTTTATTTTTATGGCTTTAAAGAATAGAATCCAACTTTCTCTCTCCCAGAGCTTTATTGGCTCTACAGGGCTAATGGAAATAAAAAGCAGAATAACTGATTTTGTCATTAAAATCTACAAATATGGTCTGATAGATGATCTATTAAGTTAAAAAGGTACCATATGTGTACAATCACTTTTCAGAATAGAGCTGCACTTTAAGAGAGAAAGGGAACTGATTTTAAGCCAAGTCTGACATACCTGCTTAGCAGCAATTGCAGACTCACTTGCTTTATAAGGAAACAACCCAGCAGTGCGGAGAACTGGGTCTTGGAATTCATTCTGAATCCAGGTTGGCAAGGCGAGGATTGGTGAAGAAAAGCACTTTCAAGCTCAAATGTGAATTGAGAAAACTCTTTCAGAGGATCATAGATTTTTAAGGCTAGAAGACCCCCATCTAGTCTGACCTCCCACATAACACAGTCTGGAGAACTTCACCCGGAGCTGAGCTAGAGCAGATCTCTTAGAAAGACATCCAGGCTTGATTTAATGACTTTAGGTGATGAATCTACCCCATCCCTTAGAAAGTTGTTGCAATGGCTCATTACCTTTGCTGTTAAGAATGTGCACTTTATTGTGACTAAGGTGTAGACGGAGGAGGACAGAGAAGCAGGAAACTGGGGAGCAGATGTGACTGTAGCTCAGTGACAAAAGGCAGCATGGTCTGGGAGATAAGGGATTAGCTGTGAGTTGAGAGACCCAGGTTCTGCTCCCACACCTACCACTGACTTACTGTGTGAGCTTGGGAAAGTCTGTTTCTCTCTCCCATAATTTTTCTGTCTTGCCTATTGTAAGTTCTTCAGGGCAGGGACTGTCTCTCACTCTGTGGCTAATACAGCACCTAGTATAATACATTCTTTCGGGGCCTTCTGGTGCTACTATCATACATATAATTAATAATAATAATTAATAAACAGAAAGGAGAACCAAAGGCGCTGGTCAGTCACACCCAGCTGCTTGCATGATTTCTCAAAGGTTATGAAGGAGATTAAAATAGCAAATGTTTTTTTTTTCTGGCAGTGCTGCCATGGCTTTAGTGATATTGGTACGTGAGATAGCTTGATCAAAGCAAGCCAGAGATGTCTACACGTGCTACAGCCACACCTCTGGTTGCAATTTAGACATACCATTAGATGCTGAATACTGCCAACCCTGAGCATTCAAAATTTTGAGCATTCAAAAATCATGAGGTTAAAAAAAAAATCGTACATTTTTAAAGCCAAATAGTAAATGTTGGGTCCTTTTTTATTTGCCTTCTGGTTTCCAGGCTTTTAGGGCTCACACTTTCCTTTGCCAGCACAAGGGCAAGAAACTAATTTCTTAAAAAACAACAACCGCGAACTGAGATTCTCCCATAGGCACATGACTCCAGGAGCTGGGGCTTCTAGAAGGACACCAGATGGCATGAGAGTTGGCAACACTGCTTTCTGGGTTTCTGGACACACACATAGCCACTCTGCCTTCTCAGCCGGGGTGACTTCTTTCAGACCAAACCCACAAAAGAACAAGTGCGTGTGAGAGAGAGCACAATGACTCACTGCTGCATTCTGCAGATGAGCGGAGCTCAACATGAGAGCTGCTCGGCACGCAGCAGGAAGGTTCATCTCCGTTTGCAGGGGCTGCACAGGAGAGCAGGAGGCCAGCTCCTTTCAGCGACAAAATTGCACCCTCCACACGGTTCTGCAGCATTGCCTAAAGAAATCAGACTGCTTTACAGTCAATGTTATTTTTACTTTGTTTGCACATGTGCAGCCCTGTGCAGATATTTTAGTCATCTACTAATTCTGTGCCGTTCTGGCTTCCTTTTGATGAGCTCATTGTATGTCGTGGTACTCCTCACTTCCTCCCTGTGCGTTAGCCGTTCTCCTCCTTTCACAGGCGGGGAACTGCCCGAGGTCGCACAAGTGGGCAGCAACAGAATTCAGGATTTCCTGGCCTTTAGTGCTATGTCTTTGCCACAAATCCATCTCCCCACCGCCACTACTGCCTGTCATGTTGAGTGTGAGGGATAGGCTTTGTAGAGAAATGCCGAAAGTATGTTGTTGGGGTTTTTAAGTGGGGCATGTGGGAATTGTTAGCAGAGTTGATGACAGTTGAAAAAACACTTCCAAAGACAATCTTCCCAATGAATCAGGTGTCTGGTGGCCCCTGCTGGTGAGAGGCTGGCACTTCAGTTTCCGTCTCAGGCGCTGGAGGGCATTATCTGGGATCTCAATGCCTGGACCTTGGTTGTTAAGCCTGGGTCAGACCCAAGACTCAGCTGGAGTCAGCCCTCCTGGTTGCTCAGGGTTAAGGTTGTGTTGATCATCGGCCTGTTTGTTTGTTTAACTTGCTTTCTTGTGTGATTAGCACCATGCTGATTTCAACTGAATTGCACCAAGAGCAGAAGCCTCAAGGATTTTCCCCGGACACCTGACATTAGAACTGGAAGGTAAAGCCACGTTTGCTTGTGCTTATTGGAAGTGTATGTGGAAAAACTGGAGGGGAATAGTATGAAGAATGATGGGAGAACTTATCATTAGTTTAGGTAGTGCACGTAGGCACCAGCAGGGGAAGGTTTTCTCTGAAAGGGGGCTCAGGAAATAACATTGAAGCAAAGAATAATGGCCTTTCTCTGGGACACTGAGAGCCTTAAATCCTCCATTAATAACTCACATCGTTATTGCCTTGTCTGGAAAGGGCCTTGCACACGTGCATGGCTGTATGAAGGATTATCAATAGTTTGTGGTTAAATGAAATATTCTCATCTGATGATGGGAAGGGCAGATGGGGGATTGTTTGCTCAGAAGGTACGTGCTGGGGGATTGCCTTTCTGCTCACTTTTGGGAAGAGGCACGCTCGTATCTGTCTTCTAGCACCTGGGCCTTAAGGAAGGGCTCTGGTAAACTGAAACAGTAAATAGGATAAGCATCGGAGTGGGGTCTGATCTGTCCGAGGCCCATGGCAGAGCTGCAAAGTGTGGAAGAAAGCGTAGAACAGCTGGCATAGGCACAAGCATTTGCAATAGGAGGAGCGACAATTATACTAGCAATCATATTACTCCCACATATACACCAGCATGCTGCTTGGACATGCGTGCATGAAATAGGCTTGGTTAAAATATCCCTCCTGACGCTAATTGCAGCTCTCCTGGCATGTTCCATAGGGTCCGTATCTCCCCTCTCCTACACATTGGGAGTGACAGCATGTGCAATTGTGGTCGGCTGATGGAATGTTCTGTTAGGGCTGCAAATGTTCCATCATCAGGCCTGTGGTCTCAGCCATGCCAGACGGCTGCAGATCGAACACTTATCTCTGCCGTCAGCAGAATGGTAGGACTTGTGGTCGGGTAGGACTTGGGGCAGCTCTGCAAGGATTCTGTGACAGCAACAGTTGACTTGTTCCCTGTGCGAGTTGTAACTATGACAGAAGAAGACGCTGTGGTTACAGCAGATTTTCCAGTGCAGCTGGAGCAGAGATTTTGGAGCTGTTTTGTGGTACGGCTGACAGGCTGCTCTGACAGCACTGATGTATGGGGTCCTGGAAAGTGGCTCCAAAGCCAAGTTAGAGGCATGTTGTTAAGATGCTTGCCACAACTTAGCCTAGCCTTGCTTTTAGTGCGCACAACTTTTTCTGTCATCATTCTTGTCGAGTCTGCGTCTTGCTAGGCTCCCTGTGAAAGAGAGCGCTGCTCTTCGTGCATGGAATCTCGTGCGTTCGGATGCGTGTACCGGGAACCAGCACAGACTCGGGATTTGGGAGGAATAATGTCCCCTTGCCCCTTCAAGAGATGGACTCATCTTGCTAATAATCCTGGGCCATGCTGTTACTGCAAGAATGCAAGGCTTGTTGCCTTCGTTCTGGAGCTCTTGGGCTTCCAGGGGATCAAGACCATTGCAAATAGAGGTAAAAATCAGAGCCAGACCGCGGGCTTGCTGCTGAGAGTCAGCAGAGGTTTGAGGGGCAGAGGGAGGGCGGTAAGCACAGATGTGGTGATGAGGCAGGGCCTGGCAATGGCATTGGTGATATTCTAAACCTGTTACTGTAGCCAGAGCACATAGAGGGTGCATCAAGGGTTCGAAAAGCTTTTCTAACTTTCAGCTTTTGGGGCTAAGAGGGTGAGGTGATATTTTCTACTGGACAAGCTTCTGCTGGTGCGAGAGACCCGCTATTGAGTGACACAGAGCTCTTCTTCAGGTCTGTGTAAGCTGGAAAGCTGGTCTCACCAACAGAAGTTAGTTCAATAAAAGAGATGACCTCCACCATCTTGTCTCTCTAATATCGTGGGACTGGCATGGTTACAACACCACTGCATGCAACCTTTGGGAGCTGTAATTGTCAAGGCTTGGTCCCTGCTGGAGGCCGAATCGGAGAAATTGAGTACAATCCGTTCAGGTGGGCTTTTTAGTGAAAAGGTAGGGGTAGGGGAATCACTTTTGCCATTCTATTTTTTTTTCCCTAGGCAGCTCTAGTGGTTCACCTGTTTGGGGCAAAAGCTGAAAATAGTCTTTAGATCAGACACACATCTTTTGCAGGCCTAGTGAAAATCCATTTTGTATTCGTTAGAAAGATTTAAGATTTAAAAAAAACATACTTTGGTCATGGGCACTTTAATTTTTTCCTACACTGTGATGGCAAGGTTCACCCTTCCCCCAGGCCATTAACAATTTCCCAGCATTCTGTTCTGTGTATGTAAGAAAGTGGAGTGGATTTTTTCACTTAATGTACAAGAGCATGTGGAATGCATTCAGTGAGGGTGGGGATGGAATGAGGCAGACGAGGGAAGGAACCCTCCTCCATTCTATATATGATTACATCCACACGCAAAAGAAAAACACATTAAAAGAACATTAAGGTTGCAAAGTCAACTCTAAAAAGTTAGGACATGCCAGAAATAAGGTTGCTGGGGCAACCTTAATTTGGCCTCCTGGCGCACATGCGTTATGATACAGCCTTAAGTTACATCATCACATACTGGGGTTTTTTTTCCACACGACCCATTGAGTGATTGGAAAGTTATTCAATGTTCCTTTTTATCCTCCACGTTCAAGATCTGGTCCCAGGCTTCATTTACTGCACGCCATCCAAACCCTGCTCTGAATACAAAATCGTGAATTTCCTCCTCGGGGTCTCTATGGTGCTATCATCATTGTGTCTGAGGGCCTCACAAACATCAGTGTTTGTGAACTTCACAACACCCTTGTGAGAAGAGGTGCTATTATTATCATCCCTGTTTTATACCTGGGGAGCTGAGTCACAGAGAGATGAAGGCCAAAATTGTCCATTAGTTTTGGATGCCCAGACTGACACCTGGGGCCTGGCTTTTGTTGTCAGAATCCGGAGCATTTTTGTAACGCGTGATATGTTCCAAGTACTTCAGTTGCAGTTGTGAGCACTCTGCACTTCTGCAAACCTGGCCCCAGGTGTCTCATGTTGGGCACCCGGAAAATGAGGAACATGCAGTTAGTGGCCACATGTGAAAAGTCTGACGCAGGTGACTCACTGGGACAGCATCCAGTTCTCAAGGGACACTTTAAACTGCCTTAGCAGGCCCTCTTATGTCTTCCTGCAACCCCATGTCTCATTCACTACACACGTTTCAGCTTCCGCAGCAAACGAGGCAGCGGTCCTGCAGATAACAGCCTCTTCTACGGCACAACCTTGATGCACTCCTAGAGCACTGTTTATCCTGTGCCTTGAAATGAGGTGGGGTCCTGTGGAAAACATAGCATATGCCCCCACAATTAAAAACTGTATCATAATGCATATGCATAGGCAAACTTGGCCAAATTTGGATGCATTTTCATTGGGACTGCAAAAGGCACATCCCTGATACCGGGGCAACCCACTGTTACATTTCAAAGCACTGAGGCCGTACAACGAAACAGTTGTAAGAATATTGTTAACATGGACAAACCAATGTGTTTTTTCCTGACCCGCTTCTGAGAAAAGGCTGACTTGTTTTAGCTGAAACTTCCCAAAGAAATTCAGCGTGGCATGAACCATTTCAGTACAAAGGGAGGAAGTCTGGCAACGTTAGGAGATACTGGAAAAAGGCTTCTTATAATGGGCAGTGCCGTGCAGCCTTAACTATAAGTGGTGCTACCAGCCTCGCCTATAAAATTGCAAAACTCCCTCTTATTCTATGACTGTGCAATGCCCAGCACAATGGGGCCCCAATCTCAGTTGTGGCATGGCCTCTAGACCCTGCCATAATACAAATAATAAATGGAAGGTGTATGTGGAAAGAGGCAAGGCTCCTTCAATTTCCTGCTGGCAGGGACAAGAAGCTGTTCCTTGGTCAGGCCACGTGAGGCCAGAGCTACGCTGTGAGTATAGGACAGTGAATGAACCTGCTATGGGCTAACCTTATTTCTCTGAACTGGGGCTGTTTGTACCATCTACCATGCACCCCATTCTGCATGTCTGGGCTGGCTGTTTATACCACAGCCAGCTGCACATGGTGAAACCAGCTTTGCAGCCCTCAATGCTTTTGCTTTGGCACCTGCCTGTGCCTGCTGGATCCCTTACCAAAAGGGCACAGCTAATAATTTCCAAGAATTTTTGCATCCCCTCCTCTTCCCCCCCCCCCCCACTTCTTTTTGAAATTGGAGGGCACCCCAGCAAACCCGCAATTCCTGCTTCCAGTGGATGAGTGGACTTGCAGATTTGCCCTTTACAAAATGGAGCCTTTATTGTGTGTGAAAGTTTGCAAAGAGGCTTGTGGTAGATGGGCAAGGCAGCTATCAAGCAGATAGAAAGCCCTCTGCCCCACACAATTGTCACTTCTCACAGAATATTTCACTATATACCTTTTCTCGCCCTACTGCATTCCTGACTTATCTTTAAATTGACAGGTTTCAGAGTAGCAGCCGTGTTAGTCTGTATTCGCAAAAAGAAAAGGAGGACTTGTGGCACCTTAGAGACTAACCAATGTATTTGAGCATAAACTTGTCTGCCTCATTTACAGCTGCAACATTTGGAGTTTGCCCCCAGTGGGAAGAATGCGGCCGTCGTGAGATCTGTAGGAGACAAGAGTCAGGCGATAAAATTGGGTTGCTCTCACACAGTTTGAGATGGGTGGGATTGCTAGTCTAGCGGCAGGTGTTGTCAGGGAACCTCTGTCTGTCAGCGCAGCCAGCGAGGAATCTTCCGAGGTGCAGAGAATGTAGCTTGGCAGCACTTTCAAAAACTGGGCTGCAACTAAATCAATTTCCTAGTTGCTACAAGGAATAATGACTCCCTTACCTCCCCAAGTCAGAGTGGCAGCTAGCACTGTCCTTCTGACGTACTGGAAAGCCACACTTGGCTGCTGGAAAGACTCACCACACTTCCGTATAAGACTTCCCGGCAGCTGAATAACTCTGCTTGACCAGTGGCCTCTAGTGCCATTATCTGTGTTTTGCTGACTTGCTATTTGCATCTCCCTGTTCACCTCCTTCATTGTAGCCACGCAGAAGACTGACAGGGCTGCCAGGTGTGCCATTATCACCCTCACTAAATTAATCGTCACCAACGCCTAGACCCCCCCCACCTCTGCATTACTCAGTCCGCAGAAGATGTGGTCACCCCATTTTCCTGACCCCATGCTAGGATCCATAGCTATGTTTCTCTTACAAAGGATGAAATAATCTGGATGCTGTTGCTCTCTGGAAACCATTTAGCACAGGACGTGGCTGTTAATTTAAGTAGATGACAGAAATCTGAACTAAGCTGCAGATAAATCTTCTGGCCGGCTCTTTGGGTTTCACTCTCTGTTGTTTACACGTTACAAAAATAATCACAATTTATTGATTTCTGAAGTCCTGAATATTTTGGTTGGGACTTGCTTCTCTCTTACTGCATGTCGATGGCAGATGGTTCTACTGTTCCACGAGTATCACCTTTCAGAGCTACTGCGAGTGAGACACAGATGTTGTTAGGTCTCAGGTAAAGCCATCAAAGGTGGAGGTTCAATCAAGTTTGACATCATCTTCCACTGAAATCAACCTGAAGGCAAATGGCTTGGTTTTGATTAGCAGCCTGCGGGGTTGTTCCTAACCTACATTGGGGCTGCTGCTGCTACTTTACCTGAATTGCAAAAATCACAGATGGTAATTATAACGATAAGTGCTTACAGATTTCCTAACAACAAAGATAATTTGTTTGCTCTATGCCTTGTTAGAAGGGGAATTTTGTTCTGGTAACAGGGTGGCTTGTGAATCAGCCATTGACCTTTCACCTCTCTGTCCCCAGCTTGACTGCAGCCCCAAACACACAGTGATTAGACACTGATCTGACAAGAAGGGTCTTGTGAAGGCTTTAGGTAGGAGTCTACTGTTCTCTGCTCCCCCTCTACAGTCTTTCTTTGGCCAAAAGTGATGTGGAGCCGAAGACAATTACGGCAATGCTGCAGAAGTCCTGGCCTCTTTGGAGGAGAGGATCCCCCCACAGAAGAAGACTCCAGGTAGGCCACCTAGATCTTTTGCACTGCAGATTTTTGATGGAATACCTTTGTCAGTCATGGATGTGAAGAGGTGTGATCCCTGACAGCATGGATCTGCCAGAAAAAACACAGATTTGCAAAAGCAGGTTTGTTGATTGGCAAAACCATCGTTTGTTTTGCTTGAGGAGGAGAGGGAGCCTGGAATGGCTATACCCATAAAAATGCAGCTATGCCAGTGTGAACTGCATCCCCACTTAGGAGCACGTATACTGGTACAGCTAAACCAGCAAAGCATTCCTAGTGTAGACCTGGCCTTAGGTTATAAACCCCTTGAAAGTAGCAGACCATCCTGTTTCTTCTTTTGTTTCCATGTAGTGCTAAGTACATGGCTCACTCTTAATAAATAATATGTGTTAATCATGTTTATGGAGGTTGGAAAGCATCGTGCATGGAGGAACCCATTGTTCAACTGACGTGTTCAGAGATCATTTCCGGTTTTGAGCTAGTGGACTTCCATGTGCCGTTCAGACACACTGTCACGACTGCCTTTCTTTCTAGAGGAGCAGGGCATCTCTGGTCTCTGGGGACATGTCCACCACATCCGGGGCTGTGATTTGCAGCTTGTGTAGATGTACCTGCACTAACTGCAATCTAGCTAGCTCACTGAAAATAGCAGTGAGGGTCAGAGGTGCTGGAACAACCTTTATAGCCGGGGTGCTGAAAGCCATTCAACAAAACTGCAAACCCTGTATCTGGTGGAAGCCAGGCATCCGGTTGCTATTATTACTTCAAGCCAGGAGGTGCTGCTGTAACCCCAGCACTCCTAAATCCAGCACGCAGGTGGGGGAATGGCAGTGAGGTCGCCCAAGCGTGTACATACCCAGGAGGTTCAGGTGAGCTTGGGCAGCCCATGCTGAAGCCTGTGCTGCCATCTCCTCGCTGCTGTTGTGAGCAAGTTAGCTAGAGTACAGCTAACATGGCTCTGTCTACCCAAGCTGCCAGCCACGCCCCCGGCTGCAGCGTGGCTGTAACCTCTGGCCACACGTGAGCCTCAAGTGAAAAGTGCTCCGTGAAATCCCAGAGGCTTATGGATGTGTAGCCCCAGGAAGGCAGGGGAATTTTCAGCACACTGTGCCTCAGAGCTTTGAAAATTCCAAAGCTTTTTAGCGCAACCAATCCCGAGCGCTCCTCGTCCTGACTGCGTCCCGAGTACAAATCCCACAGAGTGGCTTGCTCATGGTCACATGGGAAAGCTGTGGCAGAGCCCAGCTGAGTGACTTAATGGCTTCTTCTGCATGAGCATTCTTCAGTGGAAAAAATTTGGCCCTCGTGTGCGGAGGGGCTAGTAAGTGCTAATGTCTGTTAGATGCTTACCTGGACTTTTGCTCAGTCTCTAGCCTTAAGAAATGCTTGGCAAATGCGTTCTGTTTTGCTTCCAGTTAGAGGGGGAAGGCAAGGGGAACTGAGCTCAGAGGCGGAGGAGAGCTGACTTATCAAAGCACTGGAGATTAGTGTGCACCTCTGGGAGGATGGACTAAATTACCAATCAGACCTTTTCCATGCCTGATTTCTGTGGGCGAAACCCTTACTCAAGCCCAAACTAATGAAGTCAGTGAGAGTGCGGGCATGAAGGCGGGGCCCTGTGTTCTGGAGATTCCCTTTGCAGATTAATGGCTTGTAAAATGCAGTGGTAGCAAACCCAGGCTCCTTCCCGCTCTGCTGCTAAACCACCCACCCAACTTTCTTCCAGTCTGCTGTCTCCCGGAGTGCAAGTGAGCGAGCTGGCAGGATGGCTCAGTGTCTGTCACTGTTGAAATCTGGGCCTCTTCTCCCTTTGCTCAGGTGGTGAATGCTGGGAAGGCAGCTTCTCTTCCTGACTGACGGTGACCCAGTGCTCGAATTGTTAGAGGAAGGAGAAAAGGCCTGTCATAAACGGGCTGCTATTGATCTCAGACAACGGGGCACTTTCCCTGTCAGCTGTGACTGCTCTCCTACATTGGATGTAGGTTTACCTGTAAATTAGAACAGCTAGAGGCAGGAGTTTGGAGTCCGCAGCTGCTTGTGGAATATATCCTGCTGTACCTTCTCAGGCTAGAAATCCTGCTGTATCTGCACTGGCCACGGCTTGGCTTAGGCTCGAAGGGCAGCATTTCACCCACTTTATGGGCCCAGAGATAACGGGCATGATGTCCTGGGCCTTGGTTTAATCACAAGGACACAGTTTGTTGGGTGCCCGCTTTCATTTCCAGCTGCTCCTTCTGACTGCCAAGTGAGTTCGACTAACAAAGGAATTGCCTCTCTCCAACAGGGACTGGTGCACAAGGGTTTATGGTAAATAAGCTAATGAGATTAATGCACGTAACAACTCATTCTGTTACCATCTCCCTGCCCAATATATGAGAATCCTCCCAATTTACAGTTTCCTGTTACAGCATCACCATTAATAGAAGAATCGGTCGGATCGAGGGGTGTGTGTGCACACATGCATGAGATAATTATGTAGCGCGTATGTCAAGGTTCCTTCCCCACTCTGAATTCTAGGGTACAGATGTGGGGACCTGCATGAAAACCTCCTAAGCTTACTTTTACCAGCTTACGTTAAAACCCCAAGGTACAAACTATTCCCCAAGGTACAAACTATTTTACCTTTTGCCCTTGGACTTTCGCTGCCACCACCAAATGTCTAACCGGGTTTATTTTATTAGGAAAGAGCCCGGTTGGAAACGTCTTTCCCCCCAAAATCCTCAACAAAACCTTGCACCCCCCTTCCTGGGGAAGATTTGATAAAAATCCTCACCAATTTGCATAGGTGACCACAGACCCAAACCCTTGGATCTTAAGAACAATGAAAAAAGCATTCAGTTTCTTAAAAGAAGAATTTTAAATGAAGAAAAAGTAAAAAAGAATCAACTTTGTAAAATCAGAATGGTAAATACCTTAAAGGGTAATTAGATTCAAAACACAGAGAATCCCTCTAGGCAAAACCTTAAGTTACAAAAAGACACAAAAACAGGAATATCCATTCCACTCAGCACAGTTTATTTTCTCAGCCATTTAAAGAAATCATAATCTAACGCGTATCTAGCTAGATTACTTACTAAGTTCTAAGACTCCATTCCTGTTCTGTCCCTGGCAAAAGCATCACCCAGACAGACCCAGACCCTTTGTTTCTCCCCCCTCCAGCTTTGAAAGTATCTTGTCTCCTCATTGGTCATTGTGGTCAGGTGCCAGCAAGGTTATCCTAGCTTCTTAACCCTTTACAGGTGAAAGGGTTTTTCCTCTGGCCAGGAGGGATTTTAAAGGTGTTCATCCTTCCCTTTATATTTATGACCGCGTAAGTCTGAAATTCATCCATATTTCCCTGCTAAGCCAGTTTTGGTCATAGGAATTCACGGGCCCATAACATCTTGAGATGTTCCAGTCGGCGATTTTACTCTTGCTGGTATTGGTTGCTTTCGTGATTCACAAGTTGTGACTGTAACTAGAGATACCAAGGTGTAGAAGTACCAGCATGCAGGATGAGTCTTTATTGGCTTTTGGTAGCCTATATTTCTGGAAGAGTAGGAATATCATCAACAGGTTTGGAGAACTGGTGATTTTCAGTCTGACAACTGTAACAACACTCATGTCCATCCAGGAGTGGCCGTGATATGATCTTTCAGTATTTGCCTGTTCCATGTTCCTATACCTATTGTCCTGCTTCTCTGTACTGAAGAACCGCTGGACAGCTGTGGTTTATTTCCCATGCAAATACTTTTGTTATTAGTTTGCCTTGCAGTTTCTGCCTGGGATTCGCTGCTGCATCTTCCAGATGTTTATAGGGAACAGTACTACAAAGATGTTGTTTCATCAGTAGTTGGGCAGGTGACGTACACTTGTCCGATCCTCAGACAGATGCTGGGATCTCACCCATCAGCACTGACTTTGTCTACTGAGTGCATCATGTTTTGGACTGTTTTGCTTTTTCTATTTCTGTCCCTGGACCGTTGGCTTTGATACCTGAAGACACAGCTGTGTAGGTGTGTCCGTTGTCACTGTGCACTGGTAAAACTGAGGGAATGTTCATAGAATCATAGAATATCAGGGTTGGAAGAGACCTCAGGAGGTCATCTAGTCCAATTCCCTGCTCAAAGCAGGACCAACACCAACCAAATCATCAATGTCAGTGTTACACGTGCCCAACATGGCATTTTTAAAAACAACTGTAATTCCATCATTTCAAATCCAATTTTTATCCACGTTTGCTAAGGCCTCACTTCTCGAAGGGCACCCTGGAGAGGCCAGATTTGGATGTTGACCGTTCAGACATTTTCAAATGATCAGTCAGGGTGCAAAGTGGCATCACTTCTTTTTAGGTCCAAAACTACTCAACAGAATCAGGCCAAACGGAGAAATTTCCAGAAAGGCCTGAGCGAGTGAGACCAGGGTTACAGTAGAAATAGTCTTTGCAGCCTTAATTATGGGTTATAGTGGAAATAGTTTTGCAACCTTAATTGAGGCTTTCCCAGTGTACAAATAGAATTGAGCGAAGAGCCAGGGGAGGGTGGGGATGGAGGATACAGTAGCTGTCAGGCCCTTGCTAATAGGCAAAGAGAAGCCTTTAAAGACCATGGGCTAGATCCTCAGCTGCTGTAAATGGGCCCACCTCCACTGACTTCAATGCAGCTACACCTATTTCCACCAGCTAATGATCTGGCTCTATATGTGTGAATCCGAGGCTTTTACTTAATTTCGGCTTCAGAGACAAACCTCAGGAGCCTTCATAGAGCCCTCAAGTCTGTCATCACCGCCTACAGCAGAAGCTCATCTTTCAAACCGTGAGAGTGCCCTGTTTGTGGTAGCTGTCGAAGTGTACGGCCAGGCGTCTGAGATTTCGTAGGCATGCAATTGAGATACAGGGACTGGGCGAGCTTGTAATTTCCTGCTCTGATAAGCCTGGCAAACACCAGCACAAAGGGTCATTTTCTTGGTGTAGACATGCTGTTTGCCCTGCTTTATCTTTGATTGAATTATTATTCTTTGTGTTCAGATTGGCTTCCCCCTCTGGAACTGAGTCACTCTGGTTAGATCCAGAGATCAGTGACTCAGAGCTGGGTCTGGCAAGCTGCCCCTCTTCTGCTCCAGGAAAACGGTTCTCCGTTATGAATGGTAATATGATAAACTCGAGCACGGCTCTCAAAGGATAAACAGCACAGATGACAACTGCCGACCTACAGAGAGACCAGTTTAAAGAATACAGATTGTGAAATAATGACACAGCATTAGCCACGGACAGTAATGGGATGGATTAATTATTGAACAGGAATTGGACTGGAGAGGACAAACCTACCTCCTCTGAAAATCTTCTGTCCTTCCTCTTTCAATCCATTGAAAAAGGTGAATTTCTTTCTACAGTTGGGGGATGGAGCAGTGAATACTGCACAGAGCTAGTGTGACTTAAAAGCCTCCCTTTCTGAGGCTATAATCTAGTTCTGAACCATCTCACAGGAGTTCCTACTCAAATCTCTCTCCTCTCCACAACAGTCCAGTGTCCAAAATGCAAAGCCCTGAGTATGAAGTCCAGGCTGCATTGTACAACACAGATCTTAGGCCTGGGCATCTGCCTGATGGAGTTCTTCTCACACTGGATGAGTGTCCACCAAAAAGTCACATCCAGGGGCTCAAGCTGGGTCTCAGATGTCTGGGTGAACAATGCTTGTAAAAGAGTTGCTTTTGCACTTCTGTATCTGGGTGGTACAGACGATAACAGCTATACACATGAGGGCATGCAAGATTCTGAGGAAGAGCTCCAGATGTCACCTGGACATGCTGAGACGTTTTGAGATCCAGAAGGACTCTGGGAAGGGGTTCATCTTCCTCTCATGACAGAGAGCTACTGTTCCCAGGCCAGGAATGACGACGGAAAGTGATTGTAACATCTCTCTGAGCCCACGGATCAGTCCTGGGATCCACAGTGACATTGGAAAAGTGTTAAATGTTGCAGTGATCTGGAAAAGGCTTCCTGTTCTATCTCTTGTGTTGTACTAAGCCCTTGGGATATGTGTTACTAGAAAATTCTGTGTCAGGATAGTTTTAATTTAAACCTTCCTGAAAGAGAGCAGAATTGCACAGGAGCTCTGGGTTTACCCCAAGGTGCCCTTCCCAGAGTCATTACAGAATAAAACAAAAGAGAAATGGGTTACTTCTCTGGCTTGGAAGGAGTTGGGCTGCTTGGACAGGCTGGGTCCTTCCAGGATCCTGCTTTGGCCCATGGGAAAGGTGGTGTTTATACCCATCCCTATTTCCATCAAGCCTTGGCAGAAGCTCAGACTACAAATCTGAGTGCCAAGATGGACTACAATTCCCAGTCTACTCTGCACCCCTGGGTCTTGAAGATAGATTGGCTCAGATCTATACAAATCCTGTCCCTGGGTGGCCTTATTCATTCTCATGGCTTCAGTTACCACCCCTGTACAAAATGTATCCCAAATCCACCTCTCCCCGTCCATTCCATCACTGGATCTAACATCTCCAATGGGATGTTGTGTTGCCAAATGGAAGATGGTGAAAATGGAATTCCTTTTCTCTCCCCCATTCTCTCTCGTTATTGGTAATTCCACCGGCCTTCCTTGTCCCAGGCTTGCAAACTTGGCATCGTTGACTTTCTTCTCTCCCTTCCCTCCCACATATGAAAGCCATTCCTAAATCCTGTCACTTCTTTCTTTACCTCCAGAATTCATCCCTCCCTCTCCATCCCTGTTGTTAAAATCCTGGCCTGTCTCCTAGTCCTCTCTCCCCTCTAGTGCAACCTCCTTTTGCCTTGACTTCTTAAATCACACCTCTGAAGTCCAGCATGCTGTAGACCATCTTCTTTGCCCATCGCTCAAGCCACATTACTCTTCCCTGTTTGAGTCCCTGACTTCAACTGGCTCTGAATCAGACCTTTGGGGAATAGCCCAGATATAGTGTGCAAGGCCACAGATCACCGACAGAAGACGCAAACTGTCCGTGAGACTGAAGTTCACCACCTACACGCACAAGCTGAGGTACAATACAACATAGAAGTACTCTGTGACCAGTGTATGGTGACCCATGGACTTACAATGGGCCCTGTTGCAGAATTTCCAAGTTCTGTTTTCCCATTCTTTCCAAGATTGATGCAACGCTTGGTTCTTTACTTGAGTGGACCATACTCCTTTGCCTTCCTGGCGGTGGTAACTTTCTGGTATCCTTCCTAACTGTCAACCCAAGTGATAGTCTAAGAGTAGAGTTTAAGGCCAGAAGGGACCCCACCAGATCATCTAGTCTGACTTACTGTATATCACAGGCCACCAACACCACCCTGCACCTGCACACTAACCCAACCACTGAAATTAGACCAAAGCACTACAGCCTCTAGGAGACTAAACTATTATGTGCCATAGACCCGGAATAGGAGGGACCGAGGCGCACCAATGCCCAAGGCCCCTGCAATGGCAGGAAATTAAGTCAGATAAACCTGGCAAGAGACCTGGACCCAACACTGCAGAGGCAAATGAAAAAACCCCCAAGGCTGCTGTCAATTTGACCTGGGGGAAAATTCCTTCCTGACCCCACATATGGCGCTCAATTAGACCCTGAGCATGTGAGCAAGAACCAGCCAGCCAAGCAGCCGAGAGAGAGCGAATGCTCGGTCGGAGCCCTGGCTCACCCTGTCCAGTGTCTCATCTCTAGCTGTGGCCATCCCTGAAGCTTCGGAGAAAGGAGAGAAGACCAAAACCAAAAAGCTCTGCAACAATGCCAGAATATATTGGGGAGTGTGACAGCGTGCTGGGCAAGAACAGCTGACTCAGCCCTCTGTTACACCAGCACCATTAAGGGAAGTAAATTGGAGCTGGCTAGAGAGAACCTGCACCTTATTGCTGAATGGGAGACAGCTGCCCGCCCAATTAGGCTGGGGCTAGATAAAAGGTTAGGAGGAAGGAAGCCAGGGGAGGAGGAGCAAGGGGGAGCAGAAACAGAGCGATAGCTCTTCCCTTCTGGGTGCAAACGCTAGAGCCCAAGCTGTGTATGGCGACAAGGTGGTGGGAGCACAACCAGTCAATAAATGACACCAGGGGTTACTGAGCTCGAGGGTCTCCAAATGCTCTGGATCCAGCAGCCACAATTGTGCCATGGATGGCCAGATTTTTAAAAGAGCTCAGCTCTCAATGGTCTGATTACTTTTGAAAATGTGGCCACTTATTTTGGTCCCCAAATAGGTGTTGCAGAAAAATCTAGAAAAATCTCACCCCAATTATGGGGGCTGAACTCTTCTGGAAGTTTTGGCCTTGGTTACAGAAGATGCACACCTGTCCATTCCCCTTTACTGCCTGTCCCTCTGGGTAGGATGCAGAAATGAAATGACAATTTAATATACAGCCAGTTAACCCTTGGTAGTGTTGCATTTGTGTAGCACTAAAGAAATATAAAAGAATTGTTCAATGCATCTTGACAGTTACTGTTTTAATGTTCTTATCAGGTTTATTTCTTCTTTTATCAAGGTTTTTGCATTGTGCAGGGAAGATTTCTCTCCCTCTTTTCCTAGTTTATCTATAATTCAGTACGTTTTTACACTTAGGTTATAATTGACTTTTCCATGCTGCAGTAACTCAAACAATAACTATTAATATTCAACAGTCTATAGTGATAAAGATTTCCATTTACTCTTTTACCTAACTCTGTGAATATACTGCACGCTATCTCGCTCAGTTAATATTAAATTCATTTATATTTATTCTCTATTTTCCAGTATAATAATCTTACTCTTTTAAGTGTTGTATTTTTTTTTTTGGCTATTCTTATTTTTTGTGACTATTCTTAGCTGGCCAATCATGTGAATACAAGCCAGCAGCATTTCAAGTACAAACACACTTGGATTTCTTCCTCGTGCTCCATCTGTTGGGCTTGGTGGAGTCAGCGGTGCCATTTTGTTGGCTGGCCTTGTGATATGTTTGATTTTTGGGAGGCTCTCAGAGGGCTCTGGTTTGGAGCACAATAAATATGTATTGCATCTGATAATGTTTTTGTCTGATCTAATAGGATCTTTGTGCCAACCCATTGCCCTGTGCCTTCCTTTGAAGAGGGCTGCTGGATTTGTTTCCTGTAGCATTGCCAACTTCTCTTGCTGGAAACAGCATCTGTAGGAATCTGAAGAAATGTCATCCAATGATGGATAGAGGTTCACGTTCCAGCAGGTAGGGCTGATCATGTGAAACGTTCATTCTCCATGGCTTGGGATTTTGATAGCCCAGTTTGGGAAAGCATCCTTTCCTATCATGCCATTGTGGGAGGTTTGTGGTGACTGCCCCTGGGTGCAGGGGACACTGCAGGAAGGTGGAAAGCCCAGCATTTGATTGGCGAGCCGAGGAGTGTCCAGTGAAAGGAGAGAGAAGAGACAGCCGAAGGGGAACGGGCAGTGGTGGCTCAGTGTTGATTGGGAATAAATAGTGAAACTAGAAAGCAAATGCAGGGACCCTGTCCCTGTTCCCCAAAGCCTGCCATCTAAATGTTAGACATGACAAAATTGAGTAGAGCAGACAGTAGGGAGGATATAGGATGAGTGTTACGGCAATCGGAACCAGGAAACAGGTTCCTTTCCCCATTTCAAAGTGACCATGAACCACAACCCCTGGGGCAGGTTCAGACGGGACTATTTGGAGACTTGAGATTCAAAATTCAACGGGATTCAGATCGCCATTCTGTGTTTTCCCCGTCTCCTAGGAGTTTAATAATGGACAATGAACAGATTCTCAGAGAATCGCTCTGTCTGAAGGACTTTTTGTACCAGAATAAAGAATATAATGCAAGGCAAAGACATGGTTCCTGTAATGCCAGGATAACAACCGGTAATGGAAACTTAAGAAATCACATGATCCCACTAGCTCTGACACTGGGGGGGAGAATATAATCAGGGGTTCAAAGGGAGGAGCAGAAAGTGGGGAGAGTGGGGAAGATGGGACAACTGGCTCTCATCAGTTGAAGCACAAAGCAATACTGGGACTGGTTTCCCTCCTGTCACTCCAATAGACTCTGGAAACCCACCTTCCAGCTGCAGTTACTGTGAAATGGAATGGAGCCCCGAGTGGGAACACCTGGCTCTGGGCCCTTTGCCATCTCTGAGCTGCGGTTGCTATTTATTTGTGAGAGCTCACAGTAAATAGCTGATGACATGAGCATGGGACTCCTGCTCTCAGCCTATCAGGAGAGGCTGTATGGCCTCCATTCATCTCCCTAATGGACGCTGAGACCGGGGATGCATCGAAGCTGGGATCAGTTGTGAAAGCAGGCGGCTGGCGTGGTATTAACTGCAGTTGTGTTGAGCTGTTGTGACTGAACTCTTCCCTGTAATTATGAAAAATGTCCCGCACATGAGGAAAGCGGCAGGTTTGCTCGCTGCGGCTGCTGCTCAGGAACAATGATTTTCCCAGACAGCTCTTCTCGAGAGCGGTGGGGGAGCCTTCGTGATTTCATAGCCAGCCACCCACAAAGCTGGCTTGCTCCCACTGGTGCCTTTGCTGCGGCATTCCTCCTCTTCACGGCTAGTTAAGGGCTAGCTGGGTTAAATGAGCAGCCCATTAATCTTGGCCCTGCTGAGGTCAGAGTCGTGGGACACACACGCTGCACTGCAGATGATTTATCGCCTTCCTGGGCGTGTGCCCCTTTTCTTCAGATCCGCAGCCAGAGTTACCCAGAGCTGGCTAGTCACTTGCCAAAGGCTGGGTGGATGGATGAGCAAAGAAGCTACCAAGCCATCCAGCATCCATTTTACAAAGGAGACACCTTCTGCAGCTGCCTCCCCTGTAAATTACTCTTCTGGGCATGTTGATGACAAGCGCAGAACTTCCTGGAGACACAGAATTACCATAGGATGAACATGTAATAGACTACATAGACATGAGGCTTCAGGGAGAAAGGACAGGCATGGCACAGGCCTCGGAGTCTGGACTCCTGGGTTCTCTTCCCAGCTCCTCCACCCAGTCACTGTATAACTGTGACCAAGTTGCTGCTGCTGCTCTGTGCCTCAGTTTCCCCAGTTGTAATATGGGGATAATTCCCTTCCTCACGGGGGTGTTTGTGCAACTAAATTCATTGAACTTTGTGCAGGACTTTGAGAGCTTGGCATGGAATTACGATGCAAAGAATTATGATGATTATAATTAATGATAATTAAGAAAGATCAGACTGGAAGCTGCAGCCATTCTGGGCACTTCTAAGAAGCAAGATTCCTGTGAAGATCTCTGCAGACTCCCTTGGTGTGAAACACATAGACTATGGCTGGACGGAGCGCCCGTCTTGCTGCAGCCGGTGGCCTTTGCTTATCAGCCACAGGAACTCAGTGCTGTTTCTCTGGTTTGTGTAACGATGTGTTTCCCTTCTTTTAATGTTCATTTTGGCCTCTGATCAGAAGTGCGCACTATCTGCCTCTTATTAGGCTGCCTGCTGCTATCTGCCCCGGGAGCAATCTCGGGGTGAATGAATAAACACAACAGCATTTAGCAGATCTGAAAGGAGATTTAATGATAATTTCTTCCTTGTAAATTGTACATGTTCGTGTTTTCAGCACGCTGGAGGCAATTAAAGTGGAGCAGAGCTGGCAGAATGAGAGGGGAGATGCTCAAGGAGCCCTCACTATGGAACTGTAATAACAATTTAGATTCTATTTAGATACAAGTGGCTACAAGTCGGATTTCTATATTGAATCAATCGACACAGACAAACGCTTTAATATGGGAAGCATTTGTGGGAATGGGGGACTGGGAGGTGGGAGACTGGCTTTTAGAGCCAGGTGGGACCAGTGGGGTTGAGTTCAGCATGAATTCAAAACACCCAGTGCCAGCCAATGCGGGGACACCGGGAGACTTGCCTGGAACAAGTGGCTATCATTGCCGTCTGTGCATTCTGGGATGGCTTAGGCGCCCATCGGTTGGGAAGGTATTTTTAGAGCCTGGCTGGTGTTCAAATCCTTCTTTTACATTTTCCAGAGGAAAGCACCACTCTGTATGTGGGAGATCCCATCAGAGATAAAGCTGCAAGTAGCCGGCCCCAGCCAAACTCCTCCCGCAGCTGTATAAATACGCGTACGTTCCCTCCCCACGCCCAGTTGGCAAGAAGGATGGGTGACACTGGAGCATGCTTTGCTGTCCTTAGTTAATTGAGCCGCTGATGTTAAGAAAAGGTTGTGTATTTCTCCTGATAGTTTTTCTTTTAAGGCTCTGACACAGCTTTGTTGCAAGAGTGGTCATAAAGCCCCAGCTGGGGAGTTGGAGAAAATCTTCCCTGACGGCGGGTGTTTTTCCCAGCTGCTGTGGTGCGGCTCCAGCACAAAGCTCGGACCTGCTCTTTATGTCTGCTTCCCTGTAACGGATCCCTTTTCCCGCTGCCTGGCGCAGGAGTGCGGGGGGACCACCAGCCCTGCTGGCCCTCCACGGCCTCAAACTTGCCCTGAGAAAGCAGTGGCAGGGTCAGGCGGGGACCTGAAAGAAACGTGAGGGCTGGTCCTTCTGCGCAGGTCACGGCATCCCCGGCCAGTACACCTACATGGACTATTCTCTTGCACCGTACCCATCGACTGAGCCTGAGTCCAAGAGGGCTTGAGGAAAACAACAGTTCTACCCTCTGAGCTAGGGGAACGGACTTTAGCTTAATCAGAGCCAGCACCTCCCTGCTTTCTGTTCCCAATGCTGCCTGGCATGCATGCCAAATCACACCAGATTGGAGGATGGCTATTCATGTGGTCTCTGAGCACTGACAACTAAGCTGAGACCAGGGCACTTGCTTTACTTGTGACCTAACTGTGATTTTTAACCCAGATCTCTATAGGTTAAAGCTCAACAAACTATTCCACTGAGCTCCAATAACCACATAGGTCTTGCCACCCCATAGGTCTTCATTTGCACCTCTGCTTCCTTCCAAACAGTGAGTGACAGGCAGTTCACGTTCGCATAACTGCCCCTGCTCTAGAGACGAAGCTATTCCACTCCAGAGGGCACAGAAATTCAGTTCCAGTTCTCCTCCTGCGTGGGAGCTGGACTTGGAGCAAGAGACACAAGAGTCCAGTTTAGTGTCACTTTCCCACGGGCTGTGTGAAAATCTAGAGCAGGTTCTCATGACACGAGTTCTCTGAAAGTAGCACAGCAATGTTGCTTTGTTATTCATCTATCATTCTAGAAAGTCCAGTGTGTTTCAGACCCAAAATTGGACCCCTGGCATGCCCCAGCCAGGAGGCTGTCAGCGGAGAGGTTTTCTAGAAGTAGATTTTGGGCACATGCAATGACCTGGGAATCACTATGCAGATTAGGAAGGTTCTTGCTGGATCCGTAGGTCTCAAATTCCTTGGCTTGCTGGTATGGTTTCAAGCCAGTTTCCTATTCAGAGCATTCAGGATGTTAGCTGGGCTGCCCATTCTCTTGCTTTGGATTGTTAGAGGATCAAGGCATGTTCATGCAGGATTTTTTGAGCAGGCCTGAGATGTTGGCCCAAGGAGGACACTCTCACCTGCAGTTTGGAGAAAGATGGCGAGACACAGCCTCTGTTAACAATTAACTCTCCCTTGAACCATCTGTGCAGTTTCTGATCTTTAGTGAGGAAGCCCGGTCCAGTGGAAAAAGAATGGCTGGGCACCGGGAGATGGATTACTCCTGTATCCTCTGTGACTGTAATATCTGAGCACCTCCCAAGTGTTTATGGATGTATCCTCACAATCCACTTGTGAAACAGTGGGGAGTAGTATTAACTTCCTGTGACAGGGAGGGTGTATAAACCACTAACTGGATAGGAGGGAGGTAAGGAGCAACTCTGGGCTAAGGAGGCCCCGCCCCTCCGCCCATGCTGAGAATGCTCCGATTGGAGGCAGGGTTTAAACGGCAGTCAGACAGCTCAGTCAGGGGCTAGCAGGTGAAGGAGAAGGATGTGCTCTGGGAGCTCCAGGGAAGGACATGAGCCGAGCCCGCACCAAGCCAGCAAACGGGGGAGCCACAGCACCTGGAGATTGGGACCAGGGCTGGAAGCCCAGAAAACAGCTTTTCCCAGGATTGGCTAGTGGCCAACTGGGATGCAGAATGGGTTAGGAAGTGATCCTGGGAAGCTGACTGGAGGCTGACGCAAGACACCACTGGGTGGGCGAATCCAAACTAGCCTACTAGGGTGCTGGGTCAGAACCTGGTGGAGTGGAAAGGCCCTGGTTCCCCTACCATGCCCCAGGACTGTACCCACTGGACAGGGCTCTCGCTGGGGACGAATCATTGGGTGTGACTGCCACCATGGGCCCTAACTGCTAGTTGGGAGAACCTGCACCAGCTCACACCTCCTTGTATGGGTCAGGTCGGGCATGTAAAGTCTGCTCCTGTAACCCAGTACAACTGGCCATGGGTTGGGTGCTCAGTGACTAAGCAGGGAACCACACCACTCACAGAGTGGGAGGCAAGGGGTATGCCAGATACCCACTGGAATGAAAAACAATATCCACAAAGGAAGAACTCCGTCTGGACCTGCAGCTGGTTTTTGGCTGATCAAAGGCAAGGAGAGAAAACGGAACCAAATCCACTGTGAAGAAAATGTCAAGGCGCTTGGCACAGCAACTCAGCCCTGCCCTCTGGCATCTGCTGCCCCTGTGCTGGCTTCCAAACATCTTGGTCTCCAAGTCTTTGGGCTTAGTCGGTACTGCTCAGAGGGGGGCCTTGGTCCTGAGACCCACCTCTGCCTCCTTTTTTTCTGCCAAGGCATATGTGTCGAAGGTTTGGGTCTGATTGTCACCGTCTTCAAACTTGTAAGGACAATGTGCACTGGTATGTCAAACCAGTGACCCTAGACAGTCCACCATCACTGACAGACGACTGGAGAAATTTGACATTGACATAGTCACACACTCTGAAACCAGACTAGCTGACACAGGTTCTCTGTGCAAGATTCATCTCACTTTTTTCTGGGATGGAAAAAGCAAACAAGGCTGCCGGGAACAGAGGGTAGGTTGTGTCGTCAAAAATTCGTTAACACCCGTGGTCGAATGTCCCATTGCAACGTCAGTAAGGATCATATCTCTAAGAATATCTACCACTGCTAGCTTTGCCAACATCTTTAGTACATATGCCCCAACAATTTATTGCATCTCTGAAGAGAAGGGCTTGTTCCATCAGCATCATCAATAAGCTGTCACCTGGTGAGCGTCTCTGTCTGCTTGGAGACTTCAACACTAGAGTCAGTTCCAATCAGAAAATGGGGCTGCTACACACTGGCCACCATGGAGCGGGGAAAAATGAATGACAACGGGTAAAGACTACTGGAGCTCTGCACCCATTCAGGGCTTTGTGTTACTAACACCTACTTCAAAGGGGTGACCTCTGGAAGGTCTCATGGACACACCCCAAATCTGGACATTGTCACCAACTGGAGTTCATTGTCACCTGTAGAAAACACCTCCTACGGGATGTCTCCACACTCAGTTCACAGTGCAGACTGGGACATGGACCCTGTGCTTGTATGCTGTGAAATAAGGCTTTCACTGTGGACACTCCTTCACACCACACAAAGCTGTTGGCTGAGCATTAATATCGACAACCCAAGAGAGTAAAAGGAAGGTGTCTCCAATTCACTCTGACTCTCAGGGAAGCTGTCTCAACAAGCACCTCCCCTGAATGCTGATGCAGCGGGGAACACAGAATGAATATCCATGCAGCAGCTTTTGGTAAAGAGACTGTACAAGACAAAGCCTGGTTTGCAGCATGCTCTGAAGAAATGCCTCCAGTTATTGCAGCAAAATACACAGCATATCTCCAACGCAACATGAACCCCTCTCCTCAGACATGTTCTAAGCTTAGTGTGGCGAAGGGTGCATGGCAATGAACAGCCAGGCAAGGTGCTCAATCATGCTGGTTTGCTCTGTGCGAAAAGACATAAACGACCTTTGAGAATGGAGATCTACGAGGTAGGTATGATGCAATCAAGAAAGCGATAGATCCTTCAGCTAATCAGACTGTCCCACTCGTATGCAACGATGGGTGAAAATGAGCTTGAAGAGGTAATCACCTCTCTAGCATCAGGAAAGCCTTTAGGAAAAGAGGGCATTTCAGCTGAAGTACTAAACCAAGGAGGACAGGTTGTGTTTAAATGTCAGCACGTCTTGTTTTCCTGCTGGAGGGAAGGAGGTTTACCACAAGACATCAAGGATACCAACCTCATAATGTTGTATAAAAACAAATGAGATCAGAGTGAGTGCAACAATTACAAAGGAATCTTTGCTTTGTTGCTGAGCTCCCTCCAGCCCCCCAAGGAAGAGGAGTCATACAAATGGATTTCTCCCATCAGCTGAGGTAGCAGCTCAGAGCACATTGGGGGAAGGGAATAACAAGAACTATATCTTTGTGCTGTTTGAACCCTGGGGGGCCAGGTTTATTAGGCATAAGCAGGAGGTCTCCAGTGCTTAGCCTGGGTTAGCTCTACAGGACATATAAAACTTGCTTGCAATAGAAGTGTCTATTACCTTTTAAACTTAAGACTGTAACTCACAGGTGTGTGTTTACCTGCTTTAACTGTGTACATGATGCTCATTTCCTTTTCCTATTAATACATCTGTATATATTTTATTATAGGATTAGCTACAAGTCTTGTCTCTGGTGTGATATGTAAGGTGTGACTGACCTGGAGTAAGTGACTGGTCCTTTAGCAGTAACAATAACCTGAATACTGTTGTGATTCTTGGTGTAAGGGACCATCTATCCAGAAAGGCAGGCTCACCTGGGTGGTGAGACAGATCAGAGTATCCAAAGGGACTCTTTGTGGCTCCATGTTTAGACTGTTATAGCACGTGAGGAGTTTACATTTGATAAGTGGTTGGTGAAATCTATGTATAGAACTTGCAACCAATGTGGGGTTTTGTGCCCTGCTTCATCACCGTCTGCTCTGAGGTAGGCCATTTAGGCATCTGGGGCAAAAATTGAGGATTGGTCCTGCTTTGAGCAGGGGGTTGGACAAGATGATCTCCTGAGGTCCCTTCCAACTCTGATATTCTATGATTCTATTCTTGCTCTTGAGTCACTGCAAGGCACCCTGACAACGTCTAAGAGCAAAAAAAATTGTCAAACACCTGCTGATAAGAGAACTTCTTTTCACCTCCAGTGGCGTGCTGGTCACACATCGTGAGGAGGTGCTGCAGCAACTTTGCGGTAGCTTTGCACTAGCTTGTGGTGATTTTGGACTAACCATCAGTCTAAAGAAGACAATGATTATAGTACAAGGTGTGCTGACTGCACCACAAGTTGTGCACAGCGTCTGCTATCTAGGGTCAAATGTTTCAGGTAACTTATCTTTAGATGATGGGCTTAATTGCCTCCTCAGAAAGGCAGCCACCACATTTGGCCAAGTGACCAAGCACATGTGGGGTAATAGAAAATGCTGACATTGATCACCAAGATACAGGCCTACCCGACGTGCATTTGGTGCACACTAGTGTATGGTGATGAGACCTGGACTACGTGGCCATGAGAGAAGGCTAAACACCTTCCGCTCTTGCCGTCTTTGTCATATTCTAAATATTGAGTGTGAAGCCAAAGTTCCTGCCACTGAAGTACCTGAGAAAGCAATCACTAGTCACTGCTAATCACTAGTCACTGTTCTCAAACTCAGACATCTCTCTTGGCTTGGTCACTTGCACCTGGTGGATGATGGACACATTCCATAGGCTCTCCTATATGGAGAACTTGTGGATGTCCCAAGGCTACTGGTCCAATGTGGGCTCAGGTTCAAGGACATTTGAAGATGGACTTGAAAACTTTCAACATCAACACCACAAGCTGGGAAAATACAGCTAGCAATGTGCTGGAAAAGCTGCACTGCACCAGGGCATCAGAGGCTGAAGAGAAGTGGTTGAGAGAGAGGAAAGCTGAGAGAGCAAAGAGGAAGGGCAGGTCTACACTATGGGGGAAAGTCGATCTAAGCTGTGCAATTTGAGTTACATTAGTAGCGTAACTCAAGTCGATGTAGCTTAGATCTACTACGCTCCCTGTGTAGTACCACTGGTAAGTGTAGACAAGCCCAGCAGGCACCAAGTGCTAGTAATGTGCTGGCTTCTGGCCCTGTGCCTTATCCCTGCATTATCTGTGGCTGGGACTGATGCTCGACAAATGGACTTTTTAGCCACTCGTGATGCTGCAGCATGAGACACAGCAGCTGAACTGCTTTGGCGCATACTTCATGGTCTTTTGAGGTGGACGGTTGCCATTCATTTAGCAGATTGGGAACTGAGACACCGGGAAATTAAGTGACCAAGGTGTGAGTCTACGTCAAAGCCAGAAACTGAGTCCAGGTCTCCTGAGATTTGGTCCAGTGCCTTTATCACAAGTCCTGGCTGTGACCCAGACTCGCTGTGTGAATCTGAGCACTCCTTCACCCGCTCCTACTTACTGCCAACCTCCCATCATCCCTTTCCCCCTTCTTTGTGTCCATTATTGTTCTCCCTTCCCTAGAGACAAGTCATTAATCCATCCCTGCAGAGTCCCCCACTGTAGGTTGCTAATCACAGATCCTAAATGCCGGAATGAACGGTGTGATGCAGTGGACACCCACGAATCTATAACGAGGCTCCACTTCAGATTAATTGGTCATTAGGCCAGAATACCAGCGCGTTACCAGGAAACAACTTGTCCTCAGTACTGCTCTGACTTTTTATTTGTCTCATTTTAAATGTCTCCGAAGGCTCCATTCTCCCTCTTTCCCTCTAGCAGGAGGAAGGAGAGACCTCCATGCCAAAGAGATCAGGGACAGGCTCTGTTCCCATCTCGGAAGACCAGCCAGAGAGTTCCTGGTTTAGGCTGGAGGGGAGGCTCTGGAAATTCTTCCAGGCCTCTGCAAATCTAACATGTGTGCTAATCTAGCCAAACGTGAGGTCCTACATCTAGGAATAAAGAACATCAGCCATACATACAGGCTGGCGAACCATGACTATGAACAGTGTTGGTGTTGTGCTAGATAACCAATGGAACATGAGTTTCTTGTGCAGTGTTGTGGCTAAAAGGGCTAACACAATCCTTGGGTAGGGGAATATTAGGTAGGAGTAAGGAGGTAATATTATCTCTCTATATAGCACTGGGGGAATGGTGAGGGGCACCTCTGGAATACTGTGTCCAATTTTGATGTCCACACTTCTAAAAAGGATATTAAAAAATTGGAGAGGGTTCAGAAAAGGGCTCTAAGAATGATTTGTGGTATGGAAAACATGCCTTACAGTGAGAAATTTAAGGAGCTCAATCAATTTAATTTATCAAAGAGGAAGTTAAAAGGCGACCTGATCGCAATGCCGCACTGGGAGAAGATATCCGATATCAAGGTTTGCTAGCCTGGCGGACAAAGATCTAATAGGACGCAGTGACTGGAAGTTGAAGCTCAGAAAACAACAGACTGGGAATGGGGCACAAATGTTTAACGGGGAAGGTAATTAACCATTGGAACAGAATACCGAGGGATGTGGTGGATTCTCCATTGCTTGTAGTTTTCAATCAAAACTGGGTTTCTTTCTAAAAGATTTGCTCTGGAAAGCCACAAGTAACTGGGGTAGATGTAGGACTCACTATGTGGAGTTCTCTAGCCTTCGTTATGCAGGTCAGACTAGAATCAGGTAATCATACTAGCCCCTCCTGGCCTTAAACGAATCAAATGAGAGAAATTCAGAGCTGTATCACACGGATTATTTAGAGATCACTGCTGTTGAAGGAGTGGAGTTTGGGGTATGCATCTGACCAGTGTTCTGCCTCCTTATGATCCTGCTTCTGTACCTTCCTGCCACGGAGGAGGGCAAATCTGATAAGGGTCAAAGTTAGCCCCACACATGGAATTTCTGAAGTATGCCTTGTTTGAAGCCAGACCTGTTCCCTGTCCTTGGGAGCCACAAGCAAACCCGTCTCAGCTCACAGGAAATAGCAGCAAATCTGTAAAACATGTTATCAACAAAGTCAAATCACAACTGGACCCTTTAGAGGCTTTGCGCCGTAGGTGATTCTGTGGCAGGGGGTTCAATGAAATACCCAGACTAAAGGACAGTCTCTCTCTCCGAATCACCTCCCAGGATGCTATGCTCAGTAGCTGTCAGTACCTAGGATAAAGCTGGCTGGATGTGGAAACAAAGAGTCTCAGGTAAGGGCTTCTGGCTGTGTGGGAGGAGGGAAAGGTGTCCTGTCCAAGTCTTGCCTCTGAGAACACAACACTTGAGGCGGCTGTTTGCACCAGCCTTTCCCGAACAGGGCCTGCACCACTCGGCCTATCTCTCCTCCTCTCCTGAGAGACAGAAGCGGCGGTGTTAAGACCCAGGACACCCCAAAGCCTAGGTGCTTGGACTTCAAAAGCATGCAGAGTTGACCCAACTCTGCTCCCATTGAAGTCGAGGGGATTTTACCTGAAGAGGATACCAGCCTGGCAACTATGTACCGGCATTTGCATGGCATTGGACATTATAAATAGAGTTACTCCGTATTATATCATAGGCATGGTACCAGCATGGCAGGTACGTACGTAAGAGCTGCTGCACTGGGTCAGACCATGATCCATCTTGCCCACTACCCTGTCTCTGACAGTGGCCTGTACCAGAGCTTCAGGGGGAATGCACAGAATGGGACAATTATGCAGTGATCCATCCATCCTCCAGTCCCATCTTCTGATAGCTTCTGGTTTAGGGACACCCAGAGCATGGGTTTGCATCTCTGGCCATCTTGGCTAATAGCCATTGATGGACCTATCCTCCGTGAACTTATCTAAATCTTTTTTGAACCCAGTTATACTTTTGGACATCGCAACATCCCATGGCAATGAGTTCCACAGATTAATTGTGTGTTAGGTGATAAAGTACTTCCTCTTGTTTGTATTAAACCTGCTGCTTATTAATTTCACCAGGTGACCTTTAGTCTTTGTAGTGTGTGAAAGGATAAATAACATTTTCCTATTCACTTTTTCCACACCATTCATGATTTTATAAACTTCTATCATATCTCTCCCTTAGTCTCTTTTCTAAGATGAACCATCCTGATCCTTTCAGACTCTCCTGGTATTGGAGCCATTCCATTCCCTTAATCATCTTTGTTTCCCTTCTCTGAACCTTTTCCAGTTCCACTCTATCCTTTTCAATGTGGGGTGACCAGAACTGGACACAGTACTCAAAGTGTGGGTGCACCATGGGTTTATATAGTGGCACTATGATATTTCTGATGGATCTGCACTTGCATGGTGTTGGGCATTACAAATGGGATTAGCCCCCTGGCATCCTTGGGTCGATCCTGGGCTCTTCCAAACCATTTTCACCTCTCTGCTTTCCAGATTTTACTGAAAAGCTCCAACTTTTCCCTCCGTTTCCAAATGTGCAGTAACATCGCAGCCCCTCTGCTTGGAGCTCCCGGAAGGCACAGAAAAAAGGGAGGCTTGTGATAAACAGATGGGGAATAGGGGAAGGAGTCAAACCAAACCAAGGAATGAGAATGAGAAGAGAACGAAGTGCAGATTCCTGACTGTTGGGGAGAGAAGATTATTACGTTAAGAGCGGCTCCGAACTCCCAATTCTCAGGGCATGAAACCTGCACAATTTAAAGTAGTCAAAACAAACCCTTTGCCGCTATTTATACTTTAGCTGCCTCCAGGCGGCAAAAACTTGACTCTATCGTCCAAGTCTAATAGATTCCAGGTGTTTTCCAATAAACTGCCCTCTGCCAGTGAGAAGTCTGAGTAAGCTCACAGCACCTTTCAGTTCCCCCCTCTCTTGCGCTGTCCGGAGGGAGCTCACCCCAGGAGGTGGACAACGCTGAGCAAAACCCAAGTCGCCTCCCCTGCAGGATGACGTGCACAGGATTGCTCCAGGCCCTAGTTCCTTCCTTCCAGCCTCCTAGAGAAACCCCAGCGAGCCATTCACTCTAGTCAGATTGCATAGCTGAAAAGTGACTGAACTGAAACGTTGGCAGCAAATCAGAGACTCCTCTTAGGGGGAGCTTTTCTAATTAACGAGGGGCACTTTGCAGTTACGTGATTCAACTCTTAGGAAACGGGCTCGCTCCCAGGTGGATAACACCTGTGAGTAGATTGGTATGGGGGGGGCTGTGTGGGTCACAGAGGGGGCAGTAGTGCAGGAGGTCAGGGAAGGTTTCCAGCAGGAGAGTAGGGCAAATTTGGACTGTTCTCTGGAGTAAATCCCAACCTGCCCTGCCTCCCCAGTGCCTGGCTTCTCAGGTACCAGCTCTTGACCCAACTCTTGGGAAGGAACCCCATGGAAGGAAAGCAGATTGACAGGGAGTGGAGACAGACCGCAGAGGGTGAATCCCCACGGTGACTGAACCTGGTGATAGTCTAGAACAAAAAGAACGAGGAGTCCTTATGGCACCTTAGAGACTAACAAAGAGCTCCCAACCATGCTCATAGTTGTTTCCGTCGCTTCGCACTGGCTCAAAGCCATTTTAGCCTTCAGAGTGACGTTCCTGGATTCCTATTGTATAGTTGGAAGGATTCAATTTTTATCAGTAAATGACGGTAAATGTCGATTTCCCCGAACACACAAAACGCATCGGAAAAAAAATATTATCTGAGGGGATCTAATGCGCTCATCTCAGGACTGTTTCCTATGACGCAGCAGCACCGGGATAGTGCTAATGCCCCGGCAATAGAGTGCCAAGGCAACGTGTGGTTTCCAAAGGAAATGCTACACCAGTGCCAGCGTGAATGGCTCATCAGGCCCGGTGCTCATTATTACGACCCTGGAGTATTTGTATGGTAGCCCTGAGGTGCCTGGCACTTTACAGACATGTAGCTATGCCTCCTGCTCCAAGGAGTTTATAGCTAAATTAGACGGTATTTCAGTGAACAGAAGAACGAAGTGAGTTTTGGAAGAGGCACCGAACATCAGCGAAAGCAGATGCCGATAGGTTAACAGAACAGAAGCCTTTAGACTAGAAGGCTCTGTAACAGAACCCCCCACTTTCCGAGCACCCGCCAGGCTCCAGACCCGTAGCCTTGGGGCTGCAGAGGCAAGTCTGTGGCAAGGTGCAGAGTGACTAGAAGGGAGCCAGTGCAGCCTCGCGGCCAACTGCAGATGGGAAAAGGCAGCCCTTTGTCATGCTGCAGTGCCATCTTAGAACCCAGATGCCACAGGTCTGAAATGACCTTCATCTCCAACAGATGGCACGCTTCCTGCTCTGGTCCCTCCCCATCATGTACCAGCTGCATCATGTGCTTTCCAGGTGCTTGTTAAACCCAACTGTTGTCTCTTGTCTGAAATTAGTTTGTAAGGTACTTGGAGCAGGGACTGTCTCTTACAATGTGCCTGTATCGTGCCCTATGCAATGGGGCCCTGATCCTGACTGGGGCCTCTGGGTGCTGCTGTCACAATACAAATGTATGTTCGTTATCTCTGTTGAGCCTGCACTGACCTGATCACGTCCGCATCACTGGCAGGCACAGGGAGAGCACAGCTCAACACAAAGGAGATGTAGATCCAAGTGTCATGCCCATCTAACCACTAGACAACACTCCCCTGCCAGAGCTAGGAATAGGCCCTGAAATTCCTTGTTTCTGACAGTCTACTGCTATCTAGCAGATAGTTATGTAGCCTAGTGTATGTCAAGAGCCTTCCAGGAGCTAGATAGACAAGTTGCACTGGGGTTCTTGACCATCCAGGTTCAAACTCTGCTGACCTTAGTCTCTAAGGTGCCACAAGTCCTCCTTTTCTTTTTGCGGATACAGCCTAACACGGCTGCTACTCTGAAACCCATTCAGCGTTTCCTTATGGTTGCAGTTGAATTCATTGGTGTATTTAATTCACAGAGTGAGAACATTTCCATAAAACCAGGTTTTTGTTATTTAAAAACATAATCTGTCGATTACGGCAAGCCCGGCAGCAAAGCCCCAGACGTTCCACTTTTTGGTTGTGTGTCACACCTGTTGATGGCTGGGGTCGTGCCCTGGGAAGTTTGTAGGTTGAGAGGCGTGTATTGGAGCAGAGGAATGGGGCATCGAGCCAGGCTGCGGAGAGCATAGCAAAAAGCTCATCCTCAAAAATAATAATTGCTGACAATCATCAATGACTCGTACATCCATGAGAATTTTCAACTATGAGCCAGAGTTGTGCATGTCTGTATGCGGGCGGGGCATATCCTGGTGGTAGAATAAACAGATGTTGCCGTAGAATTTAGGGGGTATTACTGTAGGGTTTGATCCCATTATGCCGCGGAGTATGTGGGACCCTGGGCTGATCAGGGGAAATGTCCTTCCTGACCTCTGTAATGATTGGATTAACCTCATTGTCTCACATCTGTTTTTACTTGCATATCAGTAGGGTCCGGAGCTCCAGGCATGGATCAGGGCCCCATTGTGCTAGGCACTCTACAGACACAGAACAAAAAGATGGGTCCCTGCCCCCAAAGAGCTTACACAGGAAATGGAATCAAATTGCATTGATAGAGAAAGCTCGCCTAGCTGATATCTTGCTTGGCACCAGTTTGAGGAAGCTTGCAATGCTGGGATCTTGGCTAGGGCATCAGCCTGGCATATGGATGATTGCAAGTGGGCTCCTTGTGCAGCAGGGTATTACTTGACAGGTAAGGGTGGCAGAACAGGATTCTGATTGGGGAAGGCGCCCACAGTTCATGCTGAATCCTCCCTCGTGCTTTTGCTACACCCCAATGATTGGGGAGGAATAGAAAGCAAGAAGTGGGCGGGAAGAGGGAGAGGTGACTGAACGGCATGTCGCTGGCACCCAGCAGCCTGCTGAAAGCTTTATTACAGAGATAATAAAGTTCAGGTAGAAATTGTGCACAGCTGGCAGGAACTGGACTGCAAAGGAAGCTGCTAATAAGTTTTCCTTTTTCCCTGCTTACCCAGAATTTCATCTGAGCAAGGAAACCACCCCAGCTCCTCGGAGAGCAATTTCCAAGAATTCATTTCTGTTCTTCATGCTTGCTTTCTCTTTCATCCAGTTAAAGATACATAATTGTATGAAACCAGCCCTGATATTAACTCTTAATACAAAGCTCAACACAGGCCTGAGATCGTGGAGTGTGAAGGCAGGAACGTGAGCAGGGAAACCCCATGGTCCCGATTCTCCTTTTCTCCCTCTCTGGGCTCAGTGCAGGAGTGGGGGCATGGAGGGGGAGGCAGAAGTGGTCCCTGAGTCCCGTGGCTTTGGGGTTCCAGAGGTGAGAGTCTGGGGCATGGTGTGGCGTGACTAGAAGGGAGAGAGTGCGGCCTGGGGGGGCAGATGCTCAAGGGAGAAGAATAAACTGATGTTGCTGTGGAATGCAAGGGTTGTTACTGTAGACTTTGATTCCAGTATGCCACCATGCCATGTAGTGTGACCTACAGCTCTAGGTTGGATATTAGGAAACACTATTTCATGAAGAGGGTGGTGAAGCACTGGAATGGGTTACCTAGGGAGGTGGTGGAATCTCCTTCCTTTGAGGTTTTTAAGGTCAGGCTTGACAAAGCCCTGGCTGGGATGATTTAGTTGGGGATTGGTCCTGCTTTGAGCAGGGGGTTGGACTAGATGGCCTCCTGAGGTCCCTTCCGACCCTGATATTCTATGATTCTATGTGAAAGGTCCATTCTCCAGGCTCTGTTTCCAGTTGGGAATCCCCCTACCCCAGAGGGAATCTCCAGCACCAGCTCTGTCCGCTCGATGGCCCAGCCATGTCAGTGGAGCGATGTAAAGGGGCCTCAGTGGAGTCGAGAATCAGGCCCTGGCTTTCCCCGTGGCTGTCCGACAACTTTAAAAATACTGGGATTCTGTATGATTTTGCGTCTCCGAACTAGCCAGGCTGCAAACTTTGAGCTCTGCTGCACTAGAAATTCTTCTAGAGCCCCGCTACTACCCCCACCCAGCCGCGGATGAGCCACATCTGCACCCACTTATCCCCCAGCACAGCAGGAGACGCGTCCCCCTTGTTAGTCCCAGCATGCAGTGCCAGCTGAACGCACAGGCCTAGGCCCCCAATGTGGGCGCACGGGGCAGCCTCCTCCCGCTTCTCCCTGCACAACAGATCTGTTCTCCACCCCCCCCCCCCATCACCTCAGCTTGGCCCCCGCCTACTGTCCTTAACCCTAGCCCAGGCCATCTCCCCACTCGCCCTTAGCCCAGCCTACTGCTGTGGGAAATTCCTCCGCAATCTGGTTTTCTGTTACATTCCTTGTACGGTGGCTGAAGCAGGAAACGTCTTTGCCAGAAATAGCTGCTGTTCAGTGAGTACACTTTACAGACCGGCCTATTTTTAACCCTTCGTTGATTTGCAGGGGGCTGGCACACTCCTGAATGGTGCCATGCTCCTTTAAGTGCCAGCGTCCCCCGGGAACGTTAGCGCTTCAACAGGGACAAGTTTGCTGCGCATACTTGGTGCTTTACATTCAGCAGCGCTGTGGTGGTTAATTACACGCAGACCGAGTCACTCAGCCACTCCTGCAGTCTCACATTGCGGGTTTAGGTCTGTGTGTGTAGGCAGATGATCAAATATAGAGGTACACCTGGGCAGATGTATGTACATATACACACGTCAACACACACACACTCTGTGTCCAGGTTCTCTCTTACCCAGCCATGCCTACTCCATGTCTGGGATCTTACACACACAATGTCCAGGGTCTCTCTTACCCAGACACACATGCACATATACACTGTGTCCAGGATCTCTCACACATGCACTGTCTGGCTCCTTCTCTCTTACACCTACAGACTGTGTCCAGGATCTCGCTTACTCAGGCACACATGCACACGTATCCTGTGACTGGGATCTTGCTCTCACACGTGTACTCTATCTGGGATCTCCCACACATAGAGACACACTGGGCCCAGGATCATATACAAACTGCATCCGAGATCTCACACAGAGACACAGGAACACACACTGTTTTTGGGATCTCTCTCACACACACACACACACGAGTGATGTCCCGTAGAACTGTCTGATGCGTACACAAAACAGCTCCACATTATCTCCAGAACAGCCTCTGCTGCTTGCAGTAGTTTGAAAAATCATGTCACAGAGCATCAGTGATGGGGCCAGGGCTTGGCAGGAGCTGGGCCCAGGATGACCGTGCACATGCTCAATCTTGTCTCCTTTCACAAGGAATTCCTGTGACACAATTAAACCATCTCACTAGATGCTATTATTTACTTAAAAGGAGCTCTTGTGCCGGATGCTGGGGCCTGGCAACTCAGCTTCTCACACATCATTTGTGTTCTCAACAGCTTTGAAGTAGGACAGTTCCAGCAGCACTTCTTCCCTTTGGCGTCTCCCGCCTGCCTGCCTGGGTGGAGACAATGGAAGGAAAGTTTAGGGGATAGGCTTGATGTGGCAGGGCAGTTTGAGTCTCGTCTTAGCCCAAGTCCATATCCTGGAGAGCTTTTCCCAGTGCTGTCATCACACAAGAGCCAGAGGAGGGGTGGTGCCAGGTGTGACACTGCACCCCGTACTCTTCACAGTGATATTATTCTGTTAGGATTATGGCATAATTATGATGCATTTTGTACAAGATAAGTCATGTGAGGTGTCATTGGCAAAGTGATGATTTGCTGAATATGATTATCTTATTTGTATGCATGGATCATTTTTGTATCTGAAATTATGAATATTGACTAGGGTTCTGTAATTCAAATGGATTTGCTCTGGAAAACTCCCATAGCCAGCCTTTCAGGTACAATAATGAAGAAGCCAGATGCGGATGATGGCCCATCAGCAAAGACAATGGACTGTGGAATAGCTTAACCTTCCTGTGGGCTTTCTGGCCAGCCTGTAAGCAATGGCTGCTATAACACTGCAAGGTCATGTGACCAGACCACATGTCTCTGGATTCCATCTTGGGATGTCAGTATTTTTCCACAAACCGGTCTTGGAACCAAGTTTTGAAACAAAGGGTTCCTGCCATATGCTAAAGCTATATAAGGCGGGGAGTGACATCATCTGTGGTTCTTCACTTCCCACATAAGAAGACTCCTGCAAAGACCCGAGGAGCAAACACTGAACTGGGGAAAGTGCTGGACCCAGGCTAAAAGGATTTCTAGCCCGTGTATGAAAGACCTGGGGATTCCAAGCTGTAAAGCAAATGCAGCTTCCCCCTTAAGCATCTGCAGCCTGCTTGTATCATCTCTCGGGGTGAGAATCTGCTAGTTCATATCCTATCTTTCTAGTATCTTAGAGTTAGTTTGTGTTTTGTTTATTTACCAGGTAATCTGCTTTGATCTGTTTGCTGTCACTTATAATCACTTAAAATCTATCTTTTGTAGTTAATAAATTTATTTTATGTTTTAATCCGAACGAGTGAGCTTTGACTGGAGCGCTTGGGGAAAATCTCTGCTTGGTTACCACAAGCGTTCATTGTTCTCTTCACACTGAGGGAGAGGCAGACTGGGTATTAAACCCATATACTGGCCAGATTTGACCAGGGCAGGATGGTACTGCTCTGGGGTCCTAGGCTGGGAAGCTGGTGGTTAGAGAACCTTCGTGTAACTGCAGCTGGGTTTGTCCCTACCTGTGTGAATGCTGGTGAAAGCTCAGGCTGGAGGGCTTTGCAGCTTGTCACAGCAGCACAGTGTGAGAAGGAGCCCAGCCTGGTGGGTCAGGGGGCTCAGTGGTACCCCAGTTCCAGGCGGCACCCCGGGGAAAACCCGCCACACCGGGCAGCTCACCCCGGCTTGGCTTGTCACTCCTAGAAGGGATTGTGGCCCAGATCCTCAAAGGAATTTGTGTGCTGAAGTCCCAGTGAAGAGCTGGACATTGGAGACCATCTTACAGAGCAGCAGGGACTGAGCTGTGAGACATGGGCCGTTCACTCACCGATCTGATGTACTCTATTTGTAAATGCCCAGCCTGAGCCCCGGCCATGCTACACACATTATCAATGGGCCAGCATGCCTTCAAAATCCATGGTCCCATTCCCACAGCCTCACCCTGCATGCTACCCTTCAGCCCACCGCCACCCCCCGGGGAAGCCTGAGACTCGGATGCCAACAAATCAGAGCTCTGTGGGACCGAAAGGAAAGAGCTGATTCCAGAGCTATGGGCCCCTCGCTGCAGGTCGCCCCTTCTCAATCAGGGGGCTGTGAGTTGAAGTGCCACCGACAACTGCTACTGCCACCACAGCATCCCACACGGCAAGAAGCAGGGAGCCAGGTCCCAAACCACATACCAGGTCTTTCTAGGATGAAACCAGCTCCTTACATTCCAGCTGGAAATTGATTGGGGGCCAGAGCCAGATCTCCTAGCATAGCTGCACTGTGCCATGGGAGAAGCACATGTGACCACAGACTAGGACTGCAGTGTCTCATGACTTCCGGGAACAGGGACATGAGCCATTGGTCACAAGCTACAGCTCCGAGGTCAGCATGGCAGTGGGAAAGGAACGCAGTGCTCCTCTGCTGAGCCTCTCTGAGCTCAGGTACTAGGAGCTTGCATCAAGATGCCACATAATTACCACTGACTCATGCTACCAGCTGGCTCAAACCAGGACATAACGGGTTGGAGCTGCCCTTAGGTTCAGGGAAGTCTGCAGAGAAACTCTAGGAACAGCCAAATGTGGGGAGAAAGCAGAGGCCGATTGATATGTTTTGTTGGTGTTATTTAAGTTACCAGTAAAGCCACATTCCAGGAAGGGAGTAGATTTGGTTTGTATATGGTCTGCTGTGTGTATGCTCCATTCAGAGCCAGTTGGAACTTCTCTGCTTGCAGTTGGCTTTGGGATAAGAGCATTCCCCAGTGAGGCTATTTTTGGGGTGCCATCCCCCTCTACTTCTTTCCCCCCACAAATCCTAATCTCCCTTCTCCCCCACCAAATACGATCAATGTCCTCCACTGTCCTTCTCTCCTGTCCCCTTGCCTTTCCATCTCTCCCCCTGTCCTTTGCATGGTGTTTGTGCATGTCAGGCCTTGCCTTCCCTTCTCCCTACACGTGTGTGTTGGAAGGAGGCCTAGCAGACAGGACATTTCCCAATTCAGGGCAGCATGGGATGCCCAGAGCTTCTCTCTGTTTCAGTCTAGGCTCAGCTAGAAGGAGTTTCTGTCCATGTGTTTAGACCTCAGTGTCCCTTGCACTGCCCTGAAAATTAGGGGCCTCCTTAGCCCCAGTCTCCAAAGCAGATTTGGCCTGATCATATTCATCAGATCATGTATTTGAAAAATGTGATATTGTTCACAGTTTAAATGACTTGCCCAGCTCTCTCCAGAAGCCACATCTGGGCAGATACAACCAGTAGGTTGGCCAGGCCAGGCAGACTTCTCCACTGTGAAAACCCCTGAAAGGACTCTGCACTCGTGGCAGGGATCTCCAGCAGGTATTCCCGAGTTGCTTGCCACAGGCTGCAGGGATTATTCTGATTTTTATTTATTTGTATTATAGCAGCATCTACAGGGCCCAGCCAAGACTGTAGTCCCATTGTGGTAGGGGCTGTACTACATACACCTAGCAAGAGATGGACCCTGTCCTGAAGGTCTTACGATCCACATAGAAAAGGTGGACAATGGGTGGGAGGGGAAGGAGATGCACAGAGAGGGGATGTGACTTGCCCATGGTCACACAGCAGGTTATCAGCAGAGCTGGAAACAGAATCCACCTTTCATCTGGAGGCATGTGCCATGCGTTGCAGGGGTCTCCGGTGGGTTCTCTGGAGGTACTTTCCATGCACTACAGAGATCTCTGGTGGATGCTTTTGGAGTCACTGGCCATGTGCCACAGAGATCTCGGTAGGTTCTCTGGATGGAGAACTTGTCCCACCATGAAGATCACCAACAGGTTTTCTGAAATCTCTCCAAACCTGATGGAGCATCTCACAAAGTCCCGGGTTTCCGTCAGCTGCTGCTTCTCAGCTGCTGCATCTGCCAAATATTTGGGGAGAGGAGCCAAGTCAGGCAGTTGGGAGATAAATCTAAACGCTCTTTGGCTGCACTGGGCCTTTGCTCTTGATTAATGGAGCTCAGAGTTTCTTGCATTGTGCTTCTTTCTGAGTGCTGGGGAATCTGGTCACAGCCCTGGTCTAGTGTTTCTCTTAATTATACACTTTGGGTATTTTTGCACACATACACAATTGCTTGTGGATGTGCTGTGTGTGCGCATTGTGTATGTGTGTTAAACTACGAGTATGGGAGCACATGGTCAAGCCTTTCTCGAGAGGTATCACCTTAACAGTTACTTGTAATAAAATGTTAAAAGGGGCTCGCAGTTCTCCTAACAATAGTTTGCTTTGGGGTTGCTTTATTCTTAGCCAAAATAGTCACATTAAAATGAAATTTGCTACAGTAAGTCTAATGGATATTAGAAAAAAATAAATCCAGAAAATATTAAATAGGACAACACCCTAACTATTAAAAAGTGGGAAAATGAGATGTTCAGATGGTTGTTATTTTATTATATCCATGAAGCACCAAAAATGCCCTGGGTGTTTGAAAAGGCACAAAATACAATGCCTACCCACTAGGAAACCCAGAGGGAGGTATGTAAAGATTTGAATCTCCTCTCTTTTCATATACACAAATCCATGTATGTGAGAATGAACAGTATATATTCCAATAACACCTTAATTTTGACACCCCCCCCCCAACAGTGTCACCAAGAAACATAGTAGTTAAGAAGAAAAGGAGGACTTGTGGCACCTTAGAGACTAACACGGCTGCTACACTGATAGTAGTTAAGGACAGTTTTAAAAGACTTAAAACATTTGTTTCAAAACATAAAGTATAATACATCTACAGTAACTATGCCTTGCATCAGACTATAAAAAATACCCTTCAAGGTGCATTGCACATGCATCTTCTAACCGCAAAATGTTACTGTTTTAATTATTGAATTACATCAAGAACATTTTTTTGTATTTAATAGTGATCCTAGTACATAACCAAGATACATCTTCCTACAGTTCTTCCTCTATTATACTAAGTATATAATTCCTAAAATAACACATTAGCCTTGCATTAATTATTGTACTTATGTAAGTAACTTCCTGTACCATGTCAGAATTACTGGATACATTGTTGAGCAACTGTATTACTATACCAGGAAAAAAGAAAAAGGGGGAGTGAAAGTTAAGATTGTAATTGGTAATTCTGATTTTCCGATGTCTAGCTTTGTGCTGGAAAATGTCTGAACTATCAGGAAATTCAAATCTTTATGTTCACTGTATTAACTTCTCGTTTCCAGGTTTAAATGGTTGGGGTTCTTTTTTTTTCTTCTCTTGGAAACATTCTTTATAGTTATTTATTCTTTCTGTTTATGTAACTTCCTCTAGCAGCCTTACCATTAAATTAATTAAGTTTTTGTCTAGGAATTTCCTTATTGTTTTTTTGTAAATCGAAATAAAAGGTATATTAAGAGCATAAATTAGACTTGTGCAGGTCAGCATGGGCTCGAGCACATCAAACATTTTTCTCTGAAGGATCCAAGTTCTTCTCTAGCTCCAAGATCCTTCTCTTCCCAGATGAAGTTGGGTGTCTCTTGTGTGCAATCCCTTTCCACAGACCCAGCCCAGCTGCGGCTCCTAAGATTCATGGCTCCTAGAATAGAGCTTGGGAACTCATCAGTCCCAGCTGTTGGTAAGAGATGCAGAACCAGCACCCTACACTTGATTTCAGCTGGAGAAGTCAGTGGCTGGTGGGTGGGATGGAGGGAGAGAAGAGTGGGCTGCATTCTGTTCATGATGATTTAGGCACATATGTTTTTTCAACTCACACAGTCTTATGGAGGTAACACGGGGTGTGCTGGCTCGCTTTCAGCAAAGAAGGATTTGTGTGCACAAAGCACTGAGTGATGGGAACAGCTGAGTGGTGCCTGCCCATCTCTCCTTCCAGCTGGCACATCCCAAGCCAAAGCAAATGTGAGATTCTGGGGCCGTTCTGCCTGCCAGCGGTTGGAGTCTATGCAGTGTTTGAAAGCTCATCCTGGACTGACATTAATCTTAGAAGCACTGCGTGGGCTGGATCTGCTGAGTTAGCCATGCTCCATACATGTCCATGAGGCTCTACCTCGATCATCTGGAAGGGGTGTGTGGACTAGGGACCCCGGACTTGTTTCTTTCTGGGTGGCTGAAAGGCGCTTGGAGCAAGGGTAGAACTGCCTCTGTTCGATACAACGCACGCTTCTCTGGCGAACTGCCTTGTTTGTAAGAGGCACTCGTGGAGGGAAGCTCCACTGTGGAAGTCAGCTCCTGATGGGCCCCTGCAGAGGAGGCTGGGGCCAGGTCACGTGGTCGATGGGGCAGGAGGAACTGCCACTACCTGGACCTTCCCTCTTCCCTCACCAACAGCAGAGGGCGTGCACTGGGACATGGAGGATTTTCTGCAGCCTTAGCTCTGCAATAGCCACCACAGAGTGACTTTGGAGGCTGGGGTGTGAAGGATTCTTTCCCTGGCTCCCTGCTGAGTAGAGCTTGTAGCTCAAGGCTGAGGCTGCGAGCTGCTGCCTGGCTCTTGGGACTGACTGCCCCAGTGCTGGAGGGTGTTCCGGCAGATCCTGCGCTGGACACCAAGGTCATCTGGCTGACCCCTAGGTGCTGGGAGCTGTCTGGGGGAAGATGCAGGACAGAGTGCGACTTGGATTGGTTGTGAACATATGTACAGGGATAATGGGAGCACTTGGAAAGTCTGCTGGGTGGTTTTAACTGTTCATCTTTCCTCCTTAGCGAATCCTATTTTACTGCTCTTCTGTGAATGCTCTCTAGGCCTCTGGGGCTGAGAAGCCCAGAACAGAGCATTACATCCCAGGTGGGATCTCCCCAGGACAGTCTCCTCCCTGGTCTGCGACTGAGGGGCCAGAACTGAGTACCCGGTGGGGAAGGGGTTCTCCCTAGAGCTGTACACAGAGAGGGGCAGCCCCTCCGTGCTCACTACTGAGATCCTGGACAGAATACATCTCTGTATTCCCATCCTGCATGCTGTGTAATAATCTTTGTCCAAGGTATGACTTGTGAGGTATCATTTGAAAACTCGTAATTTGCTGGTCAGTATTCTCCTGATTAAATATGTGTGGCAACACTGTATGCAAAGTTATAAAATCCCCCTGTATGATGTAGAAGGAAAAGGCCTGGGTAGAGACCGTCGAATCGTGGAAGTCAACGAATGGCTACCCAGGTGGTGTCGGAGAGAAGGCTTTGGACTCTTTCACCATGGGATGGTGTTCGAAGAAGGAGGAGTGCTAGGCAGAGACGGGCTCCACCTAACGAAGAGAGGGAAGAGCATCTTCAGAAGCAGGCTGGCTAACCTAGTGAGGAAGGCTTTAAACTAGGTTCACCGGGGGAAGGAGACCAAAGCCCTGAGGTAAGTGGGGACGTGGGATATCGGGAGGAGGCACGAACAGAACGCGAAAGGGGAGGGCTCCTGCCTCATACTAAGAAAGCAGGACAAACAGCAAGTTATCTTAAGTGCCTATACACAAATGCAAGAAGCCTGCGAAACAAGCAGGGAGAACTGGAAGTCCTGGCACAGTCAAAGAATTATGATGTGATTGGAATAACAGAGACTTGGTGGGATAACTCACATGACTGGAGTACTGTCATGGATGGATATAAACTGTTCAGGAAGGACAGGCAGGGCAGAAAAGGTGGGGGAGTTGCACTGTATGTAAGGGTGCTCAGAGCTCCGGTATGAAAGTGCAGAAAAACCTGAGTGTCTCTGGATTAAGTTTAGAAGTGTGAGCAACAAGGGTGATGTCGTGGTGGGAGTCTGCTATAGACCACCAGACCAGGGGGATGAGGTGGACGAGGCTTTCTTCCGGCAACTCACGGAAGTTACTAGATCGCAGGCCCTGCTTCGATCACCCTGATATCTGCTGGGAGAGCAATACAGTGGTGCACAGACAATCCAGGAAGTTTTTGGAAAGTGTAGGGGACAATTTCCTGGTGCAAGTGCTGGAGGAACCAACTAGGGGCAGAGCTCTTCTTGACCTGCTGCTCACAAACTGGGAAGAATTATTAGGGGAAGCAAAAGTGGATGGGAACCTGGGAGGCAGTGACCATGAGATGGTCAAGTTCAGGGTCCTGACACAAGAAAGAAAGGAGAGCAGCGGAATATGGACCCTGGACTTCAGAAAAGCAGACTTTGACAACCTCAGGGAACTGATGGGCAGGATCTCCTGGGAGAATAACATGAGGGGAAAAGGAGTCCAGGAGAGCTGGTTGTATTTTAAAGAATCCTTATTGAGGTTACAGGGACAAACCATCCCGATGTGTAGAAAGAATAGTAAATATGGCAGGCGACCAGCTTGGCTTAACAGTGAAATCCTTGCTGATCTTAAACACAAAAAAGAAGCTTACAAGAAGTGGAAGATTGGACAAATGACCAGGGAAGAGTATAAAAATATTGCTCGGGCACGCAGGAATGAAATCAAGAAGGCCAAATCACACCTGCAAGTGCAGCTAGCAAGAGATGTTAACAGTAACAAGAAGGGTTTCTTCAGGTATGTTAGCAACAAGAAGAAAGTCAAGGAAAGTGTGGGCCCCTTACTGAATGAGGGAGGCAATCTAGTGACAGAGGATGTGGAAAAAGCTAATGTACTCAATGCTTTTTTTGCCTCTGTCTTCATGAACATGGTCAGCTCCCAGACTACTGCACTGGGCAGCACAGCATACAGAGGAGGTGACCAGCCCTCTGTGAAGAAAGAAGTGGTTCGGGACTATTTAGAAAAGCTGGACGAGCACAAGTCCATGGGGCCGGACGAGTTGCATCCGAGAGAGCTAAAGGAGTTGGCGGATGTGATTGCAGAGCCATTGGCCATTATCTTTGAAAACTCATGGCGATCGGGGGAGGTCCTGGACGACTGGAAAAAGGCTAATGTAGTGCCCATCTTTAAAAAAGGGAAGAAGGAGGATCCTGGGAACTACAGGCCAGTCAGTCTCACCTCAGTCCCTGGAAAAATCATGGAGCAGGTCCTCAAGGAATCAATTCTGAAGCACTTAGAGGAGAGGAAAGTGATCGGGAACAGTCAGCATGGATCGCCAAGGGCAAGTCGTGCCTGACTAATCTAATTGCCTTCTATGACGAGATAACTGGCTCTGTGGATGAGGAGAAAGCAGTGGACGTGTTGTTCCTTGACTTTAGCAAAGCTTTTGACGTGGTCTCCCACAGTATTCTTGCCAGTAAGTTAAAGAAGTATGGGCTGGATGAATGGACGATAAGGTGGATAGAAAGCTGGCTAGATTGTCGGACTCAACAGGTAGTGATCAATGGCTCCATGTCTAGTTGGCTCCATGTCTAGTGCCCCAAGGGTCGGCCCTCAGGCCGGTTTTGTTCAATATCTTCATTAATGATCTGGAGGATGGTGTGGATTGCACCCTCAGCAAGTTTGCAGATGACACTAAACTGGGAGGAGAGATAGATACGCTGGAGGGCAGGGATAGGATACAGAGGGCTGTAGACAAATTAGAGGATTGGGACAAAAGAAATCTGATGAGGTTCAACAAGGACAAGTGCAGAGTCCTGCACTTAGGACAGAAGAATCCCATGCACCGCTACAGACTGGGGACCGAATGGCTAAGCAGCAGTTCTGCAGAAAAGGACCTAGGGGTTACAGTGGACGAGAAGCTGGATATGAGTGAACAGTGTGCCGTTGTTGCCAAGAAGGCCAATGGCATTTTGGGATGTATAAGTAGGGGCATTGCCAGCAGATCGAGATCGTTCCCCTCTATTCAACATTGGTGAGGCCTGATCTGGAGTACTGTGTCCAATTTTGGGCCCCACACTACAAAAAGGATGTGGAAAAATTGTAAAACGTCCAGAGGAGGGCAACAAAAATGATTAGGGGACTGGAACACATGATTTATGAGGAGAGGCTGAGGGAACTGGGATTATTTAGTCTGCAGAAGAGAAGAATGAGGGGGGATTTGATAGCTGCTTTCAACTACCTGAAAGGGGGTTCCAAAGAGGATGGCTCTAGACTGTTCTCAGTGGTAGCAGATGACAGAACGAGGAGTAATATTCTCAAGTTGCAGTGGGGGAGGTTTAGGTTGGATATTAGGAAAAAAATTTTCACTAGGAGGGTGGTGAAACACTGGAATACGTTACCGAGGGAGGTGGTGGAATCTTCTTCCTTAGAAGTTTTTAAGGTCAGGCTTGACAAAGCCCTGTCTGAGATGATTTAGTTGGGGATTGGTCCTGCTTTGAGCAGGGGGTTGGACTAGATGACCTCCTGAGGTCCCTTCCAACCCTGATATTCTGTGATTCTATGATGTTATTGACACATGTTCCAAACCCCACTACCCTGTCCAAACAGAAGTCCTAAACAAAGGAATGTGTGCTTGCTTTAAATTGCATTTAAGCGGTAAATAGAGTCATCAAGCAGGAATGGAAACAAAGGAAGATCCAACAGGTGAAAAAAGGCAGCAGGGAACATCCTTCCACATAGGCTCTGTCTCCTGGTTCTCAGCTGGAAATGCTTTTCAAGAGGGGAACTGAAACTATAAAAAGGCGGGACAAACACACCAACATACCTGAAAAGACAAAAGGAAACAACAGTTGGACTCTAGGGGAGGGGACCTGACCTGAAATTTTGGTCAGTAATCTGCTAGAGCATGTGGTGAGAAAGTTTGATTTGCAACTAAGATTGTTTCTTAAGTAGACGCTAGCAGGCATTTTATCTTTGGTTTTCTTGTAACCATTTCTGACTTGTATGCCTCATTACTTGTATTCACTTCAAATCTCTCTCTTTGTAGTTAAAAACTTTTTATTGTTTTATCTAATCCAGGGTGTTTAAATTGAAGTGTGTGGGTAACTCTATTTGAGGTAATAAGCTGGAATAATGGACTTAATACATTTGTACTGCCCAGGAGAAAGCTGGGTGGTACAGGACATATGTTTCTGAGGGGGAAATCTGGGACTCGGGGTGTGTTGGGGCCACCCTGCAGTAGAACCAAGACTGGTGAGAGCCAGAGTGTAGCTGGAAGGCTGCAATTGCACACAGACACTCAGGCTGTGGCTTGCATGCTGGAAGGCTGTTTGTGAGTGACCCAGGTGAGAGCTACTTCATCAAGGCATTGTAAGGCACCCAGGGTTACAAGACAGGGGTGACACAGCCCCCTTTTAGTCTGTATCGTGCCCCGGTATGTCACAGATCCTCAATTGTTTCGCAGCCCAGAATTGCAGTTGGGCTTTTCACCTTCATATTACCTACGAGGCCCTGTTGGATCCACCGCCAGCTCCCCAGGCCTCACCCTCCCGTGGAGCGTCTGAGTTTCGGGTTATTTTACCCCACAGATGGATTAGCTGCAGTTGGCCAGGTTGAATTTCATTTTTTCAATACTTCTCCCCTCGCTAGGCCCCTTTGCAGTACTCCTTGGTCTGTCTGCTGGTGTCTGTAACACCTCTCCGTGTAATGTCATCTGAACATTTAATTAATGTGCTGTTTGTTCCCTCTTCTAGATAATTACTTGAAGGTGTGAGATAAAGCCAAACCTCACACAGACCCTTTCGGCTCCAAGCAGCTCTTTTCTGCTCAACATGTTATTGTTACCTTTTGCTTACGGTCCTTCGGCTCATTTTCCACCTATGTGGTACTGCGCCTATCCGAACCAGTTTGAATCATTTTTTTCAAGTAAGATGTCATGAAACAGACACACCATTAAAGGCTTCACTAGAAATCAGTGTTTATGATGATACATTCTTCTATCATCTCCCAATCTACTAGGTTTGTTCCCTCCCAAAAGAGTGACCAATTTTGTCTGGCACGATTTGCTCTCCATAAACCAAAAGCCATGTGTGTGGTGGGGTGGGGGCAGCTGGCATGCTAGGGGTACCAGTGGCCATAGTGCCATAGATGATGATCTTATGAGACCTCACAAGCTATACAGGTTTGAGGTGGATTAGAAATGTGGGAGACTCCAGGGAAATCCCAGGTGCTTTGGACATGGTGTTGGAGATTCAGTAAGGAGCCTTTCTCTCTAAGTCAGTCTTTACTTTTGTTCAGTGTTGGTTTTGCAGTGGTGCTAGGATCCTCTTTCAGGGACGTGAAACTGGGGCCCTGCCTGTTTGTGGTCATTAAATGTCCTTTTAGCAAGAGGCGATGTTAGCACAGGTGTTCAGTGTGAGTAACGACCTCCTGCCTCCCTGAAATTCTCTTGCAGTTTAAACTGGAAACACAAGTCTTCACTTCCTACCCTAAACAGCAGCATGGCTCTTACGCAGCTGCCAGGTTCCTCCCCAGAGGTGGCTGCGTTTCAGTGCTGGGTGAGTGATCTCTGGGATTAGAATCAGTTTGTAAGGTGCTTTCTGAGCTGTATAAAAATAAAGCTAACCGGCGCTGCGTCTCCTGCTGGCTTGGAGAAGCGCGGGCCATGTGCACGTTGCGGGCAGCTGGCATTATTGGGCTGGATCCTGGCTTCGGCTGACTCATCGCACGTGCAGTGGAGGAGGGGGCCACGGCCATGTGTACCACATACTGTGTTTCCTCCAGCACTGGCCTGGAAAGCAGAGATGCAGACACTCTCCATGCTGGGCTTGTGCATTACAAATGGATAACCAGGAGGGGTGGTTCAGGCAGCCTTGAGATGGGAGTGATTAGAAGGGGGCCTATGAATGTGATCTCTAACCCTCGGTCTGGTTTATTACACAGAGCGAAAGCACAGTCTCTCCCTGCCTCCCATGGAGGGAAGGGATGTTAGTCCAGTTTGCAGGGCTGTGGAACAGAGCCCCCTTCCCCTGGGAATTCCATGACCGTGGCTCTTAGCCAACCATGTGAAGCAATGGTTTTAAAGATCTCTCATGGAGCTAGGCCAGAGCACCTGGCTCACCAGGGAGCAAAAAGCAGGGTTGGAGGAAGAGGAAAAGCAGCCAGTCAGATCAGGGAAGCTGAGCGCTAAAAGGGACCCTGGGCTAACAAAGGGAGAGAAAATAGCCAGGCCCAGTGAGGAAAGGGACCAGGAGATCACTAGGTTTGCAGCAAGGCTCAGAAGGCAAAGACTAGCGCTAGGGTGGGGTCCAGAGAGCTAGAAGAAGGCAGTGACTTACAGATAGGGACTCTGTTACTTTGTCTGTAGACTATGCTCCACAAAGGCCCTCAGGATAGCGGGTATGGGATTGCTGCTGCAAACGAGCACAGAGACTGCCAGGAGATTAAAGGCCTGTAAGGCTCCCAGCTGGGCTTTAAGAGGGTGGGGGTTCATAATCTCAGCAGGGAAGAGCATGGGGGGACTCTATGCATTTAGGAACAGCTCGGTGCAATGGAGCAAATGCCTCCTGCTTGCATGGACCGTTTCTAACACCTGCCCCCCTTTGCTGTCCCATTCCTTGTCGCTCTTGTCTAGAACCGTTTAGCCATCTGAGGATGCAGGGAGGCAAAGACTTCTCTTCAGTCACACGTGTGCTGCAGGTGAATAGTTGTGTGGTAGGAGAGGGAAGGTCCCATTCCAGTTTCCATTCTGCCCCTATGCCCACTGTGTTTCAGACTCATACAAGAGCATCTCTAGCCTCCAGGGAGTTTCTTTTGCCTGCTCTCATGTACTGCACAGCCTTACTTAGGCACAGTGTTGGAGAAGAGACAGCTAATTGCAAAGCTAATTTAACTGCACATAAGTGCAATTGCCGCCTTTCTTAGAGGCAATAGAGGGGATGACACAGTTACTTATGAAGCTAAATTAGTTGTAAACTGAAGTGGGCTGTATATATGCCAGCAAATTTTCACTGTACACCTACTGTAATCACAAGTAACCCCTTAGATCACTTTAACTGAAAGAAGTTAGCAAAAAAAATATTTTCTCTTTTACCATCTTGTCACCTTTTGGTTGGGACTTTGGGAGGAGCCTAAGGGAGTTAGGAGCCCGTCCGTTGAAAATCGCAATTTGTCCATTTAACTGCACTTTGTGTATAGTCAATTTCACTGGTGCCCCTGTCTCGTCAGTTAGGCCCTGGTTCAGGAGGGCAACCCTGTCCAGGAAGTGCTGTTGAGCACGTTCTTAAAGTTAAGCACAGCTTAAAGTCCTGTCCTGAATCAGGGGCTTAGTCTTTCCCTTGCTGAAAAAGATCATTATGAACATCATCAGGAGCGTGAAAAGCCATTGTAATTTTTCATTTAAAACAATTTTAAAAAAGAAAATTCAAGCCTTGCTATTTAAGAGGCTTGATCAGAAACTGAATTTTTGTGATTTATCACTTTGCGACCATTTAAGCTGACAGTCAGTGTGCCTGTATCATTCTCGTAATGTGGGCTTTTTTAATGCAATTAATAAATATTCTACAGCAAATGTACTCTCTGTCCAACTTACTCCTGGTCAGTCTGTTCCACTGGCACCTTACAGACTGTAGAGAAGATGGTTGGTGGCTGAACGGGTTTGGTCTCCATTATTTGTCTCTCTCCAGCAAGGCACAATGTATCTCGCAGGCACAACACTAGTTTGCTGCTCTCCAAAAGCAGCAGAGGGGGAAGCGAGATGAAGAAAGTAGGGGTGTGGGAGGAAGAGAGTTCTGTCCCAATAACAAAGAAAAGGCCGCTGGGACCGTTTTCTGAGGTTGCTTTTACATAAGTCATTTTGATTCAAATTGCTTGGAAAGCAAAGGAAATATCACAAAAAAGGGCCTTTTCTGGTATAATTTATCCATCCTCCCAGACCATCTCCATTGTGGGAGAGAGAACAAGCTTCCCTCCCCCCTTGCACTGTTCCTTGAGTCCCCTAAATGCAATGCTGACACTTGGGGGTTATTCTTTTCCAGCCCTCCCTGCGCCGCTCTCCACCCTGCATGTAAATGGAGTCCTTTCTAGCTCCTTAATAGGAACGACGCTGCATTGCTTATTGTCTATTAACTCGAGAGGCGAACACATCAGCCTGCGGAATCAGAAACGTTTACCATGAAAAGGAAGAGCTGAAATCCCATTTTCTACCCACTGCTTGATGGGAAATGGTCTGTCAGTGCCAGCCAGGACGCTCAGCGCAATGGCTGAATTCATTAGGAAGCACAGTTCAGAGTCAGCACTTTTTGCTGGTGCTGAACACTCTTCTGGAAAGAAAAAGCATTTCAAAAGCAAAGGGGTCAAGGCCTGTGCAAGAAACCCACTGATTTCCTCCTGTTTTCTATTGGCAGCATCCAATTCCAGTGCCTCTGTACCAGACACATACTTCCCCTTTCACAGGGGCACCTCTGGGAAAGCAGCAGCTGGGAAATCAAAAGTCCAGCACCATCCAGAGACCACACAGAAGCCCCCCCACCCCACCCCCCCAACATGCCACTTTAGTTCTGGGGATTTAAGTTTCCATTACGCTCTGTTTGGTAGCCCTTCTCCTTTACGCCGGCATTTCCATGGTTGCTTAACTTCACTGCATTTCATTAGTGCTGAGGTTTCCATCGCTATTAGTTAGTCTCTGTTATCACCAAAGTGATTTGTATGGTTGTTAGGCTGGGTGGCTTGTTACTCATTGGGTTTTTCTGGGCCTTTCCACAGCCCTCCCATGAGAAATGTGCCAGCCGTCAGCTCTGAGCGCCCTCGTTCCTCCCCCCAACAAGCTCACTCGTTGTGTTCAGCGATCCCTCTGACAACTCCCTTCAGCACTCGGATTCGGATTGCGAGACACCAAGGTGACAGGCCTGTGAAAAAGGGGGTTCTCAGGGCAGTTCAGTCACGTCTAGCTCAGTCAGAGTCTCCCCTTGCCAGTCTTCTAGCTTCCCAGCTCACTACCTCTCGGCCACTCAGAATATGGTGGAAAGATCCAGTCCTTCCCACCACTTCCCTTCAACTTCCACAGCAGAACCAGCCATGTCCTCCTCCCCTTCAGGGTACTGCACAGTGCTGCGGCCGCCTGTGTCTTTTGTCCCAAATCACCCTTTCACGATGCCCCATTTTGCTTTCTTCCGCTGTCCTCTCCTTCCCCTTCCTCCAGGTCAGGCCTCGTCTTGGAACTCCCTCCCTTCTGCACGTTCCCATCCACCTCCTCCTGCATGAGGCCTTTCACTTTCAGGCCTGAAACACAAATATTCCCTGCTGCCGCTGATGTCTCCTGTGCATTTGGCAGGTGTGGGCGAGGTCTCAGTCTAATTCCCTGACAGGGAGCATATCCTACCCTGTGTTCTGTACAGGGCTGAGCACTCTGACACCCTCCATACACAAGCATCATCTGCAAGACCAGAATCTTTGGTTCTTCTAAAGCAAGTCCTAGACCTTGAAACTGCCCCTTCTTCCTCTCACCAGTGGGACCCCAGGGCTCAGAGACCACAGGTGCAGTCCTAAGTGGTGGTGAGGCCTATCTGGATGCTGGGTCAGATGGCATGGGCCAGACCCCGTTTGTCACTGGGATCCAAGCCTCCTGGTGCCTTCTGGCCCCGGGCCAAATCACTTGCTCATCTCCATTTTCTCTCTTTGCCAGAGTTTTATTAGGCACGATGACAGTTTAACCAGACAGAAGGAAAAGACTGCAGAAAAGGTTAGTGAAAGGGGTGTGGGGTTCAGGCTGCAGGGACGGCCGACCTGTCCTGTCATGCTTGGTGTAGACAGGGCCTGCTCCATTGACAGTGGAGGTTCTGTTTTGTATCGCAGGTTTCAAACGTCCTTGGAGAGAGCAGTGATTTATGTGAAGTCTCTTGTTTGAGGGAAATAAACCTTCGACCAGACCCGACTGAAATCTATACTGCTTAATTTTCTGTGGAATCAGGATTTTACCCCTATCTGAGGATTTCGCTTCTTTCCAAGAAAAACAACCACCCTCTTTCTCATAAACAGCCACTTTCTCTTCCATTTCTAGAGAGAGAGCAGCTGGGAAATGGTCTCCTCTTTCTCAACGGGGCCACGTGCTGCGCGCCGCATTCTTCCATTGGCCCAAAACAGGAGGCCTTTGGTTCACAAATCACTGATCTTTCTACCAATGCCGAAGCCAGAATGTCTGCTGGGAAAATCAATAGTAATTAATTAGCTTCAAACTTGGAGATAGAGAAGAGGGAGACTCCCTCTCCCCCCCTTTAATGAGAATAAAAGGTGTTTTAGTTTGGTAGAGACGTGCCAGGATCCCCTGTGACACCCCAGTTCCTTTGTAACATGAGCAGGGGAAAAGAATTTAAACCAGAACTAAAACTCAGAAACCGTTGCTCAGTGCAATTGCTGTATGACGCCTAAAGAGGCAGCACCCGAGGTCACCCCAGGAATAAAGTGCATGGTAGAAATGCCCAGGTTGCCTCTGGACATGTCCAGATAAGCAGCAGAAAGGAGGAGCTGGCAAATTAATCACCCGCGAAGCTGCTGGAAGCCTGGTCAGGTCATAAAAAGGACAGGTAGAGCCGCAAGCCAGGTAACATGGAGCTAGTTCAGAGCTGGAGGGAGGGAGCCTGATAAATGTGCTGTGTGAATGTGAGGCAAGGAGGGATCCTGTTCGGGCAGAGAGGTTAGTGTTGAATAGGAGAAGCTGGAGGCAGGAGAAGACGAGAGGATGGGCTACCATGAGATGAAGGGAGATGGTCTAGAATCAAAGCTGCCAATCTGACACATCCAGGGCACCCTATCTATCAGCCCAGGCCTAAATTGACAGCATCGCTGTCCGTTCAGGAGGTGAAAGCAGGAGCTTTGCACTGAGAAGGCGAATGAAGGGTTAAAGCCACAGTTTAGCAGAAGTGGTGTGTTTGCTTGGAGAGCCATGGTTCAGTGTGGAAAGCGGAACCATTAGAGGGACTACAGCTTGGAACATAGGGTGGGGGAATTGGACGGGGACTTGGTGAATTCCTGGAGGCAGAGGCCTGGAGGCCTTGGCTGAAATGGAAAAAAACAACCCAATGAAAGGCAAGGAGCAGACAGCAAAGGGAAGTGATACAGAACGAAAGAAACCCTGACACTGGTAGAAACTGGCTTATGCTCAAATAAATTTGTTAGTCTCTAAGGTGCCACAAGTACTCCTTTTCTTTTTGAGGAAGAGGATAAGTCACTCAACCCAGGAGGCTGCAAGGAAATGAAGATGCCAGGCTGGGAGACTGTAAAATGAGAGGGGAGAGCTGCATAAATCGTGTTTGTCTGATACATGTTCCCTAAACGCTAGGTGTTCCAGTCCATTATATACTGGGGTAATACTAGGAATAAGGGTAAAACATTAGTGGGCGACAAAAAGAGAGAGTGGTAATTATAGGAGAAAAAATGCCCAATGGACTGTCCTATGGAGGCACTGGTCATGCCTCCATGGTTAAGATGATTATTTTATTTGTATTATCGTAGTGCCTAGGAACTCTACTTATGGAGCAGGACCCCATTATGAAATGTTTTGTATGAATACAATGCATCCTCCCCATGTAAGGTGTGAACAAATGCTGGATTTGCTAGTAAACCTGTTAATTAATTACAATGTGCCCTTAGGGAATTTTTCTGAGTCTCACCTTTTCTTCTCTCTCTAGTTAATAACCAGCTTGTTGCTAACCCTGTGAACTTTCCAGATAGTTAAAACTCATTCAGAACTTAGGCATAGGCTACTTTTTCATGGGGGGACGACAAAAAAAGCTTGCTTTTGATTTTAAAAAAATGGCATTTTTTGGAAATGAAAATTTGCACAGAAAATAGCTGTTTTGAAATTTTGAAAATTTTCTGGTTTTTCCAAAAAGAAACTGAAATTTACAAATTCCTTTCTATCTCTTTCAATCTGAATCTAATCTAAGGTATTTGTAAAGTTCCTATCACCATGACATCCAACATCTGGATGATCTCTATGGAGTCCAGTGGGCCAGATGCAGCCTTCAGCTGTCGGGAGTTCTAGGATACATGGGCTCTCTCTGTATGGTAGTGTGTGGGAGGGATGATATAGGATGGGCCTGAGATATTCGGTATGATAGGGACATTTTTTCTGTCTGTTTCACCTCTCCTTGATTCTGGAGTAATTGCTGAATGTGGTTCTTCAGGCTCATCCTACGGTATGCATCCGATGAAGTGAGCTGTAGCTCACGAAAGCTCATGCTCAAATAAATTGGTTAGTCTCTAAGGTGCCACAAGTCCTCCTTTTCTTTTTGCCTACTGCTGATGTTATGTTCCATTTAACCTGTAGCGTTGTCCTTTTTTAATTTCCCCTCTCTTCCTGAAATTCCTCTTGCTGTGGCCCTGGCATCAGCATGTTCCATGAAGCAGGAAAAGAGCAGCTTTGGAAGAGATGAAATATCCTGAGGAAGCTTGTGAGTTAATCCTGAAAGGACTTTCTAATTGGTGATGTTCTTATTCCTTTCAGCTCTAGGAGATGCTGGTCCCAATAGCCCTAGAAGGGGAACAGAGGGAGGGAATTACCAGGCTCCATACAAGGGAAATGATATAATTAGAACTGTTTGGATTTAGAAATTAAAATAATTTGGGTTTGCTCAGCAAGATTCACACAACGTCAGCCTCCATGAGGCCGATGAGAAGCAGAGGTGTCTGGGGAGTGAGAGCTCTGACAGCTCTGCCAAATAACACCCCCTCTGATGGAGCACTCTGCCTTTATTTCCATTCTCCATTCCCAGTTTGTTGTTTTGTTTCCTCGTGTGCTAAACAAATCTGTGTGCGCTTCCCTAAAGCTTGGTGAAGAGGCTGCGTGCAGGGACTGTTCCAGAACAAACTGCTTTCTCTTCGCAGCCTCACAGGCTTCGACTTAAACCTTCTATCCCTGTTGTGCACCCTTCTAGCCCTCTGAGTGCAGCCAGTGTGGCTCAGCACCCATTGGGGGAAACCTGTTCCTTGCTAGGATTTGAACTCTAAACCCTCAGATCCAAAAGCAGCAGCTGTTGCCTTGACCTGGCAGAGAACGTCCAGTCACTAGTGAGTGAGAATTCCATACAGTACCTCCCCTGCACTAACAATCAGCATGGACCAGACTGACCCAGCACTGCACAATGCCACTAATGCTCAGAGAACAACCTAATATTCAAGAAGCTATATGGTATCCAATGGCTGGGAGGAAGGGACCAGATGCCTTGCAAGCTCCTGTCTAATTTGCTGCCTACAGCTGCCCTTAGGTCTCCTAAGTCTTCCCTACTCCCTAGGTTTCTCCGCCCATTGGGTATCTGTGTTTGGGATGTCTTTCCCCCAAGACCCTTGCATTTTTCCAGCTTAGTTACCATCCTGATTCCTTCCCCTATTGCTAACCTTCCTATTTCTCTTTGTATTATTTCTGTTCTCACTGGTTTTTGCAACACATAATCTTCAAATGCAATTAATATGCTGGTTACCCTTTTCCTTGTTACCAGCATTCATGGTGACTATGACCAGGCCCGATCCTGGTCCCCGTAACAGCCACTGGACTTCTCCTCCAGCTCATTATGGCGACATTGCCATTGATCCTTCTACTCTTCAGCCGCAGCGACAGTGTCATATCCAAGCCAATTAATATTTTTTTGAGCAAGGTTTTTGAGAGACCCTGATCCATGAATGCTTTGGTGAAGTCCAGCGAGCTCTAATCTGCCAGTTCCCCTCCTCCACTCAGGGTGCAAATGCTATGGAAAACAGCAATCAAGTTTGACTGGCACAGTTTCTCCTTAATAAATCCCCTGTTTTTATATTGTTCATGGCTCTATTATCTCCTGGGGGCTGACATTTCTTTTTCTTAATCTCAGGTCTCTGTTGTGTTCTGTTCCGGGTGTTTGAAACTAATTTGCAGGTTATTAATTGTCAGGTTCTCTCTTCCTTTTAGTTTATTTGTTGAGAGTTTGAATTCATATTTCCTTCCCCATGCACAAATCGTCTGAATGTTTTGCCAGCATTCCCAGGGCCAGATTCTCTGCTGGCTAAATGGGTGTAGCTGGGTCAAAGTCAATGGCACTGAGCCCCTTTCCATCAGCAGAAAATTTGGCCAATAATTTTTTTATTTATGGCAGCGGTTCAGTACATTCATTAGCAAATTCCCTTAATAATTCAGGATGTCCATTGTCCGGACCAGCTGATTTGTAGATGTTTGGTTTGTCCAGACTTCCCTTACCAGCGTTTTATCAGTAAGTGTATTTACAGGGTCTTCATTACTTTCTAACTGAGTGTGCCTCTTTAGTTGTCTTCTTAAAGAGCAATTTAAGAAAGAGCAATTCAGTAACAGCCATTTTAATGCCATTCATTCATTCCAGCCCCTGTCTTGTTTATTATCATCTTACTGTCTCTCTAGCATTTCTTTTCCCTCGATCCCTGTAAAAGCCCATCATAGTCCGTGTAACCTTTTCATTAGCACTAACTCATTCTGCTCTTTAGTTGCATTATCTTTTCCCTGTAGCTTTAACAGACTCTGTATCCTTGTTTTCGGTTATTCCCCTGCCTTCTCGCCTTCCTCATTTCCAGTCCTGGTTTGTCCTCAGATCTGCAAGCCAGTCCCTTGTATCAAATGTGGGGTTTTTTTTTATCCCTTGTATTTTCCTTTCTGAGAAAAAATTGTAACTGTTATCTTTTAGGATGCCCCAGCCCTCTTCTACAGTCATAGATTTAGCACTTCAGCCCTTTGCACCATGACTTTCAGGTTTAAGTTTCCAAAATTTGCTTTCTTGAAATGTACCAGTTCTCAGCCCATCTCATGTGACTGGATATTTGTCTTATCCGTATAAATCTTGGATCCTTTTTGGAATAGTCTTGACTTCAATGATATCTTGTGGCAGTGAGTTCCCCGGGTTAATTGTGTGCTATGCAGAAAAAGAATTTAAATTGGAGGTTTTTTGGTTTCAGTGACTATTACGTTGTTTTTATATTGTGCTAAAGGGTAAATAGGAGTACCTGATTCACTTTCTCCATACTGTGCATTGCTTTGTATATATCCTTGTCATATCCCCACTTGTTCTCTGCCAATCTAGTCAAAACAGTCTCAGTCTTTTCCATCTTTCCATGCCACTAATCATCTTCATTGCCCATCTCAGATTTCCCTCTATTTCTGCTGTATCTTTTTTGAGATGGAGTGACTGGAGCTGAAGTTAGTATTCCAGGTGAGAATGTACTATTTATTCATAGATTCATAGAGTTTAAGGCCAGAAGGCTAAATCTAGATAGTCTAGTCTGAACTCCCTTAAATCACAGGCCATTACATTTCACCCAGTGACCCCTCTACTGAGCCCAATAACTTGTTCAGCTAAAGCACATCTTCCAGAAGGACATCCTGTCTTGATTTGAAGACAGATTTATATAATGGTATTACAGTATTTTCAGTATTATTTTCTATCCCACCCTTTATACATCCTATAACAGAGGTGAGCAAACTACGACCCATGGGCCACATCCAGGACGCTCCTGCCTGGCCCCTGAGCTCCTGGCCCGGGAGGCTCGCCCCCGGCCCCTCCCCTGCTGTTCCCCCTCCCCCGCAGCCTCAGCTCAATCCTCTGAGCAGTGGGGTTGCGAGCTCTTGCCGGGCAGCGCAGCTGCAGAGCCGCGGCCTGACCCGGTGCTCTGTGCTGCGCGGTGGCGTGGCTGGCTCCAGCTGGACGGCGCGGCTGCCTGTCCTGGTGCTCCGGGCGGCGCGGTAAGGGGGGGTGGGATAGAAGGCAGGGGAGTTCTGGATGGTGGTCAGGGGGCGGGGATGTAGATAGGGGTCGGGGTGGTCAGAGGGCGGGGAACAGGGGGATTGAATAGGGGCAGGGGTCCCCAGCAGTCAGGAAGGAGAGGGGGGGTGGGATGGGGCGGCGGGGGGGCAGTCAGGGGCAGGGGTTCTGGGGGGGCAGTCAGGAATGAGAGGAGGGGTTGGATGGGGCAGTGGGGGGCAGTCAGGGGACAGGGAGGGGTGGATGGGGCAGGGGTCCCGGGGGGGCCGTCAGCGGACGGGGGGGGATTGGATGGGGCAGGAGTCCCGGGGGGGGCCATCAGGGGACAAGAAGCAGGGGGGTTGGATAGGGGGCAGGAGCTGGGCCAAGCCTGGCTGTTTGGGGAGGCACAGCCTCCCCTAACCGGCCCTCCATACAATTTCGGAAACCTGATGTGGCCCTCAGGCCAAAAAGTTTGCCCGCCCCTGCCCGATAACATTTCATTTCCTTTTTGAGCACTTCTACATGCTGTATGGACATTTTCACGGACATCTCATCAGTGATACCCACGTCTTTTTCCTGAGTGGTCGCAGTTCATCTGGAATCAGCCAATGTGCAGGAGTAATTCAAAAGGTTCCTACCAATGGCCATTATCCTGCAGTGGTCACCATCAGCTGTTGTGCTGCCCAGCGGCTTAACTGTGTCAGATCTTTTTGTAGTCCCGCACAGGGTTCACTAGCCTTGACAAACTCACTGCAAATAAGTTTGCAAGCTTTACCATCCCATTGCTCGCTTCTCTCTCCAGATCAGTAATGAACAACACCGGTTCTAGTACAGAACCTCGGGAGGCCCAATTGTTGGTTTTTTGCCATGTTGATAATTGACCATTTATTTCTGCTCATTGTTTTCTGTGGCTTCCGTTCCATGACATGACATCGGATGGTTTCTCCTGCGCTTTCTGCATCGTAGAGTGCTCCGCTGTGTGGAATTAGATGGTGGCAAATAATATTTGTTACAAGCGTATCACTTTTCAGTTCTTGAGTCCTTTCTGACCCAATCCTGATTTCTGCAAAGGTACTTTTAAGCGAGGAAGCATGGTTTTGTGGTTTGGTGAAGGAACGGGACTGGGATTCAGAAGCTTTGGAATCAATTCCCAGCTCTACCCCGACTCCTTGTGACCTTGGGCAAGTCACTTAATCTCTCTGCCCCTTAGTTCCCCATCTGTAAAATGCAGGTACTAATACTTCCTTTCTCCTGTCCTTCGTCTCTCATGTTTACTTAGATTGTAAGCCCTTTGGGCCAGGGAATGTCTCTTGTATGTGTATGGACAGCACCTAGAACGATGAAGCTCTTCGATGCTACTATCATAGAAATAATATGTATTCTCTGAATGGTTGATGCAAACAAATTTCCTCCTATGGAGTATTCACAGGCTGTTCACTTCATCTGCTCGTTATATTCATGGTGTATGATTGATCGTCTCAGTCACTTGGTATTGTTACCACTCCCAGAGTGGATGCTGCCTGAAACTTTTAAACCATGATACTGATGAAAGGCATATGAATTTTCAAATGAATATATACTTGATAAAATAAGTAAAATGTTGAGGATTTATTAGTGTACTCACAAATACCTACTGGCTGTCTGCATATGCACAGACAATGAATGATGACTCTTTGAGCCTTGGTTATTATATCTGTTATGAAATAAAAGTCTGGTAGTTAAGCTTCCACCCAGGCGTGTTCCTTACTTACTTTCCTGCCATCCTTGGAAGCAAATGCCCTTTGTACTTTTCCCCCCCATTTCTTATATCTTCACTCAAAGTATTTGCTGCCAACTTGATCATTAAATGATTGACCCTCGTTGGCTTTGCAAATATATTTGACGTGTACTGCAGTGCACAGCTCTGCCTCTCCTTCCTTTCTCGCCCTCCTCACAGAAGAACATCTGGAGGAGGTTCTGTGGCCTGCGATGTGCGGGAGGTCAGATTAGATGATCATGATGGTCCCTTCTGGCCTTAAAGTCTGAGTCTATGAAAATTGCACCACCAGGTTTTAGCTATGGACCTAATCCCCATCAGTCAGTCTCACTCAACAGGCCTGTTTCCCATATGCCTCTTCTTTGTACAAAGCATGTAAGGACATTTCTACTCCTCTTACTTTTATTATGCATCTTCTCTTGCAGAACATCTCCCTCTTCTGTCTTGTTTTTATGTTAGACTTTTCCTTCTGAACCAAAAACAATCCCCCCTCCTCCCTACCCACTTAGTTTAAAGCCCATCTGACAAGTGCTGCCGGTTCCCGAGCCAGCCTGCTGGTCCTCTCTCTAAGTGGAGACTGTCTAATCCAACTGGTCACCTCTCATCACTTCCCAGCTACATCATCAGCACCTATGTCAGTTGGACTCGAGTGTCTGTCTTAACTTACCATTGGCACTGGGTCTCCAAAAGATACTTGCATATACCCATCCTTCCAGTCTCTCCCCAGGTCACTAAAATCAGCCTGAATCTACCCAGTCTCTCTCCTCTGGTTCCAGTGCAGATGCCCCAGCATCCCTGAGGATTCATTGTGCTCTTCTCACCTCTCTTTCCCAGGCCGTATTCCTCAGTAGAGAATTGCCAGTCAGGATCACCTGTCTCTTCTCACTGCATGGTGGCTCCCTTTCAGGGTTTGTCTTGTGATCATCACCTGGGCCGCTTCAGTCCTTAGCCTCTTCTCAGTGTGATCATCCTCTTATCACTATCAAAACACCTAATGCGGGTGGCTGTTAAATGACTCCAGATGCGTTTCCCTTCTTCTCTGCCTTTATTGTCCTTTACATCTCCTCCTCTGGAGTCTCACCCTGACACATACGTCTGCTGAGTCACCGCACCCCCTTTTGTGACCTACCCAATTTGGCTTTGCTGGTGTGTCTCAGAAACGCAGAGCGGCTGTTCCAGTCCCTCCATCTTCTCCTCTGGAATGGAAAGCAGCTGGTGCTGCGTGCCTTGGTCTCTGTTCAGAAATAGAGGCTTTGCACATCTTCTGCAGACGGCATCAAACTGTCTTGGCTCCATTGGTTGCCATCTGTATCTCAGCTGACACTTCATACCTCAAGTGATCTCCTTTCAGCTGTTGGAGCCTGGGAGTATCTAAGCAATTAGCTCCTGCTCTGTTACAATCTACACACACACAGTCTCTTAAAAGCCTCACTGTTGGCTGCTTTCTGCTCACTGCTCAGCTGGGTTCTGGGAGCCACAGCTGCTTACCTGACTTAACTCCACCTCTCGTTAGCAGTGAAGTTAATGGGAGCTTCTGGGTTCTCAGCACCTTTGGAAAATGAGGCTGTTTGTTTAGGTGCCTAGATACGGATGTAGGGTCCTAACTTTCAACACCCATTTTTTTAAAAATCTCAGACTAGAACTGTACGTCTCCCTTCTCTCCCCATCCCTACAAGATGCTGTTAGGCTGCCAGTTACCTGCAGGCGAGGTGACTGCTGGTCATTCGGTTCTGCTCCTCTCACTTGGGGTTTCAGAGGAACAGCCGTGTTAGTCTGTATTCGCAAAAAGAAAAGGAGGACTTGTGGCACCTTAGAGACTAACCAATTTATTTGAGCATGAGCTTTCGTGAGCTACAGCTCACTTCATCAGATGTTTACCGTGGAAACTGCAGCAGACTTTATATACACACAGAAATCATGAAACAATACCTCCTCCCACCCCACTGTCCTGCTGGTAATAGCTTATCTAAAGTGATCAACAGGTGGGCCATTTCCAGCACAAATCCAGGTTTTCTCACCCTCCACCCCCCCACACAAATTCACTCTCCTGCTGGTGCTAGCCCATCCAAAGTGACAACTCTTTACATAATCAAGTCGGGCTATTTCCTGCATAGATCAAGGTTTTCTCACATCCCCCCCACCCCCATACACACACAAACTCACTCTCCTGCTGGTAATAGCTCATCTAAACTGACCACTCTCCAGGTTTAAATCCAAGTTAAACCAGAACATCTGGAGGGGGGGGGGGGGGTTAGGAAAAAACAAGAGGAAACAGGCTACCTTGCATAATGACTTAGCCACTCCCAGTCTCTATTTAAGCCTAAATTAATAGTATCCAATTTGCAAATGAATTCCAATTCAGCAGTTTCTCGCTGGAGTCTGGATTTGAAGTTTTTTTGTTTTAAGATAGCGACCTTCATGTCTGTGATTGCGTGACCAGAGAGATTGAAGTGTTCTCACTTGGGGGATTCTTCAGACCTAATGAAGACAAAGGGTGAACTTAGCTGATGTTACATAAAAAAAAGTATGTTTAAAACAATCTTAAGGTTGCAAAGTGCAGCATTCAAAGGTTAGGAAATGCCAGAATTAAGATTGGCCAGGTGCTTTTAATTCACCTCCTTTATGCTGTATGCATTGGGATAGTGTCGAGCCCAACATCACATAAGAAATCTCTGGCAGAATCAGGAATACAGCCCAACTCTCCTGGGTTCCAGTCCAGTGTCTCATTTGCAAGAGAACCTCCTTTCTCCTCTTGCAGCCGTCTGACTCATTCCCTGTGTATCCAGTGCCCTGAGTGACACAGGTCTTGTGTCATATAATTTAAAACTGTGTCCTAATGTTTATAATTTCTAGGACTGGTCGAAAATTGGAATTTCTGTCCCACAGGAACTTCATGGGAGTTGTAGTTTGGGTTCCTCATACCCTCTTTCTCCTCTGTGGGCTGAGCTCATTAGCTGGACTGCATCTCCCATGGTGCATCATGGCCATGTGACTCGCATGATAGTCGTTCAAGCAGATGAGAGACTAAGGTGTTTCCCGCTGCATTTGAGGGCTCAGTAAATAATGTTCTGACATGGAGGATGCAGGAAATAGCAGCTGGAGCCTCTCCAGGGGAAGGTGCTTCACAGGTACGGGAGAGGAAGGATGGTCTAATATTTAGGAAGTTAGCCTGCGATCCAAGAGACCTGGATTAATTCCCTGCTCCTGTGTGTCCTTGGATGTGTCTCAGTCTCTCTGTTTCTCAGTTCCCCATCTATAAAATGGAAGGAATAGCTCTGCCATTTCTCAGAGGGGTGTTGTAAGGATAAATACATTAAAGATTGAAGGTTTTCAGATACGATGGTGATGGGGGGGGGCGGATAGTCTCTGGAGCTATTTGCAGGTGACCATACGTGATCCAGCTATGCAATGGAAGCCTGCTGCAAATCTAGACACATGTCCTCGGTCTAAGAATAGCACGTGAAGTGCAAGATATTTTTGGGGGGAGGGGGAGGGGGAACTGACAGCGTATTGGTGACTTCAGATATAATTGGACTCTTAGTTAAGAGTCTTGGCAGCTTTATTATTGTTTCTTCGGAAAGCAATGATTCAGCTACCTTGATCCTGATGGAAATCACTGTTCCATGCACCTGTTGACTTCAGTGGAAGCCCCACACAAGGAACAATAGGGCTGTAATTAAAGCGTTTTCTCTACTACAAGCTGATTTGACACCTTCAGCCAGGCTTTGTTAGTGGAGTAGGGAAATTTAAATGGATGTGCTCTTCCATCTGAATGCTAAGGAATCAGTCGCAGAAGGGCACCATAAAGAAGAGATTCCAGGCTGAAGATATTGTTGCCTACAAGTTGAATAATGGAAGAAGACACATGTATCCATGGAAAGCAAAGTTAAATTCCCCCTTACCCCTATCCTGCCCTGTGCATTCTGAATTGAAGTGATTTTCTCACATGCTTTTCACCGAAAAAGGCTTAGGAGAAAAGGGACAAAGGTGAGTTTGAATTAGCTATGTAGAGAAGTGATTCTTAGATTAGTGGTTTATTTAAGTCGTTTCCCCTGTTTCGTTACTGCCGATCAGAGCGTGTGCTTTTCTTTCCAGCATGTTAACTTGGATGCACTCTGTGCTAGAGTAGGGACAGAAATCTGTCTCTCTCACTCTTGTTCAATGTACCAAAACTCCAGGGCCAAAGTTTGCTGAATTATTGTGTATCTTCTGATTGTACAGCTTGTTTCAAGTTCACATTTCTGTTGGGACAGCCCTCTGATAAGAACCTTTTCCATCCATTAGAGAAACTGGGTTTGCGATCTCTGGCAGTCTCCGAATGCTGTTTCGGGTAGAAGAGTTTTTTTTTTCTCAACCGTCCTTGGGTATAATGGTTTCCATCCTGTGTGAGCCTATATTTATGTCAAGGCAATTTAATCTATTGACCCTCCCGAATCAAGGGTATTATCACAAAAGGCCCTGTAATTTAAAGGCTTTTCCATATGGAGTGGGATGCGGTGGACCCTCGGAGCAAGATAAAACTTGGGCTCCCTTCCTAGTCTGCAGATTTTTCCTACCCTGTGGTTATACCTCCTACCCCTAAGGGTAGTAGCTTTAAGGAGCAGGGGCCACTCCACCCTGTCCTCTTTCTTGCACAGGGCTATTATAGGGTTTATCTGTCAAAAGCCTAGCATAGGGATACTCTCCTAAGAGGACAAGGTTCTGCTCTCTTCCCAGGAGGCTGAGATATCTTTCTGGTATCTGAGGTGGACTCCTAGGGACTAATCCCCATCTTCATATCCATCTTGTCCTTCGGACGCCATGGCTGTCTTCTCAGAACCGTGTGATGGGTGAGTAGATGCAATGCTCTCCTCCTTCCTCTGAAAGCCAAAGCCTCCCTGCTTTGGTGGCTGCCCTAAAACCTTTCTCTCCCCTCCCCCCCCCCCCCCCCCGCCAAACACACTATTTTAAAACCCCACTTTCCTTCCCTCCCTTCTTTTCGAGAACCCACACTCCATTCCGGCCATCATTCTGCTCTAGAACCCACCTCCCCCCCACCCCACCCCCACTGTGCTAGAGTCCATCTCCCCTACCCTGGCAACCCACTTCCCAACCCCATTGCTCTAGAATGCACTGGAACCCCCCCTTGCTTTGGAACCCCCCCTTGCCTGTGCCATTCATTTAGAATCCACACATCCCTACCAACGTCTGCCCTGGCACTGCTCCAGTTCCCAGCTACTCAGCTCCCTGGTGCCACTGGGGACTTTAGGCAGCGGCCACAAACAGAAGCGGAGTTTGCTACATGTACAGTCCCAGTCCCCATGGCACAACTTTGGCTCCAGATGTCTCCTGGTTATTATTAATACCTCTGGCATTGCTTACCCTAGTGCTTGTAAGGTCCAGTACATTTTTAGGCCTGTCCTTACCCTATTGTTTGGAAAGATTCATTAGGACTTTGGCTGGAAATTATAGTGACAGATAGAGCTGGGTAATTTATGGCTTTTCTTGAAGGTTGTACAATTATTCAAGAAGTGTCCTTCCTTCCTATCCCTCCCGCCAGCAACTTGTTGGAAATAAATATTGGATTTATTTGTAGAAAACTAGCTATTGAAGAAGTTGAATGTCCAATATAAATCCAGGACTGGCCTGTCCGGAGTCTTTACTCACTTTCTTCTGTATGCTTCTGTGCCTACAAACAGTTCCTTTCCAAACAGAATCTGGATTGACACCCCAGTGCCCCTGCGCCCCATAGCCCAGCGGGGGCTTATTGAAAGCTGGCTTCGCTCTTCGCCAGAGAATGATAATCTGATCCATTATCTCATCATTTTAATGGCAACACGTTTTGAGATGAAGCATGTAAAATGTGGCAGAAAGAGGACCTGATGCTAGGATATTTTATATATCATCCCTCCATGGCCCTGTCGGCCAACTGCCCTCTCTTGAGTCACAGCTTTTTTTGCGTTTCGGGGCAGGTTTCTTCTAGTCCAGCTGAGCCTGGGTTACATTTTGCAGGTTGTCACTAGACGCTGAAGTCGTCCATATGACTTTTCTGAGGGTTTCTGAGCACTTATTTCCAGAGGAACCTGCTGGCCACTTACTCCTGTTCCAAAGAGTGGGTGACAGGAGTCTGCTTCTCCCAAAACATCCCCCCCTCTGGGCACTCTCCTCTCCTCTCTTGTACACCCACGTAGCTCTAAACTGCTGGGGAAATTGTGCTGTGCCTCGGGTTTCTGGCATCCGCCCTCACACCCAGTCCTCTGAGGGTCTGTCTGTACTGCAAGGAGTGACTGCAGCTTACCCAGGCTAGCCATAACCTTGCTAGCGTGGCTAAAGAGAGCAGCAAAGACCCCAGTGCAGGCTGGCTACACGAATAGGTACCTAGGGCTCCAGGCGGCCTTGTCCAGCCACACCGTTATGTCTTCACTGCTACTTTTAGCCGCTCTAGCTAGATGGAAGCTAGGTGGGTAGGCCTACCTGAGCTGCAGTCGCACCTCCAAGTGCAGCGGAGACCCTGAAACTGGTGCCAGTGCCGTCTATTCCAGGGGTGGCCAAACCACGGCTTGCGAGCCACATGTGGCTCTTTTACAGTTAAAGTGCAGCTCACACAGCGCGCCCCCTCCTCCCCCCCTCCATTCTCTGCCTACCAGACTGCGGGGAGGGGAGAGCTTCTGCTTTGTGGTGGGGTGGTGGAGCAAGGGCTTCTGCCCTGTGGGGAGGGAGGCCCCAGGGCTTCAGCCCCACCAGGCACGCCTGCCGGGGCTCGGAGCTGCAGCAGGAGCAGGGCTGAAGCCCCGAGCCCCAGCAGGCACTTCCCGCGTCTCTCGAACTTCTGAAGACAGTCGTTTGCGGCTCGGAGGGTCAGTACGTTGGGCCACTCCTGGTCTATTCCCATCTCCCTTTGCTCCAGATAAGCTCACTCTGGTTCGTGCTTCACTGAGGCAGCTCAGCCAGAATTCTTGCCCTGTCCAGGCCTGACATGCCCAGGAAATGGGTTACGGATGTTCCTGATCTGCAGATTAATCAGGGACATCCGTGTGCTTCCTGCACGATCTGCCTAATGCCATTAAAGGAGCTAATGATTCCAGAGATGTTAGCGAGCAGCAGAGGGCTCAAGAGGGCACAGGCCACTTCTCCTTCCCCCCGGCTGATGCTCCAGGCCTCGCACACAAGCCTCTTAAGGAGCTCTAATTTGGCTTTGCAGGCTGCTGCCAGCTTCAGTCCTCCAGTAGCTGAGGGACTAATGCAACCTCTCCCCCACTGTGGCAAAGGGGCAGGATGATGGTAGTAGGTGGAGGCCGTGGAGCAGGGTGGGGCCCGCCATGGCACCAGAGGGGTGGCAAGGGTGGCAAGCAGCATTGGCCTCTGTCATGGCACCGGGTGGTGTGGAGCTGATCAGTGTGAGCCCTGCCATGGCACCGAGGAAGCAGGGGGCAGGGATCATGATGACAGTTCGAGGAGGGGGGAGCCAGAAGGGCCCCACAATGACCCCCGGAGGAAGGCACAGCCAAAGAGCCCAGCTCCTGGGCAGCTGTGGGTTGGTCTGGGGAGAGGAGAGCAAAGCAGGCTGGGCCTTCAAAAGAAAAACGAGACCCTTTTACTGCCGAGCTTCTCCTCAGAGCCAAGTTCTCAGAACTGCAGCCCACAGCCTTATGTAAAGCAGGCTGGCTGCGCTGGCTAATGTCTGTGAATCCAGGCCTGTGTCAGAGGCCCAGGCCTTAGCGCCGCTTTCTATGTACGTGTGTGCGAGAGCCAAGGTCTTTGGGGACTCCATGAGGGAAGGCAGAGCCCTCAGGCGCCCCCCCGCCCCTCTGCTGCCCTCTCCATATGTGGATTGCTCAGCACTGTTTACATATTTTCTCCTTGGTATCATTTCCACTGTATTTTCCCCATCTGCTCTGTGTGAGCCACTCTGAAAGGCCTCTGTTTACCCTGGATTGGCCTGCGGTATTCGGTTTGGCTTTACGGTTATTCCCCTCCCTGTTTGTAATGGAGAATTCCCCAAAGCCATCTCCGTGGGCCGCTTTGTCCAGATTTCAAGGCGAGGCCCCTGATCTGGGCCTGGTATCTCTCATGTGTCAAGTCTGCGAAGAGCCTTGCCAAATGAACCTTCTTCCCAGGATGCAGTGCTGCAACGTGACGAGCTGCTAATGCCGTGTCAGGGCTGATACCTTACTGCACCGCATTTCCCTCTGTGTTCCAGAGGCCTGCACCAGGCTGAATTCCAGCCCCTCTTCCCCCCCCCCCCCCCCCCCAGTAAACTGCCATGCTGTCCTGTCTCCCTACATCCCGACTCTCACGTCCATCCCATCCCAGCTATATGCACACTGTTCCCACGATTTGAGCTGCTTTCTTTCAATATCTGCACCCATTGCAAAAACACCATAAAGGTTTGTTATTTTCAACCGAATGCTGAAGAGCTCTCTAGATTCTGCCGCCATCCTGTCATTATTATTGGATCGGTATTATTTCCAAAGGTGTCCACGCTGTGCGGGGTGCAGTACACACGGGGGGGAAGGCACAGGCCCTGCCCCAATGAGATCACTTGCTAAACAGAAAGTATTCAGACAGTCACTTAGCCCCCCATAGCAGCCTTACCCAGCCTTAGAGGAAAGGATGACTTGGGGGTTAAGGGACACACTGGGAGACAGCAGATTTAGGTTCAATACCTGGTCAGCTGCAGATTTCTGGTGTGACCTTGGGCAAATACTTACTCTCTCGATGTCTTGGTTCCCCAGCAGAAGAATTAAGATAATAATATTTCTTAGTCTATTTATATTGTCAGCCCTTTGGGGCAGGGAACGTCTCTTGCTGGTGTTTGTACAACACCTAGCACTATTCCGCCCCGATTTTGGGGCCTCTGTGCACTAATGCAATATGATTAACCTCCCATCACATGTATCATAGAAACATTAGCTGAGCATCTGTTTGAGATAAATGAACACAATATTCCAAGGGGGAGGGTGTATCGTTGATTTATATACTGACATTACAAATAGTTCCAGTGTTATATCTATCATATTCCTTATGCATCCTAACATTTTGTTTGCATTTCGGTCAAATTGTTCTTTGTAACGTGCATTTGTCCACGTTGAATTTCATCTGCCATGTTCCTGCCCATTCCCCTACTTCTGTTAGGTCCCTCTGAAGTTCCTCACAGTCTTGTCTAGCCTTGACTAACAAAAATAATTGTGGGGGCCTTTTCAGATTTTGTTATCTTACCATGCGCCCCTTTTTCTGGATCATTAATAAAAATATTTCACCACTGGGCCTAAAAGAGAACCTTGGGTCAGACTGTTGTTAACCTTGGGCCATGCTGGAAAATGACCATTTATTCCTATTCTTTGTTTTCTGTCACTTAGTTGATTTCTAATCCATGATGCTACTTTGCCTTTCACCCCAAGGCTACTTAGTTTCTTTAATAACCTCTTGTGAGGAACCTTGCCAAAGGCTCTGGTTTAAAGAATCATAGTAGCTTAGAGAGGCATGATTTTCCTTTAAGGATGCCAGGCTGGCTTTCCCTCATCATAGCTCATTAATCTATGTATTTTAAAATTATCATTTCAGCCCAGTTCCGTGGTATGAAGTAAGGTTTATTCATCTGTCATCTCCAGGGTCGCCCCTAACATCCTTTTAAAATTTCCACCCTCCATCCCCTAGAAGAGAGGCTGATTTTAATGAGTAGCTGATTCAAATGATGTATGATTTGTTTGTTTTTAACAACAGCCCTTTGGCCCAGTTCCTCCAAGGTATTTAGGCACTTATGTCAATGGTAGTTAAGTGCTTAAATACTTAAGGATCTGGGCCTTCAAACATAAGATCCTTCAGAGCTCTTGGGTATAACCATCTGGGCTGTTACACTCATTCTTTAATTTACAGGTTTGCTCCAAGAGCACTTCCTCTTTTGACACGGTTTCTTACAGCATCTCATCTTTATTACCCGGAAAAAAGCAGGTGTCTCCCCACGGTCCCTTGTAGTGAAGATTGAGGCAGAGAAGTCATTGGGTTTCTCTTTCCTTATCCTCCTCCATTGCTCCCTTTTCTCCTGGTTGGCCAGCAGAACCACTGGTGTGAGAATTGGTTTGATAAGATCACCGCCGAGGCTGGTAGGTCTTTACATGAGGGTACAGGATTAAAAACCAATGCTGTATGATTGATTCCACTTTACTCCAATGAATCACTTCCACTGTAGTGTATGTTTTACACCATCTGAACAGCAGGGTTGTATTTCTGCTACATGTATAAAGCTCTACACAATTTATACCCACGCTCCCATGTTAAAACATTTACACTCTTTATTGGATGCTTTAGGATATATACCCCCTTTGCCCATGGCTGTGGAAATTGTACCACTGGTCTGGGGGCCAAGCTAGTGTTTATTGTTATCGGAAGTGATCGTACCCCGCAGTGATTTCTTACCAGAGGAAGGGGAGTTGGATGGGGAAGCTGTTTTCTCTCAAACACCCAGGATCAATGAATCTTTAAACAGGAGAAATTATTTCCCAGAATAGCAAATGTTTGTGAAGAGGTTTAACTTTAAGAATATGTGACAGCTCATCAAATGAAGAAGTGAAATGTTTTGCTGGAGGTGCAGAGAATGCTAAACGGCTCTCCCTGCTCAGAAAGGGAGGAACAGCCCGACTGGGGTGAATCTGTCCAAATAGACTCTCCTGGGTATGCAGCCAAGCTGCAAATCAGCTGGGTTTAATGAGAGAGAGAGAGAAAATCCTCTTGTATTCAGATAGCATGGAGCCAGAGCGGTCCAGGGATTTTTAAGAATGAGCCCACTGCCCATCTTACTATTTCGGAAGGACGCTGGGCTTTGGTTTTTAACAAAACGCGGCTACTTTTACCTGAACATCACCAGAGAAACACTTTACCTCAAATTACCTGTCTGTCTAGGCTCTTATATTGGTGCCCCCATCACTGCCGTCTCTTGCTGTCAACACTGTTTATAGGGAAGGGGAGCTGCAGCCTCATTCTGCAAAATTTCCTTTTTTTTTTTTAATCTGCTTCTGTTTCAGGTTCCCTTTCATCAGAGACCACATGAAAACCAAAACAATCCCCATCTGTCATGCTTAGAAAACTTGGCGATGTACATTCCACTGACTCTCTTGAATGCCCTGCGTGTTCAAGCCTTGCACAGGAATGAGGAACCACCCCACCCTTCGCCCTCCCTGGGGAATCAGGTACAACCCCCCTGCCCTTCACGCTGCTTGGGGAACCAGGTACAGCGCCCCCTCTCATTTCTCTGAGTGGGGAACAAGATAGCGCCCTTTACCCTTCACCCTGCATGGGGGACGTGGTACAGCACCCTCCCTTCCATCACCCTGTATGGGGAACGAGGTACAGCTCTTCGCCCTGGGTGGGGAACAAGGTACAGCGCCCCGCCCTTCGCCCTGGGTGGGGAAAATGGTACAGCACTCCCCCGCCCTTCGCCCTATGTGGAGAACGAGGTACAGCACTCCCCCGCCCTTCGCCTTATGTGGAGAACGAGGTACAGCCCCCCCACCCGGCCCTTCGCCCTGCGTGGGGAACACGGTACAGCACTCCCCTGCCCTTTGCCCTGTGTGGAGAACGAGGTACAGCCCCCTGCTCCTCCCGCCCTTTGCTCTGGGTGGGGAATGAGGCACAGCCCCCTGCCCTTCACCCTGGGTGGGGAACACAGTACAGCCCCCCACCTTTTGCTCTGGGTGGGGAACACAGTACAGCCCCTTCGCCCTGCATGCACAGACTCTACCTGGGGGAATACCAAGCATGCTGCATGTGTTACTAACCACCTCTCTCTCTTGTGGGGCAGCAGCTGAGGGGCTGCAGGGCTGGAGGTATCTTCAAAGCCTCAGTGAAAACTGGAATACAAATGGGCATTGAGCCCCGAGGGGCCCAAAGACAGGGTCCTGCTCTGCCCTGTGTATGGCCTGCAAACTCGGGCCCTGAGGCGCTGCACACGTTTGGTAGAGCCCAGGCAATACAAAGTTTTTGGGTATCGTGTGTGTGTGTGTGTGTGTGTGTGTGTGATGTCATTTACCTGCTGTAAAACACTGTGTACACAATTACAGTGGGCTGTAAAGCACACTGCCAGGGAGGGAGGCACGGGGCTGATACCGATTAGGCAGGAAATGGCTCTCTGTGGATGGCATCCGTCTGGGGAAGCTGATAGATTTGGCGCCTTGCAGGCAGTGCTTGATGGATCCATTGATGACCTGGCAGCACAACAGAACTTGGCTAACTTATTCCCTGCCAGAAGCCTAATTGAAGCCTGCGTGGTTGGTCTATATTAACACCTTCCTCCAATGGCACATGCTCCTCAAACCTGCTACCTCTGTGGTAAGGATGGGCAGCTTTAAAACACACCTCCGATCCCTGCTTTAGTTGGCTGCAGCAGGTTGCTATAACTGGACAGCTTTTTGCGAAAAACTCTTGCTGTGGCCATCGCTGCTGGTTTGTTCCCTTTGAAGACGCGGCAAGAAATCTGTTAGGAGTTTAGGGAAGCAGGAGGGCAACGCGCCGAACAGCCTGAATCCTTGGGATGGAAGAGCTCTGGAAAGAATCACAGGGTCAGTGAGCTGGGAAACCACTTCTACATTGGAGACAGATTGGGAATGGAAATATGGATAAATGGGCTGGATTTCCTCCCAGCAGCTGCCCGCAGCTTTTCCTCCTCTGCTGCAGATCTTTATGTTGCTCGTAGTGTAGTTTAATTTTATGACACGTGGTTCGTGCAAACTCTTGCATTGTTCTGCACTTGGCAGCCTACCAGAGCAGGCTCTGCCAGGACTAGTTTGGTGACACCATCTAGTCTGGCCTCAGGGATGCATTCAAGGCTGAGGGCCTTGTCTGCAATCAGGATCTAGGGATCCGTGCTGAGAATTCCCCTGCGGATGATTTGCATGACCTTCCAATCACTCCATCTCACCTTCCTCTCCTCCTGTGTCCCTCCCCTTCCAGTGGATAGCAAATTAGACCCGAGTTTGCATAGATCATGGCTTCAAAAAAGGCCAGGCCAGTTTGAAGCTACATGCACAGAGGTGTTGCTTCATGGGACCGAGGTAATAATATTTCCTCTCCACATAGCTGTGGGTCAGATGCACCTGGGACATGGGCCAGATTCCTTGCAAGTGTAAACATGTGCAGCTCCTTTGAAATCAATGGCATTACGTTAGCTTACACGTGTGAAACAGATGAAGGGGGATTGCAAGGGGAGCCAGCTGCATTTGCTGAATTTGGAACCAGTTCTATACCAGTCCTGGCTCCGGTATAGATTAGAGCATCCTGTAGACATGCACCTATGGTAGGGGCTGTGGAGGTTGGCATATGAGCTGGCTAAGGTGGCTCTGTGTTCGCGGATGTCTTCCCCACACTGGGGAGAGCCAATGACTTTCCACTCCCTTTTTGCCTGTGAGAATCTGGCATGTTGTGTTTAATTCCAGATACCTCCCTATCCAGAAGATATCGGCAAAATAGAGGGAGCTCAGAAGAGAGAAACAAATATGTAGTTGGAGAGTCTGAGTTGAAAGCCAGGGTTTGGGTACATCTTGTTTTTGCTAAGTAATGACTAAGGGAGACACAACAAGTATCTGCAGACGCCTAGGAAGGCAAGAATTATTGAGTGTGGATATGGTGGTGTAATGAAGGGTAATGAGATGCAATGAAGTTCTCAAGTTACACTGAAGTCTGTAGAACTCAGCTGTAGAATCATCTTCCAGGGGAGCCGGGAGAGAACGCTAATACGACAGGGAGCTGGGCCTGGGCTGTTGCCCTCTCTAGCGTCTGTGGCAGCTGTAACAGGAGCCTGTTGGAAAGGGTGTTTTTATTTGCTGTGTTTGCTGCTGAATGATAGAGAAAGGTCCTGGTCCTCAGGAGCTTACAGTGCTAAAACTGACAGCAGAGTTTAGACAGCGATGGCTTGTCTACACCTAACAGCTCAGTCCAGCCTGTGCTGCTTTATTGGTGGCAATAACCGTGTGAGGACGAACACAGGCACGACTCATGGTTTTTTGAGACATGCTCTGTCTACCATAGCATTGACACTGGCTGGCAAGTCCTGGTTCAGCCAGGGTAGCTGCATCCTGATCTACTAAGGAGTGGAGGGTCCAATCTCAAGCATCACCATCGTCTCTATCACTCAGGCTCACAACCTACGCATCTCCTCTCTCACCTATTCCCCCGCACCCCTGCATCCATGGAGTTCCCATCATCCTATACAGCTTTCCTGTGGCTGCACCATTGCATGTGTAAGCAGAGTCCGGATGAGCTCTACCCTGACATCTGGTGGTGAGTTGTGGCGGGTTGTGGAAAAGAACTTCAGGGGCTGATCTCATTTGCATATTCACACCCACCCTGCCTACGTGGTCACTTTGGCTGCTGTGGGATCCCCGGTTTCTCTGTTATTGGGGCAGGAAGAATAAAGTGTTTTTATCCTGATTATGTGAATCAAGGACAGTGGAACTGTACTTGGCTTTTTGTTATGATGGAGGGACTCGCCATCAACTAAGTAGCACTTGCTAGGCAAGGGGCATGGGTTCCAAGGCTCAGTGAATGGAGAGAAGTTGGGGAGAGGTATTTGTACTTTGTGGTATGGGTCCCTAAATGCTAGCTGTACCTCCTTCTTTTTCTTCCCCCCCCTACCTCCACTGTGTAATAGTAGAGTGCTGGGGCTTCCCTGCTATGAGCTGAAATCACTGAGTATTGTGTTAAGTAGTGGGGAGCCTGAAGATACATTGGTGAGCGGCTCGCAGGATGGCTACCGGAGAGGAGCAGCTGGTGGAGTGGTTCGCAGGATGGCTACTGGGGAGGAGCAGCTGGTGGAGAGGAGCGGCTGGCCGTGAAGGCTGTAGCGGAAACCCACGGAGAGGTGGGGCAGTCAGCTGTCGGAGCACGTAAGGTGCCCCTTTACTTTCCCCCCACCCCCATTTCCACACAGGCTGGGGGGGTTAAAACTCTGCAGATGAACTTTTGAACTCTGGACTCACCAAGGACAGAGACAGAGACTTTTCGGTTGCTGGACTTTGGACTTTGGGGTTGTTGGACTTTTGGGACTTCGGGTGACTTTTGGGTTGCTGGACTCAAGAACCAAAGGGAAAGGACACGGCCCAATTTGCTTGGGGTAGGTTTTTGCTCAAGGTTTGTGTTAGGAATCCTGTTGGTGGTGTTTCCCCAACATAATGTCATATTGTTTCTCTTTGTTATTAAAAGGCTACACTAAGGCCTTGTCTACACTACGAAATTAGGTTGAATTTATAGAAGTCGGTTTTGTAGAAAGCGTTTTTATACAGTCGATTGTGTGTGTCCCCACACTAATGCTCTAAGTGCATGTAGTCAGCGGAGTGTGTCCACAGTACCAAGGCATCCGTTGACTTCCGGAGCATTGCACTGTGGGTAGCTATCCCACAGTTCCTGCAGTCTCCTTTGCCCATTTGAATTCTGGGTAGAAATCCCAGTGCCTGATGAGGCTAAAACATTGTCGTGGGTGGTTCTGGGTACATATCATCAGGCCCCCCCTTCCCTCCCTCCCTCCGTGAAAGCAAGGGCAGACAATTGTTTTGCACTTTTTTTCTTGAGTTACCTGTGCAGATGCCATACCATGGGAAGCATGGAGCCCACTCAGCTCACAGTCACCGTACGTCTCCTGGGCGCTGGCAGATGCGGTACTGCATTGCTACACAGCAACAGTTTATTGCTTTTTGGGAGCAGACAGTGCAGCATGACTGGTAGCCGTCGTCGACATAGTCCAGGGTGCTCTTTTAACTGACCTCGATGAGGTCAGGGGTGCCTGGGCAAACATGGGAGTGACTCAGCCAGGTCATTTCCCTTTTAAGTTTTGTCTCATGGCAATTCAGTCCTACCGGCAGTGCACTGTCTTTTAATCTACAGCCAGCAGAAGACGATGGCCAGCAGTCGTAGTGCACCGTCTTCTGCCGGGAACCCAGGAGATGACGATGACTAGTGGTCGTACTGTACAGTCTGCTGCCAGCAAGATGTATAAAGATAGATGAAGTGGATCAAAACAATAAATAGACCAGATTTGTTTTGTATTCATTTCTCCTCCCTCCCTCCGTGAAATCAACGGCCTGCTAAACCCAGTTTTGAGTTCTACCCTTGAGGTTTTGAGTTCTATCCTTGAGGGGGCCATTTTGTTTATCGCAAAGCCACCCCCTTTGTTGATTTTAATTTCCTGTAAGTCAACCCTGTAAGCCATGTCGTCAGTCGCCCCCCCTCCGCCAGAGCAATGGCAAACAATAGTTTCGCGCCCTTTTCCCTGGATTGCCCGAGCAGGAGCAGACGCCATAGCATGGAGCCCATTCAGCTCACCCCAGCAGTTATGACCATTGTAAACACCTTGCACATTATGGTGCAGTTTACGCAGATCCAGGACCCAAAAAAACAGGTGAGGAGGTGACGGCAGCATGGTGATGAGGCCCTGAACACACTTTTCTCTGAAACCGTGTTCCCCCACAATTTGGAGATCATGGTGCTAATGGGGCAGGTTCATGCGGTGTAACGCCAATTCTGGGCCCGGGAAACAAGCACAGAGTGGTGGGACCACATAGTGTTGCAGGTCTGGGATGATTCCCAGTGGCTCTGAAACTTTCGCATGCGTAAGGGCACTTTTGTGGAACTTTGCGACTTGCTTTCCCCTGCCCTGAAGCGCAAGAATACCAAGATGAGAGCAGCTCTTACAGTTCACAAGCGAGTGGCAATAGCCCTGTGGAAGCTTGCAACACCAGACAGCTACCTGTCAGTCGGGAATCAATTTGGAGTGGGCAAATCTACTGTGGGGATTGTGTGATGCAAGTAGCCAACACAATCACTGAGCTGCTGCTATCAAAGGTAGTGACTCTGGGAACTGTGCAGGTCATACTAGATAACTTTGTTGCAATGGGATTCCCTCACTGTGGTGGGGCTATAGACGGAATGCGTATCCCTATCTTGGGACTGGACCACCAGGGCAACCAGTACATAAACCGCAAGGGGTACTTTTCAATGGTGCTGCAAGCACTGGTGGATCACAAGGGACGTTTCACCAACATCAACGTGGGATGGCCGGGAAAGGTTCGTGACGCTCGCGTCTGCAGGAACTCTGGTCTGTTTAAACGGCTGCAGGAAGAGATTTACTTCCCAGACCAGAAAATAACTGTTGGGGATGTTGAAATGCCAATAGTTATCCTTGGGAACCCAGCCTACCCCTTAATCCCCTGGCTCATGGAGCCATACACAGGCACTCTGGACAGTAGTCAGGAGCTGTTCAACTATAGGCTGAGCAAGTGCAGAATGGTGGTAGAGTGTGCATTTGGACGTTTAAAGGGTCGCTGGCGCAGTTTACTGACTCGCTCAGACCTCAGCGAAACCAATATTCCCATTGTTATTGCTGCTTGTTGTGCGCTCCACAATCTTTGTGAGAGTAAGGGGGAGACATTTATGGCGGGATGGGAGGTTGATGCAAATCGCCTGGCCGCTGAATATGCACAGTCAGACACCAGTGCGGTTAGAAGAGCACAGCGGGAAGTGGTGTGCATCAGAGAAGCTTTGCAAATCAGTTTCGTGACTGGCGAGAGTACTGTGTGACACGTCTGTTTGTTTCTCCTTGATGAAAACCTGCCCCCTTTATTGACTTTAATTCCCTGTAAGCCACCCACCCTCCCGCCTTTGATCACAGCTTGCTTGCAAAGGAAATAAAGTCACTATCATTTAAAAAACATGTATTCTTTATTAATTGATTATAAAAATAGGGATATAACTCACAAGGTAGCCCGGGTGGGGTGTGGGAGGAGGGTAGAAGGGAAGGAAAAGGTCACTATAAAACTTGTTGAATGCCAGCCTTCTGTTGCTTGGGCTGTCCACTGGGGTGGAGTGGTTGGGTGCCCGGAGCCTCCCACCCCGCGTTCTTGGGCGTCTGGGTGGGGAGGCTATGGAACTTGGGAAGGATGGAGGGCGGTTAGGCAGGGGCTACAGTGGCAGTCTGTGATCCTTCTGTAGTTCATGAACCTCCACCAGACGCCGGAGCATGTCCGTTTGATCCCGCAGTATCCCCAGCATTGCCTCCTGCCTCCTCTGATCTTCCTGCTGCCACCTCTCCTCACGTTCATCAGCCACCGTCCTGTACTCTGCTATTGTGTCCCTCCACACAGCTCTGTCAGTGCTGGATGATTGCATGAGCTCAGAGAACATGTCATCGTGCATGCATTTTTTTTCGCCGCCTTATCTGAGAGAGCCTCTGGGATGGAGGAGGGAGGCTTGAAACATTTGCAGCTGCTGGAGGAAAAAAAGGGAGTGAAGTATTTAAAAAGATACATTTTACAGAACAATGGCTATACTCTTTCATGGTGAACAACACTATTCACATTACATAGCACATGAGATTTTGGTACAAGGTCGCATTTTGCATCTTATATTGAGTGTCTGCCGCTTTGGTGTTAGAGATCACACATGCAGAGCCGGGCAACAGAATTCGGCTTGCAGGCGGCCATGGTAAGCCACAGTCTTTCGGCTTCTGCAACCTTCATAACAGCAGCCCCCTCCTTTCCCATACCAAGCAAAGCCCGTTGAGCTGGCCATTTACTGCTGCAGTTTTCCTGTTAACGTGCAGCAGCAGAAACCAAACTAACCCTGTCCCCCCATCCAATTCTCTGGGATGATCGCTTTTCCTCTCCCCCCACTGCATGGCTGGTATCGGGGAAGATCCCTGCTAGCCAAACGCGAACAGTTCAGCACCAATGGCCCCCCCTCCCACCGCATGGCTAACTGCGGGGAGGATTTCTTTTCAACCACAGGCAAACAACCCAGTAGGAATGGGCACCTCTGAATGTCCCCTTAATTAAATTCCCCTATTTCAACCAGGTTGCCATGAATGATATCATTCTTCTGAGGATAACGCAGAGAGATAAAGAACGGATGTTGCTTGAATGCCAGCAAACACCGGGACCATATGCTGCCAGGCTTTGTCATGCAATGATACCAGATTACTTGCTACTAGCATGGCGTGGTAAAGTGTCCTACCATGGAGGACGGAACAAGGCTGCTTTCCCCAGAAACCTTCTGCAAAGGCTTTTAGAGTACCTCCAGGAGAGCTTCATGGAGATGTCTCTGGAAGATTTCCGCTCCATCCCCAGACACGTTAACAGACTTTTCCACTAGCAGTACTGGCCACGAATGCATCCCAAGTCCTCAGGGCTACTTAATCATTAAAAAACGCTTGCTTTTATAACATGTATTATATTTTAAAAGGCTTCATTGGGTTGGGAGGGTATTTCAGTCAGGGTGATAAAAAGATCCTGGCTGTCGGGGAAAACGGTGTGCTGTGTGCTCTCTCCAAGCTCGTCCTCCTCCTCATCTCCCCCTTCTGCAAAATCCTCAGCCATGGCAGAGAGTATCCCATCCTCGGAGTCCACGGTCGGGGTGGGATAGTGGTGGCGGCCCCCCCCAGAATTGCATGCAGCTCAGCATAGAAGAGGCATGTCTGGGGATCTGTCCCGGAGCATCCGTTTGATTCTTTGGTTTTCTGGTACGCTTGTCTGAGCTCCTTAAGTTTCACGTGGCACTGTGTTGCCTCCCTGACGTAGCCTCTGACCCTCATGGCCTCTGAGATTTTTCAAAATGTTTTGGCATTTCATCTTTTGGAACATAGTTCTGATAGCACGGATTCCTCTCCCCATACAGCAATCAGATCCAGTACCTCCCGTTCGGTCCATGCTGGAGCTCTTTTTCGATTCTGGGACTGCATGGTCACCTGTGCTGATGAGCTCGCCTGGCCAAACAGGAAATGAGATTCAAAAGTTCCCGGGGCTTTTCCTGTACACCTGGCCAGTGCATCTGAGTTCAGAGTGCTGTCCAGAGTGGTCACAATGGTGCACTGTGGGATAGCTCTTGGAGGCCAATACCTTCAAATTGCATCCACACTAACCCTAATTCGAAATGGTGATGTCGATTTCAGTGCTAATCCCCTCGTTGGGGAGGACTACAGAAATCAGTTTTAAGAGCCCTTTATGTCAAAAAAAAATGGCTTCATTGTGTGGACGGGTGCAGGGTTAATTCGGATTTAATGCTGCTAAATCCGACATAAACTCGTAGTGTAGACCAGGCCTCAGACTCTGTGCTTGCAAGAGGGGAAGTATTGCCTCTTAGAGGCGCCCGGGGAGGTGGTATATATTTGTCCCAGGTCACTGGGTGGGGGCTAGAGCGGGTTTTGCATTCCGTTATTGGAACAGAACCCCTAGATACTGAACCTGGCCCCCGTTGCTGCCAACTCTGACGGGCAGAAGGGTTATACATGGTTCCCATCACTGTTTCTGGTTTCAGTGTGATGTGTCTGTATTAAAGCTGGTGATTACAAGTGTCACATACACAGGCTCTTGGAACAACCACACACTCTTGTGACAAGAGGCGAGCTAAGTAAATATCACTCTTGAAACAGCCCCCAGTTATGGCCAACTCAATGACTAAAATATAGCCCCTGGAAGGCCCTGCAGCGCTGTACTTGGCCCATTGCATTAGTCACAGACAGAGCTGCCGAGCGAGTGCGCAGGTCACCGCCTCTCAGCTGGAAGCCAGCATTGTAATTTCCCTGCAGTTATTTCCAAGATAACTTATTTCAGATTTTTTTATGATGCTTACAAATTGGGCAACATTTTAAAACATAATTCAGGTGCTAAACGGTCTTAAACTTGTGTGAATTTTTACAGAGCCATCTCAAATATTTTTAACTGTTGGTAAATTTCAGTGAATCAAGCTCTGTGTAAAAGACAAGGAATGGACATCAAGAAAGAAACCCTGGAACATAAATGGAACCAAAGGGCTCTTTGAAATAGAGGCTGAATTTGAAAATAAGTATTTGTTCCAGCCACGAGGAGCTGGAGAGTTACAGTAGATCCTGTGACATGTAAAAATGTGTGGAAGGCAAGGTGTGCTTCAGAGTATTGGCCTGTATCTGTTCTCTCTGGAAAATCCCCTGACAAGGGCTGAGATCTTATTTGAGACAAACAGAGCTAAATCCTTCCCTCAGACACGTGTGTGGACGTCCTCCAGTAGCCAGTGACAACCGGGGATGCATATCTGAGCAGCAGCGTTTCGCCGATAATTCCCAGCATCCCCATGAGCAGTTTTGTAGTGAGTTATGTGACGAAAACCATCTCTTGTAAGTTGAATTTTTCTTTCCTGGCGGCTGATATATTTTATCCACCAGAGGCATGAATCCTCGGTTTGTCTTTGTGGCACCTGGGATGAGCAGTCCGTCCAGGAACCACTCCTGTTTTGCAGGACTGATTCAAGATTAGTTTGTTCAGCCAGGGCTAATACGAGTATCTGGATGGCTCCCTCAGAGGCTGGTTTCTGACCCCCTGCCCTGGGCCATCAGTGTCATGAAACCCTTTTCCTGTGGGGGGATGAGGTGGGGATGGGTCCTGCCTTTTGGTGCTAGGATCTGGGAAGCCAGTCATTTGACTGAATCAAAATTCAATACATAAAAGACCCTGGAAAACTCAGCAAAAAGTTTGCCTTCAAAAGTGAGAAATAAAGCCAAGTAGATGAAACGTAACTAATGTGTGTTCTAAAGTATCCTGCATCAAGGGACCGTGTGAGTCATCCAGCCTGAAACCTGCATTGGCAGGACTCCTCACCAGCATCTTAACCCTCCGTCCCTAAGGAGCATGATTGCCAGCACTCCCATTTTGGCCGGTACTGTCCCAGGTTTTGTTGTGCCAGGTCAGTTCCAACCAAAGTTCCTGGCGCAGTGGCCTGATCTATTCAAAGCCTGCGCTGCCAGCCTCTTGCCACTAGGAGCAGCTGATTGGAGTAGTGGATGGACCCACTGGAGACTGCTAGCAATACCCCAGTCCAGCCAATATGCTCGCATGAATGAAAAGGTCACCCTTAGTTGCAGTTGAAAGATGTTGGGAACCTATCTGGGAAGGCTCTTACCGTAACACGCTGAGCAAGACTTCTCAGCAACTAGGGCTGATGCTCTCAGCAAGCTGTGCTCCTTTTCCTTCTTCTGTGCCATGCCAATGGTCTGGGGTTATAAAACACCACCTGCCTACATCTACCCAGCACACAGTCCCTGCTCCTGCCAGATCATCATGCTGTAAGGTCCCAGATGTTTTCCAAAGTGCGGGGACATACAGCTTTAGCCCTGCAAGACCATCAGAGACTGATTAGTGATTGTCACAGGCAGGCTGGCTCTTGGAGAGGGGTCAAACCCAGCCTCGCCGGTGACAAATCAGCCATCTTCCCAGCTGAGCCTGATTGGCTAAGGATCAAATGGCCCAATACAGATATTAGATCCAGCTGGGAAGGAAGGGGTCACAGGGTGTCTAGAAAGGGTGAGAGATTGCAGTTAGCAGGGGAGGCTGCAGAAGGGTGGCTGGCTTAGGCTGACCGGACAGCAAGTGTGAAAAATTGGGACAGGGGGTGGGAGGTAATAGGAGCCTATATAAGAAAAAGACCCCAAAATCGGGACTGTCCCTATAAAATTGAGACATCTGGTCACCCCAGGCTGGCTCCGCTGGGAAGCCCTGGAGAAGGGTCACTCCCAGGCAGAGGACTGAGGAATTGCAAGAGGGAGAACTGAAAGTACCCTATCACTCAGACTCGCACAAAGGGGTCTGGTAGAAGACAGACAGAGGGTATTTGGCAAGTGGTGTGTCACTGACTGGATGTGCCAGGGTCCATCCGGAGCATTAATAACACGACTGGTCTGACTCTCGCCTGCCTGGCACCTTATGGAGTTATTAGCACCTGTGCACCTCGGGTGCAAACTGCTCCCACTGCACAATGGCACCATTTTACCTCTACTTTGCACAGAGGCGAGTGATGACACAAGGTGCGAGGCACTGTGTTTTATAAGGCAGAGGTTTGCCTACTGGTGGGCACATTTTAAAGCAGATGTTGTAGAAGGCCGGGGGGCTGGGCGGGGGGAAGACTGGTCCCCATGTCTTAAGGAGAACTTTGAGAACATACAGAAAAAGCAACACAGAGAGGGAGGGAGACGCGAGGAGAGCTATGTTTACCTAGTCCAGGAAAGACAACTCTGTGTGTGTCTCCCTAGGAGGTATAAGTGCCCGCTAAGAGATTTGCACCAGGAGAGCTCTCCTCTGCCTACACACCATCTGTGCCGAGCTGGTGAAAATGCCATTGGCAAGATAAGGATAGTGAATCCGTGTCTTCTGCCCTGGATTACCCAGAGCAGAGAGACACCATCTCATACACAGGGCCTTGGACGCTTGTTCCATCGTTGCCCAGTACTGAAGGCACGTGAGTGGGAAGAGTCTGGCCTCAGTGGTGGTAGCACAGGGAATAAAGAGTTATTATTACACAGTTATAAGGCACTTAGCACAGTGGTATCGGCTGCACCCAGATGATGGAGTTTTCACTAGAGGATAAATCAGTGGTTCCCAAACTGGGGTACATGAACCTCTGGGGGTTCACGAAATCTTATAGGGGGTTCTCGGAAAAAAAATCCCTAATGGCGGACAGAGCTGTCCATAGGGATCCTGGGCAGCACAGGGCCAGCAGCCCGGAGCCGTGGGGACATCCAAGAGCTAAGCAGATCAAAGCAAGCATATCTATCACACTGAGGAGATTTCAGAGTAGCAGCCGTGTTAGTCTGTATCCGCAAAAAGAAGAGGAGGACTTGTGGCACCTTAGAGACTAACAAATTTATTTGAGCATAAGCTTTCGTGAGCTACAGCTCACTTCATCGGATGCATTCAGTGGAAAATACAGTGTGGAGATTTATATACACAGAGAACATGAAACAATGGGTGTTACCATACACACTGTAACGAGAGTGATCAGGTAAGGTGAGCTATTACCAACAAGAGGGGCGGGGGGGAAACCTTTTGTAGTGATTAATCAAGGTGGGCCATTTCCAGCAGTTGACAAGAATGTCTGAGGAACAGTGGTGAGGGGGGGAATAAACATGGGGAAATAGTTTTACTTTGTGTAATGACCCATCTACTCCCAGTCTTTATTCAAGCCTAAGTTAATTGTATCCAGTTTGCAAATTAATTCCAATTCAGCAGTCTCTCGTTGGAGTCTGTTTCTGAAGTTTTTTTGTTGAAGAATTGCCACTTTTAGGTCTGTAATCATAGAGTGACCAAAGAGATTGAAGTGTTCTCCGACTGGTTTTTGAATGTTATAATTCTTCACGTCTGATTTGTGTCCATTTCTTCTTTTACGTAGAGACTGTCCAGTTTGGCCAATGTACATGGCAGAGGGGCATTGCTGGCACACGATGGCATCTATCACATTGGTAGATGTGCAGGTGAATGAGCCTCTGATAGTGTGGCTGATGTGATTAGGCCCTGTGATGGTGTCCCCTGAATAGATATGTGGGCACAGTCGGCAACGGGCTTTGTTGCAGGGGTTGGTTCCTGGGTGAGTGGTTCTGTTGTGTGGTGTGTGGTTGCTGGTGAGTATTTGCTTCAGGTTGGGGGGCTGTCTGTAGGCAAGGACTGGACTGAGGAGATTGAAACTTCAAGACTCCTTATAAGAAATGGAAAGGGAGGTGGATATTTTTTGCTGTTTTTAGAATTAAATAGGCAGCTAGTGTTGTTTTTAAATTATGAAGAACAAGTTTAAGCTTTGTTGTAAGTGCGTTGTTTGCCTGGACTGCTCAAGACCTGAATGCTTGTGTAGAAGGAACTCTTTGAGTTGGCTTCTTAAATACCTTCCTGCTGTTTCACATCTGATACTCCTTGATGAAACCTAGGAGCCAGAGGCGCCAGTATGGGGGGGCGACGAGAGTCACATGCCGCCCCCGCGTCAGCGCGCCTCCCCACGGGTTCCTCCTCTTTTTTCCCATGGGACCCCTCACTTTTCGGGCGGTGCCCCTCCCAGGCCCTGGGGTGCACGGGGGCTTTGTTCCTGCACCCCTTTTTTCTACTGGCACCTCTGACAGAAGCCTTGTCTTATAACAGACATAATCAAAAGTGATACAAACTACAAAAATGAGATTTTTGGAAGAGTGTTGCCATTTTCATAATGTAATAAAATACTGTAATGATAAATAATAATTAATAGTGCATAATAACCATGTCATAAAACTAATTTTATATTTCCAAGATCACTTCTTTTATAATTTATGCTGAGGTAAGGGAGAAAAATCCATGGAAATATTCATTTTTAGGAGGGGGCTCACGGGATTTGACATTTTAGTGAAAGGGGTTTGTGGGTTGTTAAGGTTTGGGAACCGCTGGGATAAAACATGACTGTAACCTGGGTATCCATACTCCCCTTCCAGCAGAGGCCTGACCTCATCACTGAGCCCCCTTCACCCCAGCCTGAATCTGACCCCATCAGTGGGTCTTTCTGCGGTTCGTAAGAATTGCCAGGCTGGGTCAGATCCATGGTCCAGCTGGTCCAGTTCTGACGCTGGCAAACCAGGGGCCAGCTCATGCCAAGGTCGCCATGTCTCAAGTGGAAGTGACAACCACGCAGCTGGCATTAGTCTGGTATTGTTCAAATAGGCCTTAGAATGATAAAAATGTGCCTTCTGTGTAGACTGCATTGAATGCGTGCGAGTTACTGCATGCACTCGTCTCACGTATCACACCTGTATCCCAAGGTATCGGCAACGTTTGTGTGTTTTCAGTGTAACCCTCTGTACCTCACCACACAGGAACGAGACTTGAACGAGTGTGAAATGCTGATTTCCAAAGGAGACTTTTTTTTTTTTTTTTTTTTTTGGTCCTTCCGAACAGAGAAGGCCCATTGACACTGGGGAAACTACTGTGGAACATCAGAGGACAAAAGACTTTGTTGATTGCTCCCCCACCCCACCCCCGGGACCGCCATGAAGAGGAGACCTGCTAGTGAATTCCTCCCATCAGTTAAGTGTGCAACTCAAAGCAGAAGGGGGAAGAAATAAAAAGCCCTAACAAGGAGGAACTGTATCTCTTTGCAGCTTGGATTCTGGGGGGTGGGGAGGCAAGATTTCTAGGCATAAACAAGGGATCCTCAGCTACTTAGCCTGTGTTAGTCCTAAGGGACATATAGACCTTGCGTATTATAGGAGCTTCTATTCCCTTAAAGCTTATGCTCTAATAAATTTGTTAGTCTCTAAGGTGCCACAAGTACTCCTGTTCTTTTTGCGGATACAGACTAACATGGCTGCTTCTCTGAAACCTCTATTACCTTTGAAACGTAAGGCTGTAACTCGTTCTTACACTGTGTGTGTGTGTGTGTGATTGTCTGCTTTAATCTTGTAAATAACGCTTATTTCCTTTTTCTAGTTAATAAGTCTTCAGTTAGTTTGTTATAGGTTTGGCTACAAGCATTGTCTTTGGTGTGAGATCTAAGGGGCTATTGACCTGGAGTAAGTGACTGGTCCTTTGGGTCTGGGAGTAACCTGGATATTTTTGACATGCATCTGAAGAAGTGGGTATTCACCCACGAAAGCTCATGCTCCAATACGTCTGTTAGTCTATAAGGTGCCACAGGACTCTTTGCCGCTTTCACAGATCCAGACTAACACGGCCACCCCTCTGATACTGGATATTTTTGTGATTTTGGGGGGTAAGGGGCCATCTATCAAAAAGGCAAACTTCCCAGGGTGGTGAGATAGATCCAAGTGCCCAAGAGGACTGTCTGTGATTTCATGTTAAGGCTGTTGTAGGGCCTGAAGGAATTACATGTAATAAATGTTTGGTGAAATCTAAGTACAGAACTCAGAGCCAATGTAGGGTTTGCGCCCTGCTTCATAGCAGTCTGCCCTGAGATTGGTACTCATGCGCTTGAGTCACTCCAGGCAGTCTGACACCAGTGTTGTGGCTCTGACAGTGTCCAGCAACAGCTGCTTCAGAGAAAGGTGTAAGAGCCCTGCAGCAGCAGATGTGGGATATCCCCCGCAGAGATAGCAGGCTGCCTTTCAGAACAGTAGAACCTTTGCTAAACTACATTTCTGCTCTTGGCCCAAGGGATTGGCTGGCTGAGACCTGATGGGGCTCTCCCGTCTTTAACAGCCCTGGAATGAGAACTGCAGACAGATCCGCACGTGGGGAGCAGAGCATTACGGTTCTCGGTGCTGGGGAGCTAACAAGGCACTGACAGGAAGTTGTTTTTCTTTCTGAATGTTTTTTTTATTGCTCCTCTCAAAGGGGTGGAGCCAGCTCATCTCCTTAGAGAGGGAGACTGGGAGAGAGTGTGACAGAAACGGCATGAATCTGCGGCATCTCTCACCTTGGCTGGAGCTGGCTCCTTCGGTGCTGGGGGCGGAAGGTGTGAATCTCCCCTCAGCCCAGCTTGAGGAAGCTTTGTGGCAGATCCTGAAGTCATCCCCATCCCTTCTGCAAGCAAGTGAGGCAACTGAAGACGTCTGCTGTTGGTAAGAGCCCAGCCAGACTCCAGCATAAGGAAGTGATTGAAGCTTTCATGATCTGTTTAACTGGTGACATATGTTTCCTGCAGGCGAGCCAGTGCGCTGCATGCCGTCTGTATGAGATATGGCAACGCTTTGGGTTCTCGCTTGTGCAGGGAACTTCCCTGCCTGCCTCTGAATGCTCCAAGAAGAGATGGCCCCATCCCAGCAGCCAGCTTCATATGGCTACGGACTGATGTACTGCGTGTGGGAAGGGGAAATGACTTGCACCACGAAGGGAAAGAAACGTGATGAGACCAGCCCATACGCAGATGGTATCTCTCCGGTTTTTAAAGATCCGTCAAGTGTTGCCCTTGAACTCCCACTGTAGGCGACTCCGTGGATGTGAGGGGTGGAGGGTATGATAGTGAAGCTGGCACAGGAGGTGCTGGGGGTAAAGGAGGAGTAAGGGAAAGGCAGGAAGCAGTAGAGGGGAAACAGGAAATGCAGAGCGGTTCATTAGATCCCTTTCATTTACCTCTTTATCGCTCTCTCCACGTTGTCATACTGAATCCCATCACTGTCGGATCAGAAAAGACAACAGAGAATTTCTGTAAATTACAGAAAAATCCAACCAGGGGATCTGGACTTCTTGCAGAATTATAGGGCAGTTGAACCTGGATGAGGATCTATTGCTGTTTATATCATCGCAGGGCCCCAGACATGCTAAACGCTTTTGTAACACAGAGGAACACATTCTCTGCCCTGAAGAGCTCAGAGGCCAAGGACACAAAGAGAGGTTGAGGGAAAGGGATACACTTATAAGCAGATGTATCGGGGGTGAGGAGGCAGGAAATAGAGCATGGCTTATTAGTTCTGCTTGGCCTTTTTAAGTTAAACACACTAGGTTTCCCTGTCCCATCCTTCCTCCACCTTTCAACCCCCTCATCTCGTCCCATAGCAGCCCCTACCTATGCTTCCAGTCTCCTTAAGCCCCTCCCAACCATCATTTGACTGCCTCAGCCTGCATGAAACTGCTCATCTGGTAAATTAAAGAAATAAGTAGAGGTCTTGGTCAAGTAACAGGTTTCAGAGGGGTAGCCATGTTAATCTGTATCAGCAAAAAAAAAAAAATCTATATCTGTATTAGTCCTTGTGGCACCTTAGGGACTAACCCATTTATTTGGGCATAAGCTTTCATGGGCTAAAACCCACTTCATCAGATGCATGGAGGGAAAAATACAGTAGGCAGGTATATATATTACAGCACATGAATAATATAATATATATACCTGCCTACTGTATTTTTCCCTCCATGCATCTGATGAAGTGGGTTTTAGCCCATGAAAGCTTATGCCCAAATAAATGTGTTAGTCTCTAAGGTGCCACAAAGACTCCTCGTTGTTTTTGGTCAGGTAAGTTCTTTTAGGTATTGCAGAAGAAATGCAAGAGACAATCAATAGAGATCAGGTCCTGGCTCAGGAAGGGTGTTCCATGCACTGAGGCAGCATGACAGATGGCATGGAGATGGTATTGGGCAGAGGAGACAAATGGATTAATGAAGCTGACCTCAATGGGAAGAGAGGAGGAGGCACAAGAGACAAGGGAGAGCATACGTGAAAGGAGCATAAGAAGCTTGACCTGGGTGTGATGGAAGAGGAGGGACCAGTGGAGGGGTTCAAAACAGGAGGCTGATGTGCTCAAAAGGACAGACAAGGCTGCACTTTGTATGAACTACATGCAGAAGGGAGCGTGATGTGGGCATCAGGCAGGAGGGCAGGGTACCATAATCCAGACAGAAGGTGACAAGGGCATGCATGGGAGTCTGAGCCTTGAGAACAGAGAAGAAATACCAGGTTTCAGGGAGGTTCTAAAGTAAGAAGCAGCAAGATTTGGACACCACCTAGGAGTAATAAAGAGGAACTAATGAAGATGACCCTAGCTTTTGGGCCTGAACAACCAAGAGAATGGCCTATGATCAACATTGATCAAGAATGGGGAAAGAGAGGAGGTTCCTGTGATCAACAGTGACCCAGAATGGGGGAGGAAGAGATGTTGCAAAGGGATGGCCAGGGGCCACAGGATGGGAGAAAGGGCCGCCAAAGAAGAGGTTAATGGACGAGGCAGAAAGGTAGGAGGAGAACCAGGAGAGGTCACGAGAGGAAAGGAAGAGGGAGTTGTCACAGAGGAAGGTCTGACTGATCATGTCAGAGGCAGCAGAGAGGATGAGGATGGAGTAGAGGCCTTGAGACATACACAGGAAGAGGCGTGGCCTTCATTAGAGCAAAGTGTGGGGGCACAAGATTGTTGAAGATCCAGAGTGAATTTGAAGAAGAATTGGAGAGAATGGCTGTAAACCCCCTGTGTGAGCGTGTAGATGAGGGGAAGAAAGGAGAGGGGGAGATATTATGTGCGATTATACAGTACAAGAAAGCCCCAAGTTGTCTCTCGGTTAAGCTGTTAATTTGGTGGAATCCCAGAATTTCACAGCACACCAGCAATCTGTTGGATGCTTTGCAGACTGCAAAAAAGAAAAAAGCCGCTGGATTCTCCTCCATTAGTCAAGACTTTGGCTTTAGTTTGACTTCAAACCACGTAATAAAATGAGTCCTAGTCCATAGGTATCTGAGACCTCAGATAAAAAATTACACCTCTCACCCCCATCTTACACTTGCTCGATAGCTAAATGATAGCAAGAGGGAAAGCCTCCAAGTTGAGCAAAGGAACAGGATCTTCTCATGAAAGACCTTCTCTAACCTTGAAGCTAGAACTGTATACATGACACTTGAGTCAGAAGACAGACCTGTGGGAGGCGCAGGTCTCTAGCATTTTGATGAAGTACAGTTGTTCTCGCAAGGCAAAGGGTGTCTGGCAACTTGGTTTATTGAATCAGATTAAGTGTTGTGAGCACTGTCAATCAGATAACTGTCGGCACCTCTGGGCCTTTGCCCGGTAGTAGTATTTATTATTGCTCCGCTTGTTTCTAGTTGCTCTATTGGTTTGTTTGAAAAGCTTGTATTTTCTTTGGGGAGAATAATCTGGTTCAGGAAGGCGGTTGTTTCTTGCTTACTGCTGCTGTTTTTTAATATGTACGGTTTTTTTTTTTTATTTTAATTAAAAAAAGAATCATGTCCTATAGCAGTCTCTTTAGTAGATGCTTTTATCCCTGTATTACTTCTGTATTCTGTTGGTTTATTTGGAGGTTGAAAGGCACTTCTTGTAGCATGAAAAACTTATCACTTACAGAGCACATTTCATAGCCAAAGAACTTTGCAGACATCAGGCCAGATTCATCCACAGACTTCCAGAGGGATGAGTTTGGCTTATTATGGTATGTAACAGATCTAAATCATAGGTGTAGTCTGAGGTCTCCATTTTTCTGGTTCGGTCTTTGTGAATCAGACCCCCTATTGTAATAACACTGGTGTGGGGGGAATGAGCTGACCAAGTTATCTCTGGGTTGGTTTTCTTGCATTAAGCATCCGGTAGCAGGTGTTCATAGATTCATAGACTGTAAAGCCAGAAGGAACCATTAGCTCATTTAATCTGACCCCCTGTATAGCACGGACCACTAAAGTCCACCCTGTCACCCCTGTATTGGGTCCAATCACTTGTGTTTGGCTCAGGCATGCTTTCCAGACAGGCATCCAGTCTGGATTTGAAGATAGCAAGAGGTGGGGAATCCACCACTTCCCTTGCTAGTTTGTTCCAGTGGTCATGTGAATTTGTGGTTTCAGAAGATTAATTGCACCATAATCAATGTATAAATACAGCCTGTGAGAGTCTGATGGGGTGTCCACCACACACAAGGCAGAGCAGGTTAAATTAGGTTAGTTAACCAGAGGGGCTGCCCCTGGGGAAGGGCCAGGGATTGAAAGGCTGATTGATGATGGAGCCTAGCTGAGAAGGAACAGGCAGGCTGGTATAAAGCCAGGAGGTTGGCAATAGAAAGGGGGCTGCAGGGCGGGAGCCGGTAGCCATTCTCTGTACATTAGAGAGGGAAGGAAGGAAGGAAACCTAGGGGAGAGGGTGTAGGAAAAGGCTCAGGGAAACAGCACCAAGGTTTAAGACAGTGCAGAGCTTGGCTGCTAATTAGCAGGTCCTTGAGCCGGAACCTGGAGTAGAGAACAGGCCCGGGCTCCCCTACCAGCTACTGGGGAAGTGGCACCATCTGGGCAGTGAAAGGAGAGGCTGCTTGAGACAGTTCATAAGGAAAGACTTTTGATACCCTGGAAGGGGGAAAACACATAGTGACTTGGCTGGAGGGCCAGGCCAGGAAGGGAGAGCACCCGGAGTCTCAGAGCGAGAGGTGGCAGGGCATGCATAGGGTGGCAGAAGGGGGCATTGGACCAGAAAGAGGTAATCCCCAGCGCAACCAGGAGGAGGTGCCCTAGTGGCGAGTGGGACCCAGTGCCAGGATGTCAGAGGAGGAGAACACACCGTTTCTGGCTCTGGAGAACATCTCCCACCTGTTACCTTTTTGGCCCAGGTCAAACGCCACCTTTCCATAAGCTGTTACAGCGGGAATTGGTTTAGATTCACAATGGAACGATCTGTCCCGTCTGAAGTCTTGTATGCAGTTTAGGACTGCCATTCTCACTGATAATTAGATTGGAAGCTCTTTGGGATGGGGACCATGTCTGCCTCTGTGCTTTTACCCAGCGCAAAGGGGCCCGGATCAGATAATACTACTGCTGATAATGTTTTCTCTTTGCTGTAGAGATCTGGTGTGAAGCCCTGAGGCTGGTTGGTGCGCAATGCTTGAGGTGCCCAAGCCGGCTGGCACGCAGTGTATGAGGCGTGAGGCACTGGGGCTGGCTGGTGCACGGTGCATGAGGGGTTCAGGGCTGGCTGGCATGTCGGGCATGAGACACCAGGACTGGCTGGCGCATGAGGTGTTCAGAGCCGGGGCTGGCTGGTGCATGGTGCAAGAAGCATTCAGTGTTGGGCTGGCTGGTATGTGCCATATGAGGCACCAGGGCTGGTTGGCACATGGTGTGTGTGAGGCATCAGGGCTGGTTGGTGTGCAATGTCTGAGGTGTAAGGCAGCCAGGCTGGTTGTCAGGCAGCGCACGAGGCATTCAGTGCCAGGACTGGCTGACGTACACCAGGAGAGATGTTTGGCACCAGGACGGGCTGGTGTGTGAGGTGTGAGGTGCCAGGCCTGGCTGGCACGTGGCCCATGAAGTGTCCGGTGCCTGGGACAGCCAGCATGCAGCATGTGAGGCGTTTGGAGCCAGGATTGGCTGTTATGTGGCGGGTGAGTTACATGGCTAGTGCTCAGTGTATGAGGCATGAGGTGCTGGGGCTGGTTGGCGTACCCCGGGCTGGCCCGCGGTGCAGCGCGTGAGGTGCTGGGGTTGCTGGATGTGTGAGACACAGGGGAATACACAGGACAGCGAGGTAAATGTTACCCAGTTACCCCATTCACTGACTTTGTCCATCATGCACACAAAGGGAAGGTATTCCTCCTTCTCCCACTGAATCAAGTCTCCGTCAGGGCGAGAAGCCCTGCCACGTCAGCTGGTTACCATCACGCACCATGGGTAAGAACAAGCAATCAGACTAAGGAAGCCATTGCTATGCGGGGTCATGCAGGCCAAGGATCTCATCCCTGGAGGAGTTAATGCTCACCTGTGACATGGATAACTGCGCTCCCCCCTGTGCTAGGCTGCTCTCCCCTATTCTCTCCAAGTTCCCCCATCTCTGCCCCAAGCTCCCCAGCTCTTTGTCCTGTCATCTCCATCAGCCACCCCATTGCTCACTCCTGTCAGCACTGGGTTTCTGGGGCACCTAGCCCCTTGCTGTACTGTACCGTGTATCAGGAGCGGGCATCTCCCGCTTCGCTAAGTCCATGGTTTCCCGCTCCATAGAAGGCAGCGGTGATGAATGAAGGATTGTGGAGCCCGTGTGCCGCTGGGGAATAGAAACTCTGCTCAGAATAGGAATGTTTAGGCCTCAATTGGGAGCTGCAGTGTCTGCATACAAAAGGGGTTTAGCTCAGCCCCAGTTACAAAAGCCCCAGGAGCTCCCCCTCTCCACACATAGACAGGTCCCTTTCAAGGCTAATCCCCCTTTTCTTTAGCGGAAGTTGGGATGCTTCACTGATGAAGTTATTCCTCTGTAAACCAGCGCGTCAGCAACTTTCCAGACAGCCCCACAGGCAGGGCCCTGCCAGCAAATTAGTCCCCAGAAGGTAGAGTAGGAACAGAGGAGGGATTGATGGGCTGCGGGAGAACACCTGCCTCCTGCCTGCGCTGGGGCTCATTCCCTCCTTCACCCTCCAGCTCCTGCAGGAATTCTTTACATACATGCTCAGCCGCCCAAGCCGGCCCTGTGGTTAGTCCACAGCCCAGTGCTCTGGCCTCCATTCACGGTCGCTGCTCTGCCTCCATCATGTCAGGCGTCCCCACACAGAGAGCTGCATCCGCGCTCTCGGCCTGGGCGGGGGGATTTCAGCTCCTTGAACAGACTTCCAGTAAGTTATGGAGACTCTTTCCACCAGCTTTCCACCTGAGCCTTCCTGCTGCTGACTCCACACAAACCTGACGTCCTTCTGTTACCTAGGAAATCAGTTGCAGGTGGTGAGCACCCGTGCATGGGCTGGGAGCGGAGGGATAAAAGCAAATGGTGGTTCCAGCTTCCATACGTGAACAAACTTCCCCACTGCTCCTGCCAGGGCCTGTAAGTACCAGGTGGGGCTTGGCCCGTAGGGCCTCATTCCTGACCCCACTGAGGCAGCAGGGAACACGCTACACAGCCCCCTAACACACTGCAGTTATGGGGTGTGAGCCTGCGTCTCCCATCTCTTTTCAGAAACACTCAGGGCTGTGAGGCCTGGAAGGGGTTGGAAAGAAGGACAGCACAGACTGCAAGGAAAGGGCTCAGTGCCCAGGGTAAGGAGAGAAGTGGTCTTGGGGAAAGGAGCTCAGTACAGCAGCCCCTCTGTCTGAAAAGCCCATGGAGCTCCGCCCCAGAGCTGAAGACTGCAGGATCAGGGAGCTGCGTGGTGGCCACATTTCTTTCGCTATGGGTCAAAGGCAAAAGCAAAGCCATTCTCCATGAGATCTGCTGCACAGACCACTGGGAATTCCTCCTCCATACTTGAACTGACCCAACAGTACAACCCAGACTTCCCCAGGTATCTCTGGCTGCCTCATGGCCTTTGCACCAGTTCGAACGAGGATGACTGCAGCCAGCTGAAACAAGGAGTCTTAGACAAATTGGCAGCACTAAAGAGTTTACTGCTAGACTCTTGCAGCCAGATAAATCACAGAATGAACAAAACTAATGGGAAGCAGAATGGCACAGTACTGTGGTGAAAGTCTCCTGGCCTGCAATCCCCCAAACAGCCCACGCTGCCACTCCTCACCATCAAGGAGAGAAGTCCAATGGGAAGTTGCTCTGATCTGCTTCCCAAACTGATGCCTAAGACCCATTTCTGCTCTGAGGCCTACCAGAAATGGGCCAGCCTGTCTAATAATGGGTAGATTGAAGGTCAGGTAGGCTTACACTGTCCTTGTCTCCCGCTCACGGTACGTGGCTTGTCATTTTCGCAAGCTGCTTGGGCAGGGACTGTGCATTATGGGAGGACCCAGAAGCCAAATGATAACCAAAATAATCACCCAGATTTTCGGCAGATCACTTAGCACAAAACAAATGTACGAGGCTGGGCCGTCTCCCAAACATGGAGCCTGAAGATCTTCACAATATCCTGACTCTTGTCCACCGGAGTTACTGGTTTCAACACAGTTTCATGACAAAGAATTTGAGGGACAGACCGAGGCTGCTGGAAGGGTGACTGCTGCACTGGTACACAGTTATGTTACTGTTGGTTTCCTGGGTGTGACTCCCATTAGCCATGACCATCCATACCAGGGAGTTCTGGTTCTCCGCCAGCCTTATCACTTGAAAAATATCAGGTACATCATGTGAGCTTGCACACACGAGAGATGCAGCTCCGGCTAGACCTGGAATGTCTTCCTGCATTTCCCACCATCCAGAGACAATCCCAGGGACCCTGCACAGTGCAGATAACAGTGACAGTGACTTCTGTTCTTGAGGGATCAGGGAAATTGTCCCCGATGGCCCATCTTTCTCTGCTGGGGAAGAGGAGGGCAATGAAGATCAAGACATCTTCCTGGTCTATGTACTATTGGTCTCAATTTCCAAATGTTGCTCCTCGCACAAAGCCTGGTCAATGGTGTATTTTGAATGTGTGGTTGGTTGGTTTGACAACATCTCCGGATTGAATTCGCTCTCATGTAGCTATTGCATGCATAATAGCCACAGCAACCCCTGCTTGGTACTCGATTAAATTTCCATTTTCACATGAAAACAGCTGGCTTCATGGTGGCTCTAACTGTGTTATTTACACAGTCAAGCTCACAATCCCCACTGAAAATCACATTACCCCATACCATACCTTGTGTAAGAGGTGATGCACTGATGGTGCTGGAAATTAAGCTACCCTTCAGGCTACCAAGGCCAGGGTTCAATCACTCCTTGGTGTTGGACCAGGAGCCCCTGGGCTTCTGTCAAAGATCAGCTTCCAAAGTCTCTTGATTTGACCTTGATCAATAGCACAATTTGCTGCACCTTTTGTAAATTTCTAATCCATTTATGCACTAAATGGAGGGGAACAAACGCGGTCCCAGCCCTGTCTAAATCAACTCCTGTCCAGCAGGAACCTCGCTGAGCTGAGACCAGGTGCGAGACAAACCTGTGACACTGTGCCATGCACAAAGGACTGAACTGGGAGCCTCACCTCTCTTTCCCGTTCAGAGCAGGGCAGGCTGAGCTGCTTAATGAGGGTAGAGAGAGAACATCTGTGAGAAAGGCAGCTTGCAACTGTCTGCAAACGGCGCCCTCTGCAATGTCTTTGTGCACCAGGGATCAGATGCCTGAGGCACATCAAGGGACAGGGACAACAACTGCTGGCCTCTGCTCAATGGAGCTTTGTTCTCAGCCCAAGAAGCAACTGTCAGTGCTTTGAAGCCCTGAGGAGGCCCATTGGCTACCTCCAGTGCTCCCACAAGAGGAAACCCACAAGTGCATTTCCCATAACGTGAGAAAAGGCTCCACTAACTGGCACTGCTGCAGGGGATTACACGTGATGTCAGTGCAGCACGGGGGCTAATTCGACGCTATTGCAGCCAACGGGATAGACGGAGACTTGGCAGTTCCTACAGAGCTGCATCCGACGAAGTGAGCTGTAGCTCCCGAAAGCTTATGCTCAAATAAATGGGTTAGTCTCTAAGGTGCCACAAGTCCTCCTCTTCTTTTTGCGAATACAGACGAACACGGCTGCTACCCTGAAACCTGTCAGAGCTTAGTGGAGTAGCACAAAGCTACGGTGCACTTCCGCTGAGGGTGGAAGGAACATGCACTGACGCCTGATCATGAAAGCGAGTGACTGCAAGCGAGGAAAGCCAAGGCAGAACAGAGCATAGCATGTGCCCGTGATTTACATTCTCACAACAACAGACCATTGTCTGAGAACAATAAAAATTATCTCCTAATAGGAAAAGCATCTACAAGACAAAAAGCATTTAAACTTCCTCACAACTCTAGTTCATAATTCACGGCAGCAATAAAGCTGTCACTGTAACAAGCAGGCGTTCAGCCCCTTCTCACGGCCCATGGAGAGACAGGCGAGGCCCGAAACGTGGAGTGAGAGACTGCAAATGGAAGCACCGGGTGTGGGAGGGCCACCCTGGGAGAAGCGGGAAGAAAGAGCCAGGAGAAGGTCTCTGGAAGGAACGGCGCTGGAGCAAGTCATGGGAGAGAGGGAACCTCAGATTTTGATGCCAGGCCAAACCAAGCCTTTTTGCAGCTTGCTCATCGTGATCGGAAGCTGTATTGAATGGGATGCGGTGAGGGGCTTAGTTTGTTTGGAGATGAAGTGTTGAGAGGTGAGGTGGCATAGCATGGTGTGGGTGTGGGTGGCTTTCCTGGGGTAAATGGGTTTCCAGGAGGGAGCCCGAGATCCGAGGCAGCAGGTCTTTGTTATACAACTAAGGGAGGCTGGGAACCGTTTTGTCAGTGAGCCAGTGACGTAGTCCTTAAGTATCCAAGCCATGCAGGAGAAAAATGACATGGAGGCAAGAGCATTGTAAAACAGGGCCTGAAGGGATTAATGAGAGCCTGTGGGCCCCATCAGCCTCACCCCAGCCCAGCCTCATCTCACCTGCAGTTGGGAGGAGTTAAAAGGCTGAACCTGGCTCAGTCAGGCCCTGCCTGGGGAGGAGAGCAGATCTCTAGCTCTCAGTGAGAGAAGTGTGGCTGAGCTCAGGGAGCGGAGTGGGACTTCTGGCCGGCAGGACCTCCCTGAAGGAAAGTAGCTTTGTACCAGGCAGCTGGGAAGGAGCGGCAGAAAGTGAGCGCGCCCCGGATTCTGTGCCCTGGGGTCTGCAGGGAGCAGGAGGACAGGGGGGTGCAGGCAATTCCCCTCCATCAGGACCCGCTGGGTGGCAGAAAGTGCTGAGAAGCTCTGCGGTGAGCCAGGGCACAAGGCTGAGGGAGAGCAGGGCTGATCCATTGGGAACCCAGGAAGAGGCTGAGGCAAAGGCCCATGACAGGGCACGCTCAGAAGTGGTCCAGGGAGGCAGTCAGGGGTCTGTGTAGCCAGGCCTTGACTACATATTCAAGGGTTCCTGGACTGGAACCCAGTGGAGGGGGAGGGCCTGGGTTACCCCACCAGCCCACCAAGGAAGGTGGGGGGGACCACCCTCCCAACAAGGGGTTGTCACGGAGTGTGGGGGAGTCCAGGCCCTGCACCCCTCTTCCTGGGATTCACTGAGGCTCTCAGCCAGCCAGTAAAACAGAAGGTTTATTGGACAACAGGAACACAGTCCCAAACAGAGGTTGTGGGTACAACCAGGACCCCTCAGTCAAGTCCTTCTGGGGGAGCAGGGAGCTCAGACCCCAGCCCTGGGGTTCCCTGCGCTCCTCCACCCAGCACCAAACTGAAACTAACCCCCCCCAGCAGGCTCCCTCCTGCTGCCTCTGTCCACATTCCCGGGCAGAGGTGTTACCTCCCCCTCCCCGTCCTGGCTCAGGTTACAGGCTTTCAGGTCTCCCATCCCCAGGGCACATTCCCAAGTCAATACTCCCCTCTCTCTGCTGCGTCACATCGTCACAGGGGTAAGGGCTACTGAAACCCCTGACACCCACGGTAGGGATGAGCGAGTCCAGACTCGGACCGAGGGGCCAACGAGAAGTTGACGGACTATTATTGGTTGGGCTGTTGGTACTCCAGAAGGGTGAGACTCTGTGTGACCTGGCAGAAGGGCAGGGTCGCAAGGAGTGCTAAGGAGGAGAGCCTGCTGTACCACACCCAGGGGCGCACCAGCCAGCAAGTCACGTGCTTACAGCCCCACGATCTACAGGGCAGTGCTTCATTTATTTTACATTCATAACTGATGCAGCAAGCCCAGGGGCGCCGGGGCTATGGACTGCCAAGCCCAGGGGCGCCGGGGCTATGGACTGCCAAGCCGTGGCACAAATTAAGCGCTGCCAAAGGAGATTGCTGGAAGATTCCTAAGAAGCCAGAGGAGAGACCGCCCTGAGCAGACATGAAGGACGCATGACCTGACTAGTGAAAGATGAGGCCTGACGCACGAGAGTGGAGGAGTCGTCGGATTCTGCTTCCTACAGCCTATCATGTCTGTATCTCTCGGTGTCCTGAGGACTAAAAGCAGCAGGTTGCCAGCGTGATGAATAAGAGAGACCCTGGGTCAACCCAGTCGTGCCAAACAAACCTTTACTGAGTTAAGGGTTAAACTCAGCCAGGGCCTTCTGAGAGGTTGTAACGTGAGACTGCTCCATTTGCAGAACTGTACTGCAGTAACAGACCGTAACTAACTGTACAAATTAAAATAGCAGAAATGAAAAAGACCCCCTGGGTCACAAAAGGCCTCATTTTCACTAACCAAGTCCGCAAACATCTGTGCCTGGGTGAAGGCAGGCCTCGTGTGCATTTTCACTGCTCCAGGTGCACACGCAGATCTGGGGTTACCACACACCCATGCCAAATCCTCTCTTTGCATGCACCTGTGTGTGCGTGTCAGGTAAGTTCAAAGGTACAACTTGCGCTTGATTACTGAAAATCTGGTACCTAAACCCTTCCCCCAGGGGCCACTGTGGGTTCTGCCTTGCAGTCTGCTCTCCACTCTCCTTTCAGATCTCCTAAGTGATGAGGCTGGCCCAATGAGTTTGTTTAATCTTTCCTCATAAATCACTTCTCCCCGTCCCCTGCAGACTATCCGAATCATCAGAAGTGATTAGTTAATTTAAACCTTGGAGTTCACATATTCACTTATCTGCTACAATCACTACTGCTGTTTAGCTCTTGCTCTGAACCATATCTAGCTGCCTAGATCATATCTTACCGTTCCCTTTGAAGGGATGATTTACTGCCAAGACAGGTGAGGAGAAGCGTCCTGGCTGATAGACTAGTCTGCAGGTGGGACTGCATGGAGCAGATTTTTTTTTTTTTCTGGAGCTTCTGCTGTGACTTGTTCTTTTTATTTTTTATTTTAAACCTTGTTTTATAAATGACAGCTAACTTGTATAGCTGAGTCCTGGGCCTCTGTCCTCGGTACGGAACATGAGAAAACTGTGCGTTCACTTGCTATGTAAGAGGCCTTCGTTAAACAGCACTGAGACTTCGTCTTGTTTGAACTGAGATGATAGAAATTGGACTTTTTTCCCCTCCAGGGAGCTGGAGGCAAGACATGTGCTGGCAAATGAAGCAAGAAAGACCAAGTGAAGATGGTGTGGCTGGTGAGGGTGACAGGCTATATGTGTGGCAAGGGCAGGAGGCAGCAGGAAGTAGCTAAGGCTGGAAGAAGGGGCAAAGAGGATGTATATAGCCTGGATCGATAGATCGATATAGATGGAGGAGTTAAGGTCAGAGACGTCTTCAGGCAGAAAGCTGGAGGGGGGCTGCATGTGGAGGTGCCTTTGATTTGAATATATGTTTGGTCTTCAAATGAAAGCATGTAGCAAACTGTACAGCATAGAGCATGTCTGTTGGGAGAAGGGATTTAGGGGTGAGGGGGGAATTAGGGAATCAACAGACTGAAACAGGCACCATAAGTCACTGGCATTTCTAGCCCAGCATGAGTGGCGAGAGCAGGGCACCAGCACTTCTGTTTCTTTAGGACATCCTCTAACTATCCAGCCTGTGCCTTGTGCTGGCGCAACGGGGAAGGACAGTCCTCATTGTTCTTTCCAAATGTGCCTCTATCCTGGGAAAAAGGGCTTAATAAGAGGAGGCAGAATATAAGCATGGGAAGTCATTCATAAGGAGCCCCCTCCCTGTCACTCAGCCCCCTCCCTGCTCTTCCAAGCCAAACAGCCGGGCGTTTATAAAGCACCTTGCACTGACAAGCAGAGCCCCATTTTGTACCCAATGGGCGGGAGAAACCCCTGAAGTCAGAATGACTGGGAGTGGAGCAGAATGGAGCAAGCCAGAAAGGCATTTGCGGTGGGACACGGCAGCACAAATAGGCCAATGTGATTCTGTGTTTGCAGAGGCCTCATGTTTGGCGCAGGGACGGGATGGTTTTGAGGAGACCCCAGACGGACTCTGCCCTCAGTTCTGTGCTCCTTGTTGCTGGAAGCATTGGAGGACTGGAGGGGTGCCGAGAAAAGCAACGAAAGCCATCAGCAGCGGGAGGGGCTGAGTTACGCGAGAAGGAGTTAAAAATAGAGCTGACCCTGTAGAGCTGGGTGAGAGAATGGCTTATGGGCACCATAACAGGCTGTGGGCACCGCAAGCATGTGGGTATTGCAAGGAGGGGGGAATGGAATTAGTTAGAATGATCCGAGGGGGGCGTAATGAGAGGAAATGGGGGGAAGAAGAGCAAAGGCAAATGTAGGCTGACTCTCAGGAGAAGCTTCCCAGTCGACAGGTGGAAGTCTCCCACGTCTCTAACGCTTGGGGTATTTAAACCACACTTGCCGTAGTCCTGGAGAACAGATCGTAGGGAACATTCTTGTAGTGGTCCCCCTGTGGGGAAGAGTTGGATGGGACCCCTTTCCTCTCTAATAGCTGCAATTGAAGAAGGATAGACCTCCCCACCCTTGTCACAGCGGGTCGGTCCCTGGCACAGCATAGGAATGCTCGCTGCTGGCATCACCCCATTTCAGAACTGCAGAGGGAGCCCCCGGGACAGGAATTCAGAGTCTTCTATAGGGCATGTGACCTGTGAATTCACTTGGTCCTACTCCCTTTTCTAGCATCCCTGTCTGGTCCCATTCTCTGTGAATATCTCAGGCCTGACTTTGCTCCTACTGAAGATTGTGAGAGTTTTACCACCGACTTCAGTGGGAGCGGGAGCCTGCCCCTCTAGCTAACATCCCAATGCTTGGGGAGCAGCCCGTGTGCTGCGTCCCGCCACCAGGGAGAGTATTTTGCTCTTGCCGGATGTGATGGAGGGTGCATTGGAAGAGGCTTGTTTGGAGCAGATTATGGGATTATTGTCTAAATGATTGTTTGGGGCAGTGCAGGTTTTAGGTAAATGTCCCTGTGACACTATGCCCCATATTCTTCATAGAGATATTGTTATGATATGAATATGGCATAACTAAGATGTTTTATGTAAAATGGGCCACGTGAGGTATCATTGGAAAGGTTAGGATTTACTGAATATGATTATTCTATTTGTATGCATGGATCATTTCTGTATCAGAAGTTAGGAATATTGACTATGCAACAAGTACAGCTGTGTTTGCACCCGGGGAACACCCACCGGACAAAATGCAATTTGTCTGCTGGTTAGTTAATGAACCATTAAGGAGAACAATAGGACTTTGAAAATGCTAATCTCCCCCCATCCTGGGATGCCGCTTTGACACTGCAGGGTCATGTGATCGTGTCACCTGATACTGGACTCCATCTTGGTCTGCTAGTATTTTTCCACTAGTAGGGGGTGGGAATCAAACTGGGAATGAAAGGATTCCCTCCATATGTAAATCCTACTTAAGGCCGGGGAGTGAGGTAATCAGGGTCGATTCTTCACTGAATCCCCACCCAGGATGACTGCTGAGAACAGCTAAGAAACAAGGACTAAGGGGGGAGACGCACTGAGCCCAGGCTGGAAAAGGTGTCTGGCTTGTGAAAGAAATGCCTAAAACAACATTTAGGGTGGGAAATTACTACTTGTAACCAGTTTCTTTAATGCATTGAGCTTAGTTTGCGTGTTTGTTTTATTTGCTCAGTAATCTGCTTTGATCTGTTGGCTAACCCTTATAATCACTTAAAATCTACCTTTGTAGTTAATAAACGTTTTGTTTTCTTTAAACCAGTTTGTGCAATTCATAAGTAGGGGGAGGGGAGGAGAAAGCTGTGCGTATCTTCTTCCACATTGAGGGAGGGGGCAATTTTCATGAGTTTACGCTGTACAGCGCAAGACAATACAAAGACTTTACAAAGCCTTGGCTGGGATGATTTAGTTGGGGTTGGCCCTGCTTTGAGCAGGGGGTTGGACTAGATGACCGTCTCCTGAGGTCTCTTCCAACCCTAATCTCCTATGAGTCTATGATTCTTCTAACTTTGGGTTTACACCCCAGAGGCGGTATGCACTTGAGTGCTGGGCAATCCCCGAGCTGATTCGTCCCATGCAGAGCTGATTTTAGTGCCTGTGTCTTTCTGCAGCTGGGTGTGTCCCTGCCTGTGTGTGTGCTAGAAGAGGCTTGAGGGCCTGGCACAGCAGGACAGGGTGAGCAGCCCAGGCTGGTGGAACAGGCGGGCTCAGTGGGACTCAGTGGGAGTGGGGGGCTACCCGCCACAGTCCCTCTAGGAGCCAGGAGCAGGGAGGTAGCCTGACTCTGTTCTCAGCAGCAGCCTGAGGTTTATACAGGAGAGGCAGTCCCATTTGACAGCTGCTCACCTGTAATTCTGCTGGCAGGGCCCGGACACTCCAATGGCTGTGAAGCCCTCAGAGTAGCTTCCTAAACAAGTCTGTGCTTTTCTGTATGATGAAGGGAAGTTGTGTCCTGAATCACAGCTGGTGTGAGATCCATAGAGATGTTCGGGCCACTACAGCTTCTTATCTGGCTACACCCATTCTTCCTCCTTGCACCTTGTCCTCAGCAAGAATCTCTGTGCGTCTTCACCCCACCCCGTAACATCCCTGTGTGCCTGGGCATCAGCAGCACCAGCTTGGAAGGCGTGTTTGTCTATCACTGGCTGCTGCAGAGAGGAACTAAACCAGTGTTTTTTCTAGGACCTACCAGAATGGAGGCTGTTCTTGGGAAGACTCTCCTTAAGCACACCCAAGGGTGCTAGATGAGTAGTAATCATTAATACTCAGATCTAACCGTGCGATGGGGTGTTTGCCCCACACTTGCCCTACAAGGGTTAATGAAGACAAAGAAGGGGGCTCATTAACCTAACAGGCCACAGCTGAACGGAATCAGGTGGCTAAGCTATCCCCTGACTGAGTGAGGGGGCCCCGTTGAGGAGGAACAAGCTGGGTTGGGGCTATTAAGGTGGGATATTGGCAGTAGAAAGGGGGCTGCAGGGAAGCAGTCTGCAGTCGGTCCATGGGAGAAGGGAGGTGTGTTTGGGCTGGCAAACCCTGAGCAGGGGGAGGCCAGGAAGGTAGAAGAGGGGGGCTCAGGGAAAGGCAGTAAGCTCTAGAAGGGAACAGACCATGACTGCTGGCCAGAAGGTCCCTGAGCCAGAACCCAGAGTAGAAGACGGGCCCAGGTGCCCCTGCCAGCCACTGAGGGAGTGGCACCACAAGGCAGGGAATGGGAAGTGTGCCCAGGGCTGCTGAAGGAAGGCTTTGGTGCCCCGGAAGGGGACAACGCACTGAATGACTTGGCCTGAGGGCTGAGTCATGAAGAGCTGGCAGCAGCTCGTGGGGCGAGAGAGGGACTGCAGAGCGGAGGGGAAGGGTCGTTGACCTGGTGAGCTATTCCCCAGAAGGGCCAGGAGGAGGCGCCACACCTTGTGGTGAGTGGAGCACCCTGTCACTTTGACTGGGGTTGCATTTTTCACCTAAGCACCTTAATGGGAACCCTTTAAGGCATCCTAATTGCTATCAGGAGCATTCCCATCTAAGGGAACCACCCTGAAGGGGGGATGGGGTCTGCATTCCTCATCCCAGCTGGCGGGCTGCTCCTCCCTCTGAACTCATAGCAGAGCAGGAGATGTTCTCAGGGGGAGCCGTTGCCATGCTTGGTTTTATAGTCTGATTTCTGGATTTATTGCTTCCAGGACTTTGTGGGTTGGTTAATTACGTGAAAGACGTCTGGGTTAGCCAGATTTCCATTTTTCCAGTCTCCCTCGACATGTCCCTGAGCAGCCTGTGTTGCCCTGAGAGGACGGAGCCCTCCGCTTCTCCAAGAAGCTCGAGTGCCAGTTGTGGGTCAGAGAGGGGGAGCTGGGTTGCTCTTGTTGGCTTTGTATGGAAACATCCCAAACTCATAGGTTCAGCAATTAATCCTCCTGCCAATGGACATGGATATGAGAGACAGTCGTGGTCTGAGTGCGGGGCTGGGAGCCAGGCGCTCCTGGGTTCTAACACATTGGGTGCCCCGGGGAATTGCTTCACCCGTACAGCACTAGAGATAAGGGTTCTGAGATGGAGCCTCTCTTCTCCCTCTGTCCTCCACCCCAACAGCTGCTGCCGCATCATGTCCCACGGCCCCTCTGAGCATTGGAAGAGCCCTTCTGCCTGACAGGCCACCAGCCTCATGCACCCCAGACGCTGTGGAGTCACTCTGGGCTCTGTGTTGTCTTCCTCCCACAGCTCCTTCCCCACAGCTGGCCTCTGCTGCTGCCTGCCCCAGAGTGAGGACCGGGGGCTCAGGCAGCAGGGGCTGGTGGGACATACCAGGAATCCCAACCTGCCCCACCACAGACCTGACCTCCTCTCATCACAGAGCCCCAGTTCCGAGGGGGAAAACTCCAATGGAAATGGCCGCGTGCAGCGTAGCATTCACAAGGACCTGTCGCGCTCTGCTCCTGCCTCTGTGACAGAGGCGCCCAGGGAAGAAGGTTCAGAGGCAGCAGTGAGGAACGCGGGCAGGGCAAGACAGGGGAGCAGGAGGAAGGGAGATGGAAGGAAGGAGTGCAGTACCCCCTCCCCACTCATGCCCTTGTGATGGAGGGTAATTGCTGTCTTGTTGGGTGGGAAAGGTGCCAGGCGCCCATGTCTTCACCCTGGCCACTTTTGTGCCGCTCTGGTCTTTCGCGCCATGCCTCCATCCCTATTATTGTTCCATATAACCAGGCCCCGAGCCCTGCACAACCAATCCTGGCCCAACCCTGGGTCTGCCTGCTGACCCTGCACCCCTTCTGATCAACCAAGACTGAGCAGCCTCTGAGCCTCGCGACACCGCTCCACCCTGCGGGCTGGCTACTGGGGAAAGTGGGAGGGTAACTGGTTTATTATGGGCAGCCAGGCTAGGGGGTCTGAGGCACAGGGGAATTGGGTCACTGGGTTCGCATTCCTGCAAGGCACCCGCTGCTTGCTCTAGTAGCCTACCCGCTATTTTACGTGTGTCAAACTCTCAGTGCTAGTGAGTTGTTAAAGCTGAGGTTCCATGGTCCCAGTGTGGCTAGCTCTCTGCCTTCTCCAGCCCCCCAGCCCCAGATCCTCAAAGATATTTGGGTGCCTGACTCCCATTGATTTTAATGGGAGTTGGGCGGGCTACATACCTGTGACGATCTGAGCCCCAGACACCACAGAGGTTAGAGGCAGGGTGCCGGGACATGGCGGGAGAAAGGGACACAGGGGGAGGTGGTGCAGGGGCTGAGCTCTGGGGAGAAGGCCTTGTGGAGGATGGAGGCAGACTCTCCGCTTTCCCTCACAACCCTTCCTCCGCCGGCCTTTCTCTAACATCTCCTCAGCCACCCTCCTTCTAGACCACCCAGGCCAGAGGCTCCTGACAAAAGAGAAAGCTGGAGTTTTCATCACCAGTCTCTCATCCAAATGACCACCTGGGCTGTCAAGACACCACCCCCCTTCAACTTCCTTTCTCGATCCTGCCTAGACAGCCTGAACTACGTCTGCAGAGCAATGATTCCAGCTAGAAGAGCTACGGACTGAGCGAATGACTGACAGACAAAGCAGAGCGTCAGTCCCGGGATGCCCCTCGACTGGACACAGTTGAATCATCTCCCGTCATCCAGACTGATGTTTTCCTTCTGGCTCTGGGCTTTCGCTGGGAGACATGAGCCAACGATTAGAGTCTATTCTAAACATATGGAGCCACTGCGGGCAGCTGCAGGAATGCACAGAAGGAGGCAATCGGAGGATACCAGGCATGAGAGAGAGGAGAGGAGAGGAGAATTCAATTTACAGTGGTATGTAAATACCGAATGAGTCAGTCCACCCAGGATAGCGTACTCATCCCAACCTGACTCCTGCCAGACTGCAAGAGAAGAGTGCCCTCTGCTTAAAGGCTGCAGTGGGGTCCCCATCCCCATTCAGCATGAGAGGGAATGCCTCTCCTCCAGGGTGCAGCACATCCCAGTCACACTACGCCAGAGAGTGGGGATGCGGGAAGAAGGAAGAGGAGCGGGAGAGAGGAGAAAAACATGCATCCAAAGCATCCCACAGGCAGGTTAACCCTTGCGACGTGCCGCAAAGTCCACCTTTTGTCTGAGCCCTTGCAGGAGGAGGACAAAGTGAAATTCTTTCTGGCTCAGATGGACGTTGGGCCGACACGTCCGTTTTACTGTTGGTGTAAATTTTTTTTTATTTTATTTCTGAGTGTGTACATTTGTATTGATTGTGAAAGTGCCCAGAGAAATGGATGGGCACTTTAAGTAAAAATCTCCACCCCCCCGCCCCCCCGTGGCATTGCGTGCTCTGAACAACAGACGGAAACGTGATTGACACTGCTGGAACTCAACAGGTGAGGAGGAAGAATGATTGCCTGTCAAATCACCTGAGATCTCCCTGAGCTAAAGCCACCTCAACTGAGGATAGCCTGGCCAGACAAGAGCACATAATGACCACGAGCTTTGCATGGCATGGTGCAGAAATGTAGCACTTTTGCACTGGCTTAGGGTCTCTCTGTAGACTGCAGTATTTTCTGCAAAGTCTAAGCTTTCATTAAAAAATAAACCCACACCTTTCTAGTCCTGATACAGCACTGTATTCTTGGGTCCACTGCCTGCAACAACAGCTCCAAGTTAGATGTGAACTGCCGCTCGTTCTTAGCAGGGTTAATGCAGAGGCCTTGTGATAACTGTTTAAATAGCAACATGAACTTAACAATGTCGCTGGTGATCATTTGAGCAGCTCTATCTGAGTGCTGTCTGGTGGGTTGAATTCCAGGCTGCAGATGTTAAAAGAAGCAAACGTTCCATCAAATATCCAATTTGATATTGATTTATTGCTCTTTAGTGTGGGAGTCCAGGGGTGAGGGGAAGAGAAGAAATCATTCTAAGGGAGTGGGGAAAGATCACGAGGAAGTGGACGGAAGATACGAGGGAGGGAGGAGAAACTTTTTAAAAGAAAAGACCAGATGAAATAAAAACTCAATTTAAAACAAAAAGATTCAACCTCTTGAAGATCCCAACAATTCATGTTGGTCTTTTCACAGGATTTCTGGTTGAATTTTCTTTTTCTTTTTTTTTTTTAAATAAACCCCAAATCCCACAGATTAGCTGACATTTTCTGCAGGATCTGGATGGGGAAAGGAATATGGAAGACTTTCCCTCAGATTCCCAGTGGTTCTGCAGACCAGGACATAAAGAAATCTGTTGGTTTCTGCATGGACATCTCCCCTCTGAGGTCAGCCGCCGGAGACATTAACACTGTCTCTGTGCCATCTGAAGGACAGCAATTCACTCTGTTCCTCCGGCGTCCCTTGTGACTTTCAGTGAGAGTTCCAGGGCTGACCTCCCACCCTGGCTTACCAGCACTGGTGCACCCCACCCACCTAGATGGAGGCACATGAAGGAAACGCATGATGTTGGTCAGATCTCTGAGCATGAGAAGAGTAGTGGGAACAAAGTGATGGGTGTGGAGGTGACATGAGCAGAACAGGGGTGTGTTGGGGCAGCAGAGATGGGGAGATTGTGGGTTGGGGGAGTAATAGGGGGCAGGGCTGTGTGAGGACTTTGCAGGAGCCGTGGGCGGAGTCCCAGCCAGAGCTCTGATTGTGAGGAACCTCCTCCGCTTTCCATGTATCTTTCATCAGAGCCTGCAGATGATCTCTCCTAGGCCTATTTCTAAAGGAACTAATCTGGCCAGGTTCACAGCCTACCTGAGCTACTTATGCCAGGCTCGGGGGCAGAGGCAGCTCCTGGACCTTGCAGTAATTCTCCTTTCAGACGCCTTGCATTCTTTCCGAACACACTTCCCTTTGTGAGCTGCCGTGAGTTCAGCGTTATTCAATAGCGTGGGCCTCACCCAGAGGCTACGCTGGCTCTCCTTGGCCCCTGTAAGGTGATGCTTTATTGCCTCTTTGCCAGTGATTGTACCCAGAGCCCCCGAATGTGTTCCAGACCTCCTCCCACAGATCGGAGTGTAGTTTGCCCCTCTGAGAGTTACCTCACCACTCCGCTAGACTCTTAAAACATTTCCAAACTTCAAACCTGTCGTTATTTTCCAGCTTATTACGGCCCTTAAGTATTTGGGGGAAAGTTGTAATCGCTGCTGGCACAGAATCCAAGCTTTCATTTGCGCCAGTTCCTTTCCCCAGCTGTCTACACCTTGCAGTGCTCCCAGGGAGTTACCGTACCCTGGGGGAGCCTCTACCCCTCACTGCACCCTTGGCTTAACTTCACCCTGTGTCCATGCTCCTGGCGTAGGATGGCTCCTTCCTAAATGCTGAGAGGTTCCATGTGGCTTGCAGTGCAGTATAAATAACTTCCAGCCACAAAGGCAGGAGGGATTTTTTTTGTCGAGAATTCTGAACCTTCCCAGAGATGGAACCGAAAAGAACTCTGCGGGGTTTCCTCTTTGAGCCTCGAGTCCTCACTTCCGAAGTGAGTCGGAAAGCAATGTGTATTGGCTTGAGACATTGAAAGGCCCGGGCAGCATTCTCCTGCCTCAGCAGTGGTTTCAGCTGCTCCCATCTGAGGTTTCAGCTCATCAGGCTGACTACACGGTGCCTGCTATCTCAGAGGTACGTTCACATTTGAACAGCTGGATCTGGCTGAGGCCCGGAATGGACATTACACACCGAGAAGACAGCAAGCTCTTCCATATTAAATACCTGTCTAGACTGCATCCTTTCTGGGGCAGGGACCTTGTCTTCATGGCTATCTGGAAAAGGTCTAACGTGCTTCTGGCGCTATCCAAATACAGCGGTAGCGTTCACATCAAGTATAAAGTGTAGCCGAGAGAGTGCAGAAGGGAGCGGCTGCTATGGGCCCGACAGGGTGGATTGGACTTTGAAGCACAGATTCATGGTGGGTCAGCAAAAGTTGTGACTGAAGAGGAAGAGCCCTGAATGGGTCCATAAGAAAAGGGAGGATCCAGTCTGAGATACGTTGGGAAAGCCGTGCAAGGGGATGGGGACTCTTCCTGCCCACCAGGAGTGAGTTTTAGCAAGGCCTCAGGAAGCCAGGACTGGGCGCATATGGGGCTTGACCCTGACTCTCAGCCCAGGGCACAGTTCCGGTGAGAGGCTTGTCCAGGGTATTGCTGTGCCTGGAGCATCTATTTCCAAGTGGTTTTGAAGCTGGAGTTATAAATAACAAAGATGCATATGGAATTTGAATATGAATGATAAGAACAGCTGTGTGTATCCATTATGAATGAACATAAACAGAAATGTATCAACTGAGATTCTGGGGCTTTGGGAAGAATTAGTGTCTTTGTTCCTGGATTTTTTTTTTTATTTTATTTTTTTTTTTTGCTATCAAAGTTTGAACTAAAGCCATTAGCCTGGGCTCTCCTGCAGTGGGTGAAGCCAGGAGCCTTGTTTTGCCTTGGCTGGGAGCCACACTGAATTCTCCTCAACAGCTCAGTTAGACCTAATCCTAACAAATTTGCCCAGAGAAGTGGTTCTCTTATTACACAGCTTAATTTGAATGCTTTCCAAGGTTAATTTCTGCTACCTCTCTTTCAAACTGTGCCTCCCCTTCCCACCCTCATCCCCTTCCCTCCCCCCCCCCCGCCCTCATTTGCTTCCTCTCTCTTTCCTCAGCCCACAGGGGAGCGGCTTGGAGCCTGAAGTCGTTCAATACCAAGATGCAATTGGTTTTAAATTAGAAAATAATACGACGTGCATCCCTTGCTGTCTGTTACCATGCATAGTGCGGGGTCCACCCGGAAGGGTTCTAATGCTGAGCCATTTACTTGGTAAATTAATTGTAACTTTCATGGGTTAACATGGCCCTAGAGACCAATGCTCAACAGGCACTTACTCTTGTAATATTATTTACTTAGTTTATCATCTGATTCCAGATACCCAGTTTCCTTCTGCCTCTCCCCACAGCCATCTCTATCCTGCAGATGCTTTCCTGCTTTTTACAGCGTCTATGTCTGAAGGTATAGAGAAGGCATCCTAGAGTCTCCAGCCACTCGGGAACTCCTGAGGCAACTGCCGGCGGAAGGGAGAGAATCTGTTTGGGATTTGCATCACACGTTTATTACCCTGGCAGGGTTCTTGGTTTGCAGCAGACTGTAGAGGAAAAACCGAGGCTCCAATAAAACCAAACCTACCCCAGAGACTGGGGCAAAGTTGAATGCAAACAGTGTCTGTCAGATCCATTATTAAGCCTCCAAGGGAAAGAAACATGGATGAGTAGTTGAAGGACGTACAGTAAACCCAAGGGGAAGGAAGTTGTTTAGAGTGGCACAGGGGGACCTGGCTAGGAGGCAAGAGTTGAAGTTCAGGCTAAATATCAATCAAAAATTCTTGACGGTGAGAAGTCTAACTGTGGGATCTAACTGTGTTACTTAAGGAAGGCGGTGCAGGCACCCTCATGGGGGTCAGGTATTCTAAATTATTATTATTTGCATATTCATTTGTAACGTGATAGCGTCTAGGAGTCCCAGTCATGGACCAAGACTTCATCATGCTAGATGTTGTACAAACACAGAACCAAACATGGTCCATGTGCCCAGAGTGCTTGCAATCTAAGTACAAGCACACTGGTGAATGCAGGACCTGCAGATGCGCCACACGTAAGCTCTCACCAGCTAAGCGTGATTGGGTTTGGTCAGTACTTGGATAGGAGGCATCCAAGGAAAACCCAATTGCTGCTTATGATTTAGTAGATGCACCTCTTCCTTTAAAGTCCGTTCTAAGCCCATGCCCCAGTGTTGTAGCAGGGACAGCTGTGTTTCTGGAGTTGTTCTCTTTCCAGTGAGGTGTCAGTCTGAGATCTGGAGCACATGTGGTGATTCAGAACCTCAGGGTCCTCTTCACAACAATAGGGGTGTTTGCCCTTGAGAGCCCCTTTGCATTGGTTCTTTATCAACCCAGGCAGAGTGAGTACAGTAATCCAGCATGGAGGAGACGAATGTATGGATAGCTGTGGCCACATCCCCGTCCTGGAGGAAGAAGGGGGAGGCTTCCTAGCTAACTGGGGATCAAAGAAAATGTTATCACTGATGCTACCGGGTCATTTAGAGTGAATAATGAGTCAAACAGGCCCTGAGGCGTTGCACCAGTTTGGGGAAGGGGGCGGGGAGGACAATGTCCCAGCTAGTTCCTCAAAATACTTCCCTTTCTGACCAGCATCACCTCAGTTGTCATAGAATCCTAGAATATCAGGGTTGGAAGGGACTTCAGGAGGTCATCTAGTCCAACCCCCTGCTCAAAGCAGGACCAATCCCCACCTCAAGGACCAGGCCCACCTCAAGGACTGAACTCGCAACCCTGGGTTTAGTAGGCCAATGCTCAAACCACTGAGCTATTCCTCCCCCCAGTTTTGCCTGGGATGAGTTTGACCCCACTGTTCGTGCAGGCTCTGATCTCCTCCAGGATTGCAATGGAGCTGGTTGCATTGATCGAAAATGAATGATAATGTCATACTTTGGGCAGTACAGCCCAGTGCATCTCCCCACCACTGCAAGTGGTCTGGTGTAGATACTGAAGGGGAGAGGGAGCGGGATAGATCCCTGGTGTCTTCACAGGGAAAGGTTTTGGGGGAAGAGAAGCAGTTGCCTATCCCTTTTCGCTGCATCCTGTTGAAGATTGCAGCCATTGAAGTGCCATGCCGTGGAGGCCAACTGTGTCACGTAAGCAGGACAGCAGCTCCCTGTGGATCACCATGGCAAAAGCTGCAGAGAGGTCAAGCAGGAGGAGCACTGAGATATTGCCTCTATTAATTTCCATGGAGAGGTTGTCTTTTAGTGCCATTGTGCAGCTCAGAATTGCCTGGGATCATTCTTGCTGCCAAAGAATTCTCTTTGTGTTATGCACTGTCACCCTTCAGTCTCTCCATGTTACTGTTTTACACGAGCCAGCGGTGTCCTATAGTTTCTCCTTCCCACTCAGTACCAGGGTTTCTGATTATTTTGTTCCAGTCATAATAAGCTACGTTCATCAAAACACAACTTAATTTTCTCATCTCCTGTCTCTCTTTCTGGATGCTCTAGGCTTCTTCATAGTGCTCTCCTCCTCGGTGGTGTTTGCAACCCCTCCCAGGTTAGTGTATACTGTGGTGGCTTTCTGATCATTCTGATCATGGGATGTTCGATGGGGTGGGATCTGAGTTACTACAGAGAATTCTTTCCTGGGTGTCTGGCTGGTGAGTCTGGCCCACATGCTCAGGGTTTAGCTGATCGCCATATTTGGGGTCGGGAAGGAATTTTCCTCCAGGGCAGATTGGGGGTTTTTCGCCTTCCTCTGTAGCATGGGACACGGGTCGCTTGCTGGAGGATTCTCTGCACCTTGAAGCCTTTAAACCACAATTTGAGGACTTCAATAGCTCAGACATAGGTGAGGGGTTTTCGCAGGAGTGGGTGGGTGAGATTCTGTGGCCTGTGTTGTGCAGGAGGTCAGACTAGATGATCAGAATGGTCCCTTCTGACCTTGGTATCTATGATCTGATCTATGATCTGATCATAAACTCTTCAGGGCAGGGCATGTGGACTTGTGAGGTGCTCAGCCTGATGGAGCCTTTGTTCTAACTGAGGACTTTGAACACTATTAAATTAAATATTAAATAATAATAATACCAATGCATTCTGGAGAAAAAAAGGAGACTACAGTCGGTTTTAATGACGCTATTAAAACAAAGTAGCCAGGGGGATCATGTAATTTCCTGGAAATTAAAATATACGCAGCTTAGGTTAATGAAAGAAAGAAGAGAGTGCCGTGGTTTTTAGGGTGTTAGCCTGGGGCTTGGATACCAAGGTTCAATTCCTGCTCTGCCACAGACTCTGGGTGACCTTGGGAAAGTCACTTAGTCTCTCTGTGCCTTGGTCCCTCCTCTGTAAAGTGCGGAGAACAGCCCTGCTCTACCTTGGAGGGGTGCGGCGAGGATAAATACATTGAAAAGCATGAGGATCCTGGTAATGGGGACTTTAGAAGTACCTTAAATTTAAGAAGACATATGCAGATTTTTTACTTTGTGATCCCTGCTTGGGGTTGTTTTTCCGCAAGGCCTTGGCATAACCCACCTCACTAGGATTCCAGGGGTAACCAGACGATTACTTGGACACCAGTACGTTGGGGTAAAATAGGGCTCTGTGCTGAACAATGGTGATCCCTGCTCACGTATTGGCCAAGGAGGGAATGGATTTCCTCTGAGCGCATTAGCAGGGACCTTTTAGGAAACTTCATTTTCCTCTAGAGCACTGGGGAAGGATAAACAGTGTGGTCACAAAAGTGTTGGACTGGTCCTTTTTGCGCTTGCCAGGATCTGGTATGGTGGCCTCTGTCCAGCCCATTGTTTTGCTTCCAGAGATGGAAATAATCGATGTGGTCACCTTGCTTTTCTCCCCTGGGTGCTGATCCTTTGACCAACAAGTTTAGTGCACACCCTGAGGCCGCTGTACACGTGTCTGGCATCGGAAAGAGGACTTCAAGTGGGCATACGTAACTTTACCCTCTAAGGGCTCTGTACCTTACCAGAACTGTGTAAAGGGGCTGTGTTGAAAATGAAACTCAGACCCAACATCTTACATTCGTCTAGCAGCCTGAGGGATCCCCAAATGCTTTACAAACCACAGAACCAGGGGTCACTTTACGCCCCACTGAAATGCAGCCACTCTGCAGTGGGATGTGGCATCTATTCAACAGCACAGCTACACCACGCAGTAATGCAGGGGAGGAAATCTACAACTGAGGCTGTGATAGTCTCTCGCACTGAGGCATGTGAGAGATAGAGCTTGACAACGAAGAGCACGGCAGCGAAACACCATGGCTAAAGATACGAGGAATTAAAAGTGCCGGCAAAAATGGAGTCAGCCCCTGCTGCCGTGCCCAAGACTGGAGGGGAGGAAGGATGAAAAATTCCTAGACCAGCTTTCAAGGATGCCATACTCCTGTGGTCTTTCACAACCAAGCCACCTGTTCAGTAACTGACACGGCCAAATGTGCGTAATCAAAGAGATTCCTAAGTTACAGAGAGGGAAACGTTATGATGCAAAAAGTAGAGAATCCAGCCGTAGTAAAGGCCATCCTGGAGCAACATGTCACTGCTAGAAAGGCATTGATTGACAATGGAAGGGTAACTGGGAAGCTGCTTGAATTCGTCCCTGCGAGGAATGGGGACATTGCACACGGTAGTAATTTTCTATAAATCCTGATGAGCTGGAGAGGAACTGGAACAATAGTTGAAAGGAAACACTGATTCTGATCATTACCATCCTCCGAGGTTAATATCAACACTGACTAAGAAAAAAACAATCACTCCGCATCTCCGGAATAACAGTGCCTTCCTCAGGCAGCAGCTCTGGGGTTTAGAAAGAAGGATACGTTTTGCCAGACAAACTCGATGGCTTGTTTTATTTGATAGACGACAACAAAGTGGCAAAGCGGAGTGCAGCAGATGCCATGTAGCTGGGCTTAAGTGAAGCGCTGGATACAACATCTAGCAAAACCTTAACTGGGAAATTAATTCACATTGGCAGTATTGAAAGTTGGAAAAAGACCCATAAAGAGGGTAATGAGACTGGCAACATTTTAACCCAGAGGGAGGGCTTGGGGCAGGGGTCTGTAGGGACTTGGGGAGGGGGGAAGGCACTGCCAGGATCTGGGCTAGGACCGCTTTTATTTAATACAGTGATACTCTGACTGAGGCTTGTGAGCCGCAAGTGGCTCTTTAATTTGGCTCTTTGCAGCACATGATATTATAACATTCTGTGATTTAATTATTAGCCAATCAGGAGGCTTTTACTATGTTATGAACCAATTGTAGTTGAGAAAATAATAATACTTGGTCAGTCATTTTGATATGAGAATTATATCTACACACACACAAACGTATATGATAAATTGTCATACTGTTTAAATAAGAATACATAGCACTATAGTAAATGAAACAATGAATTCACACTGCTGTGGCTCTTTTGGGTGATGCTGATTGCTAATTTGGTTCCTGAACCTGAAATTCACAGGCAGCAGGTTTAAAACAAACAAAAGGAAGTACTTCTTCACACAACGCACAGTCAACCTGTGGAACTCATTGCCAGGGGATTTTGTGAAGGTCAAGACTATAACAGGGTTCAAAAAGGAAATAGATAAATTCATGGAGGATAGGTCCATTAGTGGCTATTAGCCAGGATGGACAGGAATGGTGCCCCTAGACTCTGCTTGCCAGAAGCTGGGAATGGGCGACAGGAGATGGACTACCTCATGCTTTGGGGTTTAAGCCAATCTCTAATGCTGAGGAAGGGGAGGAATGACTCCAAGGTGCACAGAAGAATAACTAGGATTCAGTTAAGATGGGGGGAATATAGGCTGACTAGGAGGGGAAGCTTCCTCGCAGTACGTGGTCTTGGGCTGTGGAACAGCGTCCCAAGGGACTTGGTGGGAGTCCTGTCATTTGGGACTTTTAAAATGAGACTGCCCAGCCCACTAATAGGGAGCAGTCCTCTGTTGGCCCTGGGAGAGGGGCTCTGTGACTCTCTATCCCAAACGTCTCTGATTCTCTGAATACCAGCATTTTCTATTTCCAAACAGCGAACGGGGGGGAATGGAGAAATGTAATGAGGCGCAGTGGGAGGAAGCACTGAAGTGTGGGAAAAGGAGGAAGATCCGTAACGAAGGCACAGCAGGCTCCAAGGCCAGTGAGAAACCGGCCTGGAAGAAACGAAAGGCAGCCAGGCTCGTTTTACGAAGTGCCGGCTGGAGGATCAGCAGGAACTGAACTCTTGGCTGGCAATGGCGGGGCAGCAGGGAAGCAAACAAGGCAGCTGAGGCTGCAGGGAAATATGCCCTCAGATCCTTCAGCTACGCCCTTCATAAAGCCACATTGCTTCACAGGGAGGGTAGCTACTGCACGACTTGTAAACAGGGTGCAGCATGACTGCTTCCTTCCACAGCTGGCCAGTGCAGGGTTTGAGGGGGTCAGCTTCTCCCCAGTTCCTTTGCAGAGGCGAATGGTGCTAGCCCAGTGCAGTCCTTGCGTTCCCTGAGAACAAGGTCTCCAATTGTGCCCAAGATCATGAACTGGGGCCTAAGAGGCAGAGATGCCCCTGGTCCCCAGACCTCTCTCACACACTCATGTAAGAGCCCGGTGCAGTCCAGCCCTCGGGATAGCTGAGATCATGGAAAACAGTGAGGGGAAAAGAAGCAGAGTGCATGAGGGCCAGCAGGGAGACAGGAATGGGAGAAGGAAATGAACAGGGTACAGAGGCTGGCAGAGGGAAGACCAGTTCTAAGATGTGGGCTGGGGTGTTCAGGGCACGGAAGACAAGGACAAGCAATTGACATTGGGCAACCTATCTAGAGAGTTACATGGCCCCTGGTACATAGTACCAGAGCCGTATAGTCGGCTTTGTACGCAAGCCCCAGTGTGTTCACATGACTGGCCTCACCCGCTTGGTTCTATCCACAAAACCGACCTGCGTTCCACTCGGTAGAGGAGTGTCGCACAAATTCCTTTGCTCTTGTTTGTGTCGGAGGTCTCAGACAAGCCCCAGTGCAGTGTGCCAGACCCTCTGCGCTCTACTTTCTATGAATCATCAATTCTGTAACAAGAGAGTCCTTCTTCTCCACATCGGATCTGACCGTTCCCTGCTGGCTGGGAGCCGAACCAAAAGCTCCCCAGAGGACAGCAGGAGACGGATCAAACTTTGTGTAGCTCACAATTATCCCGGGCTGGAAAAGTTCCAAGAATCCCATTTCTCCCCATCCCCCCATCTTTTCCACTCAAAGCAATTTGACTTTTATAGTAATAACTTCTGAACTCTGAATTGGGGCTTTGCCAAGAAAAGCAAAGAAAACAATGTGGCCGCCATCAGCAAGCACGGAAACTCCAAGGACTGAGACCAGCCTTAAAATAACTTCCATTTGATTGTTATTTATTCTGGGAAAAAGCTCATTCATTCAGAATTAGGAGGAGAGATAAATCTCTGTGTGTGAGTGAGAGAGAGAGAGAGAGAGATACAGTGTGTGTGTTGTATAGACTGTATAGTATAGGGTTACCATATGTTGGTATTTTCCCGGACGTGTCCGGCTTTTTGGTTCTTAAATTGCCGTCGGGGAGGAATTTTTAAATATCTAAAAACGTCCGGGATTTTGCTATTATTATTTTTCCCCAAAGAAGAGTTGATTATTCAAGAAAGAGAGTGAATGTTGATCACTCGAGAGAGTGCCCGCTTTTCCCCCCTAGCTCCCAGTGCTTGTGCCGTAAAACAGCTGTTTTGCGCGGCTGGGAGGGAGGGGGAGGAGGGGGGAACGTGGCGCACTCAGGGGAGGAGGCGGGGCCAGGGCGGGGATTTGGGGAAGGAGTACAATAGGGCAGAGTTGGGGTGGGGACTTTGGGGAAAGGATTGGAATGGGGGCGGGGAAGGGGTGGAGTTGGGGCGGGGATGGGGGCTGGGGGGACACAAGCAAATATTCCCCACTCCCCCATGGAGTGTCCTTGTTTTTGAATGTTCAAATATGGTAACCCTAGCATAGCAGTAAGTGTAAGGCAACATTGTACGTAGTATGTGAATGCCACTGTCTGTGTGAACGGGCGCCTTTGTCCACAGTGGGCTAAATTCTGTTCCATTACCCCACTGTGGGCCAGAACCTCAGCTGGCATAAACCGGCATAATTCCCTTGAAGACAGCAGCGATTCTCTGTTTTCACAGTGGTGTCATTAAGAGCCGAATTTGGTTGTGTTTGTTCCATTGATACGACAGGGCTCAGATTCTCTCATGAGGCTGTCACTTGTGTGGAACGGATGTGTATGTTGTTGTATGCAGTGTACACATAGGTGGTACAGGATAGTGTGTACACGCACGCATGCACGCTGCTCTTTGGAGATGCCACTGTGCTGTTCGCAGCATGTCCATGTATGTAACGGATGCCGTGTGGCGCACACAGAAGCCCCGGATACAAAGTGATGGGCAGGGAGCTGGACCCTGCATTAAGAGGACCCCGCTGAATGGCTGCAGAGTTACCTGGTCGCAAGAGTGAGGCCTGAGAAGGGAATAAGTTGCTAAAACCCCCATTGGCACAATGAGGCACCTGCTTAACCTCACGTCTCCTACTGGACGCCCATCCCGTGTCCTTTATTTATCCTGCCCCTTTGAGAGAGACGGAGCAGGCGCGCAAGGGGCTGACTCACAGCAGGCCATCGTCTCGGCTCACACTTGCACAACAGTTGTGAAATCTTTGCTGCATTCGGCACAGCAGACTTACAAGGCGGAATGCCCTTTGTGGCCTGTATGTGCTGTTATATACGGGGTGGGGGTGGGGTACATGACATTTTATACATGGTGTGCAAGCCATGAATCCTTGCCTACGGTGCAAGTATGGGTGTCGTGGGCACATGCCAGTGTGTAAAGTGGGGGGATGCCCGTGTGCAGTGGACATGTGCACTGTTGTATGTAGCATGTATGTACCTGCATGCGCACTTTCTTATGTGTGTATATGCATGATTGCCTGTCTGTTTTCATGTCTTCATGGGTCAGTGTGTGCGTGTATCAGTGTGTAATTCTCCACGTGTGTCACTGTGTACGTGTGTGTACATATAGCTGTGGCAGTGAGAGCGACCTGTGTAAGGGCTGTACCATATTACAGTTCCACAGCAAAAACTCTGCTTGCCAATTTACTAAGATTATTGTGACAGATCTCTGGTCTCTGTGGGAAGAACCTTGGCCAGACAGAGGAAGCAGATTTTCTTTCTGAAGCAGGGAAATCATTCCTCGAAAGAGGCAGCCAGCAAATGAGACAAGCTCCTTGGTGGGAATATATTGTTTGTTACTATTGATGCATTTTAAGGTACCAATCAGCATAGAATCAAGGCATCCTTGTAAAGATTCAAGCACACATGATTGATCCATCAAGCCAAGTGTCCTTCCTCTTTTGTCCCTCTGCTGGTTATCTGGGCCTGGTCGAGCAAGGCTGCTTTGCAGCATGGGAAATGTCTGCTGAAAGGCCTGGCTTTGGGATCATGGTGTGAAAGCTAGCGGACAGGCTGACGTATCTTGAACAACAGGTAGTTTGCAGGGGGCTGTCTGCATGAGGCCAAGATGGAGCACCTAGCAGCAATCCAGCCTTGAGGTGGGAAAAGCATGCATTGGGGTAGCTACAGCCACCTCCCAGAGGAGGGGCGCAGTCTCCTGGCTAGCCACAGGTGTAGGAGGTGTTTCTGGCTATTCAGCTTGTCATCATGGGTTTCAAAAAGTGTTGGCCCTAACTCAGCTCTCATTGAAGTCAGTGGTAAAATTCCTATTGACTTCAGCGGGAGCGGAGTGAGATCAGAGCTTTTGAAAACCACCTTCTATAGGAATAGTGAAAAGCCCATTAGAACCCCCCCGGTTTCAGGCCCCCTTGACAACTAGAAGGCAGAAACCCTTGATAAAGAGCAAGGTCAAGATTCCTGCTAGTTCCTCCAGGTGCTTCTTTCTTCCCACCACCATCATCTCATGATGTTCGCAATCTGATCCAGGTTTTTAATTTGAGGACATACGGAACAGGGATGGCAGAATTATGATCAAACCATCACAAACCTGAAGGGCTCATGGCTACACGACACTTAGCTGTAAGTCCGGATCACTCTGAACGGGAGGTGAGAAGACAAGAGGGAACCATCGGCGCTGCACCATCCCAGGGCAAGAAATGAACTCGGCCTGCACAAAGCAGGCCCCAACACACTGGAGTGTCCTCCTCAGACTGTGCAGAGCACAGATCTCCCTCTCGGGGACCCAGCAAGTCCGACCGGTAGGGTAGGTGGAATCCTGTATTTGTGGGCATTCCATTCAGATTCCTCACCATTGCTTGGGCCGGTCACGTTCATGCCCCTTGCTCACTTTTCATGCAAACAGGTTTTCGGTGGTGCAACTAACTGGGGAAAGGCTGTTCTGCACAAAGAACCATGTGCACATATGATGAGCAGGGGGTTCCGTGTGTGAACTGGAGCATTAGTTATTCACTAATCTCCTGTTCACAAAGCTTGTAATCCAGTCGGGGAGCAGAAACAATGTCATGGGACTTGGGCGCCCAGTTGTACCCCGGGCATAGCAAACTGTTCATCCACAGTGAAAGAGGTGGGGTCCTGTGGAAAAAGTACCATGTGAGTAGGTTATTAATGAGTGTAGCATAATGGATTATTAATAATACTTACTGGTATTACTGCCCTGTCTAGGAGCACCAGTCATGGACCAGCACCTCATTGTGCTAGGTGATACACAAACAGAGCATAAAGATGGGCCTTGCATTGACACACGCTCGTTTCAAAGTGGAGTCAATCTAAGCTCACTGGGAAATTTTTAGTGCACGGTAGCGGGGTCCACATGGACAGTTAGTGCACAGCATGCTGGAGCACTGTAGAGTTACACTCCAGGTTGCACACTGTTTGTCTAGACATGCCCTCACACTCAAAGACAGGAGACAACAGGTAGATACAGACAGATGGGGGAGTACAAGGAAACAATGCGACAGTATCAGTCAGCATGATAAGTAGCAGTCTCAGAACACCAGCCGCCTAACTCTTGTCAAGCTTTTTGTACGCTTTGCAGCAAAGGAGATTTTTAACGGGGGGGATTAAACATAGGAAGCTGAATTTAAGGTTGGGGGTAGGGGGCAATGTAATCTGCAAGGGCAATCTTAACCCTGGCATTCCCTAATTTTTGAGTGCTTGACTTTGCAACCAAACAATGCAAATCACATTCTGTTTACCATAGCTGTTTTTCAAACGTGACGCACATCTGTATATACATGCCCCATTGATCCCAGAGCTGCAGGGGTGTGGTCTGGCAGTGCCAGCTGGAGGCGCTGAATCCCATTCCTCCACCAGAAATGAGAGGTGAAGTTTTCATTTAGAAATACAAACACCCTGGTTGTCAGGAACTTTGTGAACTGTCACTCGCACTTTTTTAAACACAAATGTAAAACACAGACAGGTGGCGAGAGAGAGGTCTGCACACACAGGAACAGAAAAGAAAGCCGGAGGCCAAAAAGGATGAAATTGTTAACAAATGGAGAACGGGCTCTTGTCTGAGTCCCCTTTGCCGCACTTGGATTCTATTTGAGTTTGCTCTACAGCAGCAGCTAAGCGTCACAATTCAGTTCAGGTGAGACCTTGCCGGCATGACAAGCTAGACAAATGTCACCAACGTGTCGGAAATGTACAGCCCCCCCCTCAGGTGGCAATCAGGGTGGGGACGACCCCCTCCAAGACGGGGTCAGATGCTGTGTTTGAGGCTTGATCCCCTGGGTCTATTTGTGGTTCCTGTCACATTAAAGTTGATTGACCTGAAGATCACTGCAGTGCTGAGGTCTGTGTAGCAACAGTCTCTCTTTGCAGAGCCCAGCCCAGGGAGGCAGTGTTTTATGTGCTAGTAAGACTAGGGGTGGTCTGGGGTTCCTATGACTTATACAGTCTATACCTTTGAGGGCTGGGGTGCCTGTGTCCCAGGGGGATGGGTACAGCCCCTAATGGGGTTTGTAACCAGTTAGCCACGTGATCAGCTCTGAACATGGGTTGTGTGAGGTTAATGCTGCATTAGTAACCGTGGCAGTTAATGGTGCCCCTGCCAGAGGCCTAAGCTGGTCCATGGTCATCTCCCAGAAACCGGTTCAGCACACTGCTCTTTTTGCTGTGTGGACAGGACCACATGCCTTGTTAATGGGCCCACCAGGCCCTCTCCCTTCCTGGTGATATCTGTGCAGTAGGACTCATCCAAGTGCTTTGCCTCCCCACCCTGCCCCCTAGAGGTGGTTGCTGCTTTGAGTGCCCCCCACTCCCACCCCGCCAATGCTCTGTCCTTGCTGAGGCACTATGGTCAGGGTGGCGAGGGGATATTCAGGTCTGGCTCAGCAGTGGCCATTCTCCATGTCGGTTGGGCCTAGGACACTTGACCGCTTGTCCTCACTCCTTCTGTTCAGCCTCCTCTTTCCCCTGGCGTGTGGTCCAGCCCCTCCCAGCTCTCCAGAGATTAGTCCCAGGATCATGATTTTAGAGGCTTTTTTTTTAAAAGTGGCTCATGATGTTGGCAGAAATTTGGGAGGGAAGGGTTGTGATTTTACTTTTTGGCCCTTACTAAAAATGACGTCCCTCTCCCATTGTTCTCAAAGGGCCTAAAGCCAGGCTGCCCTTAGCTAAGATGGTGGCTCCTGGTCCCTATGTGTGGCCCTGGAAGGACCGGTAATGGAACGAGGAACCGTGGAGGGGCAGGGAAGGAGAATGTATGTGAGGGAGAGAGGGTCAGGATTGCAGCTGTTGGGCACAGGAAGCCAACAGGTCAGGGAAGGTAGAAGACAAAGTGCAGAGCAGGTGATGAGCCGGGGTAGGATTCAGAGCGGGATGGGTTGTAGGCGGGGGTGGCATAGGAGACTGACGGTGATGTGAGGAAAGGGACTGATTGGATGGGGAAGGCTGGAACAGGGGTAGAAAGACAGTTTACCTATGTGGGCGGTGGGGGTGCGGGGGCACCCTGCATTCATGTGCAGAGAAGTATGCTTCTTGACCTATTCCCACCCTGATTCCTCACTGGAAACCTCAATCCCCTCCCCCTACTCTAACCACCAGTCCTTGCTTTGATCCACCCCTAAAACAGTCTGATTTTATGTGTTGTGCACCAGGCATCAGGCCAGTTTTCTGAGGAATGCAAAGACAGTGGCAACAATTTTCAGACTGTGGCCTCTGTGGATAGGGTGGCTCGGAGTTTGGATTCCTAGCCGGAGGCACCTTGGGCTTGATTTTCAGAGCACCTACAGCCCAGCTGAAGTCAGTGAGAGCCACAGATGCTCAGCAAGCCCTGCTGGTGTCTCTAGCTGGGAACGCAGGAGCAGAGGTCCCTTTTGAAAACTGTGGGGTGTGAGGCTGGAAGGACATGGTGAGAGACACCTGCACCTCTCCTGGCAGTGAGAACATAGGTAAGTTAGCATTTGGAGACCAGAGATCTCTGCTGCTTGGATCTGCTGTCCTAGCCCAGACCACTCTTTGGGTTGTGCTCCGAGTTACTTTGGGCTCGGCGTGAGCCAGACAAGGTGTCCAGGGTGGCCTGGGAGGCGCCTGACTGTAACCCCGGTTTGACTGTTACTGGGAAAGTATTAAACAATTTGCTACTAACTGTGATATCATCAGCAAATCTGAACAGCTGTTCTTGGCGCTCCGGGCAGCAACGGGCCAAAGCAAACATTACCCTGGGACCCTAAAGACAGAAAGTGCTTTAAAGACAGCTGCTCTTAGTCTCAGGTTTCCAGGTCACTATTTTCCAGCCATATTGTTCCAGTTTGCCCCTTTCTCACTTTGTTAATGAGACTCTGAGAGGCAAAACTTATCAGATCCACGGCGCGTCTCTGCAGAGGGCGCAGACTGCTGGGGATTAGCCACAGAACTTTTCCCATTCCCAACTGCTGCTGCTTCTTGGGCTGCAAAAGACCTGGTGCTGGTGTAGGTAGCTTGCAGAGCAAGGAGTGACTCTTGGAAAGGCAGGATGGTCTAATGGTTAGGGAGCTAGCCTGGGACTTAGGAGATGCAGGTTCAATTCCCTACCCTACCACAGACATCTGCTGTGACCTTGAATAAGTCAGTTAGTCTCTTCGTGGGGATGAGAGTGCTACCCTACCTCATGGGGATGTTGTGAGGCTGAATGCACTGAAAACTGGGAGGTGATCAGAGATTATGTGGATAAGAACCTATGACAGGTAGACTGATCACTTAAATGGAAAGCTAGCAGGGCAGGAAAGGTCGCTGGTGGGGTGGGTTAATGCTGTGTATTTTCACTTCACTGCAGAGAGCATGCTGTTTCTAGTCCAGTTGGGTTCTTCTCCTGTGTCCATCACTGTGGTTTCTGGAATTAAACAGAGAGACCAAAGTCAATCAAACATGGTTCCTCCCCATTACCCTCCCACCCCTGGGGAGAAGATTGTGTGTGGGGTTTCCTTACTAAGCAAATGTGCCGCATGTTCACAGAGTCACACTTTTTAAGGCTAGATCACTTACTCTTACCTCCTACATAACACAGGCCATAGACCCACACTCAGCCCATAGGGAAGACATGGTCCATGGGGTTTCCCAAGAAAATAAGAGCTGGAGAGAGATTCCCATTCCCTGGTGCCTATTTCCATTTATTTTGCCCTGTGCTTTCTTTTCCAGGGTTTAGTTCAGTCCACACTGTAGCTATTATCAGTAGCCTGTTCTAGGCTCTGCCCCAGGACCAAAACCTGCTCCCACCAAAGTTAATGGGCATTTTGCTTTGGATTTATTACTAGGGAACAGGGGCTGCCCCTCAGATTTTACCCTTGGCCTTGGTGTTTGCCGTGTTGTGTATCCTGGCACCTTCTCCAGGTGTCAGTATAACTGCACCTCTGACCTTAACGTGGACACCTCTGCATTGTTCCCTGATCTTTGTAGCTTCCCTCCACCAACTGCTCCCTCGCTTGGGAGTTAAGCCGTTAAACCGCCGTGTGATTTTTGTTGCTTGCTGATGGAAAGACATCTTGGCTGTTTAGCCAGTGTTTCTGGTCTGTGGGTTTCTGAGTGGCTGGTTACCTGGTTCAACATGATTTGTGTTCAGAGTGAGGGATGAGCTCCCCCCTGACACAGCCTGGGAACTCTCTTTGGAGGAGAGAGCTTTTGCACTTGGTTATGTGCTTAAAAATAACCTGCTAGCTTGTCAAGGTTATAAACAGAGAGAGAACAAATTGCCTTTTGAGTTGATTAAACTGCTCGATGGAGCTCTGCACGCAGCTCTCTCCCATACAACTGGGATTCGCTGGAAGTCTTTCACATTAATTTGCACTCTGCAGTTCTCGTGTTAATATGGCCTTGATAAGCCTCCTCTGCTTACCCTTAAAGCTCACCCTTCTAGGCTTTGCTTGACTGGGCCCTAAGGCCCTCAGGGCTTTTCATGTTTTCGAGATGTTTGTGTTTTGCCTCCATGCTGGCTGTGAGCAGGTCTGTGTCCTGAGCTGCACTATACAACCTGGAATGGAGCTCCAGCTAGTCTGCATCGGGGGTCTCGTCGAAGGGACACAGATTGTCAGTTAATCCTCAGGACCTGAAATGTGTGAGGGGACAGGGCTGCAGGCAGGGCCCCAGAGAAGAGTCTGGAACTCTGTGCAGGAAGCAGAACTCTCCACTGGCCAAAAATGTCTTGCAGGGGAGGAACAGTCCGACTTCATGGTATTGGTAGAATGGGACATGGTAGCTGTCCATATCCCTTCAGGTCAGTTTTCCATTTACGTGGCCACTTCGATCCCTTCAAACTACCAGTTCCACCCGATCAGTGATTTCCCTGTCCCCAAGACTTCATTTCTTGACATCTTCCCTTTGTCCATGAGCCTGACCATCTTAGTATCTGCGCCATCTCTCCAAGGTATTCTGAGTCCTCAGTAGTGGACTCCGTAATTAAGGCTGTCCGACCCTTTCCATATAAGGTCAACCCCTCTTTTCTCTCCCCCAAACCTTCTGGGAAAAGCTCTTTTAGCATAAAATGTCCCATATGTGCTTTATAGTGAGAGGAGAATTTGGAGCAGAAAGTTTGAGGTTAACTGGACAAGATGTTTTTGGAACGGTGGGATTTAGTGTGGAGAATTGATTTCACTTTGGAGTATGCCTATCTTCTATTGTGCAGTCCTGTCTCAGGAATGGGTTGGTCTAGAAATTCCAGATCTGTTTTATCCACTGGTCCTTTAATTGGAACTAGGGCACGAAATGGCTTTTTTTCAATACTATATGTTAGGGAAAATTTGGATTTATTTGCTGCAAAGACTCACGCCTCTGAGAGCTCTATCAAGACTTGGTGCATATTGTAAATTTTTTCACAGGTCACATGTAGGATATATATTCTGCTGGCGTAGCCCATGGAGTCTGAATTCTGCAGAATCGGCAGAACTCTGCTTTAAGGAACAGTGCTCTACAAACGTTACAGTGGAGCTTGTGAACTAGACTGGGAGCCAAAGAGCTCCTGTGCATGGAACGTAGAAGCTCCTGAGAAGCAACTGGCGAAGCCTGGGAATCCCAGCTGTCAAGTGGCTTAATGCTTTGTTTCTAGCTCTGGTGGACTGTATAGTATTGGATCTTAGATCTTTTGGCCCTGCCGTGCTTTCTTGGCACTGCTCTAGGACTGAATTATGACTAGTGCCAACCCTCAGACCCCTGTATTTTTCAATCCCTGCAGGTGCAAGATTCCATCCATTCAGTACGTTGGTTGATGTAGCATACTTTAACCCCTTACAATAGTTCTTCACCGTATTCCTAAGTAGCTTTGAAACGTTTTGTTAATTTTTAGGAGTAATGAACTGGGTTTGTCCAGAATTCCAGGTAGAAGATTCATTTAAATTGCACCTGTCAGTCTATAACTGGTTTAATTGTACTGAAAACAGCCTCTGACTTTAATTTAAGCCTGTACTTGGTGTATTCAACTGTAGACGTTTTGGGGACAGATTTAAGAACAGCTTGAGATTTTGCCCCCCGCGATCAATTACAGACCCAATTAGCTGGTGTTGCAAATGCCAGCGTTTAGGTGTGTTTGTCCCACATGCATCTGCAAATCAATTATTGTGATGTCTAAATACTATCATTTGAACCTGCAATCACTCGCTGGTGCAAAATTAGAGGCTGCATTCAGGCATCTTTAAAAAATTGGCCCTTTGTCCTCTTTCCTGCCATGTTCAGTCTCTGATCTGTAAAATAAGATTGACAGCAACTCCTCGATACTGGCAGGAAAGCACCAAGGCTGGATCACGTGCATCTTCGGTACTCTCTGCAGAGGAACACATGGAAAGCCAGGCTGAAGAATAGCCAATATGGATTCAAGCATGAGAGGTCAGGTGTTTAACTAGCCTGCTGGAGCTCTTTGAGGAGATGACTGCTTTGCGAGATCAGGCGAATTCAAGGGAGGGCGCTGTACTTAAGCGTTTCAAAACGTTACCGGTGAAAGGCGAATGGTTCATGCACAGTCGTGGAATAGGAGGGGAAACAGGGAAAGGATTTGGAATTTATTGCAGCTGCACAAAGAAAGCCAAAAAGGTATTAGCAGCAGAACTGAACACAAAATGACACTTAGCACTTCTCGAACTCCTTTCATCCCAAGAGCCAGCGCTGGGGACAAACATTAACTAATTAAGCAAGACAACTCTCCCGCTTAATATTGTAGGCAAGGGGCAGGCAGAGATCACTCCTTTATGTGCCATTGGAATGCGCACACCTCTGGGGTGGAATGCAGAAACTCTAGGCAAGCGTTGAGCACAGGAAGACTCCCATAGCCAATGGAAATTGCAGGGGGAATTCAGAGAGGCAGAATGGAATTGTGCAAGCTGGAATTTGGGCAGCACACGGGGGTTGACAGAAAAATACCATCAGATCATTAAAGTTCCCTAGCAGTCAGGACCTCATAATGTTGGTTCCAGCTCAGGCCCTTTCGTTGCTTGCTAAAGGGAAGAGTGACCTACTGTGGGAAAAAGAAAAGGAGTACTTGTGGCACCTTAGAGACTAACCAATTTATTTAAAGTGAGCTGTAGCTCACGAAAGCTCATGCTCAAATAAATTGGTTAGTCTCTAAGGTGCCACAAGTACTCCTTTTCTTTTTGCGAATACAGACTAACACGGCTGTTACTCTGAAACCTGTCTACTGTGGGAAGGATGCTGTCAGTGTGGAGGGCAGATAGACCCCATCTGGGCCCACCGGATGGAGACTTTTGAGGGCAGTAAAGATGGTCCCAGGTCGGATGGATCCAGATTATGGAGAAAGGTAGAGAGTTGGGCTTGTTTTCATGGGAGCAGAGGCGACTCTGAGTGGTTCTAACAACAAGGGAGCTAGGAGTGGGATCTGCAAGCGGCTCAGACGGGGCATAGGTCAGGGATGGGGCATACTGAGAATGATGCCGGGGGCTGGCTGGGTTGTGTGTCCGTGCCGATTGTTTAAGGGAACGTGCGCTTTCAGGGTGTTCTGCCCCACAGGCTTTGTCTGTCTTTGTCGCACAAGCTCCCCTGGCCCTACTTGCAGCCTCACTAGTGCACGTCTCCATAGTGGGGAGAGGCCCTGGCTGCAGAGATCAGAATTTGATGGCATAGCTGTAGCGATACAGGGGTGGGGAGGGTGAAGAACAAGTCAGTAAATTCCAGGACATTTTGCTGCCCAGTTTTACGAGCTGGAATGGAGCCAATAAGCAGCAGTTATACATTAACGCTCACCCACCGCTTCTTTGACCTAGAAGCTATGTTCTAAACCCTACCCTGCATGGCCTGCTGCTCTGGGCCTCCTCTCCTTGCTGCCACAATGCAAGAATCCCTGCAACAGCTCCAGCCTCCCCGTCCCCCCTTGCACTCGGCTGACCATCTTCAGCTGCTCAGGGCAGAGGTGGCAGACCTCCGGGACGGGGCCTGATCGACCAGGAGCCAACGGCCCACGCAGCACTCTGGCTGTGTCAGCATCAGGGCAGGACTGCCTCACGTGTAGGTGCTGCCGATCATCTCCACAATCACCCTCGTGCTCATCCCAACGTGTGGGCCGTGGGGGAGATAGGCCATAACCTGGCCCCTTTGGAGAAGTGCATTCTGGGAGAGAAAAGAACGACGAGACACAGTTGCTCGGTTACCCTCCCAGATGGAGTCTCAGGGGGTCTGCTATCGCCACTGCTGCTCAGCGTGTGTATGTGAAGCCACACAGACCCAGCCAGGCCTGATGTGCGGTGGGGGCGCGCTGAGATTGCTGGCTAGGGTGACACAGCTGGCTGAGCCTCACCTGAGAGCAGATGGCTATATTGGGCCTGATCCAAAGAGGTGCTACTGAGTACCCTCCGCTCGCACTGAAGTCATTGGTTGGAGAGGGAATCTCTGCAGGACCTTGCATGGAAAGCGGCTGCCATATCTACTCCTGTGCTTTGCCCTGAGTGAGCTGAGAAGGGATCCCAGCTTGGGGCACACTCTTAGCCAGGAGCTGAAGGTGGAAACCTCTTTCAGAACTGGCTAAACCTCTTTCAGAACTGAATTTCCATCTCTGAAGGATCTGCAAGTAGCAGCCTTTCCTCTTGGCTGGCACCTCGCTGTGTCACTCGAGGCCAGTCTCCCCACTGTGACCCAGTGCTTTGTGGCTTCCAGGCTCACTTCCTGGGATGTGCTTTATTCTGGGCACCTTTTAAACCCAGCTGTAGACAGCAGTTGTCCCAGAACACGGATACACCACTACTCACAGGCCTTTGCTCACAGGAGTGATGGCACTCACCTGTGTTACCCAACGAGGGCTGGCCAAGGCTATACTTCTTAGCCCATAAAACCATGCATGGGCCAATCAGTGGGAGGGGCCAAATATTGCTCTAGATTCCCTCAAGAAGCCTGAGGTCAAGTGGGATTGACATCACAAGGCGACGAGAGGCAGATGCTCCTCCATCGAGGGCCCCAGGGGACTCCAGAACCTTCTCTTCAGATGACAGCAGAGAGACAGAGCTTTTGCACAGCGTAACGCAATGCAATGAAGCACAAAGGTCCAGCCCTATGCCTCTAGCAAAGGGAGACATTTGCAGCACACAGCAATCTATGTTGGTCCGACAAACCTCGGAGAGCATGTGCTACATGTTTCTGAGTACCATCTACTGGCACTTTATCTATTAACTAACACTTTACATATATACAGACACCGAGTACGATCTTGTCACATACAGCACTAGCTCCCTTCTGGGGAGGGCAGGACAGTTCTGCTCTCCCGTTTTGGCTCATGGAGGGTGTAAATGGGGTATGCGGGCACTTTAAGGCCAGAGGGGACCAAGCTACCCCACTCCAGGAGTTTTGGAGTAGGCGTGGGACTAAGTAATGGCGGAGGCAGATGCTGAGAGAGAGGATGTGGTCCTGGGGTATTAGTGTGTGGGGAAAACTCAAGCTGCTGTTTCTTTAAGGGCCCGGGACCAGGAGCCTTGTAGTGCAGGGTGGGCCCAGGTCCCCCACTTCTCCCCCATCAGCCAGTGAGAACAAGTTCTGGGAAAAGCAGTATATAACCTGCCCTCCCTCGCAACAAGAGAGATGGTAGCAGGGGAGGACTGCTTGCCTCTTCCAGCCCAGGAGAAAAAGGACAGTGGTAGCTTGACCTGGCCTCTAAGTGGTGGAGGAAACTGGAAGACTCTGCCCCAGTAGAGAGGCCTGGGAAGGAAGGGCTTTGCTATGAAAGTGATGTTTGGGATTCTCTTCTGTCTGAAAGGCTTTGCTGCCAGGCTGGCTGGAACAGGGAGAGGGCAGTTTCAGGGGGCCAGCAGGGAGATGCTGCCTTAAGGGCTGCAGCCTGCTAGACAGGATTATTTTTTGTACATTGGGAGCTGGGGAGTTTCTTGCTTTCCTGTCATTTGGGAATCAGGTGGTCCACGCTGCCTTTTTAGCCTGTGTCCTGTTCTGTCTGTCAGGATGGATTGCTCTCAAAACAAATTCTTTATTATGCCTTGTATTGGCTTGGCTAGAATGTGGAAAGGTTTGCAGGACTAGATCCACTCAGAGGCCCCTTCCCACCTCATGGTATCTGTTTCCAGGCATAACTTTGGCTACTACAGTCAGTGCAGGCTGACCCTTGGTGTGATGGGTCACTGATCTTTGTCACCCTGACCCAGCTCATGTGACCAGGGCCAAGGAATTCAAGCTGACAATCTAAACAGGCACCACGCACAACGGGTGTGAGGGGAAGCCAACATCAGATCAGTGGTGGAGGCAGGAACAGAACCAGGGTCCCCTGACTCCTAATCTAGTGTGCTATCCACTATATCTCTCTGCCTCCCAGTTAGAGATAAAGTCCACTCTCTCCCCAGGGACCCTTGTGCCTCAGAACCTTATTCCACTGGGTCAGAAGGAAACTAATGGAGCAAATGTAGCCTCTGGAATCCTTCCATCAGGAAAGGAAGCTGGCAAAGAACTGGGGGGGGGGGGGGGCGTTGCAAGTGGCTCTTCAGAGTAACCCAAGAGGGTGAAATGCTCCATGCTGCACGTGGCCGGCCCAGAGACACCGGAGATCTGCTGTTTGTTGTACTGGACTGGGGGCACCATGGTGGGATTCACTGGCAATGCCAGTTCTACTGGCCCAGGGGACACCACGCTAGGGTGCACTGCCTTGTCCTACTGGACCAGCGGCATCACCCTAGCAGTTGAACTAGATCTGGTCAAATTTTCCGGCATGAAGGGCACCGTGCCATGGAATATCAGCCCTGCTCCAATCCTGCTCTGCTGGAGCCCTGTGCCAGAGGGCACTTCTACTCTACCAGGAGCACCGTGCCAGGGCATAGTGACGCTGCCAATTCTAGTGTACAGGGGGGCACTGTGCCAGGTTGTATTGACTCTGCTCCAACCCGTTGCACCAACCTGTGCACCAGGGTACAGCTGCACTGTCAATGCTAAAGCACTAGGATAAGTTATACCGCCCCTGCTGAAATCCTGCTTCAGGAGGGGCAGTACACCAGGCTGTAGTGGTGCTGATCCATTTGCCAAGGGATACCTCCTCCTTCCTTTATGATCCCTCAGTGAGTCAAATAAAGGGGGCAGATGCAAGAACCATCTCTCCCTTCTCTTTGCCCTGCTCACCGGCCCATCCTGCACTGGAGGGTGGATTTTGTTCTGAGACGCGACTTGCTGCCTTCAGGCTGCGGGGAAGGCCAGGATCCGACCTGCAGCTGTGTATTTACATTCAGGGTAAGCGACGTTCCGCCAAGAGCGACTTCAGCAAAGACCGTCGCCCTGTGAAAGCTCCAGGATGAGGCTCATTGGCCTGGAATCTCAGTGCAGAATTTGCTGCCCCAGCTCCCCCTTCCACCGAGTGCAGGGATGGTCACTGTTGCCTGTGAATCCCACTGGAGCCCGACAGCAAGTTCCCAGTGTTGGCTTTCTCCTCCCTCCCTTCCTGGCTTTAAAGGGACCAGGCAAGCTGCTGAACACATGGATGTGGCTATAATGGGTCCTACTGAAGAGGAGGCCAGGAAAGGCTGGGAGCATGGTGGATCCTAGCGGAGGAAGTGCCAGTAGACTCTATAACTGACCCCAGGCATCAGTCACCTAGGAGATCTGCTACTCTGTACAAACCTAGTTTCCAACTGGAACCAGTAGGAAATGATCCGCTGGAATTTCCAGTCGGGTCTGGCGCACTGTGTGTCAGCGTTTCCTCTCCCTGTGTCTCAGACAGCCTGTCCTGTCCCCCACAGACAGTGTCAGGGGCTCCACTTGGAGCAGGCATCTGTTTTCAATCCAATAAAGTAGAACAGTGCTGCTTTTGTAGGTTCCATGTGCTGGCTGTTGGGAAAGGCCAGTGGCTTTTACACAATTAATTTCAGCCTGCTGTCCCCTGGGACTCCAACTCTAACACGACCGCCGCAGAGCAGCACATGGAGGGCCCACGCAGCTTGTGCCCTCCCCGCACTCACAGCTGGGCTGCTTTCAGAGAGCAGCAATTATTTCAAGATCCAAGGTGCCATTTGCCAGCTGGTTCTCTCTGCCCCTCTTGTTCTTTTCTCCGACGCGTCGGCCTGCTGAAGAGTCCTTAATGAATCTCTCTCATTGCCCAGGGCCTAGCCTCAGCAAGTCCTATCCCGATGCCAGGATTTACACTCAGGGCACTGGAGTGTCCCTGTGCTCTCCTGTCATTAGCCCAGCACCCAGACAAGGCGTCTCGTGCTGCACCTGTCCCTCTCAGCATCCTCTGCTGCTTTATTCTCTGGTTCAGTAGGAATGTGCCAATGGTTAGTATTAATTTACATTACACTAGGCCCCAACAAAGACCAGGCCCCTGCTAGGTGCTATCCAGAGACTGTCCCTGCCCTGAAGATCTTATAGTCTGAAGACAGACAAAGGGCGGGAGGAGAAATAGAAGCCCCCAGGGAAGGGAAGAAAATCCCCAGACCACGGGACAGGTCAGTGGCTGAACCAGGAATAGACTGTAGATCTCCTGCCTCCGAGTCCAGTGCCTCCACCACGCAGTCTCCAGCTCTCCCTCTCTCTCACGCTCTGTTGCCTGTGGCTGGCCTCCCCCCCCCCCCCCCCCCACCAGCTAACTCATTTTGGTAAAGAAATTGCTGGGGCCTGTGCAGAAGCGTCCAACTTCCCATTCCCGGCTCTGGGCGCCAAACCGAAGTCCAGCCCTGGGGAAGCCACATGCTGTAATGTCTCTCCGCTGTGTCAGGTGCAGGGAAACGTGGCAGGGGCTCCTGGGAACCCCTGTGATCTCCCACCGCCAAACAGAGCAGGAGGCTGGGAGGATTGGGCTCGGTGCAGGAATGGCTGAGTGAGGTTCTCTGGCTCGTGCTGGGCAGGAGGTCAGACTAGACCATCCCAAGGGTTCCCTCTGGCCGTAACCTCTATGACTTGTCTGGTGGAGGCACCCCCCGTGGGTGCTGCTATCTCCGCCCTGCCTGAGGCGACTTATCCCGTTTATTTCTGTAGAGCAGTTGCCTTTGGCGTGAACCATATTGCCCCAATGGGCAGATGCGGTCAGAGCACTTCCCAAGGAAGGTGACCCCGGTGCCGGGTTGAGCCCCAGCTGGCAGTAGCCCGGGTGGATTTTTCAGGAAGGCAGCAGCAGCATTTCCAGCCAAGTTCAGCTCGGCAGCATGGAGTTTGTTTGTCCCCTGCCGCTGCCTCCCTGCTCAGTGGGGGGAGTGAGGAAGCATTTTGTTTGTTCTTGCGCCTTCCCATTTAGACTCCCCAGTTCTTGCCCAGTGTCCACACTCCCTTGGGCACAGGGGATTTATCACAGGGCAGTGCGGGTGGGGGGAATTTTACGGGAGCCCCAGTTAAATATTAGCCACCTCTTGCTGGTCACTGGGGTAACAAGACTCCTCTTACTGAGGAGGAGCTTCTGTGGTGCAGCGTTCCGGCTTGTGGACGTTCAAAGGTGGGACAAGGGAAGAGCCCCAGAATTATAGACCCGGGAGCTTCAATTAAGGCGGGGTGCATGTCTTTAAATAGCACGGTCTAGAACGTCAGCAGCATGCCTCAGCCTTTTGGACAGCAATGGAGATGACATTGCAAAAGGGGCCGGGGCAAAGTAGGGATCTGTAAGGAAGGTGGCCGTGCTTGCCCAGAGGTGGGATCCTTCTTCCTGCGGGGCAGACCCTGGAGGACAAATACAGCTAGCTGGGAGAAGCCCCTGCCTCCCCCGCCCTGGAATGGGAGCTTCCTTGGAGCTGCAACAGGGCACTCCAGCCCCTCTCTGGGGTTTGTGTAATCAAGCTAATTGCAGCCATGGAGCCAGTCAGGAAAGGCTGCTGGAGCAATGGGAAGGGAGGGGGGGGTGTGAGGGGAATCCCTGAACTGAGATGTAGGTAATTTGAGCCCCTGCCTCAGGAAGTGCTGTTCAGAGAGTTTAAAGCTGGCTGGAGCAGGAGGGCTTGGAGGCCAGCACTACAAATCCCTGCTGTTCTTGGCAGCTCCCTGGGCGAGCGAAGCTGCTGAGAGAATGGGGGCCCTTTGAAGCCGTTAGGCTGCCCTGGCTGCGGATGGAGCCCTCGTCCCGCTAACAACGGTAGATATGTTCCCTGGAAGGAGGTTGTTCCCAGAGCCATGGCAGGCGTGAACTTTCCACACCACACTGCTACCTAACAGATCGCTCCCACATCCCACCACTTCCCTTGGCACAAAGACTCCTGTTTTACCATCCCTCGAAAGCCTCGTCCCCCTAGAACTGGTCCCGTCCTATTGGCTGCATATGCGTCTCTGTCCCCAGATATGCACTGGGAGTCCCAGGGAATTGACAAAGGGACCATGTTAGCCAAGGGTTATTGGTCAGAGCTGGGTCCCTGCCTGGAGGAGGGAGCGTGCGTGAAGGGGGCAGCGAGGGGCTAGTGACTGTCCACAGCAGAGCCTTAAGGAATCTGGTGTGTAGGCGGTCCCGGGGGCACTGGACCACAGAGATGGTGTTCTGGGGCCCAGCCAGGGCTCAGAGACGCACACACCGTTGGGTTTCTTCCCTTGGCTTTGACAGGCCCTTCCCTGCCAGCTGAGTTTGAGGTAAGGTATTAACACTGGTATCTCTGTTACTATTGCGTTATAGCAATAAAGGTAACTTTCCTGCGGAAAGGCAGGGATACCAGAGGGTTTGGAACCATTCCACAGCCCGGCTATTAGAGAGCTAGAAATAAGAGTTATTAAATTACTGCCAGGTACTGCAGGCTTTTCCTAACCGAAAGAGTTCGGCTTGGCTTAGAAACCGAAGCTCTGGCTTGTTCAGGTTAATTAAAACAGAGCTGGAGCCTTTCCAGAGTCTCGCTTTTCATTTTTAACAGTTCCTCTTGCCCTCCCCCCACCCCAGCAGAGCTAGAGGAAAATGTGCTATTGTGAAGCATGGCATGTCTCAGTGCCTGGCGCCCTCCTGGCGCCTGGTATGGGGGAAGGGGCATGCCCCAGTGATGATGAAGGGGCAGATGGTCTTGTGCCAAGGGAAGTATCTGCTGAGGGTAAGATGTCCAACTGTAGTAGAGGCCAACAGCTCCTCAGCCTGTCTCTTGAACCTCGTGTGTGCAGTGTAGTTGTGACTTCTGGCCTTCAAGCTCATCATCAGAAGCAAGCTCTCCACAAAGCAGGACACACCAACTCAAAGCGGCATCAGACCCTGACATGTCTCCACTGCTAGGATGATCAACACCGCCACACCACACCTTTCGAGATCCATGGATCCTACACATGCCTATCACAACATGCGGTGTGCCTCATCCAGTGCACTAAATGCCCCAATAACAACTATGTGGGCGAAACCAGACAATCACTAATCTCTCGAATGAACTCACGCAGGAAAAGGATACAAGACAAAAACACCGTATCACCTGTGGGTGGACACTTTTCACAAAGCGATCACTGTATGTCTGAACTATCAGTCCTCATCCTCAAGAACTAGAACTAGATATGTTCAGGTCCCTCAAGGGATGCAAAACCATGCTCTGAAGTGTCCCTAGCCTCTGTTTGCCAGAAGCTGGGAATGGGCAACTGTGGTGCTCTGTACCTCAGGGAAACACCCTACACCCCCATGTTCATCTTTATAAAATGATTGTGTGGTATCCAGTGCAAAGTTTGTCATGTTGGGTGTCTTCGGAAGGCTCATGATGCACTGAGCATGGTTGTTATAGTGATGTTATGTTATAGGTTATAATTTCATGTATATAGTTATGAGGCTGAAAATGTAGCCTCATGGCTTAAAATAAGCTCAGTTCTCTCCAGGAGCAGAGGGGCAGTTCACAACCTCATCAGGGCATGTATGGGACAAACCCAGTCCAGCCTCACAGGAACAATGGACGCTGGCCTAGGCAGCAACAAAAGAATCTCTTAGACTCTCAAGGGAGTCACCCCCTTCCTTTGGTCAGTTTGGAACTGCGATGAGGTAATGCTTACCTGACTGGGTAAGGGGGGAAGGGGCCAAAGCCAAGAGGGAAGAAAGAACATGATAAAAGGTAGAGAAGTTTGCCATGCTCTTCCTCTCTCTTCCACCTACATCTACAGACATCACCACCAAGCGACTGAAGCGCTGATCAAAGGGGAGAGCCTGGCTGAAGAGTAACCAGCCAGCCTGTGGTGAGAAGCATCTAAGTTTGTAAGAGCATTGGAAGTGTTAAGATCAGCTTAGAATGTGTTTTGCTTTTATTTCATTTGACCAAATCTGACTTGTTATGCTTTGATTTATAATCACTTACAATCTATCTTTATAGTTAATAAACCTGTTTGTTTATTCTACCTGAAGCAGTGCATTTGATTTGAAGCATGTCGGAGACTCCCCTTGGAATAATAAGCCTGGTACACATCAATTTCTTTGTTAAATTGACAAACTCATATAAGCTTGCAGCATCCAGGGGGCATAACTGGACACTGCAAGACGGAGGTTCCTAGAGTTGTGCCTGGGACCGGAGATATCGGCTAGTGTCATTCAGTTGCAAGTAGCTGGGAGCAGCCTACGTGCCAGAGGCCGTGCGTGAACAGCCCAGGAGTGGGGGTTCTCACAGCAGAGCAGGGTAAGGCTGGCTCCCAGACTCAAGGATTGGAGTGACCTAGCAGATCACCGGTCTGGATAACACAGGAGGGGAACGTCACAGTGATGTAGCTCACGAAAGCTTATGCTCAAATAAATTTGTTAGTCTCTATGGTGCCACTAGTCCTCCTTTTCTTTTTGCGGATACAGATTAACACGGCTGCTACTCTGAAACTTGATGATTACCTGTTCTGTCCATTCCCTCTGGGGCACCTGGCATTGGCCACTGTCAGAAGACAGGATACTGGGCCAGATGGACCATTGATCTGACCCACTATGACCATTCTTATGCTCTCAAAGGGAACCTGCACAACGCTTTCAAAAAACAAGCCTGGGAACTTAAATTCATTACTCTGCTACACACTAAAAATCATGGACTGAACAGAAGACCTGGGCTTTATTTGTGGATTATTACAACAATCCGTAACCTACTAACCCCCTCTTTTTGTCCTCTGACTGCAGAGGTGTTAACAGGCCACTCTGTCTTGAATGGTCTCTTACAATATGCGAGAACTACTTATGCTAAATAATTTGTTGCCTTTTCCAGGCCTGAAGAAGAGCTCTGTGTAGGTTGAAAGCTTGTCTCTTTCACCAACAGCTGTTGTTCCAGTAAAAGATATTACCTCACCCACCTTGTCTCGCAAATCTGTTAGCATACGGACACCACCCCTTGGCCACTGTAGAGGCTATACCCAATACACACCCCTGTGGCTCGCATTTTCTGCGGTATTCTCTAATCTGCACCAGGTCAGCCTCCCTGCTTCCCCACCCCATGCTGCTCCAGTCCCTAGAGGACTGGAGTCATAGAATCGTAGAAAGTTAGGGTTGGAAGGGACCTCAGGAGGTCATCTAGTCCAACCCCCTGCTGGAAGCAGGACAAATCCCCAATTTTTGCCCCAGATCCCTAAATGGCCCCCTCAAGGATTGAACTCACAACCTTGGGTTTAGCAGGCCAATGCTCAAACCACTGTCCTAATGGGCATTTCTCATGTACTGGGACAGGAGCTTCCTGCAGGGTGCTCACATGCTTAGTGCCCGTCACTAGGATGGATCCAGCAGTGGCAGGAGAGGGTGAGCAAATCTGCAGTATCCCCCTTCACCACTGAATGGAGCCCCAGGTTCTCTTCTTTGGCCTGTATCAGCCAGAGACCATGAGCAGAGCCATCAGCCTTGGCCCTGTGGGGATTGATTCCAAGTGGGAGCCTGAGGGGCTCTGACGGCAGGAAAGGTCAGGACGGCTAGCCAGAGGCTGCAGCATTGTCTATGGGCAGTACAGCCCCTGTGGAATGTGGGAGCTGCTGAACGAGGGAGAGAAAGGGTTAAAATGGCTGCCTGTGGAAACAAGCCAGGCCTGTTCTCCATTTATGAGGGGGCGTCAGAGGAGGACTCTGCTCACACAGCAAAGGAACAAGATCATTGTCTGGAAGAGGGGCAGCTGGGAGAGGATTGGGCCTGGGTGAGCTACCGTCACCGAGGTGGCTCCACTTCCTGGTGCTCCAGCATGGCGGTAGGGGGCCCTCCACGGCAGAATGGCCCATCCCCGTGGTGTATGAGGATTCTGTGCTGTGTTAGGGGTTTAGTGCTGCCGCCCACCTGAGGGTTAGGAGATGCTGTGTCACTGGAGGTGCTGTCATTTATATCCTGGACACACCCCAGCCCCCTGGCCCCAATACTCCAACCTCCTGTTTGCTGGTGCCTCTGATGGCCAAGCACCCCCTAATGCCCAGGTAGGAAGGGTAGCACCCCAGCAGCACAGCGCCGGCTGTTGCTGTGAAGCGTTGAGTGCTGCACTGCTGAAGATGCTGTGTCTGCAGTCTGCCATCCCAAGAATTAGCCCGGGAAAAGGCCAGCTAGCTCATCTGGCCGGAGCTGGATTTCTCCATTCAAGTCTGTTGTTCAATGGTTTGTCGAATGCCACGTATTCCAAGCCCTGGAGCTTCCTGCCCTTCCACCCCGCCGGGAGATGTTTCCAGACTCTAACACATCTCATTGCCAGCCAGTCTTTCATAGTGTTTACTGCACACTTCACTTTCCTCCCTTGCACCCCATTACTCCTTCTACTCCATCCCCGGTACCAGCATCCCTGACCTTTAATGGATACGATGCACAGTGGGCCCAAGAACACTGCAGAATAAAAGCCCTTCATAAACAGCACAGATGCTGCTGCAATGTCAGCTAAAACACCCCATCTTCCAAAAATGGCGCTCTTCCCAGTGTGAGCAGGGGCTGCCCAGCCGAGGAAAGTGGGATGGGTCCAAGCCTGGATCCTCGCCACAGCCCTTCCACTCCCTGCTCCTGCCTCAGTGTCTCTGCAGGCCTCGCTTCACCCTTTGGGCATGTGGCCAGGCCTGGTGGACTAAAACCCTTCACTGTTAGCCATCCTCCTGAGGATGAATGCTCCTCCTCATCCTCTCCACCAGCAGCAGCAAAGCCCATCACCGCAGCTGCATCAGGGATGTGGAGAGAGCCCGGGCCTCTCCGCTGTGAAGTCTGCAGCTGCCCCTCTGTTCGCCCTGGAGCATGTCACCTGCAATCGGGGCTTCGCCGGCTAATGGACCTGGCGGGCTCCAGCGGCTCCCGCCCCACAGTGCCTCCCACGTGGCAGCTGCTGCTGCTGTATTGCTAAGGAGGTGTAGAGGGGTTGGGGATGCTCACAGCTGAAACAAGCCACCCTCCCTCCCTGACGGTGTTGTCGGGACTGACTCTCCGGAAGCCATGATCTCCAGTTACTGTTGCTGTACAGCTTATGCCACAAGGTCCTGGAAACTGCTCCTGCTCATACCAGGCCCTACTTGATCTTACTCCGTATGGCCCTGATTCAGGAACTTAACTTCCCTACGTACATGCTTAACTTTAAGCATGCGCTTGAGTGCTTTCCTGCCTCGGGGCCCAGGTGAGGAAGCATAGCCCAGCATGGCCAAGACCAAATCCTGCTGAGGGCTTGTTCCCCAGTCCTGCCTCTCGGGACCTCCAGCAGCTTGATTTACCCTGGGGGGCCCACAGCAAGTGCCTAGAGCAACCAGGAAGCAGAAAAGGCAGGGTGTGTGGAGAGAGCAGTCCTCCCACTCCTCAGGGGCTCGGATGCTGCAGGGATGAGGCCATATGAGTCCCTAGACAGACAGTGGAGCCATCCTTAGGCACGTGTGCAGCTGCTTGCTCCCACCTGGTGCTTTAGGGGCTACATCCTGGAGCACATGGCTAGAACCGGCACCGTGCCAAGGGCCTCCACTAAAAGGCAACTTTGTGCCGGAGAAATCTTCAAGCGGGAGCGGGAGGAGGGAAGTCCCGCAGGCTCTTGCCACACCTTGCAGTGTCTCATTCTGTTTGTGTGTTCAGCAGGGGCCAGTAGCCTGGGGGGCAGGATATAAATTAAACACAATCTCTGCTCTAGAGCCATTCCCAAGGAAGCTGATGAAGGGAAGAGGGGAGTGTGCCAGGAACAACAAAGGCAAGCAGCATCCCAGGTCCAGCCTGCCGTGTTCGGGGCCGAGGCCCCTCCTGTTTTCCCTCCCATTCCCTGGCAGGCAGCTCCACCAGCCACACTCATTAAACAAACAGAGGCGATTATAATAAACAAATCTGTGAGCGCAGGGAAATGTAGCCCCAGCCGCTGTCATGCTGGGCAAGGTGTCATGGGCTGAGGAACCCTGAACTCCACCACCTCCCTGGCCCGACAAGCCCACACTCAGCCCTCGGAGCCGCCCGCACACAGCCCAAGAACCCCACACTCAGCCCTTGCAGCCCCGCCCAAACGTTGTTTGAGAACTCCACGCCCATCCCTCAGGGCTCCCCACACCTCCCCAGCTCAGTCACCCCAAACTCACACTTGGCGACGCCTCCTGAACTCAGGGATCTCCATGGGTGCCCCAAACCCAGAGCACCTGCACCACCCCCAACCCACGCCAAATCATGCTCAGCTGGGATCAGACATTAACGAGAGACGGAGGTGGCTTCCCAGGAGCTTGTGCCATCTGCACGCGATGAGACGTTATCAGCAGGGCTAAGCATCGTGGGCAGGTGTGTACCCCAGCCCCTTTGTGCCTCTGAAGCCTTCAGCCAGGGCCAGGAGGGCTGGGTGGCCGCTGAGCACTGTGCCAATGAGACAGCACTCTCCGGCCTGGTGCGGGAACACCACACGCTGTGTGGTGGGGCAGGGTCAGCCTCAGGGCTTTGCATTAACATAAGTTACTTTTGCATCTCTTCCAACTTTTTATTTTTTATTTTTTTTTTTACGTTCCAGATGTTTGTGACCTCGAGTCCCAGTTTCCTGGTTTCACAGACCCCCACTCTCAGCGGATTAGAAGAAGGGGGGTTAACATAAAGCAGAGCTGCGCTCACCAGCTCTTTTCATTCCTGCTGCTTCCCCCGTGGGAGAGGAGCAGCAAATCCATGGGCCACCAGTGCCATGCAGCTATCACTCCTGCACTGGCTCACAGGGCCAGCCCAGGTACTGCGCACGCTCTCCACCTGACCTGTCCTATGGTTTAGGGCCACAGCCTGCAGACTGAGCCTCAGGCCAGCTGTGATTTCACAGTGGCTGCTGCACCTTTGACCACCAAGGGCCTGTGCGAAGGGCAGAGCCTGGCACAAGAGAGTCGAGCTCGGCATGGCTGGGTTAAGGTGCTGCACAGGTCTGGGCACAGCCCCCAGCCCTGTCGGGGCTCCAGGGAGGCCCAGAGAACTCCCCTAGCTTCTTTGGTCCTCGCCAAGCAAATGGGAAAGGCAGGAGCCATGTTTCCTGTGAACCCGCGGGAGCCCAAATCTGCTCAGCCCCCTCCCTAGAGCAAGGAGGGTCGGCAGGCAGGTGGCTCCCTCCAGGAAGAGTTCCCCTGGCGTTTGGTGCACGGAGGGTGGCTGCTGAGGCTGTGGATACTAGCGATGCTTCCATAGGTGTGGAGCGAAGAAGAGCTGTCCTTTAGCGAGACAGTAAAGCAAAGCCTGGCCAACCGGCTTCCCCATTGGCTGCGACCACGCTGAAAGTGAGCTGTCACGGCACCCAGGACCCTCCTTCACAGGTCCTAACCCCTAGGCAGATGTGCCACCCTCTCCTCCAGGTACAGCTGCCCCACTCTGGCATGCCCAGATACACGTCCTGACATCTGCCCAGCCACATGTCCACCCCGGGATAAACTCCCAGATCCGGGCAAAGCAGCTCTTGCCTGCCTGGCAAGGCTTTGGCTATGAGTCTGGTCTGCTGTTCGCCTGGCTTGAGCCCAGCACAGCAACCACTGCCCCAGAAGCGCCCTCCCAGTGCCTGTCCCGACTGGGGTGCCAGGCCCATCTGACAGAGCCGCTTGCCCCCGTGCTGTATGAAACACTCGGAGCTTAGTTCGTATATGACGTGATTCAACCTCCAAATACTTTTTGGAATCATTTTCCCAGTGAGCGTTTAATGGGGATTGTCGTGCCAAACCCCTGAGCTATGCCTCGCTTTCATCCCCCTAATGCAAGCCATCTATCAGGAGACACTAACAGAGCAGGGAGGGATTCTGACAAGGAGATCCTGGGAGCAATCAGCCAATACTCCCCCTCCCGCCCCCAATTTTCAACATTCCTTGTAATGTAAATAAAAAGGAGAGTATCTGCAGCCCTCCTGCCTATTCTACACAGTGTGAAGGAGCCCCCTCTGGGGACAGAGCCAGGCTTCTTCTCTGCACTCTATTCTCCAGGGCTTTGTCCAGTCCAGCTTAAATATCTTCAGCGACAGGGCTCCCAGCCCCTCCCCGGGAATCAATTCTCCATCTGGATCCATTGTGCTGTCAGGGAATTTTTCCTGAGATTCAGCCTAAATTTTCCCATTCTCCAGCCCACCCCCTTTCTCCATAGTTACCCCTCTTGTTCCACCCTAGACATCCCTCTTTCCGTTCCTCCTAGGGGGCAAGCTAGGGGTCCCCTAGCCACGCTCTATGTCTTAAACTCTTTTAACCTGTTCCCTTCAGTCGGTCCCTCTGGCCACCTTTGTTGCGTTTCCCTGAGCCCCGTCTGCTTTGTCAGTATCTGGCAACAAGGTGTCCCTGGACGTGAACACACCATTCCAGGTGGTGCTGCCCCGCAGCTGTCCCCTCCCTGCTCTGTGATGTGAAGCCCAAACCTGGATAGGCCATTTCTCACTTCTCTGTCACCTTGCAAACCCCTCTAGCTGTATCTGTGTTACAACTGCAGGCCCCTCCTCGCTAGGCAGGGAGTATGGGCAGGGCATCGTATGGAAACAAAACGAGGGAAGGGGTCTGCTCTCGCCTGTCTAGGGTTTGGCTTGTTGTATTTCTATAGCAACCTATGCAGCATGTGTCATTCCCCTATCCCTCCTCTGTCCCCCCCCAGCTCCATGGGCTCTATGCACAGCCCTCCCTGGGGCTCTTGCAGCATGACTGCCCCCCTCCCCGCGCCCTGTGCTCACACTTAAAGCCTCCCTCTTGTTAAACTGGGAGATTCTTTTGGACTCACCATCTCATTGCAAATGGAAGAGACACGCCGTGCAGCTGCCCTCTTGTTCCCTGGGCCCCACTGCAATGCGTCTCGTTTGGACGTGGCTGAGGATTTCCTTTACATGCTGTTCCCCCAGCCCCGGTTCCGAGTCACCTGCGACGAGGCTCCCTGAGACCAGGCCAGACGTAACAGCTGGGCTGACGTGGCTCACCACGGCACCGAGAGAGCGAGCTCTTGGCTTCTTGCATTGCCCTTGGCTGTGAGGTGGGCAGGGAGCCCAGCTCCCATTTGATCACTTCCCAAATCCTGGCAGAGAGATGATTACCCAGCCCTCCTCCACCTTCCCTAACAGGCACTGCCAAGCCCCCTCCCTCGCTTCCACCACCCCATCATACTGGCCAGTACCTTCCCACCCCAGCTCGTCCCTCACCCCTCTCCTGTGGGAGTCAAGCAGGCCCGACCTCTCCCTGGGGGGGGCACCAGGCAGTCCCATTGCAATGGCCCCACCCTGGATTGCTGGGCAGGGCCCTTGCCCCCTGTCTGGGATTCTGGATGGTCCCTGTGGATGAAGTCAGCTGGAGGGTTACTGGCTGTTTATTTGGTTCAGGCCCAGGGGGAGCTTCCCAGACCCGACACTAGTATGAAAATCCATGGTGACCACTCCGGTAAGTGGCTCTGAGGCACTGTCTCTCCCAGGGGCCCTTGTGTTTTTATTGAGTAGGGGGCAGGGGGACCTGTCCCAAGTCAGATAATCATGGCCATGGCTGCTTCCCCTTCTCTCACTGCTCTTCTCATTTCAGGAGCACAAGTCTGTAGGGTGAAAAATCACAGTGTGAGTGGGCAGACACAGGCACTTGAGGAAAGGGTTGGGGCAAGGCTCATTTCCAGGTCGCACCCTCTCCCTCAATGGACTCGTTTCCCTCCAGCATGAGTCGTGCTGCAGCATGGCCCAGGAACAGGCCACAGGGCAGAGGTAGCAGGCGCCCCAAGAGCCTGGCCTGTTTTCAGTGTGTGGTGGGCTGGGGGGAGGGACCGAGCCCAGGAATCGCCGGTAAAACAGCCCTCGCCCATGGCCAACAATGTCTGTCATTGCCAGGGCTCGACGCCGTCCGTCCCACGGAGGCTGTGAACATGCGGTGATTTCCGGGTGGACTTGCACCTTTCCAAACACAGATGGCCAGCCCCTGAGCGGGGACTGCCCCATCTTCAGAGGCCTGGTCCCAGGTGTCCTTCAGCAACACCCCTATAAGGGCAATTAGCGCTGTCCTGTAAATGTCTGACGTCACAAAGGGTAAGTTAGCACCAATCCACTGGCACGTTAAACCCGTCATTACAACCGGGCAGAGGGCCAGCGAGTGATCCATCCACCCCAAATGGGGCTGGGGCTCTCTGGGGAGAGCAGCTTTAACAGGCCGGTGCTTGGGGCATCCAGGAAGGCATCTCTCTCTCTCTCTCTCTCCCCATCCGGGGACCTGCCGTGGGGAGCTGACAGGCTGGGGCTAGATCCTGTCACGTCTTAACAGATGGGCAGTGACATAAAAAGTGGTTTCTCACATAATGCATCTGTGTGGGCCAGGCTTGTACTTGCCTGTGGAGCCTTGTGCTCAATTGCTGCTGAATTTGGGAACCTCTGCCAAAAAACAACATAGCAGTGAGGGGGCACAGGAAGGGCCCCCAGTTTGCCATAGGGAGCACAGGGAGGGGCCTCCACAGCCAGCCACAGGGAGGCCCCTGGCTGGCCACATGACCACCTGTTTTCACGGGTTGTGCTTGTGTTTTTATTGAGTAGGGGGCAGGGGGACCTGTCCCAAGTCAGATAATCATGGCCATGGCTGCTTCCCCTTCTCTCACTGCTCTTCTCATTTCAGGAGCACAAGTCTGCAGGGTGAAAAATCACAGTGTGAGTGGGCAGACACAGGCACTTGAGGAAAGGGTTGGGGCAAGGCTCATTTCCAGCAATCCCTTATCAGGCTCACTTGGAGGTGCTGGTAGCAGGAAGCCTGGACATTTCACCTTCCAAAGCGGCAGGTGACTGGCCTCTCCCTGTTGCAGACAGCTCCGGTTCTCACCATTGCTTGGGCCCCTTTGCTTCTGCCAGCCCGTAACTTTGGGGGTTGAGTGCCAGGTCAGTTAGATGCGTGCCCGAGGCTGACGGTGAGACGTGTCTTGTAACAGACATACAATGATGCCCAGGGCCTAACCCTGCTGCATGGCCAAAGCTGAGCTAGGCCTGCCCGGTTCTCTTATTCTGCTTTCCTCTATGGACCTTGTCTGTGTTCTGGGTCCAAGTAGTGTGGACTAGTGAATTGCACACGGGAGACCTGGTTCTATTCCTGGCTCTGCCCTGGCCTGCTGGGTGACTTTGGGCAAGTCGCTTCTCTGTTAAAATAGAGATACTGATTCTGGCCTTCTTTGCCCACCCTGAGATCTATGAATTTATGCCCCTCTGTGCTTCTTTATAGGGTATGGAGAGACCTGGGAGAGTTACTACTTTTATATTTAAAAGAAAGAGTTGTTTTTGCTTGCTTTGTACATTGTACATTCAGGTGTCCTCTCCCCTGGGACACACTGGCCACCCTCCTGGACGACTCTGTGTTGACTGCAGAACAGGCTGGCTTATGACACCAGACGAATCATGCAAGTTACACGTGGTTTGTTTTTGTACTTAACTCAAAGCCTTGCAAGAAAAACCAAAGATTCAGCACCTAGCCTTTCATGTCCGAGAGATCTCTTAGTGCACAGCTCTGAGTCATCCAAGGAGACAGCCAGCAAGCCCGGGGAAGGCCAGACTTGGCATCCTGCTATTTCTAAGAGAAAAAAGAAGCAGGAAAACATATTTGTTTTAAAGAAAGCTCTTCCAGGCCTCCACATGGCACAAAGAAAGAAAAAAAGGCAGCAGGCCCAATCCTTTGTCCTTTGCAGTTCACCTTTAAGAAGATCTCAGCTCGACCTCTGCAAGCTGGCCATCTATGAGGGACCTGGGATGCACGCCCGAGTCACAGGAACTAACACCTCTTCTTCATAAAGCGTCAAAGGCTCCCCAAGACTGGGATTCTGACCTGCTGCATCTGGCAGGAGGGGAACGCACAGCTGGAAACGTCTGAGCGAGGAAGGGGAAGCTGCAGGGAGAGATGAACGCTGGGAATGCTTGATTTGTGTTTTGTGATCTGCGAGAAGGAGGCTCTGAATCTGGAATCGCCTCCAGAGGAAGTCTCAGAGAATAGGGAGAATTCTTGTGCCTGTTCCAGACCCTCCGCCTTTCTTGTGGCTCCACACAAGCAGCCGGGACTCCATGAATCACTGTTCAGCCCTTTCGTATGCTCCCCTCGAGCGGCTTCCAAACAAACCCCCAGCCAACAAAACCAGGAGAGAAAACCCAAGTGAAATTGCCTCCATCTGAAAGGCCCAGATTGGGGAGAGGAGCCGGAGTACGGAGGGAGACACAAGGAATGAGAAAGAGACCACAGTGACAGGCACCTCTGGCAGGACAGAGCGGGAGTGGGACTGAGAACAGCATGAGAGGAGAGGGAGGGATTGAAAGGCCGGGCAGGGGTCTGCAGGAATTCCCCCCTCCCACTCAGCATGACTTTCCCTGAGGCTTCAGTGTAACCCCCAACCCAGTGCCTTCCACCTCCCGAGCGTGGGGATGGAACGCAGGTGCCGTGGGTGGAGAACCACTGCCATTTTATCGCAGGAGCCTGCTGGTTGCAGTTTAGCCCTGGATATGTTTGAAGCAGCTTCCACTCCCCGGAGCCGGTGTCTGGCTCCTGTGCCCACACATCCCTGCGAGGATCTGAGTGGAGCTGGGATTGCAGCGGCGAGCCCGAGCCAGGAGGCCTGGTTTGTTCCGGATTAGCTTCTCTTCTGATTTCTACTAGGTGTCGGTAATTTAATCAAATCTTGCGGAAAAAAGAATGCAGCATCTTTCATGAGGAAATCCCTCTCAGGCTGCCAGCAGCTCCCCCTGGGCCCCACTTGGAGTCTGTCAAGAGCAAACGCTCTGGTGGTGCACCTGTCAAAAACATCACAGTAGCAGCAGCAGCCGTCACTGAGGGCTTCTCCTGTCAGGGCTGCCAGATATCCCACACCAAAGCCGAGGAGAAAGGAGTCTGTCTCTCTCTCGAGCGTGATCTCTTTCTGACACTTTCCTTTTTCTTGGCGTATACACAACATTTAATACAAGAACCATTTCTTGTGGCTGTAATTAAAGTGATTCCAGAATGGAAAACTCCATTATAATATATATTGCCTTTAAGGCATGCTGCAGGGACTGAGTCGCCTGCTAGGGAAGCAGCATCCTGTGTCTCACTCAGTTTTGCCAACGCCCTTCAATTTCGCACAGATCTGAACCCAGGTCTTCAGAGTTGAAGGCTGCTGTATTAACCCACTTTTACATCCATCCCCTTTAAGCTTTTGCACCCTGGAATGACTTGTTTGCCTGGGTGGATGTAACTTGTGGAGCAGCTGTACCTATAAAAGAAATTATTTGGCAGAGGGAGACATTAGGCAGGGAGAACAGTCTTCAGAGATAGGCTCAGAATGTCAAAAGAACTGCACCACAGCTAACCAATAAACATTTCTCCAAGTTCGAACTGCTAGACAGTCACCTAAACAAAACTAAGCCCATCTCTAACAGTGCCATCTGGTGACAGCTAGACGTGACAGCTAATAATGTTACACTCTCTCCTTCTTATACATGCCAAAGGGATTGGTGTGATGTAAGAACCAGCACAGAAGAGAAGGATTAAAAAAAAGGAAATTTGTCAGGTTTATTATTGACATAGATTTGAAATTTGCTGAAACCAAATATGTCAGAACATTGCTATTTAACTTCCAACTACATTATTCAAATATTAACTGGATAACAAATATTTATAGATTCAGTCTCTCAGGTGGTTTTACAACACAGCCAGTATGGGATACATAATAATTGCCTGCCCCTCTTGAATTGTCAGTGGATTATGGCAATGAAACTTTCAGTGTGGTCAGAGGTGACATAAAATCCCTTTAGTGAGTTAAACTGTGAACTGGTCTGGAACTGGACTTCATACTTTGAGCAGGGGGTTGGACTGGATGACCCGCTGAGGTCTCTTCCAACCCTAATCTTCTCTGATTCTATGATACGTAGAACCAGTCGGGTAAATTTACCTGTGATTGGAGCAAACTTCTGTGACTGAGTGTAAACAGCCCTCCATTGTCTATCTGTCCCCAGCAGGTTGTCATGGCATGTAGGTTGGTGTGGACAATGCCAGGCTGCCACTGCCCCTCCGGAGTTTGCATGTGCACTCTCTCTGGAGGAGACAGAAGGTTCAGTGTCCCTGTTGTAACACTGGAACTGGTTAATCCTTTTCTTCAATTTCTGTGTACATACCTGGCCAAAACACAAGGACCAGAGTCTCGTTTACACTAATGTGGCTCCTTTACACCACTCAGGCAGTGTGAAGGAGCCTGAAAGTGGCTTTCAGTAAAAGTAATTTACTCCCATGTTCAGGCCCCTTTACATTGCCCAAGAGATGTAAAGAAGCGTGACTATGACAATGAAAATCTGGTCCTAGATCTTTGGCCCTGTTATTGCACTTTTCTACTCCCATGTGACCTAAAGTGTTGGGTTTTTTAAACTGAAAACCTCAGAACAGGCTTCACTAGTGATATGCACAGATTCCAAAAAGAACTGCACCACAGCCAACAATAAGCATTACACCAAGATCGAACTCCTGTACATTCTGATGACTAAAACTTGCCATCCTATCTAGATTAGCACCATTGGTGACTTCCAGCTTTCTTTCAACATCCCACAGGATGCTAAGACAAGACTTACCCTTCAGCCACTTCTCTCAAGAATGTACAGCAGCCTCTCGTGTGTTAGAGACACGTCAGCTTGCAAATAGCTTACGCCACCATTACGCATATTCAGAGGGAAGGAAGAACCTTGAAGGAGCATGAAGAAAGATTTCTTAAAGTGCTTGACAGGCTGGAGGCCTATGACTGAAACTTTCAATTGATAATCATAGAATATCAGGGTTGGAAGGGACCTCAGGAGGTCATCTAGTCCAACCCCCTGCTCAAAGCAGGACCAATCCCCAATTTTTGCCCCAGATCCCTAAATGGCCCCCTCAAGGATTGAACTCACAACCCTGGGTTTAGCAGGCCAATGCTCAAACCACTGAGCTATCCCTCCCCCCAACCTCCTGTTCAAAGCAGGACCAATCCCCAACTTTTGCCCCAGATCCCTAGAGGGATCCCTCAAGGATTGAACTCCCAACCCTGCATTTAGCAGGCCAATGCTCAAGCCACTGACCTATCCCTCTCCCCTTAACTGGGAAAGCTTTAAAGCAAGGAACATTAAAGAAGATGCTACATGTAGAGCCACAGAACAAAGTGGTCACCCATGTGAGGGCTAAGCATGAAAACAGAAAGAAAGCAGAGTCAATGAGTTGGTGGCATCAAGAATATTTTAGAATCCTTTGAGCCTGTCAACAAAATGGCAGCTAAAGGAGAACCAGTTGTCATAATTTACCTGGATTTTTACAAAGCCTTTAACAAAGTCCCTCTCAAGAGGCTATTAAGGAAACAAATAGCCATGGTGTGTTGTGGAGCAGAAACGGGAAACTAGGAACATGGAGTCCATTTTCATCATGGCCGAAGGCTAAGAGTGGGATGGCCTATGGTTAGGATCCGTGGTGTTTAATATATTCATTAATGACCTGGAAAAGGGGGTGAAGAGTGAGGGGCAAAATGTGACCCAATTATTTAGATTAGTCAAGATAAGAGAAGACTGAGAGGACCTTCAGAGGCACCTAGCAAAGCTGGGTGAGTGGGCTGCACCATAGCAGACAAAAGTCACTGTAGTCAAGTGCAAGGTGAGGCACCTTGGGACGAATAATCGGAATGAGCCATCTGCATTACTGGGTTCTACATTAACTGTAACCACTCAAGAAAACAGGCCTAGGTGACATTGTGGGCAGCTCAATGAAGACCTCAGCTCAATATGCAGTGGCAGTCAAAAGAGCAAAGCAAATGTTCAGATGCATAAAGAACAGGCTGGAAACTGCTGAAAATGTTATATCACCATATTAATCAATGATACAAACTTGCCTGGAATACAATGTGCAGTTCTGGTCACCCCACCTTGGAAAGGAGATCAGTAGAAGGAGTTCAGAGATGGGTGATAAAAATGCCTGGAGAGAAATCTGTATGCTGAGAGACTGAAGAAGCTGGGTCTGTTTAGTTTAAAGAGGAGGGGATGTGATAGGGGGATATAAAATAATGAATGAGCTATAGAAGGCAAATTGAACACTCCCAGTTACCCTCTCTCACAGCACAAGAACAAAGGGATGTTCAATTAATTTAAAAAGCAAAACATTAACCTTGATAAAATATGTTTTTACACAGTGCATCATTAACGTGTGGAACTCACTCCCACTGGATAGCATTGAGGACCAAAGCTTAGTAAGATTCAGAAATGAAACGGGTATTTTCTGTGGAAACCCCCCGCTAGGGGGCTTCTGGCACCTTTCTCTGAAACATCTGGAGCTGGCCATTGTCAGAATTAGGGTACTGATCTGGACTGAGCACTGACCCAGTCTGGCAGTTCCTGTTTCCAGTATCGCAATGGTCAGGGCGTGTCTTTGACGAACGAGTGTGAAGCAGAGCATGGGGATGGCAGCCATGCTGGAGAGGGACGGTTGAAAGCAGCTTGCAGAAGAGAGGCACAGTGAAGAGACTGGAACGCGAGACCTACCCAGCCTTAGGCCTGGAGCTCAGCTGAACAAAGACCATCACTCACCCACACAATGGTCTTCTCCACAGAAGCATTGAGGATTATCTATGGCCTTACAGAAGCGGGTTTCCAAAGGTGGCTTCCTCTGCTGCAGGACCTGTGCACTGCACACGCACTAAGGTGCCCAGACACTGAGGGGCCCATTTACACAGCCAGGGGTGGGATTCACACACACCACATAGGTGGCCATATCTGCAATGACACAAAAACTGGTGGAGGGGTAAATAACGAGGGGGCAGGTCAGTTGTACAGGCTGATCTGGATAGTTTCCTAAGATGGGCTCCTTTGAACAACATGCTGTCATGGTTTGACTGTTCCCTTTAAGAGAGAGCAGTGTCCAGTGCTTCTGAGACTGGTCAGTTGCCTCCTAGTTGGGCTTAAGAGGTGGCACCTGAGCTGAATGAAGTGGGGGATCCAGAGAGAGTGGTGGAAGGTGAGGAGAGACCGAAGGAGTGGCAGAGAGTTGCTTGAAGGAAAATTGCTGCAAGAGTCCCGTGGGGAGCAGTAACTGTGACCTGCTGGTGCTGGGTTCTGGAGCTGCTGAGGACCGGCTAGCGCTGGAGAACCCTGCCGAGCTGCAGGAAGGCGTCAGCAGAGGAACAAGGGGGTCAGTGCATGCCTGGCTCAGAAGCAAGGGGTTGGCTTTGAAGGGAGGTTCCCAGGAGCAGGGGTAAGACTCACACACAGTGATGCCTGGGGACTATCACACTGCAGGGAGCCCTCTGAGGGGAGGGCTGTGGGAGCAGCTTGGGAACAAGGGGTTGGTCCTGGAGGGAGGATCCCCTGGTCAGGAGCAGGATTCACAGGTGAGGAGGCCTTTGGAGAGAAACGCTGCAGGGAGCCCTCTTGCAGGAAGCCTGGCATGGGGCTACAGGAGAGGTCTTGGGATTCTCAGGTAGGAGGCCTGGAGAGTGGGTCCTTGGAACAGGGGCTAAAGGAACTGGGGCAGAATGGTACTGACGCTTGGGTGGGTGACCTGGGGCAGGGACCTGTGCACGGGCTTGCAGAGCTGCTGTGTTGTAACCTTCTTTTCCTTTGGGGTTGGGGGGAGGAACTATTGGGATCTGCGGACTGTGGTACTTCATATGGATAAAGAGGTTGGATTCACTGCTGCACGACAGCATTTCTTAGCACAGGTGGGGAAACTGAAGTAGTCCAGGAGGGTATCTGTGTTGGGGGGTTCCCTATAACCCATGTGTTGTAACATCCAAATCCCAGGTTGTGTACCTAGGAATAAAGAATGTAGGTCATGCTTACGGGATGGGGTATGTCTCCTGGAAAGCAGTGGATTTGACTTGGGGGACATGAACTCCCAGTGCATTTCTGTAGCTAAGAAGAAGGCAATGGCTACCTTCAATGTATAACCTGGGGAATATCAAGCAGGAGGCGGGAGGGGGTGTAAACTCTGTATCTGACATTGGTGGGACTGTTACTGGGGACTGTGGCCAGTTCTGGTGTCAACACTTTAAAGAGGATGTTGGAAAAACTGGAGAAGGGTCAGAAAACAGGGGCAAGAGTGATCGGAGTAATGGAAAACATGCCTTAGAGTGAGAGGCTTGAGAAGCTGCGTTTATTTAGTTTATCACAGAGAAGGTTAAGACATGACTTGATTATGGTCTACCAGCGCCTACACGGGGAAGAGATTTCTTTAAACTAGCAGAGAAAGGCATAACACAATCCAGAGGCTGGAAGCTGCAGCTAGATAAATTCAGCCTAGAAATAAGGTGCATGCATGAGGGTAATTAACATTGGAACCACTTATCTAAAGCTGCGGTGGATTCTCCGCCTCTTGCAGCATTTAAGTTAAGACTGGATGATCTTCCTAAAACATATTCTCTAGCTCAAACAGGCGGGCTTGAGGCAGAAATTATTGGGTGAGGTTCTGGGGCCTGAGCTATGCAGAAGGTCAGACTAGATGATCCCTTCAGGCCTTATTCCATCTATTAAATATGGACCCAGAATCTCCCTGTGTAACTGAAATGTCTAAGGTCCCTGTGACTTCAGCACTTATCTCACTGTGCCGGAGAAATCCAGTCCTGACTCCAAACTCCTCTCCCCATCCCTGATTCAATGTTTTGGTCCAGCTGTAGGCAGTTGACATCGGTGCAGGAAATCGCGGGGCTGATTTCACTTCTGCAGGACTCTGGCCAACATCATTTAATCTGTTTTCATTCCTATTTCATGAGATGTGAATAATTAATGAGAAACAGAGTGAAAGGAAGATGGGGGCGGGGGTGTTAAAAAGAATTCAGGAGAAGGGGAAGAAAGTTTCGTCAGCCGGCAGGGCGGTGAGACTCGGAAATGAGAGGAGCTTCGCCAGAGCTGTGAAATCACAGGGAAGGGAGCGGGATCATGGGGGAGAGTCTGACACTGAATTAACAAAACAGCATCTTCCCCATTACTCTCCTGGGGCAGTGGGACGGAGATCAAGGAAGGTGGAAGGATTCCACTGGCTTTATAAAAAGCGTTTTTTCCTGACCGTGGAGTGACATTTTCAACTCCCTCTTATAATGAATCTTTCCACCTATCTAGCTAGATTCCTACTGCACCCGGCACTGGGAGTTTCAGTGAGAGTGAGCGGCCGTCTGCAAAGAGGGCTTCCCTGCTCTGGGATGGTTGTTTGGGTCAGTTCTTCGGGCTGTGAGATTCCAGGTTCCTGGGCGTTCCTTTTGGCGGGCTTGGGGTGGTATTAATGGGTTGCCCTTTGCAGCCTGCTCTGGAGATCCTTACCTGGGTCTTTCAATGGGTAGCCAAGAGCTGAACAATGCTACTGTTAGCTATCGCCTATATAGGCAAACCCTATGTTCCCTCTCCTCTGTAGCCCGCCAGTGGAGGGTGCATGCTTACACACCCGCATGGGGTCAGAGATTTGCAGGCTTAGCACCTGGCACTGGGACTGGCTTTAAAAAAAAATAAAAAAATCTGGCCCTGATCATTGTCGCTGAGCTGACTTGAGAACCAGTGTCACAACATCTGACCCTGCTCCCATGAAGTCAGTGGCAGAAAATAGTAAGCACACCCTGTGCACCTTCAGTCACATTCGGCCTCCGAACACAGCATGGACAGCTCCCCCTGCAGGAGGTGGAGAGACTTGTCTCCAGGTCTAGGGGAAGTACCCTGAGAACAGACTGGCATCATCCCTTTTTGGGTACCTAGCTCCCTATACCCCAGCAACCACTGGTCCCGTTTTCAAGCCATGTGCTAATTCAGCCTCCTGCTCCAGAGCAGCAACGGACCATTGCAGGGATCTTCTCCTTAGCCAGGTGCATTATGGGGTATTTGATACATGCAATCCTAGCCGCTGTTTAGAGTAGGCTGATGAGCAAACATCCGGGACGTAAATTCCCATGCTTTCCCTTGTTCCTACGCACCTTGGAATGAGGCCGTCTCATCAAAGCTCACTCACGGGGCAGCCTCTGCTGTAACCACGGTTGCCAGCTCTATGTGACACCCCCTGTCCCCCACCCCGAGCCCCACTAAGGGCTGAGCTCCCCTGGCCCAGTGGGATCCAGCTAGCTTTGTCTGGTAACAGGAGGGCCCTTATCTCCATTATGTCGGGAGGCGATTTCCCTCTGGTTGTTCTCCTGCATGGAGAGATTTAAGAGGGGCCCTTTGGAGGAGCCCAGAGCCACCTCTCGTTCATGAATGTGGAGAAGAGGTGGAAGGGCAGGGGAGAGGCTAAGCTCCCTGCATGGAACCAGTCGCCCGTTCCTGCCTCCTCGCCCACCTTCCTGGGAGTCTCAGTCCCTCGCTGGCATCTGAGCATGTGGGGCCTGCTGCTGGGATGCTTTCCCTCCTCCAGCCAGCTCGTGTTTTGGGAGGAGGGGGTGGGGATTCTGCCCTTCATTTGGCTGCACAGAACCAATGAAAGGGCCATCATTGAGAGGAACAGAAAAGGCCTCCCATGTGGTCTATAGACTCAGATGCCAAGGCCAGAAGGTGTGATGGGTTGGATCACAGAAACCCCCTTGGGGCTGCCAACTGATGTGCCAAGACTACTTCTGCCCCTGCTTTTCCTGCCAGCTTGTGACTCCAGCACCCTGTCTTGCTTATCCAGACATGCCAGTCTTCTCTAACGCAGAGCCAGGGTCTGAACCATGTGCCCCAAAGCTGCAGACTTAACTGAAAGCAATTTAAGAAGTGTTCCTGCCTTTAACACTCAGATGCGCAACTCCCAATAGGGGCCAAACCCCAAATAAATCCAGTTTACCCTATATTAAGCTTATACAGGGTAAACTCATAAATTGTTCGCCCTCTATAACACTGATAGACAGATATGCACAGCTGTTTCCCACCCTCTCCCCCCCAGGTATCAATACATACTCTGGGTTAATTAATAAGTAAAAAGTGATTTTATTAAATACAGAAAGTAGGATTTAAGTGGTTCCAAGTAGTAACAGACAGAACAAAGTGAATTACCAAGCAAAATAAAATAGAACACGCAAGTCTATGTCTAAGAAAACTGAATACAGATTAATAACATCACCCAGTAAGCTTCCTTTTACAGACTAGTTTCCTTCTAGTCTGGGTCCAGCAATCACTTGCACCCCCTGTAGTTACTGTCCTTTGTTCCAGTTTCTTTCAGGTATCCTTGGGGGTGGAGAGGCTATCTCTTTAGCAAACTGAAGACAAAATGGAGGGGTCTCTCATGGGCTTAAATAGATCTCTTGTGGGTGGACACCTCCTCCTCTCTTCTATGCAAATTCCAGCTACAAGATGGAGTTTTGGAGTCACATGGGCAAGTCACATGTCCATGCATGACTCAGAACTTACAGGTGGCAGCCATTGCCCACATGGTATCTTGAATGTCTCCAGGAAGACTTCTTATATGGATTGGAGCCTTCCAACATCCATTGTTTGTTAAATGCTTCTTGATTGGGTACTTAATTTTCATGTTCCTTTCCCAAGAAGCTGACCAAATGTTTTACAAAGGCTACTTAAAAAACCAGTACACAGCCAATATTCATAACTTTGAATACAAAACTGATACATGCATACCAATAGGATTAATAGATTCAATAGGTCATAACCTTTTACATAGATATGTTACATGGCATATGTAGCATAAAACATATTCCAGTTATGTCATATATACATTCATAAGCATATTTCCATAAAGCCTTATGGGGGGCACCATCACAAGGGACCTGTGATCATCTCATCTGGCCTGCTGCGTAACACGGGCCATTGAAACTGCCCCAGAATGGTCCCTAGAGCAGATCTGTTAGAAACACATCCAATCCTGATTTAACAATGGCCAGCGATGGAGAACCCACCACAACCCCGGTCCATTGCTCCAATGGCCATTTACCTTCACCGTTAAAAACTTGCCCCTTATTTCCAGTCTGAACTTGTCCAGATTCAACTTCCAGCCACGGATACCAGTTATCTTGTCCAGTCCATCCCTTGGAAGGTGGGGGGAGGCAGGGCGGGAGGGCAGCCCTCATCCAGTGCCCCCATCGTTTTTGACACCTCTGATAACAAAGTGCCCAGTCCTACAGGCCCTGGACTCCCTGGTTTTACTGGGGCTTGCGACCTGCTGAGGGTGTTCTAAATGAAATGGGCTCTCCCCAGACAGCAACTCTCCCATCCCTGTTCCAGGGGAGCACTTTTGAACATCTGGCCCTACATTAGGACAAGATGCAACAGGTGGGTGTGACCCCCTGTGGAGGTGGGAGAAGGAGGACAAAGGAAACAGTGAAGGGGACTCAGAGCAACATAATATCAAGGTTTTGATGGTGGGCGGGGCAGTGGGGGATGGGCTAGGTTAGAAATAAACAAGAGAAATTAACGTCAATGAGCCCTGCTGGCCACCTGTCTTGATATTTGCCTCATTATTGTACTAGCAGTGTGGGAGGGGACAGGATCTGCCCAGGTCACGCTGCTGTCCTTGCATTTCCATCTCTCTAGCAGCCTGGTAACTCCAATCTCCTCCATTCTCTGGGGCTGTTGCAAGGATAATTGTCAGTGGATCAGTAAGGCTCCTAAGGTTCTTTCTCTGGGTGCCTCCAAGCTGCTTCCCGAGGGCTGGGTCACTCTGCGGCCTCCTCACCAGAGGCCATGCACCCTCCTCCTCTGGCTGTCTAGGGTTACCTTCTGTGCACCACGCCTTGACTTCGCCCCTTACCGATCTCCACAGAGGGAGGGCCAATCCCATTCACCCGCCTCTCCTCTCTCTCCCTTTTCCTTTGGGATTTTCCTCTTAGTTCTTAACAAAAACACACCCCTCGCTGTCTCTGGCCAGAAGGAAGCTGGGAGGGAGGTGGGGGGGAGGATATTGGAGTGGGGAAGGAAATCTTATTTTTTCCTATTTATTGCCAGAAGGAAAGGCTGGAAAAACAAAAGGTAGCACAGCCGTTTCAGAGGCATTTCAATGCGCACCGCAGCACCTGGTGTCGGTGGCTAGGGGGAGCTGTTTGTTTTGTTAGTGGGAGAGCACTTCGGCACGGGCCGTGCAGCCGCCCAGCTTGCCACCTGCATCCTAGCAGCCAGAAGGAGGTGACTTCCCCCCGGAGGATTGGAGGCTGCCTAATCCCTTTTGAAGTGTGTCTCCAGCAACCACCCTTCCACGGAGACCTCACTTTCTCAGTAGCACAGGGGCAGGGGGAATCCGAGACTAGAGCCTGCTCCTTCTGGTTCCTCTCCTCCATTTTTGCAGCATCTTGAAAGAGTCCATTCTACGTTCTGTTCTCTATCGGTTTTTTCACCGCGTTCCTCTCCGGGGCGTCCGAGCACCTTCCAGGAGCGCCAGAAGCAACATGACTAACAGCTGAGATGTTAACAAGCTGTTTTATTAGGTTGGGGTTCCATTTGAGGTGAGCCCAGGAGCATGCATGTGCACTGCAGATGCAGCCTTCTACATCAGCGCTACACCCACACATTAGTGCCCATGGGTTCTCCCATGGGTGAGAGAGCATTTTGGAAGGTGCTTTAGCTGTGAGAACCCCGGCATGTTCATTTTCTTCTGATACCCACTGTACTGAGAGCTGCACGAAGGGATTTTATTGCAAAACGGAATTAATAATAGTAATTAGTCATAATTCTTCACACCTCTGTAGCATTTTATGTGGCAGTCACAATCAATCTTGTTAACTAATGAATTCTGTTTGAAGGGTCAGGTTAGTCTTACACACACTCCAGCCCTTGTTGTTCATTCCAGCCGAGTGGTCGCTGCGTGTGGACCCGCGAAATCAAGAGCTTCTCTTGTCGGAGGTGCAGAGAAACACAGGTTCCCATTCCAGCTCCAAGACAGGTCCGTCCAGTTTTCATTGGCTCTCATTATCACTCCCACAAGCTGTAGCAATCTCTACCTGCAGCCGAGCGGCATTCACAAAGGTGCCTGCCTTTGAAATCATCAAACGGACCTAGAGCCTTTCCAGCCTGTTCCTTAGAGCCAGGTGCACGGAGTGGAGCCAGAGAAAGGCTTGCACGCCAGCAAGTATGGGAGCTGGCTCTTGGGGAGGATGATTTCATCCGTGATCGTTACCCGGGGCATGATCAGAGAGACTCAGCTCCACCAAATTTATCATTCCCTTTGAACAGGCTTTCCACCAGCTCCAGCTAGGCTGCCTGTTCCTCTCTGAAAATTCACAGCAACCCTCTGACCTGCGGGTCTGGAGACATGAACCTGCTCCCACGAGCTCTGCGCTTCTGCTTGCCTGAGCCAACCTCTAGCTCTGCTTAATAAACTCAGGGGAGCCGGCTCCCGTCCTCAGAGCATGAGCTCCCACGCTAGCCAGGGGAAGCTCCACGGCATCTGCACTTGGCTGGGGAGTTTTACAGGAGAAGGCGGAATGCCTTCAATGCACAGAGCCCAGGCTGCCTCACTGAATGCTTCTCCCTCTGCAGTCGTGACCAGCTGTGACAGATGTGCTCCCAGGAAACATGGAGCTAGGAGGAGTGGAAGCTAGCAGGAGATGGAGCTTCCTGGGCAGCTGTCAGCTCCGGAGCTCCCTGCCACGGGAGCTAGGGATAGGCACAGACCTTACGGCCTTCCCATAACCTATTGCTCAGCTCTCTGCCATTTGGCCCCGTGCGTTTGCAAGGGACTGATCTGGCTGAGGGGGCACAGTCCCCGCTGCAGGGCCTGGTGGGTGAATGTTACTCCAATGCACCGAACATGCCATCACCTGGAGCCCAGGCTGCTGGCCCCCGTAGGCTGCAAAGAGTCTGGCCACAGGCTGGGGCCCTGGTGGCACTTTACGAGCGCTAACCCGCCGGTGCTCTCGCCGGCTGCTTGGGTCCTGGGGAAAGGGTTTGCATTGTCTGAATGTGACATTTAGAAAAGAGCTGGCGTCACCTGAGCCTCTCTCTGCGGCCAGGAGCTGGAGCCTGGGCAGAGACAGGATCCCACCTCCAGCCCACAGTTCACATCTGGTCCTGAAACCCAATCTGCCATAGGAAGCAGGGCAGCTTCACACTCAGCTCTGAGGAGCCATTAACCCCTTCCTGCCAACTCAGTCTTCCTCACTGCAGGGAGATGTCCTGCAGCTCCTTCCTCCTCTGTCCTCAGTGCAGTGTCCCCCTTTCCTACTGCCTTCTTCCTCACCACTGCAAATTCCTCTCCTCCCCTCCTACCCCGGGACCCCGCCTTCCCTCGCCCACCCAGGCTGGCTCCAGGATCGCCCGCTCCGGCTTCCCCTTCACCTGACTGCTCCAGGTGCCCACTCCCTCCCTCCCTTGTCATGGCCTGGCAACAACTGCACCCTGGCAGGAGGCTACAGCGGAACCATCCAGCTGCCAATAGCCTGCCTTCCGCCTCCACTCCCGTTGCCAGGAGCAGGGTGACCAGACGTCCCGATTTTATAGGGACAGTCCCAATATCTGGGGCTTTGTCTTATATGGGTGCCTATTACCCCCCAGTCCCTGTCCCGATTTTTCACACTTGGCGTCTGATCACCCTAGCCAGGAGCAGCCTGGCCTCTCTCCCTTGCCTTGTGGCACCTTCTCACTACCAGAAGCCCGGCCTAACCCTGCCCCTCAGGCCTGAGGGACTCCGTTGCTCTGCGTGACCTGCACAGTCTCCCCAATGGGAGGGATGAAGGAGCCCTAGGAGCTAGCGAGGGCCACAGGTAAGTGGGTGCCAGATTGTTTCCAGGCCTGAGCCAAGGTCCAGGTGCATCTTCCTTCAGTGGCAGACCTCTCCCAATTCCGTCACTGTCACTGAGCCAGCTCCCCCGGGGCGCCTTTGCATTGGAAATCTCCTCACGTGCAGTCCAGCTCTGCAGCTCCCCTTGCACGGACTGGGGAGAAAGCATTTCCAAATCAAATCTCTGCGCTGCACTCCTGAGGCTCTCCTTTGACTTGCAGCTCCCCAGAAGCGGGGTCTGTATTTCCTCTCACAAATGCCCAGGGAGCAGCCGAGGGGCCAAACAGCACCCTGAGCCCCTTTTCAGCCAACCCAGTTCACCACTGTCCCCCAGCCTCCTGCGGTCATTGACACTGAAAGGTGCGTGCGTAAGACCACCAGGCTGAGCTGGTCACATTTCACAGCCACTTCCCACCAGTGTCAATGGCTACATAGGATGGCTGCATAAGGACTGTTCCCTGCAGCAGATTCTCCGGGGCCTTTTAGCTCACGGTTTCCAGGTTTCACAGTGGGGTGCGGCCTGGAGATTTCCATTCAGCGTATTAGGTTGCTGTTGATTTTCCTCACAATTCTTCCTCTGCCTGCCTCAGTTTCTCCATCTTTAAAGTGGGGATAATCCTGTTTCATTAGGGATGCCAAGGGGCCAGATTAGGGTTTGTACAGCACCCTGGAGAGATGCCACGCATTATAATTATTCCTCTTCACACGGGTTTCATTGAAGCCTTCAAGCCTGAACCTTCACCTGTTCTACATTTCAGGTTTCAGAGTAACAGCCGTGTTAGTCTGTATTCGCAAAAAGAAAAGGAGGACTTGTGGCACCTTAGAGACTAACCAATTTATTTGAGCATAAGCTTTCGTGAGCTACAGCTCACTTCATCGGATGCAGAGCCAGAAGAGTTCCCAGAAGTCACCCACTACAGGACAGGCCTAACAAAGAATGTTCTACATTCTGTTCTCTTTGTTCTGAGCTTGTGCCAGCAGGAAGGTCTCTGATGTGAAGGATTTCTTTGCTGTTCTGGGGGGGACTTCTCTTTCTCATCGCGGTGTGTCAGCTGCTACTGCTGTTTGCATGAACGGCTCTCAAAGCGCTTTAACATCTTTATGACATTTTCCCATCACGCTAAATCCTCAGCCGATAGCTACTCCTGTAACTTGAAGGGATTCAGTTACCCAGTCCTGCGTAGTGAAATATATTACCATCCTTGTTGTGGTATGGTGCGGCGTGTTGTGTTTTGTGGTGCACAAGAGGATTAGAGAAGGTGCTTCGCCGACTGCCCAAGCTTGAAATCTGTTACATTCAGGAATTACGAGCAGTATTTTTATCACTGTAGCAGGTTCCTAGCTACTCCTGACAACACGAAAGCAAGACTTTTCCTTCACACACCTCGTTTCCCGTCTTCTGACATTCCGCCAGCTCTGGTTTGCCAGGAAATACCTTCCTAGCAATATCCCCGCTCGAGCCTTCCTTCGACGCACAAACTATCCGCTGCTCTGACTGCCAGCATCAACGAATGGGAATTGCAGCCTGGGAAGCAGGAATTTGAGCTAGCCTCTGCACGTCGACCTGTCCAGACACTGCTCTAGGGCCCCACTCCAGAAAAGCACATAAGCACCTACTTAACTTTAAGCACACGAAAGGTTTCATTGAGGTCAATGGCATAACTCACATCCTGGATGTGAAGCACGTGCTTAAGTGTGGTGCTGGATCAGGGCCCAGATGCACCCTGGAATTAATATTCTCAGCATTTCCTCAATTGGCCAGGCCTTCAGGTTTCGCTCAGCTAATTTGGCACCCGCCCCTCATCTAATACAGGGCACATCTAGGGTACTAGGGTCCTGTGTTATTTCAGCTTCAAACTCCATCTATCCTCCACTCTCATTTATTTAATCTCCAGTCATCTTTAGGGCACCGTCTCTGAGAGCCAGCCGGATCTCATTTACAGTTGTGTCCTGCTGATAACCCCCTCTCCCTGAAGCAGGGCTTCTATTTATTTTTTTATGGGCTGAAGCTGCGGTCTTCAGCTGGCAGAGGGAGAGTCTGAAATACCTGTGATGTGATCAGAGCGGGACAGACTTTGGAATCCTCCTTGAAACCAACTTCTTCCAGAGTATATTCCCATGTCAATCTCCGCCCAGTGAACCGTTGCCCCATGGTGGGTTGGCTTTGATACAGGGTCAGGACCCTATCTGCCCCTCGAAAGCACCAGTTGCAATCCAGTTCAATTCAGTGGGGCTTTATAAGCGTGAAAAGCTAGACGAGCGCTGCCAACATGAAGGAAAAAGACAAGTCCTTCCGCTGTGACCCACGCAGGTTAGGGTTACATACAGTATCATTTCCCGGTAATAGCAGCCCTGTAATTGCCAAGCCACGGTATCCTACTTTTCTGCATGCCCAGATATCTGCTCCCTGGGTTTACTGTGTTGCCGGGTACAGTTTATAATAGTTGCTCCCAAATTCCACTTTTCCCACCTTGTCTTTTCCAAAGCTCCCACTCACGGCTGCTGTCCGCATTCACTGCTGCTGTAACCCAGTGATGTTTAGTGTAGTTTATCATTAGAAGGGGTAACAGCACTAGGACTTCTCCTGAAGCGTTTAACACCCCCCCTCTCCCCCCCCCCTCCCCCCCCGCTGTGAGTTACTCTATATTCTGGAAACAGTGACTAGAGCATTGTCAGAGGCTGGAACCTAGGGTTGCCAAGCCCCCAGGATTGTCCTGGAGTCTCCAGGAATTAAAGATTATATCGTGATGAAACCTCCAGGAATACGTCCAGCCAAAATTGGCAACCCTACTGGAACCGCCAAAAGGAGCAGACAGTGGTCTCCTCCACAGAGACAAACACCTACAGGATCTCTATCAGGCATTCTTAAAACTACAGTACCCACCTGGAGAAGTGAGGAAACAGATTGACAGAGCAAGATGGGTACCCAGAAGTCACCTACTACAGGACAGGCCCAACAAAGAAAGTAACAGAACGCCACTGCCCATCACCTTCAGCCCCCAACTAAAACCTCTCCAGCGCATCATCAAGGCTCTACAACCTATTCTGAAGGACGATCCCTCACTCTCACAGATCTTGGGAGACAGCCCAGTCCTCACTTACAGACAGCCCCCCAACCTGAAGCAAATACTCACCAGCAACTACACACCACACAACAGAACCACTAATCCAGGAACCAATCCCTGCAACAAACCACGTTGCCAACTCTGTCCACATATCTGTTCAAGGGACACCATCATGGGACCTAACCACATCAGCCACACCATCACGGGCTCATTCACCTGCACATCTACCACTGTGATATATGCCATCATGTGCCAGCAATGCCCCTCTGCCGTGTACATTGGCCAAACCACACAGTCTCTACGCAAAAGAATAAGTGGACACAAATCAGACATCAAGAATTGTAACATTCAAAAACCAGTAGGAGAGCGCTTCAATCTCCCTGGACACTCATTAACAGACTTAAAAGTGGCCATTCTTCAACAAAAAAATTTCAAAAACAGACTTCAACGAGAAACTGCAGAACTGGAATTAATTTGCAAACTTGACACCATCAAATTAGGCCTGAATAAAGACTGGGAGTGACTGGGTCACTACAAAAACTAATTTCCCCTCTGTTGATACTCACACCTTCTTGTCAACTGTTTGGAACGGGCCACATCCACCCTAATTGAATTGGCCTCATTAACACTGCCCCCCCCCCCGCCACTTGGTAAGGCAATTCCCATCTTTTCATCTGCTATATATTTATACCTGCCTACTGTATTTTCCACTCCATGCATCTGATGAAGTGGGTTACAGCCCACGAAAGCTTATGCCCAAATAAATTTGTTAGTCTCTAAGGTGCCACAAGGACTCCTCGCTGTTTTTGCAGACATTCTCAGTGGATTTTACGGGGGTTTCCGGCTCACTGGATTGGTCACAGAGATCTCAGCGAGGAGTCACCATTTGCTAGTCGAGCTGCGTTAGATATTTGTGATTGGCCACGTTGGACACAATCCCGCCCCCGCACTATCCCAGCCCTGAACTCCCCCACACAGCTCTGCTGATGCCCCTCAATCCTAACCTGCAGCCACCCTGCCCTTCCAATGCCAATCTCCAGTGGTCTCAATGACCAGTCTTGTCACTTGCTTGGGAGCATTGAGGTGTTTCTGTGATGCGGAGGGAGCAGACTGAGACCTGTGGATGCCCAGAGTCACCGGGTCAGAGCAACCAGACCCTGCATAGCCCCCTTCCCCAGCCCCTGCAGGGGACAGGGGACTGTGCCCGTCTCCCATGAGCTGGTGCTGGAGGGGAAGTTCCCGGCCCGCACTCGCCTGAGGTATTTGCCACAGGGAGACTTGGCCGGCCCATCCTGCCTTTTATCTGCCGCATAAGTGGCTCAGGTCTAATTTATTACCCCGCTCTATAAATGGGCCATTTCACGTCCCGCTCCTGACAGAGAATTGTAGAGGCCTCTGGCACTGAGCCCCGAACTCCTTTCAACTTCACAGCGAGTTCATCAAAGGGCTGAGCCACCACTTCCCCAAACAGTAAAAGTGTCAGAGAAACAGGCGTGTTGGGAAGCGTTTGTGACAGCCAAGTGCTTAATTAGTGGTAATGTAGAGTTTACAGTCCTCCTCTCTGCTCTCCTGGCCTGTTGTTTCTGGGAAGGGTGCGAAGGGGGGAACTGGGTCTTTCTCCTGTTCAGTGACCCCGAACACCCTGGAACAATGCAGCGCTCAGCCAGGCTGGGAGGAGAGTTCTCACGTGCTGTGTAAATGTTGTCATTGTGTCCTGTGTGGAGACCATGCCGGAGGGGATGAGGATGTTGAGAGCTTGCTTCTGGCCTATTGTATGTAGGTGGCCCGGGGTTGGGGGGGAAGGTTCTGCCTGCATACAGAATGTGAGCCTGCCTCATGTGTGTGTGTTTATATGTCCAGGCAGTGTATTGTGCGAGTACTTTGTGTGTGTGTGTGTGTACGTCTTGTGCATGCAGCTGTGAGATTGTCTGAACGAGCTACATTGTAGGCGTGCACCCAGTATGTACCTGAGTGCTGTGTGCATGCTAAGCGGGGCTTGGGTAAATGAATACATGCAGGTGTATAGATATAAGCGTGTGCAAAGGTGCTAGTTTGTGGGCACACTGGGCATGTGAGGACTTGTGTGTTTGCAGGCAAGGATGTGTGTATCTTGTATGTGCATATACATGCAGGCGTGTGCATGCATGAATGAACTAGATGACTAAAAGGGGGCGGGGTGTGCAGTGTGTATGTGAGTACTCTGGTGTCTGCATGCAGGGATGTGAGTGTGCGTGTGCACAGAACAGGCCAGAGTGGGTATGTCTGTGTGCTGTCAAGGGCTAGTTCCCCCCAGTCAATCACAGCGTAAACTGGAGCAGCATCAGGCCCCTTCCCCCACACCACACTCCGGGCACCAGGGGAGAGATGAGCTTTCAGGAAGGACTCAGCTGAGAAGCTGGTGGGCTTGAGCAGACCAGAGCGGGGAGGAAGGAGGTCCATGCCAGGGGCAGCACGGAGTGGAGCGGAGGAGCCAGGGCCCTAGGCTTGCTGGTAGCCAGCTGACTTTTTCTAAGTCTAATGCCCCTGGGCTGCTGCATCCTGTGACTTGCCCACACCCGCCTCTGTTCCTTACTAAGCTGGAGTCAAGCAGCTCTTGGGGGGTACCCTAGTGCTGCTTTCTAATTCCTGCCAGTTCCTGCCTGGTGGGAACGTGGATCTGCAGGCTGCCTTGCCTTCCCCGCTGGTGGTATCGCTGTTCCTGGATTAGCTAATTGCCCTCTTAGGCATACTGGGATCTTCAGGCCATGGGGTGATACCAAGACCCCTCCTCTGGGACACTTTGAGGACATTTGGGGGAGTATTTTTGCCCATTTTCACACCCCTGACATTTCATGTTTTGGCGACACTTAACAAACTGTGTGTGAACCTGGGAATTGCCAGACCAGATAGGACCATGGGGCCATCTATCCTGCAGTCACTAACATTGGCCTGTGACAGATGATTCCAAGGATGGTACAAAACCTCCGGAGCAGATAATTATGTGATAACCTGCTGTGACGAAGCGGGACTGTTCTTAATGTTTCCTCTGAATATTGTGGGGGTGCCTCAGTTTCCCCTAGGCAGTTCTTAAGTATCTAGGTGGTGGGATAAGGGTGAATGATCATTGCAGAGCCCTAGAGGGCAGGTGTGTGCAGGGGTCTGGACACAGAGAATGGCCGACACCCTGTTCCCTGGCAACTGATGGCCTGGGCCCTTCCCCCCTGCAAGGTGAGAGCTAAAGGGTTGGAGAACAAAGGAATCAGGTGACCTCCTGGCATGGGAAAGGGACAAAGCCCAGAGGAGTGGGGGAGTGGGGGGGACTGGAGAGAGTTTCAGTTTGAGGCTGGCTGGGGACAAGGAGTGAAGTGCAGACGTGGTTGTCTGGCTCACTGCCCTCCAAAATGGACCCAGCTGAGGGGTCCTGTTCTCTGCACCTACAAGCTCTGTTTTAGACTGTGTTCCTGTTGTCTAATAAACCTCTGTTTTACTGGCTGTCTGAGAGTCACGTCTGACTGCGGAGTTGGGGTGCAGGACCCTCTGGTTTCCCCAAGACCCCACCTGGGCGGACTCGCTGGGGGAAGCGCACGGAGGGGCAGAGGATGCTGAATGCTCCGAGGTCAGACCCAGGAAGGTGGAAGTTGTGTTAGTTTTGTGTCCTGAAGACAGGCTGCTCACAAAAAGGAGACTTCCCCAGAGTCCTGACTGGCTTCATGGGGAGCAGTTCCAGAGCATCGCCTGGGGACTCCGTGACAACTGGTGTCAGCGGTGGGATGTACTGCACCCCGTGGATGGCGCTTCCTGCAGTAAGTGACTGGGAGCAGTAAAACGAAGGGGGATTGATGAGGACCAGGCGTGCTGAAGGCTCAGAAGGAGTGGTTTTGGGGGGCGGTTAACCCCTGGGAGTGTGACCAGAGAGAAGGACTGTGCCGTAATGGGGTCCCCCTGGGGACTGCAGTGAGCAGTCTCGGGGCGAAGGAGCCTGCGGCTTGGCCCTGGGAGAGAGAAGGACTTTTGCAGTGACAGGGTTCCCCTGGGAATTGCAGCGAGCGCTGGGACCGGAGGAGTCTGCAGCTCGACCCTGGCAAAGAGGTGGTGACCTCGAGAAGGGCTGGCACACTAGGGGTTCTCCCTGGAAACCATGGGGAGCTGAGAGCACACAGGCCTGTGAGTCCACAACAACTTGGGAAGGGCGGAGTGACGGCCTGTCACCGTCTCCTTAAGAAGGACATTGTGCAGAAAGAGAGGGTTGCGCATTGGAAAGTTCACCAAGGCACAGTTAATCGTGCAGCTGGAGGAGGATGACCGCTCTCAGGGACAGATTCCTGACCCCAAATGGGGCTATAGCAGGATCTGGGAGCAGCTGGAGTAGTAGCCAGGCATCGCCAAGACTCCTGTCCCCGACCAGACGAGGGTCTTCACGATCGGGTTCCCCATCCGGGGATCGGAGATGGACGGGATTGGAGCTGAGTCCGAGAGAGCAAGAGGACTGTGAGAGACAGCGAGAGCCCGAAAAAGAGCTGCAGAAGCAGCAGCAGCATGAACTGGCGGTGGTGGGGCGGAGAGGCATAGGGGACCTCCCCGGGGTGAGTGGGAATAGACCCCGAGGGGCCAGCTCTGCAGGGAACCTCGAGACTAAATTGCTGCCCCTAGTTAAGGAGGGGGGGGGAATGTGGATGCCCACCTCACTGCCTTTGAGCAGGCTGGCAATTTGAACCAGGGGGACCCTGTGGAAAAGCCCCGGTGTCTAGCTCCCTTGCTGGGTCCTAAGGCCATAGACTCTGTCAGCCAGATGGGTGGGGAGGTGGACAGGCTCCCACTCCTGGTCCCAACCTATATGTCTGTGTGGAGTTTCCTGGGGTCAGGCCCCTCGGACCTCCAGTGGGAGCGGAAGGTGATGGTCAATGGGGAGACATTCCTGGGGTGGCGAGATCCTGGGACAGAGAGAACTGTTGTCAGGCCCTGGGTGGTGCAGCCTCAGATGCTGAGGGGCTGTGTGAGCTGGGTGAGGGTCCCAGGGATGAAGCCCCTCGCCCTGCCTATGGCCCAGATCCCTGTGCAGACCCAGGAGGGGTCGGGCTGGCTGGTCGTCGGGGTTCTCCAGGATACCAGCTGCAAGACCCTGTTGGGGGGTGACTGTGTCTCTTTGGGACAGGATCCAGGCCCTGCTCCTGTAATGGCCAAGGGTTCGAATTTGAATCCAGGGAACCAATCGGTGGAGAGGGAAATGGTCAGTGAAAATGCAGATGACCTGGCTGGCAGCAGGGAGGAGTTGCTAGGCTTAGGCTACCTGCCTACCTGTAACCAGACCCCTGGGGCTGGATGGGACAGAGAGATGCTCCCTGCCCCCTTGCACACCGGAGAGGGGGCTCCCGCTGGCTCTGATGCAGTGAGGAAAGCAGCGAGCTCGCTGCCTACCCCACTGAGACAGCAAGGGCAGTGCTGAGCACAGTGGGAGCTGAGACCCCAGCTAAGTGGGGGGAGACACAGGCAGGGCAGGGGATCTGATGGGAGTGGCAAGGTGCTTGGTAAGGAAAGTTTGGATGAACCTAGGCAGCCTTGTGAGCTGATGGCTTTGTCTAGTAGGCAGGGTGGGAAGGCGAGGAGAGTGGAAGATGAGTGTCCCTGGACCTTACCTGTTAGCTGGGTGGAGAAGTGTGACAGTGAAGGAAACGTGCCTGTGTCTGTCAGGGGTATTGACTTGCCTATGGAGGGAGCTACCCGGGTCTCCAAGCAGCTGTCTGTGACCAGCCTTGTGTGCTGGGACAAGGGGAATGAGATCCCAAGCTGCGTGTCTGGTAAAGGAGAAAGTGTGTCCGGCTCTTCTTTGTCTGTGGAGCAGACAGAAGGGGCCTTCAGCCTGTGATGGTTGAGGGTAATGCAGTTGTCTCAGAGTTGGTTCTGGATTCAGCTAAAGCCCAGGAAGGGAATGGTCCTAAGTTTGTGTCTGGTAGGGAGAATGGCCCTGTAACTAGGTCGCATCCAGTTAGTGTCTATGTAAAATCCCAGAGACCAGACAATTCTGGTGCTTGTATTTTGCCTGTTGCTAGTGTGTTGTTGAGAAAGGGTGTAGCAACTCTGTCTAATCAGGGTGAGATCCTAGCCAGGGCACAAGGAGAGCATAAAGGTCGTTTGATTGTGTTACCTACTGAGGGTGTGGAAACCTGTAGCAAGAAGGAAAAGATTCCTGAACTTGTGTGTGGCAAAGGGAAGGAGAATGCTTCTAACCTTTTATCTAGGAAGTCTGTAAGTTTGCCTGAAAGGGGATTGTGTAGGAATCCACCTGATGGGCCAGAGGTAATTCTGGATGTAAGTGAGACCCAGAAAGAGTCTATTGTTGCTCAGGAAAGTGTTCCTCTAGAGCAAGCCCTAGGTGAAGAGGGTAAGAGCAGAATTTCTGTGAGGGGTGAATTGTTGCATAGAAAAACCCTAGGGAAAGAAATCCTCATGGAGTCTTTGCAAGCAGTTTACTGCAACTGAAGGGGGTGAAAGTGATTTAATCAAGAAAGTTTCAGTTCCTAAGAGCCAGAAATTTTCTGTTGTGAATGGATCCACTGACTTCCCTGTTGAAAGATCCAGTGTGGATAGCTTTGAGAAGGTCTCAGATGGAGTGAAAGCTGTTAAGAAAGTTAAACAGTCCTATAACCAAAGGCGTACTTGTGGCACCTTAGAGACTAACCAATTTATTTGAGCATGAGCTTTCGTGAGCTACAGCTCACTTCATCGGATGCATACCGTGGAAACTGCAGCAGACTTTATATACACACAGAGAATATGAAACAATACCTCCTCCCACCCCACTGTCCTGCTGGTAATAGTTTATCTAAAGTGATCATCAGGTTGGGCCATTTCCAGCACAAATACAGGTTTTCTCACCCTCCACCCCCCCACACACAAATTCACTCTCCTGCTGGTGATAGCCCATCCAAAGTGACAACTCTTTACACAATGTGCATGATAATCACAATGTGCATGATAATCAAGTTTCTCACCCTCCACCCCCCACACAAATTCACTCTCCTGCTGGTGATAGCCCATCCAAAGTGACAACTCTTTACACAATGTGCATGATAATCACAATGTGCATGATAATCAAGTTGGGCCTGATGATCACTTTAGATAAGCTATTACCAGCAGGACAGTGGGGTGGGAGGAGGTATTGTTTCATATTCTCTGTGTGTATATAAAGTCTGTTGCAGTTTCCACGGTATGCATCCGATGAAGTGAGCTGTAGCTCACGAAAGCTCATGCTCAAATAAATTGGTTAGTCTCTAAGGTGCCACAAGTACTCCTTTTCTTTTTGTAAATATCTTTTAGGACCATAGTAAATAGGCCTGGCCCCAGGCCGTTATTAACTAGGACTAACCCCAGGCCTTAGATTCGAAGGCCCTGAAGCACAAGGATTGGTTCCCTAATATATTCTTTTCCCCTCTAATGTAACTGTGGATGTTCTCTTTATCTATGTGAATGTCTGCTCATTTTCGGAATCTTACTAAGCTCTTGGCCTCAATGATCTCTTGTGTCAATAAGTTCCACAGTTTAGTTATGTATTGGGTAAAAAGGGGCACTCCCTTTTATACCAGAATTAAGTAAGCAGCTCCAATGGGGATATGATACTGACTCCTTTGGAAAGCACAATCGAAGAGTTAGGTATTGTTATTATTCAGTATTTTATGTACCACTATCATGTTCCCTCTTATAATCTCCCCTCTAAATGAATCTTTTTAATCTCTTCTCCTCCAGGAGTCACGCCGTGTCACCAAACATTTTCATTGCCTGTCTCGGGGCTTTCTCTGCTTTTCTAATATCCTTTCTGAGAGGGAACACCTAAATGAACACGGTATTCCAGGAGAGAAAATGCCATTGATGGCTATAAAGGCATTATCACAGTTTCAGTCTTACTTTTTATAATTTTTCTCATATAACCTTTCATCATGTGGGGCTTTTTATGAGCACGACTGTGCATTAAGCAGAAGTTTCCACATGTTCAGCACTGACTATCTACAGCAGTTGTGAGGGAGTTCCTGTACTGTTGGACCAGTTCTTCTACTCCTTGATCTTTTTGTTGGGTGGAGTTTCCTATATGCAGATCGCAGTATTGTTATAGCCGTGTCTGTCCCAGGATACGAGAGAGAGACAAAGTGGGGGAGGTAATATCTTTTATTGGAGCAACTTCTTTTGGTGAAAGACACCAGCTTTTGATCTTACACAGAGCTCGTCTTCAGGTCTGGGAAAGGTAATCAGAGCATCACAGCTAAACACAAAGTGGAACAGAGCGTTAAGCATTAGGAATTAACACACTTTGCAAGAAACCATTCAAAATAAATTAACAGCTCTGCAGTGATGGGTGGGTTGCAGATTGTTGTGGTGGGACATAAGAATAGTGTCTACACGTAGGTTGTAATATTTGGCAGGGTCCAAACATTTTCCGAGCTGGACCATTGAACTGCTTGCTTCTTGCCCTGCCACAGGGAGTTGTAATTCCAGCTGGAGCAGGAAGTGGTGTCAACTGGACGGGGGTTGCTCTTGTGATTCTGATTGGTGGTGGTAGCAGTGAACATTTGTACTGGGGCAGAGCACAGAGTCACCAGTATGGGGGCGCCATGGTGCAAGGCACTGTACACCCCTAGAAGAGAGACAATCCCTGCCCTTCTGAAGGGTTGACAATCTAAAAGACCCAACACAGACCCCAGATAGGGGATGAGGATGTAACACACAAGCAAATGAGTAGGGTGAAGAATTGGCCCAGCTTGGTGGTTTAGAGGTAATGCTGCACTTGCTGGGTTTATTTAATTGGCTGTAGAGGCAGGGTGAGGAATGGGAAGAAATGGGACGTTAGTAAGCGTGAAGGTGTAGGAAAAGGAAGGTGGGGAAGAGGGACAGTCCGAGCTCACCACCTGCCTAGTGGTGGTCAGCAGGCTGGGTTCAGGAGCCTCATGGCTGAGGTGGGATGTAAGGCAGGATTCAAAAGAGGACAAAGTGGTGGCTGTTTGGATTTCATCAGGAAGTTTTTCCCATGTGGGAGAATCTGAGGAGCGGGGGGTAAAGGCTGGGAGTGCTGGTAGAGTGACAGGGGGTGTGGGGGTGTCCACATTGTGATAAGTGGGGGAAGGAGGGGCATAGAAGCACCTACACTAGATAAGCCACTTTTCTAGTCCCCGATCCTAGGACTACAGCTCCTGGTGTAACCTAAAGCTGCTCTAAATTATGCCAGCAGGGGCTCCCAAAACAGCCTGGTGTGGCCCCACCCACGCTCCGCCCCCCCTGGTGTGGCCCCACCCACGCTCTGCCCCCAGGTCCCCTCCTGCAGTTCCCGGGATGCTCTACCCTGACCCAGGCTCGCAGGGGCTGGGGCTGGCCGACCAGCTGCGGGGACGAGGGCGGCTGGCGCTGGGTCCACGCTGCCCATTCGGCGCTCGGACTGCGCCGCCCGGTGCTCTGGGGCCGGGGGCGCTGCGGCCGCACTGCCAGCTCTGGGGCCAGTGTGGGGGTGCTTTGGGCTCCTGCGGGGGAGTGGGGCAGAAGGGGAGGAGGAGGGGAAGGGCCTCGGGCAGAAGGGGAGGGGCTGGGAGCTAGCCTTCCCCTACACCCAGGAGCATGAAGCAAAGCGGAATTAGGCAGGGCGGAGGGTTAGGACCCCCGCCTCACACTGTTACCACATTTACCTCATGCCCAGGGCTCTCACTCAGTAGCACCATCCTGTGCCCTGCATGCAAAGGCTGCATTTCAGGCTCCTCTGGCTGTCAGCACCAGGATACACTCAGCTGGGGTGCATGAGCTCCCCTGGCACTTGGCGTGACCCTGGGCTTTCATTCCAGGACAGGGGATCCCCAGGCAACTCCTGGCCTGATGGTGCTGGAGAAATCCACAATGGCATCTGGCCATTCCTTGGATCCAGGGGCCGGGTGGCCAGTGAGCCAGTGGTACGCCCCACATCGGTGCCATTCCCCACTCCACCTCCCTCGCCTCAGGTTTCCTGCATGCTTGCACTCCCCCTGCCACCCCCATCGGCATTGCTGGGGCCTTCCAGCTAGAACCAGGAAACTATAAAACTTTACAGAGTGCGGCTGGAGAGAAACAGGAATCGCTGCAGCAGCTGCCAGAAAGGCCAGTGCTGGATTCACAAGATTTTCCAGGGCTTGGACTTGCCAGGAAGGGATTTATCCATCTAGAAGGAGCCGTAAAAACTAAAATTAAATTCTTCATCTTTGGGGGAGAAAAAAAAGAAAATAACCAAGCTGGCTCCTCCAGGCCAGGTTCCTACATGCAGGGGGAGGGTCCTGAGCCAGCCACGCCTGCTCAAAACGCAGCCCCAGGTACCTCTCGGTTGCCCTGGCAGCTCTTTCTCCAGCCGAGCAAGTGACCGTGGCTCTCAGCACTGGTACCTCATGTTAACCGGCACTGCACGTCATGGAGAGTCGGCGGTGCAAGCCTTGCGTCAGCAAGGAGCTCCCAGCTTACCTTAGGGTCAGGGTCAGGGGCTGAGCAGATGGAGGTGCCGTCTCAGCACAGAGCAGGATTCAGGGCAAGGTGCCCTTCTCTCTCTCTGCTGGCTGGGGCTGGCAGCAGAGTGAACTTGCCCAGATGAGCGCTCTTGCCTTGGCATGTCCCCTCTTTTGCTGAGGCTCTGTCTGCGCTAGAAAGTTTGTCTGGGGACATTTCTGCCGGCACATAGCCACAGCCATTGCTACAGCTCTGGAGCATGTTCTCGTCAGGCTGCTCTTGCCGGTGTACCATATCCTCACAGTAACAGGCTGCACTGGCAGAAGACATGCGGCAACGTGAGTAGGCATTCCAGTGCCGCCGTCTGGAGCACTGCCTCCTGGGAATTTTTGCAGCGCATTGTGGGATAATAGCGCTCCTCTCAGGGAATTGTGGGAACTTGACTCCAAAAGCCCACAATTCCCTCCCTTTCAGCCCATAATCTTCCTTTTTTCATGCCATTTTGTACAATTCCCACCGTCGTCTTTGTTCCATCCCAGAATCTGCTCCTCCTTGTGCTAGTTTTCAATCTCTCCCCCATCTTGCTGTCAGCAGCGTGGATGCTGAAGAGATCAGCAGAGCTGTCTTGTCTGGTACAGAGACAGGGCGACTGATTCTTCTCTGCTCACAGAATGACAACTACCACAGCGGCTGGTCGGTCTGCAGTGAAAATGAGCCAACGGAGGAGGCGTGGGAGATGCAGACAGGGAATGACGGTCACCGGCTGCTGCAGGCGTCCATGGACAAGTTGCCCCCAGGGGAGCAGAGCTTCTGGGCCCGCGAAACCAGCACCAAGTGATCGGATCTGGGCTGCTCGGCAGTGGAGGCAGAAGGCCGCATTCTTGGCACTAGGTGCTGGGCTCACCCCAGCCCTCCAGCGCAGAGACGTCAACATGAGAGCTGCTCTGACAATAGCGAAACTGGTGGGCATTGCGCTCCGGAAGCTTGCAGTTGGTGGGTGGGCCATCAGTGTGGCATTGGAAAGTTTGCGGTCGGGGGTGCTCATCAGTCAAGTGTGCCCGGCCAGTGAGCACGTTCTGCTGCCCAGGACTGTGTCTCCCTGCAATGTGCAGGCAAAACAGGTGATTCAATGAAATGGGCTTCCCGAATTGTGTAGGGTGAGAGATGGGATCCCCATGTCCCGGTTCTAAACCCCCACTTGTGCCTGAGCACATAAACAGAAAGGCGGACTCCTCCATGGTTATCCAGGTGTTGGTAGGTCAGCATGGACATTTTACTGCCATTAATGGTGGATGGGTAGGGAGGACACATAGTACACAGGACTCCTGGACAACAGCAAGAAAAGATTTGGCTATCGCCTTAGCAAGTGCAGGATGACCACAGCGTGTGCCTTGGGCAGATTAGAGGTAGAGATGTCTCCTGACTGGTCTGGATCTCAGTGAGTCAAATATTCCTATTCTTATTGCTGCATTGTGTGTTTTACATAGTATGTGTCAGGCCAATGGGGAAACATTCCCAGCAGGGTGGAGGGGGAAGCGGAAAGGCTGCCTGCTGACGGTGAGCAATTGCCAGAGCCCGTCGAGGTGCTGTGGCAGGACTGGAGTGTGCTGCTTTGTGTTGCATTGGGGGAATAAGTAGGCCAGGCCAGGTTATGAATTGTTATACCCTTTTATGACTTTGATGAGGGGTTCACATCGCGACACGGTGAGAGAAGGAAAATTAAAGTATGTTTTTCAAAAAATACAACTTTATTGTGCAGCAACAAACAACGCACATGACTAAATAGGAGTGTGCAAGGCGCTGGTCACCCAGGGCTGCATCACGGGTCAGTGTGTGTACTCCTAGCAGCTCTCCTTATGGTCCACTGGGGCTGAGTGGAAGGAATTCTGGTGTCTTGAATGGGCGGAAGGTGTGTGCCCCTGACGCCAGGAAGAAGGAATTATCCAGGCTGCTGGGGTACAGACCGGGACGTTCTGCTCCATAATAGCTTGGAGCATCTGAGTTTGTTGTCTGAGGACCTGTGTGATGTCTTGTTGCACATCTCAATGCGTCTCTCGACCCTCCTGTCTTCCCTTCCAGCATGCATTCATCCATTCCCTGGTCTCACAGGCTCTGGACTCTGGAGCAGCTCCAAGGTGTCCTTCCTTGTGCGTTTCTTTTCTTCCTTATCCTGGTCAGTCTTTCAGCAGTTGTGGAGGGGTGGCCCTTAGGATCCCTCTGACAAGGTCACCAGTAAACAACCAGCCCCCCAGCTGGTGTTAGATTGAAGGGGTTAGCAGGCTTCAAAAGAGAAGTGTCAGAAATCCCTAAAATTTCCCCCATGTAGATCTGCATGAGAATACGGGCAGGAACACACTCCTCCCGCTTGCTTCAGGGCCATGCAGCAGCACAATACGGGGACGCTTTTCAAACCCTCTAGCCTCTATGAGGGGTGGGGGGTCGCGGGAGGAGCTCCAGGTCGTTGCAGGGAATAGCGTAGGAAACACAGCTAACGTACAGGCAGTCGTGATCCTAGTGGCTATAGCACGCATGAGCTTCAGAGAAAAAAGGGCCACGCTAAACCCCCCAGTGCCACGAACGGAGAAGAGTTGTGGTCGCTGGCTAGTCCTGTGAGCCGGTCCAAGCCACGCCCCAAAAGCCAGCCACATTGCTCCTTCTTTCCTGAATCTAAGCACAGTCGGCAAGTTCATTTGTTTTGGACTCGGCCTTTCAGAGTGGGAAAGCAAAATACTTGGTTTTGGACGAGGAAGCCTGCAGCCAATACGTTTACAAAGCCATTTCTGCAAACTCATTTTGTCTGGCTGCCCAGTCACAGGGTTGTTCGTGAGCATTCTTCTGTATTTTGGAGCTGTTTCATCTGAAGGCTCGGGTATTCGTGTGTGTGGATTCCTTTTCCCATTCTGAATGCATTGAATTGTACTCACCTTGCTTTTATTTGACTAAAATTATTCTTTGCCTGCAAAAAAAACCTATCCCGGGTTTCTGTTACAATGTATATTTTGGAAAGCTTCTGCCTTGCTGCAAGCATTGTGTTATTTTTTCCCTGTTACTGTCAGAGCATAGGTTATACCCTCAGGCACAGTCTTATATGGACAGGGCAGAGGTAGATCTAACCCTGTGCATCCATGATGAGTACTAGACTTGCTCTTAAAATAAACCAACTGCTTTAAAACAGAATCCCTTTGTTCCCGGCCCATGTGCCATTGACCACCAGTTTGAGAGGACAAGGGAGGGAGGAGGGGAGGTGTCAGGGGCTGTGAAAAGAGTTCACGACAAGGTGTGCATTAACGGGAGCAGTAAATTACACCGACCTGAGTCCCCTTCAACGGGTTCTTTCTCTGGGCTCAGCCGGGCCTCGGAGAGCTCCTGTCTACCCTCCACGTCATCCTCTACCAGCTCTTCCTCACGGCGCAGTTCTGTGCAGATATTTTGTTGGCCTCAGGTCCAGACACAGCATTAAATCCAGCCAGCTAGGGCTACTGGAGTGGACACATGCCAGGACTGAGTGGCAGCAATGGAAAGGGATGGGGCTGCTACTCACTGGTATAAATGGTGTGGTTTATACCCATATTTATTACAGAGCTCTACAAAGTGTAAGGGGTGTGGCTTATACCCGTATTTACTGCAGAGCTCTACAAAGTGTAAGGGGTGTGGCTTATACCCGTATTTACTGCAGAGCTCTACAAAGTGTAAGGGGTGTGGCTTATACCCGTATTTACTGCAGAGCTCTACAAAGTGTAAGGGGTGTGGCTTATACCCGTATTTACTGCAGAGCTCTACAAAGTGTAAGGGGTGTGGCTTATACCCGTATTTACTGCAGAGCTCTACAAAGTGTAAGGGGTGTGGCTTATACCCGTATTTACTGCAGAGCTCTACAAAGTGTAAGGGGTGTGGCTTATACCCGTATTTACTGCAGAGCTCTACAAAGTGTAAGGGGTGTGGCTTATACCCGTATTTACTGCAGAGCTCTACAAAGTGTAAGGGGTGTGGCTTATACCCGTATTTACTGTAGAGCTCTACAAAGTGTAAGGGGTGTGGCTTATACCCGTATTTATTACAGAGCGCTATAAAACATCCATTGTAAAAGCATTTGTGTCACAGCACTCCAAGGAGCCATGGAGGGGCTAGGATGCTGTCACTAAGGGGAGAGGCTATGCTAATGACCAGAAAGGACTATATGATATTGTTTTGAACCCCGAGCAGGCCCAGGGAGAAGCAGCTGTCTCCAGAAGCCTGAGCCCGTTCATGCCAAGTCAGGTGCTTGTGCCACAAGTGCCCGGCCAGCTCGCCCAACGAAGTGGATTCCTGGCTGTTTGTTTAGGATTATCCCCGTCTCGTGGGTTAATCCCGTGACCCTCCCAGCCCTCGACACAAACACCAGACACCGTGTGGGAAGGTGTGTGGAAATCAAAGGTGTTGACCCTTTAAAAAGGGGAATTCTTGCAGCTGGGTGCGGGTGAGATGGCCCACGCTTGACCTCAGTGCTGCCTGTGGGCAGCTCGCCTGCAGCCCTTGGGGAGGGCTGGGCTGGGCCATGGCCCAGCCTGGCAGGGCTAGCTGGAAACTTGCCCCGCTCCAGGGCACTTCCTGAAGTTGTTTATCCTCCCGCGTATTATTTTGTTTGCCTGTTTATTCCTGGCTGACTTGTCTCACGGTGCTTGTATTGATTTAGTGCAGCTCGCCAAGAGCCTGTTGTACAGCGCGTCTGAGGAAAACAATAGCCCCGACCCCTGCGCAGTGAAGGGAGCCATTTGCAGCAGCAGTGCCGGCGTTAAGCCTGGAAATGCTTGCGAGCCTCTGGAGCGGTGGGTGTCCTTCGGCTGGGCGTGGGGTGAGTCCCCCAGCCAGATTTAATCCCTTAGAGAGAACAGAAAATACCGCACTGAAGAAAGTGACAAATGCAGAAGCCTCATCTAGTGAGTGGTGTGTTCCCCTAAGGAATGCAGTGAGGATAAACTGGGGCCTTGTCATGCCGTGGTGTGTTGCCTGCAATTGCACCTGTTCGTAGAATCCCAGGGTTGGAAGGAGGTCATCTAGTCCAATCCCCTGCTCAAAGCAGGACCAGTCCCCAGTTTTTGCCCCAGATCCCTAAATGGCTCCCTCAAGGATTGAACTCACAACCCTGGGTTTAAGCAGGCTAATGCTCAAGCCACTGAGCTACCCCTGTTGTTATGGTGTGGCAGCTCCAGGGAAGGAGATGGCAGGGCCACTCTAGCCACTCCTCTCCTCTGCTCAGGATGTCTTGGAAGTGTCTCCTGGTTGGGCTGTGCGTGTGAGGCAGTGCACGTGTGCGTGTGTGGGGGAGAGATTTGGGGTATGTGACGGGGTGTGTGGCGCTGTACGATTATGCACGTGAGGGTGTCATTTTCTGGGAGGCGGGGGTTGAATTGACTCTGTTTAGATGTTCTCTGAGCAGCAGAGAAATGCAGCCAGTTCGGATGTTTGGGCAGGGCGTGGGTGGGGGAGCTGCTCTGGTGACGCCACGCTCACTTTGGCCCAAAGCTGAGGCAGTTTGTGCCCGTGAGGAGTGCGATGGCCTGTGCTGAGGGTGGGGAAGCTCCAGGTAGAAGGACAAAGTTGTGAATATTTGAAAGTGACGGAGGGAGGACTGGCTTCACCAGGCCATGTCACAGTTCGCCGTGGTACTTGGGGCGCTAAGCACTAAAAGAAAAAACAGTGCTTTCCCTTTGATGAAGATGCTGCTGCTGCCACAGGCAGGAGGAGCCATGGCAACCTGAGAAAGGAGGAGGAGGATGCCATGGCAACCAAGAAATGAGGGAGAGTTGGATAGGAGCAGTTTAACATGGGAAGGACTCTGGAGGCAATGAGGGGACCCATCCCCTTGGCACATTTAAAACTAGACTGGACAGCAGCCTAGTTAGTACCAATCCTGCCCCAGTCCTTGGCATATAGTGGGAGGGAGATCTCTTGTGCAGGGATCTGGGAGCGGGGCTGAAGCCAGGCAGGGAGGAGGAACCAAAGATGCCTGAGGTGTGAACGGAAAGGAAAGAGGCAGGAAGGTAACCATAAATGGGAGGGAAAGGGTATTTGTTCCACCCTTTTCCTTGCATACCCATACAGTCTCCGGGAGCCGTGATTGGCATGCAGCGACTGAGCTCACTCGCTCGCCTGGAGACTTTATATTAGTTCTTTCTTTCTTGGTTCTTTTCCTTGGTCTGAAAATAGGCATCGAGGCTGTCTTGCTTTTTGTGAATGAGAAAACCCCTTTCATCAGCAGCATACATCCGCAACCTGCCTGTGATGCCAACAAATACTGGACAATGGCTCGGCAGCTGGTGTGCTGAAAGCACTACTCCTTATGCTAATCACAATTGTCTCACTGCTTTGTTAGGGGGCTTATTCCTTCACCCACTTACTTCCCTGGTCCTTCTCACATGAACAGAGAGCAACAATACCCAAAGTCCAAAGGTGGAAACAATTCGATGTTTATTGGGGTGAACTTCCAGCAAGCATGATTGCAGTTTCCTTCCTTAGTGTCCCCCTTCCCAGCTCTGACACCACAGAGCCTTACCTGTGTCCCTGTTCCCATTCCCCCCCTTAGCAAAACATGATTCCAATTTCCCCACCCCCATTCCCTATTCCCATTCCCCCCCCCATTACTTCCTGATTGACTGCAGACTATATAGTAAAACTTGAGTTCTGCTTAGCTATACCTTAACCAATCATTTTACTGAAATTTAACTAACCAATCCTAACATATTGTAACATGATTATTTAACCAATTATATCCCACCACCTTAATTGGTTTACACCCAGCAAAATTAATTATACAGCAGACAGAAACAATCACAGAGCCAGACAGAGATTATACAGACAAACAATAGGGAAATGGGGACTACAATGATAGAACAACACAGAAATGAGGATTTCACATCCAAGCTATTGATAAGCGAGTTCTTGCCAGACAGGATGCTATCAAACTAAGTTTCCTTTTACATCTTCTAGGCACTTCCCTTTCTCTGGAGGTGATAGGCACTATCAGGACAGGATTGTATTCCTAACAGCCCAACAGCACCTTATTTCACTGTGACTAGTTTGGAATGTGAGGATGTGACTGTTCGCTTCCCAGCTTATGGCTGCCTCTGCTGCTTAGCCAAAGGCCTTAGCCTAAGCACAGGGCCTCAGACTGTCACAGTAAGAGAAGGCCTTTACACCGGCAGACAGTGATTTTGATTCTTTCTTTTATACCTCTATAACTAGCTAAGTGATAAGAATACACCTAAATTAGAGTAAAGGCCTTTACAGACAGGCCTGAATATCTATATCCTAACATGCTTCCTTGTGCTCCCTCAGTCTGTGAGCTGCACCCACATGCTGTGTCTCTTGTCTTATACTTGAATTGTGGGGGGGGGGGGGGGGGGCAGAGCCCATCTTTTCTTTAGACGTGTGTACAGCACCTTGCACAATGGGGCACTGACCTCAACCGCACAAATACCAAATCAGCATCATCCGTGTTCCCCGGGAGAGGGCGGGGCGTATAACCTGGCAGTAGAGCTGGAGCAAGGGGAGAGGGATACTTAGGGATAGGTAAAGCCAAGACCTTTTCTTCCTGCTCAAACTGTGCTGCCTGAACTGAAACCTCTCTGCGTGGGGTAGAAGTAGGTGCCGGGGTGCGCCCATGGCTCATCGCATTGCAGGGCTGGGCCTTGGGTGTGTTGTTGAACAGGAAATAGGCAGCATGTGCAGCATAGCTGAGTTAACGTTCCTGGAGAATCCTGAACTCGGGACTTCCTGACTCGTTAACAAGGGGGCCAGCAGCACAGCATCTGCATGGGCATATGGGTGGGCGAGTGGCAGTTGTGGGAGAACCACAGCTTAAGATTTTAAACAGAGAGGACAGGAAATTCACTGAGATGGCGTGTTTGCCAAGTGGCGCTGGTCGCACTGGCTGGGCGGTGCCAGGAGGCAGGGGGAATGTTTGCCAGATGGCGCTGGCTGTGTTTGCTGGGCGGTGCTGACGGCGTGGTCTGCGATTTGTCGGTGGTTTTGGCTGGATAACGTTAGCATCATTCGCCAGGCCACGTTTGCTACATTTGCTGGACGTGATTTGGTTGGTCTTGATCCGCTAGGTGAAGGCGGAAGCTGCCTCCCAGCCCCAGGCTCCCTCCTCTCTGCCCGCCCTGGGGGACATTTGGATTTGCTTCACTGAGCTGCTAAGCCCACAGAAGTCAGGTCTAATGGCCAGGGTATCGCCTCAGGCACAGCACAGCATATTGGGAATGACCAGCAGCAACACAAACAGCCTGGAAAGGGGACAATCTGACCGGGCAAAGGGGAACTGACGTCCCAGCCTGGAAGCACTGATGCTGCTCTGATGGAGGGACTAAGCAGGGGCTTTTGCTGCCGAGAGGTGGATGTATTTCCCACACCTTCTGGCTGGTGGAGCTAGTCTGCAGCTTCTGAGAGTTACCCTTCCGCCCCCCCTCAACTTGACAGGCCTGCAAAGTGTGAGGTGTTCCTCTTGCCCTGAATTCTCATGGCTCCTCCCTTTCCAAGGTTTCAGATTAGCAGCCGTGTTAGTCTGTATTCACAAAAAGAAAAGGAGGACTAGTGGCACCTTAGAGACTAACCAGTTTATTTGCGCATAAGCTTTCGTGAGCTACAGCTCACTTCATCGGATGCATTCAGTGGAAAATACAGTGAGGAGATTTATATACACACAGAACATGAAAAAATGGGTGTTATCATACACACTGTAAGGAGAGTGATCACTTAAGATGAGCTATTACCAACAGGAGAGCGGGGGGGGTGGGGAGGGAGGGAGAAAACCTTTTGTAGTGATAATCAAGGTGGGCCATTTCCAGCAGTTAACAGGAATGTCCGAGGAGCAGTGCGCAGGGAGGGGGAGTGGGGAATAAACATGGGGAAATAGTTTTACTTTGTGTAATGACCCATCCACTCCCAGTCTCTATTCAAGCCTAAGTTAATTGTATCCAGTTTGCAAATTAATTCCAATTCAGCCGTCTCTCGTTGGACTCTGTTTTTGAAGTCTTTTTGTTTTAATATTGCGACCTTTAGGTCTGAGATCGAGTGACCAGAGAGATTGAAGTGTTCTCCGACTGGTTTATGAATGTTATAATTCTTGACGTCTGATTTGTGTCCATTTATTCTTTTGCGTAGAGACTGTCCGGTTTGGCCAATGTACATGGCAGAGGGGCATTGCTGGCACATGATGGCATATATCACATTGGTAGATGTGCGGGTGAACGAGCCTCTGATAGCCTGGCTGCTCTTTGCTCTTCGAAACTGACATGGGAAAACAGGAGGTAATATCTATTGTTTGACATGGAAACTGACATAACATTTGTCAACTTCTGATCGAAAGCATTTGAGGTAGGAATAGAGGCGGGTGTCACCTGAAAATAGCAAATAAAGTTACATGGGGAAGGTGTGTGTGTGTGTTCATGAGCGTGTGTGTATATGATACAATAGACAGGAGGGTCTGGATTTTCAAAGGTTTGGCATCCACACTAGGTTTTTGTTTCCCCTCTAAAGAGCTGAGATCACATTTAGGTCCCACAGTAAAAGCCTGGTTTTCAGCCATGCTCAGCACCCCACAGCTCCCGCTGTGGATCTCACAGCTGTGCTGGGTTTTCACAAGAGCACTGCACCCAACATGCTGAGCTCTTCTGGGGGTCAAGCCACTTATTTCAGTGCCTAGATGGGAGCTGAGCGCTCTTACAAATTTGGACCGTAAAGCTAGGAGCAAAGACGGTATCAGGGAGTCACTGGAGTGATTGCACAGTGAAGGTTGCGGCCAGACTTCCATTATCAGCCTCCTTCAGATTTTGAATTAGGCGAAGCAATTTGTCTGCAAATGTATGTGGTTAAAATAAGTGATTAAGAGAATTTTAATCCTGGGAACTTGGAAAGCAGGAGATTTAAAGAAACAAAACCCTTTCATATGCTACTTATGCAAAATTGTCTGGGTTTAAAATTTAACAGCAGTGACTGATCATTTTCTGTCCACCTCTTGCTCAGCACAGGAAATCCTGAAGATCTCCCTATATCATACATATGCATAGAGAGCTCTCCGCAGGACTGGATGGAGTGGGGTTCTTGCAAATGGGGCATCTGGGGAAAAAAGGGATGGATACATCCTTGTTGACATGGTTGCTTAAAGTTTTAATTGCCCAGTGATTAAAGTTTTAATTACTAAGCAATTAGCACTTGAAGTTGTAAGTGTTAAAGTGCTTACCAGCTCATGCTCAAATAAATTGGTTAGTCTCTAAGGTGCCACAAGTACTCCTTTTCTTTTTGCGAATACAGACTAACACGGCTGCTACTCTGAAAAGTGCTTACCTGCATCCTGGAGCTGGTGGGGCAGAGCAGGATGAGTCATGAGAGAGTATTCAGGTGGAGGGGGGATGAGAAGATGGAGAGGGAATTAATAATTTTATTAAGATGATGTTGAAGTAAAAAGAAAACGGTCCAGAGTTTAAGCATAGAAGTTTCTGGTTATCAAGGAATAAGGTACAGATTATCAAGGGGTGCAAAATTCGGTTTAGGAACGGGTGGCGTAAGAAATACATAATCTGCAATCTCCCTGATTGGGGGTAAAAGTTTAACGGGTCAAAGTACAGACATTGAGATATGGGGATATGTTGTTCATATAATGCCTATGTTCAGGTGTGGAGTATAATGAGTGGATATGATGATGAGGATGGATTTACGCTCATTTGGTGCGATTTAATGTTCAGTGAGTTTATGGTTCCAGTTCATATGGTCCCATGGAAAAAGTCTCTCAGTCCCTTTCCCATAGTTGATGCATGATGTCGTACCGGCTCACATAACATCCTAGATCCAATATGCAAGTATCTAGCAGACCTACTAAAATCCGATGGAGCAGGACTCCCTCCTGCAGAGGGAGGTGTCGACTCGGGGTACAGCACAGTGGGCTCCTCGGAAAAGAAACTGGCAGGAGCCAAGTAGCTGCTAAAACAATTATACCTGCTCTGGGAAAAACTTTGCATATCAGGCTGGAACTCAAGCTCTCAGGAGATAATGCACCAAGCTACTCATGTGATGCAGCAGAAGCCTGGCTTCAGAGTAATTCAGCTAATTTAAAAACCAAAGAAATTCCCAAACAAAAAACTTTAATGACAGGTTTCAGAGTAACAGCCGTGTTAGTCTGTATTCGCAAAAAGAAAAGGAGTACTGCTGCAGTAAAAGTTGCTACGTGCAATTGAAATGTAGACGAGCCATTCAGTGCATTGGTGTAAATGTGTATTATGCAGAGCTGGGCGAATCACTGATTTTTCGATTTGGTGGCTGGTCTAAAAAGTGTGTGTGTGGAGGGGGCGGGGGGAAATTCAGTTTGGGTTGAACCAAATCTGCAAGTTTTCAGAATTTTCAGGCAATTGCAATGTCTGTTTGGGGCCCTGTTCCAGAGTGAGGATTCACACCCAGGTCTCCTACAACCTCGCCTCAGGCCCCAGGCACAGGGTTAAGGGTTGCCTCCATGCTGGCTGTTTCGTGAGTGGCAGAAACTATTCCTGTCAAATCTGCAAAGCATTTCAGGTTGACTGAAGCTGCATTTTTCGGCGAATAAATATTTTGTCGGAAAAAATTCACCCCGCTTGGGTGTTACGGAAGCGTCTCGTGGTGACTTCAGAACTACGTTCTAAACTGGGCTTAAAAAGGAGTGTAAATGCTGGCTTTGCTCTAAAGGTAGGTGCTGATTGATGTGAAATTTCACAAGCGGTGAGGGTTTTTTTTTTTGTCCTTTGAATTTTCTGTGTCACTTTCGTTTGGTTTCTCTTCATACATGGCTCAAAGGAAGTCTCTTAAACTGGGCTCTGGTTGAAATTTGTTATGGGCAGTCCTACTTCTCTGTGTTGACAGGTATCTCATAAAAGACAGAAATTGGTAGAGAGGGGGATCCTGGCTAGCTCTGGTTCAACAGGTAGTTTTTATTTATAAAAATGTGGGATTTTACATCACTTTTTGCCATTATTCACAGTATAAGGGAATGTTTGGGCTCTGTGCATACAAACCAGATTGAGTGGGACCAGGGCACACGCAAGCCGGAGTAGCTGATTGGGACTGACCGCACATTAACCCTTCTCCCTCAGGAACGACTCATTTCTATCAGAATGTAGCCTATAATAGAGAAGGGTTAATGCACGGCTGCTGACGCTAGGAGCCATGTGCAGCTGCTCATGGATCAAATATTCTGTCAACACCTCCCCCCCGATCTCACCGGGGTTTTCTCCCCTCCCCTCCCCCCGTTCCCTATTCTACGTGGAGGGAACCTACCAGCAGGTTGTTACTGATGGTCTGTTTCCCAAGAACAGGGACCAGCGGATGCAGTTACTGAAGAGGCAGGCAGGCTAGTTAGCAGTGGCTGGGGTTTGCCCGTTCCCTGGCAGTTATACTCTCCTGTCCTCGTTGCCATTTTCCCACTAATGACAACACTAAGCTCTCCTACACCGCCTCTCGTCCCTAGCTCTCAAAGCTGGGTCTGTATCCCTCGCCCCATTTACAGACGAGGAAGATGGAGCACAGAGCGGGGAAGAGGTTATTCCCTGACGTCACCCTCCAAGACGTGTGAGCACCTAGACCAAAACCTCAGTTCTCTGGATGCCCAGCACTGTGCTGTAGCTGTCAGACCATGCTACCTCAAGAGCCCTCTTCTGGATTTCCAGCAATAGAAAGGAGCAGAGGGTAGTTGTACTCCACATTGAATGATTGGCTCCATGAAGGACCATGCATGACGCAGGAATTTGGTCAGGACACTGGAGTTAACCTCCTTGAACTTGATCTTTAATTACTACAAGTGGTCAGCATGTTTCATCTGAAAAACAGAAGCCCCTGGCCATCTAGTGTAACCTAGGAGTTTATGCCCAGCGAGCGAAGGACCCTTGATCGGTGTTTCCTGAATCAGGTGTACAGTCCTTGTTCAAGGTTCTGACGATTCATTATAGCAAGTGTGGCAAACATGTGCGATCCTGTAGTTAACGTTGAATTTCTACTTCCATTCTAGCCCCCCATCCTTCTAGTTGCTCATAACTTTCTTGAACAAATTCCTTTTGGGTTGAAATTTTCCAGCCTTGGTCTCATCTCCGCAGGGAATTCTTTTGGAAAGTTTGATTAAAATCAGTTCAACCATTTTTGAGTTATTTAAGTGTGAATAAACAGTTTTCCCATGTGTTCCAGTCAGAAATTTTGTGCTTGGGTAACTCAAACATCTGAAATTACAAAGTAATCTGGGTTTCTGCATCATTTTGAGATGTGCATTTCCAGCTGCCTGGGAAGCCACATGGCTCAGTATTGTAAAAGTGGAGTATTTACAGTTAGCAAGTTCGCCCACATGCAGTAGAATTTTTCTCTCCTTTTTTCTCTCATGGTCAATTTTTTGTCCTCATCACCCAGGCCCTCCATAACACTGATCTTCCCCCTCTGGATCGGACCGTCTCTCATAGTGCATTACTTAACGATGCCAGCCTCAGGACCCTGTTTGCTTCTCCGTCAGCCAGCTTTGCACTTCCTTCCACACCGCCCCCTCTGCCCGTAAAGCTCCGCCAGCCTGCTACCCTCTCCTCTTTCAGTCCCCTCCATCCGACCTGCTTCTTCCAGGTCAAGTTGTTCAGGATAGATGGCCAACGTGGCAGCCACTTCCTCCCTGAGCCACCATGAGGGAGTGAGGTCTCACAGCCCCGGGCTGGTAGAAACTGTTTCCATTGAAATTGTTTTGCCATGGATAATTGGGGTTTTGACCAAATTCATTTTTTGGTGAAAAGTGTACGTCTCTATGTAAAAAAAAATCAATTTTTCATTGAAAAACTGACTGCCTGAAAACCGAAAAATGTTGATTCTGAAATGCCAGTGCAGTGCCTCATGGGGGTTGTAGTTTGGGTGCCTCATTCCCCCATTCTCCTCTATGCGCCAGACTCCCCGGCTGGCCTTCATCTCCCATGATGCACTGCAGCCACCTAACAAACAAGAACACCATAGCAAGTGTGACAAACGTGTGCTGTCCTGTAGCTAAGGGGTATTCCAGCCTGTTGGTTGTGTTTGTTCTCCTTGTCATTCCATGAGGAGGGAAGAGAAAGCCACAACACACGGGATCTGCCATGTCAAAGGGACAGTCACACCATTGTTTCAGCTCCCTGGAGCACTCTGGGTAATAAACAGGGAATGCTGAATACCAGACCTCCCTGTATGAATCAGGGGTGTTAAAATGCCAGAACCTGTGGGGCTGTGTGAGCATTTCACGCAGATACTCAGTTCATGTCCAAATCCCCATGGGTGACCAATGGAGCGACCCCAGGAATAACAGCCAGGCCAATTGGCGCATTGATTCATGAATATCTTTTCTCAAAGCTCTTCCTGTTTCCCTTTGCTCGACCCACTATACTTCTTAACCTTCGCTTCCGGCCTCACTGCTGGCGCCACGGTAATAAGACTGTAAAATGCAACCGAGCCATTGCAACCTGGGGGACAACATGCCCTGTAGAGAACAGAGAGGGATTTGGGCATCGATCAGCACCCTCTGCTCTACTTGATGCTGTCCACACACGCAGCAGGACGCAGTCCTCGCCTGAAGAGCTTAGACAGTGGCCCAGTCCAAGGCCCTCACTCCAGGGATGTGAAAGGCAATAAGACCCAAGCCCCTGCAGGGAAAGTGGCAGCTGGGGAATGCTGCGCTGTATACCTGTTTTCTGTCTGGGTCCTAGACTCTTTGCAGCCCAGCTGTCAGTCACCTGCCCAGTGGGGTGGCAGAGGCAGATCCTGGCTGTGTAGAATGGGAGCTTTCTAGTTCTTCCAAGGATGTTTCCAACCCAAATGGTTGCGAAGAGCCTTCCATCCGTGCCTTCTTGTAGCCCTGTGTGAGACACACGGAGACATGGGAATTGCGTCCCCCTATACCAAAAAGTGGATGTTGACTCTTAAGCCTAAGGATGACCGGGGCCAGATTTTCCAGTAACAGGGGGGCTTAATTTGCATATGCAATTGCCACTGCAACCAAGTGCCCTTGACTGCAGCAGCCTGGCACTGGCTGGAGGTGCAGTTACTGCCCGGGGGCTACATTCTGCTTTGGGCTAACCTCCCACTGATGCTGGTGATGATCTGTGGTGTGTCCAGCATGACATAGGCCCGAAGCTTTGTAGCCCCTGCCTTCTAAAGCAGCCTAGGGCAGCCCTGGTGGGTGAGGAGCTGCAGAGGAGAGGCTTGCCCAGCCGTTCACTGCTGCCCCACTGGGGTTGGGGCTCTATTTCTGGGAAGCACTGAGTAAATTCACCCCCCTGCCCTTCCTGGCCAGCGAGCTGGGCAATCCTCTGGCCTCCTAACAGAGTGGAGAGGCTGAGTTGAACCAGTCGGGCACAAACAGAAGCGAGATGAGCCCCAACTTCCCTCGGCAGATGAGGGGAGGAAGAGGAGGGGTACGCGGGATGCAGTTCCCATCCAGGGAGCAGGTGGATCACTGCCACAGCAGCCTGTAAAGGACCGGAAGTCCAACCAGCTGTTTATTACCACACCCAGAGCACCTGGATCGGGCCCCACTGTGCACCATGCAAAGTCATGGCACAGGCGATCCCTGCCTTGGAGAACTCACAGTCTGGGCTGCAGCTGGGGTAGGGGTGGCGGAGGAGAGCAGAAGGATATTGTTCTCCTGATAGGGGGATAACGTGCTGGAGGCAGCCTGACTAGAGGCATTGCTGAGTTCTGTTCTTGGCTCTGACGCTGACTCCCTGTCTGGCCTTGGGCAAGTCACGTCCCCCCCCCCTCAGTCTCAGCTTTCCCTTCTCCTGGAGAGGGACACTGATCAAACCCACTTGCGTTGGGACTGGAGGGTTCACAATTAATTACTTTGACCATGGACGATTACAGCCAGTGAACAAGGGGGACAGGAGGTACCAAGGGGCTGGTTACAGCTCTCTGATTCTTTGCCCCTCCCCTGGTCCCAGTGCACTTTAGAGAAACCTGGAGGGTGCTCTATCTTATGCCAGCTGGTGATGGCCCCTAAGGACCACTAGCTAGGGATAACCAGAGTGACTTGTGCTCCCTCCACTCACCCTGCAAGAGGGGCTGCAGGGAGGGTGACACAGGATCCAGTTATGCCAGCTGCATGCCATCTGGGAACTCTCCTATGCCAGAAGAATCCCTAGCTAGACGGGCACAGCCCGTCTCTTCCCACTTTGTGCCAAGGGAGCAGAGCAGATCAAAGGAGCTGCCCTGTAAAATGCTACAAAGTCTGGACATTTCTCCCTGGGGTCACACCAGGCCTAATGCCGCTGAGCGCTCCATGAAAGTGGGGAGCTGACTCACTCCGGGGGTTGGGAGGCTCAGGGTCACTCCCTTTACATATTAGCTACGTGTCCTTCAGCAGGCATCCTTCAGCAGCCGAGGGACAGAGGAGACATACTCTCAGCCCTAGCCCTGACTTTGAGCTCTCTTGCCCTACACTGCTGCAGCTCTCCAGGACTGGGCCAGCCGCAAGGCCCAGCCTGGCAAGAAGGGGGGTGAGGTGAGGGCAACAGCAGAGTAGTAGGGAGGTGGGCAGAGGCGCTCCGGTTGCATGCCAGCCTCAGGGGTGGGGTGAGCAGGGAGGAGTTGGTGAGTGTGGGCCCTGTAGACCCCGCAGCCCTTTGATCTTAAAGGAACCTGGAGTCTTGGGACTAAGGGATTCATGGTGTGGGGCAGCCGCTGGACACGCATCAGCCTTTGTTTCCAGTGGGACTGAAGCCAGGCTGCCTTCAGGAAAGATGGGACCACCTGGGAACTAGGCGAGGAGACTGTGAAGGGGCAGAAGAATGTGGGGGCTGGGAGGGAGACTAAGGGGAGGAGGGTGCAGGGGAATGTGGAGAGCAGATGGTAGACTGAGAGGGAATGGGGATGTGGGGGGCAGGAGGGAGTCTGACGGGATGCAGAGGGATGTGGGGGATAGGAGGAGACAAGGGGCAGGGGAACACCAGATGGCAAAGCAAGAGAATGTGAGGGGCCAGCTGCCGTGAAGTAAGAGAACTGGGGGAGCAAGCGGGGGCAGAGGAGGAGGTGGTTGTGGGTTACAGCCTGGGAGGTAGGGGGGGATCAGGGGCTGTAGGAGGCACCTGGCAAGGGGCTGGGGGGCAAGGAGGAGCCTGTGGCAGGAGCCTGGGATGGGGGGGGCTGTCGTGCTCCAGCACGTGGGGAATGGCGGGTTCCCACGGGGCTAAGCCCACGACGAATCCTTGATTTTAAGCCATTCTCGTGGCCCCCCACGGGTGGGGAGGGGGTGCAGGCCCTTTAAGAGGCCAGTTCCATTTGTGGCCGCTAGGTGGGGCGCTCTCCTCGCTCTGCCTCGAGCGGCTCAATGGGCGGGTTCAGGGGCGGGGCCTGCTGCGAGTCGGCACCGAGTCCCCTCCCCATCTAATTCATCTTTCCCTGACGCTCCGCCCCTCGGTTAAGCTCCGCCTCGTGGCTAGGGGCGGGGTTTAGAACCCCCCCCGACGCCCAATGGGCTGCGCGCTTGGCGTTGTTAGGGGCGTGTCCCCCGCGCGGCGCTCCCGCTGAGCGCGGCGTTTGGTTGCCAGGGGCGTGTCGAGAGGGTGACTGGCGGCGGGGCCCCGCCCCCCGTGGCTGAGCCGCGGCGGCGGAGCCGGAGACCCCAGAGCTGGAGCGTGAGCGGCGGCGAGCGGAGCCGCGAGACCCCCAGGGCAGCCGCAGCCGCGCCGGAGCCGATTCGCCTCGCGGAGCCCGGGCCCCCCCCGCCCCCGCCCCCACCCCCGGAGCCGGCACCGGAGCCGCCCCCCCCCGCAGCCGGCACCGGAGCTCCGCGACCCGCCCGTCCGGGCCGCCCCGAGTCCGGGCACTGCCGCGCCGCCCGCCGGGGCCCCGCGCCCCCCGCCATGGCCGCGCCGCCGCCGCTGCTGCCGGTGCTGCTGCTGCTGCTCCTGCCCGGCGGCCGCCGCGCCCTGGAAGGTGAGACCCGCCGGGGCGCCAGCCGGACCGGCCCGGGGCGGCGCTGATCCCCGGCCCGGGCTGGGCTGGGGTGCGGGGAGCCCCCGGGGCGGGCGGGCTGCCCCGATCTCTCTGGGGCGCGGGACGCCCCGGCCGCCGAGTCCCCGTTCCCCCGCTGGGGCCGGGACCCTCCAGGCGTGTCCGGGCACTGGCCGGGGTGGGTGGGGTCCCCCTCCCGGGCACTGGCTGGGGTACCCGGGACCTTGGCCCCCTGGCCGGGGGGTGACCCGCTCTCGGCGGGCGGGCGGGCAGCCCCCCGCGCGGTGCCCGGCGTTGGAGGTGCTGGCACGGGTGCGGAGACTGGGAGGGACCGGGGAATGCAGAGTTGCTGCTCCGGACGGCTCCGGGCCCACGGGCACCGGCACCCCTGGGCTGTGGGGGTCAGGGCACGGCTAGGGGGCGTGGGTTTGGGTCCCCCCCCCCGCCATAGGCTGCCCAGACCCTTGCAGAGGGAGACGATCCAGCCCCCCCGTGCCCATCGGCCAGTTTCTGCGCCGTGGGGCCGGTCGCCTGCAGGGCGACGCAGCCGGTCTGCGTGGGGCGGGCTGGGGCGGCGGAGGCGTCCCCGTGGATATAAGGAGCATCTGCCCTTGAAGTGGTGGGGCGTCACTGGGCCCAGGGGAGATGCGGATTGTGGGAAGGGGGTTCCAGAGGGCTTGGTGTCCGTGGTATGAACCGAAGAGCATCCATGGGGTGCTGAGATGGAGATTTGCAAGGGCACACGTGGAAGCTGTTTGTCAGAAACTCTTGGGGGGGGGGATTCCCCTCTATTTTTTGTTTGTTTTTTTTTTAAATGATCTATTCTGTCTGAAAGTCAGGATTTATTCCAGGGGGCGGAGTGGGGTGTGGGAGAGGGAGTGTACTCACAACCTTGGACTCTACCTGGATTCTTCAAGTAGCCAGATCGGTGGTGGAATGTTTCAGAATGTTGGCATTGGATTCCCTAGCATTAGGCTTCAGAGTTAACGTCTTGCTGAGTTGAGTGGGGACAGCTGCTCTTTCTGTGGACTGTTCAGGCTGTCTGTTTGCAAACACAAGGAAAAGTGCTTCAGTGGTTACTCCGTTCATAGTCAGGGGTTTTTCTCCACAATCAAAAAGGCTAGAAATTGAATCTTTTTAAGTGAAAGGTTGGATGCTGCAGAAACTGATGAAGGCCACCAGAGAAGTACCTGGGTGTTGGACTGCTGCATCCTGGCTCCCAGGCTGAGACCAAATGGTGGTCACAAAGCACTGAACGATTTAACCCCAAACATGAAGGAAAGCCCTCCATATGGAGCCTTTTCCTAACCGTGCTTGCCCCAAAGGGAAGTAGCTGGTAAGTGTATTAGTGTGTACCCTTCCAAGAGTAGACGTGCTGTGGGCAGACTTCTTCCTCCCCCTCTTGATCTGGAAAAGAAACTCTCTTCTAGTTCAGTTGAAGATAAAAAGGCAATTAATTTTCTTCCACTAACAGGGTGATATCACAATCTTCTGGGCAGCCGGGTGATCCTTCATATTTGCAAGAGGAAAGCAGCTTTATAGTCCAACTAGATAAAGATCACGGCGGGGAGACACTGGGATTTGTGTGTCTTGTGGGTGGACAGTTTGGAACGGAGGCTAGTTGCAGATGATAGACATTTCATTTTTGCCCTAAACGTCTTGCAAAAGCTAATTTTGGTCTCGTGACAAAAGTCTCTGATCCCTTCTGGGATCGTTATAGATTGCTCATTCTCCCCCTGGGTTCTGTAACTAAACACTCTTGCTTGCCAGAGGATAAAAAGGGGTGGGTGGGTGGGAAGGAAGGGGTTGCTGACCACTTCAAAAATAAACAAACAAAACCCCATAACAGATTAAGGGAATTTTCTGCCTTGTTGTTAAACAAGTCAGCTGTTCACTGAAAACGTTTTTATTCTGTTTTGCATGGCTGTGCTGGGACAACAAAAATCAAAGAGAGCCTCAGTGCTTGTTTGGAGTCATTTTGCTTTCTATTTCCCATGCATAGCCCCATGCTGCAAAGTTTGGGTCACAGCTTGTTTTTGGAGGGGCTGAGAGGACTGGGGACTGCCTCTGCTGGAGTGTAGAAAAATCGACATTTCTCTTGGTCTTTAGGCATTGGAAAAGATGCAGGGGGGTTGTTACAAATATCTTCTTATTTTTTTTTTCCCCTTCCTCTCAAAAAAACTTCAAATGCGGGGCAACAGTCACCCTGAGTCGTTCCCTGTGAGGTCCAAACTAGGATCTCTGGGCCTGCTCAGTCTTTGAGCTTCTAGAGACTGTGATCCCCTCCTCGGGCGGTAGCAGTCTGGGAAGCAGTGACTACTCTGCATGCACACTGCTCTTTTGGGATGAGCCTTGAGCCAGCTGTGGACCCCTAAAGATTAGCCTGGAAATGGTGGCTGTGGACCTTACGTATTAAATAGATACTGCAGAATTAAGTTCTTCTGGGCAGGGACTGGTTTCCGATGCACAGCCGAGCTCTGATGTTGATTGGGGTGTCTGGGTGCTGCCCTTATACTGCTTCTAATAACAATTAGTTTCCTATAAATCCTTTGGGAATTAAGAACCAAGCCAATTCTGGGGCCCAGCACAAACGCAGAGGATTACAACTCTGTGTGTGTGATAGGGTATTGATTGTGTGTTACAGGCCAGCATCTCGGCTTCAGGTTCTTGTCACGTTGCCTGCTCCTGGTTCAGTTCTCTGCTCCAAGGCTGTTCCATTGTCTTTCTGTAGCGTTTCTGGATGGGCTGTCCTGTGTGCCTGAATTTCCAGCCCTAATGTTGTGACAGTGGGTCTTGCAGCATTCAGTAGGTTGTGGAGGCAATGGTCAGAATCTACACAGCTTCTGGAGATGCAGCGGGTTGGGAGAGGTTAGGTCACCTTTCCTCAGGAGGAGCTTAGTGGGCTCGGCAGTTTAACCCCCGTGAACTGGGATGAAGAGCAGGACAAGGAAAATAAACAGCTTTCACTTAAGGTTTTCTCAGCTTCCTGTGTGTGGAAGGTCAGAGGGCCGAATGCTCCTCCTCAAGAGGTCACCTTCCAGCTGTTTGCCAGGCCTCCCTGAACAGCCATGCTTCAGTGCTGGGTTAGCAGGCTATCTGTATGTGGAGCAAGGCTGGGTGATGCCAGGCGCTGAGCTGTGTCTGGGATTAGAGGGCGCTTCCAGCCCGCAGCCTGTTTCAGCTTCTTTTCTAACTGGACTTCATATAAATTGAGCTGGCTGGCTGGGCCAGGAGAGGGTTTCGGTGACTCCAGTCTTTCCCGGCTCTGGGAGCTGAGATCACTGACCCTGTGGCCGGGGATTGTGCTCCTGCACTTTTGCTGTGTTTGGCTTTTTTAGCCGCTCGCAAAGCTGTTTCCTGACCTGGGCTGGAGCATTCGAGTCGTTACTGTAAATCTGGTGTGTATGGCTTTTCAGATATTTCAGTGCTAATCATAAATCCGCCGTGGCGATAAATCTGTAGGCACATACTCTGTAACCACGGCTGCTAGTGGCCCGGGATTCTGCCACCCCACTTGTCAGGTTCTGTGCTGGGAATGTGGAGCTCCCAGCTGGCTTGCTGGGTTGTATTCCACAGTAACTGCTGTAGTTCGTGGTCACTTGGGTGGGGGGGTGTCACCCCTCTTGTCTGGCGTTGCGTTGGGCTCCCTCTTGCCCTTTCCTGTGGCAGAATCGCTTGGAGTTCTGTTTCTTAGCAAGGCACCATGAGGGGGGAGGAAGCTGTTCTCCGCAGCAGCTCAGTGAGGGCTTTGTGCTGCTGAGAAGAAAATGGTTTCTCTCCAGATCCTGTAAGTGCGCTGCGTTTGTTTGAAGTCACAATGTGTTTTTCTTCTCCAGTTCAGCAGAGCCTCAGCCTGCTGGAGAAGGAATGCTCTGTCCAGAAGCAACAGCAGTGGCTTTCTCTGGCGCAGCATTTCAATGCAAGAAGGAGACGGGTTTGCGCTGGTTTGGTTGGGAGCTGAGGCTCCTGTGGTCCGGAAAGAGCTCTCCACGCAGGGCTGACATGAGTGCAGTGGCCTCCTTTGGGCCTCTGTAGCCTGCTCTCTACCCAGCTGTTGTCACTTAGAATCTGGGCTGTGGAAAAAGCTCAGAGCACCAAGAACATCCATTATGTCCAAGACTCCTAGTTGCAGCCTGCCAAGGCCCAAATGCGGGACCCGAGCAAAATGCTATGGGATTAATTTATTTCCCATAAATCACATTTTCTCTAACTGTGTTTAATGCCTCAGCATGTCTGATGTGATTGCCAGCTGTCCAAGCGAGGTCCCCAGCACTGTGCGGCTGGGGGTTAGTATTGGTGGTGGAAAAAGGGATAGTGGGTAGCTGCTTACGGAGCTCTGCCAGTCTCCCTTACCAGTGTGTGGGATGGGCGGGCAGACAAGACGGCTGCGTTCTCTCACGTTTCGCTCAGGGGCGAAATTCGGCCTCTCCGGTGGTTTTTTTTTTTTTGGTTTTTTTTTTTTTTCACATAGTCTCCTGTGCCACTACCCATGAGCCGCATGCTGGGGAGCTTCCTGAACTCATCTGCAGCCGGGAGCGGGAGGCGACTTTTGTGCGCCATTTCTGAAGTAATCCCAAAGCGGGTGTTGCGCGTTCCTGTGTTGCACGGTTTATGGGCTCTCCTAACGTAAATGACTGAACGTATGCCCTTTCCCTGAATGTTTGGGAATGAGAAATATTTGGGAGTCAGTCCTTGGCTTGGGTTTTCCCCGATTGCTGGTCTACAGCCACGGTTTAGCTTTATGAAGGCCGACCCCCAAATACTACGCCAAGTTCATTCCTGTACCAAAACCACCCCCCAAGTTCTGGGACTGTCAGGTATTTTCTTGGCAGAGACCTTTGCTTTTTGTTTAATTACATTTCACCGAAATGCCTCATTTCTCGGCGGGGGTGACTAATGTTAGCCGGGCTGTTTTATTGATGTTTAGGGGTAGGTGGGGAGAGAATGCCGGTCGCGGGGCTTCGTAGTGTAGTGTTGGCTACACTCGTTAAATCTCCTGTTCCTCGCAAAATGCCCTGCTGCCTGCAAGCTGCTTCGGCCCTGTTTCCTGAGCCGAGGAGCAGAGGGGCTTTCCTTTGTGTCAAGTGGAGCAAGCAGCTAGTTAGGGAGAAGGAAGAACTTGCAGCAGAGGTGCATGTGGTGAGAGTTCAGTGGCAGTCTGTATGTTTGTGGCTTTGCACTTCCATTGTTCTCTTTTTGTGTGCGTGCGTGCGTAATAACGCTTTGCTCCTAGTTAGAGGCATAAAACATCCAGCTGCCTGAGGGGTAGAAACTCTGGGTCTGCCTGTGTGTGTGTGTGTCGTCATAGGAATATTGGCCTCTGGTTTTAAGAAAGGTCCCCAAACTCCCCACTGTGTGATGACTTATTGCACCAAATATTCGGGGAAACCAGTTTGTTGCATTTTCTTTCCATGATAAGTTGCTGCTGCTGAGACTGGAAAATCGGAGCTCGGCGTTTAATTAACTGGCCAGAAGACTCTGAATCACAGACTTGCATGTTTTGAAAATTGTAGTTGTTCCTGTTGTTTGTTGTGCTGAGTCAAACTGGTTTGTCGGGATTAAGCGTCTCCTCTTTGGTGCCGAGCGCAGGGGGAGGGGTGGTGGGCGGGGGTGTGTGTGTGTACACAGCCCAGTGCCCTCCAATGCACGGCAAAAAATGTTCTCGGCCCAGTTCAGGTTGGATTTGGGTGCCCTGCTTCACTAGTTTGGGATTCTCGCCCCTTGGCTGGAGAAGCCGGTGGGATGGAGGCCCGGTTTCTCTGCAGGGCTCTTGGCCTGGCTCTGCCCTAAGGGCCAAGATAGCAACTGAAAGAGTCACTAAAGTCCCCAGGAGGGTCAGGCAGAGCCCTGAGTTGACAGGGAGTGCGCGGGGCGGCTCAGGGCCGCTAGCCTCTCAATCTTGACATGGGTGGGGGTCTGTCCTGCCCTTTGCTTCCTCGGCCCTTTGGTTCAGCGATATGTGGTAACAGTGGAAGGAGAAGTGCTCTCTCACAGAGAGGGTCTGCTGCTCCCCTCTGAGGCTGGCCGCGTGTCTGGGAGGGAGAGAGTTGGTGGCTATGGGACGGCGAGCTGGACGCGCGTGCTCCTGCTCGCAGCTGGGTGAAGTGTGCTCGCAGCTCCCTGAATGTCACTAGGAAATAAACAGGCACAGAAGAGAAAACCCGTTCTCAGCCTTGAATTTGTCCTCTCCTAGTCCCCTCTGCCCCCAGCCATGGGGCACCGGTGGGGGTGGGACAGCCCAGTCTCGTAGCGGGATTTCTGAGCCGAAGCCGCCATATTGGAGGGAGGGGAAAAATCTTTCACCCGAGTCGTCTTCCCTCCCTCAGTCTCATGTTGAGCTCTGGGCCCAGACGGGTGACGGAGCTGTCGTGTTTCGGCCACATCGCCTTATTTGGATTGTCAGTAAAAGTCGAATTTCGGTGGCCAAAAAACAGATCGGGATCCCCGGTCTCGGCTTCCCTCCCCGCTGTGTCGGCACAGGCAGGCAAGCTGAAGAGCCGCTCTGACCCCTTTGTCGCTCAGTAAGGTCGCGCTGAATGAGGCTCAAAAGGAACTTCTTTAAAAATGGGGAATTCGCCAGTCAGGCGAACGGGGAAATACAGCGATGGCCAAGCCCTGCCTGGCGCTGGGATAGCTCGGATAGATAGGGCAGACCAGGAGTGTTGCTGACAGGCAGGGAAGGGTGGTGGCTTAGCCACGAAGGAAACCAGGAACCATTTTATAAGCAAAACAGGCCACCTACACAGGGCTGCCTTGTGACTCTCCTTTCTGATTAAGGGTGCCTTTAAAAACAAACGTACCTAGGAATGTGCATTGGTGACGTTCCACTTCATGCTTAGCTGACGGTTCCCTGCCCTTGCTAATGCCTGGGTTGCCGTGGCACGTCCCGATCGGGAAGATGGCATTGGAAGGGGTGGAGATCTGGCAGCCATGATGCCGAGCATCTGCCAAGCACCGCAAGCGCCCTATTTCCCCCCCCCCAGTGCTCTCTGCTCTGCAGATAGCCCAGGGACCAGCCGCGCTGGCAACTCCTTTGGGCGGGGGCCTTTTCAACACCCTGCCTCCCCGCAGCCTTGGGTTCATCATGGTGGAAGCCTTGCTGCTGGGCAGCCCCGCTCTCTGCTTCGCGCTGCTTGTGCGCCGATAGGGTTGCCATAGCAAAGCGCGATTGACTGGTCACCCCTCCAACAACTCCTCCATCCCTCCTCCTGCCGTTAAGCACATCAGACTCTTCTATCTCCACTTCCCATCAAGGTCAGGCACCCTAATGCACAATTGCTGAAGTGTTCGCACTTGCAGATGCTGTACTGAGGGGTTCCTCTGCTGTGGGAGGGCGCTGGGGCAGTAGTGGCTCATGGTGCCGGTGGGCAAGAAATGCTGGTTAGGTTAGGGGGTGCTTTTACATGAAGAGGAATGCCAAGTGATGCTGAGTGCTCCCAGGTAGGGAGATTCGGGATGCGGGTTCCCCCAGCATTGTTACTAGGGGCACCTGATGGCAGGAATTCAGCGGCACAAACAGCTACCCCAAGTCGCATGACTTGGCTGCGGAAACCTTCCCCGTGGGTTTCTGTGTGCATGCGTAAGCGTCCAGCCTCGCTGGTCGTTGTATGTAGCAGCAAGCTCTCCGCCACAGGCTGGCACGTCCCGCCCATGCCCTGGGAGCCGCTGACCAACACCTGTTTCCCAGCCCCCTCCCCTGGAATGCCAGCAGTCGCTGGACCTTGCTGGCCGTGGCGGGGCTGCAGACATCGGGCCTGATTCCGTCTGGAGGAGCCGCTTTGGAGAGCGTCGAGTTGAGGCTGCAGTCACCCAAAGGCCCCCAGCTTTTCCTGCCCCAGATGGAGTTGGGGAGGCAGTTAGCTCGGGGGGAGAGGGGGGGGGGGTGGATGGTAGGAGAGAGCGGATGTCCTAGGACCTCACCCTGCAGCCTCCTGGTGGCAGCTGCTGCTGCAGCATTTGCTCTGACCGGTTTCCCTGGGAGGTGGGGCCATGTACCCTCGGGTGGAGCGGCTGACATCTGTCCGAGCGGGGGTGGGGGAGGCTTGCCCACTTCTCCAACCAGCCCCACTTGTCACTTGGCTAATTCAGCCAATTGCCCAGTGAGAGCCGAGGCCTGAGCGAGACCCCACTGTAGGGATCGCTTGCGGGGGGCTGTCCTACATGCCTGCACAAACGGCATGCAGTCCACGGCCTTTTTTTATTAATGAGAAAAATGTGCAGGGCTTGAACGATTGCCAGGAACAGATTTATTCTAGTTCCCCAGAAATTAAACTGAAATGAAGAGGAGAGAGTCGGCCAGGCCTGGCACCCTCCCTCCCTCTCCCCCCCCCCCCCCCCCGATTCTGTGCTTGTTTTAACTTCGGAAGAATCTGACTTTGGAAGGGGGGGAAGGATATTTGGGTTTAAACAGTTCCAGATGGGTTTGGTGCTTGAGAATTGGAGGAAGTGAGCAGAGAGCAGCATGGAGATTCGGGTAACTGCCCCAGGCGGGAGTGGGGAGGGAAGTCTTGGCAGAGGCTCCATCTCGGGGCTGACTGGATGGGATACAGTTTGGCAACTGAGCACCGCCTCTCCGAGCCGCTGTGTCTGTGGGCTGAGTGGCTCTGGATCTGCGATAAGTAACTTCTTGCCATTTTTCCCCCTCCTCTCCTGAAATGTTTCCAGAAGAATAACCTGCAAACGGCACTCGGGGGAGGTATCCCAGCCCGGAAACGGCTGCCACCTCCGGGAGCCAGTGCAAACCCGGAGACTGTGTCGTCTGCCTCCCCTCCCGTCACTTGGTGGATGGGAGCTTGTTTGGTGGCCCTGAATCACGTGCAGCCCCGGCCACAGACACCTGAGCCTCCCAGCACGGGCTCTGCCCCTGCGGGAAATCCATGAAACCAGATGTGGAGCATCGAAAAGCAGGGAGCTGCTTGTTTCTGCTGTGCCCGGCCCCATGCAGAGGCAGCGCTGTGGCTCTCTCCCCTGGCTGTCGGGGACTTGTGAGTGCGGCAGGCTGTATTCTCCTGGTCGCCACAGCGCTGGAGGGTGTGGAGAGGTTTTATTTTGACATAAAGTCTGGAAACGAAGATGGGTTTGTGGAGCAGTTTGCTGCCTGCGTGTCCCGGTTAATGGTATTCGCGGGGCTGATGTCATCCGCTCTTCTGAGTTATTTCCATGGCCGGAGAGTGGCCAGAGTGAATGTTTCTGCCAGGAGCGTGACTTATAAATCACTTTCTTACCTGCCGGCCTGGGAGGTCTCTGCTGCCTGGGGTCAGTCACATTCTCCCAGAGCCCAGATTGGACCCCAGAGTAGGGAAGTGGTAAGGAGAGCAGCCCCTTGCAATGGGGCAGGGAGATGTCTGTGGTGTGTTGGAGGCTGTAGGGCTGAGAAGAGGCCCTGGGGGCAAGAAATGGCAGCCGGAGGCTTCGCTGAGACCACTCTGAAACCTGTCAGCGAGCCAGTGATCAGAGACTTGGGCGGGGGCTCCATTGCGAATGAATCCATAAGCAGCCCTGTAGGAATGAGAGATGCCCCTTATCTGGGGATGTTAAAGGGCTCCTGCAGAGGAGAGCAGTTGGGGGTGGCTCTGGGTCTCACACCTTGGGAAAGGGAGCTGAAGCCAGGGACTATCTGTTCTTCCACCTGAAACCGCCTCCCTCTGCAGACCCTGGAGTTGCACATGGTGCGTTGCGCTCCCAAAATCCCCAGGGTATTAATAGAACGGTAATTGCAGTGTTGAGATGGGCTCTGAGCAGCTGGCTCTAAACAGCTCTGGGTTCTCTTCCTCCTTGGTGCCTTCAAACGTGGCTGCCGCTGCCCGAGAAGGTGCCGAGGCCTGGCAGAGCTGTGGTGGGGCTGCCCGCTTAGGAGATGGCACCAAAAGCTCTAGCTCAGAGCAACTGCAGAAGGGAGTGAATCCCCATCATCTGTCAGACCCTGGGAGGAAGGCTGAGCCCCCTGTGGGTTTTCCCCTCCTCCCAGGCACCGTCTGCTGCTCAGCAAGAAACTTCTTGTTCTTCCCTGAAGCTCGGTGCCCAGGGGCTGCGTGTCCAGCACTTGCAGGGAGCTCTGCCTGGCAATGAAATGACGAGGCCCACGAATTGTTAGTAAGCTTCAGTCTGTTGTGATGTGAGGAAGTTAGACCCCCCGGCGGGAGGGCAGGGCGGTAAGTGGGGCATGCTTCTAGTCTGTCTTGTTACCGTCTGAGAGCAGCTCTTGGGGAGAATCCAGTTAGAAACCTCCCTTCAGGGGTTTAGCAGCGGGCGGGTGAGACACTGGGGACTGAAGAAAATGCTCCAGCCCAGAGAAGCTACCTCTGGCCTCCTTCCTCTTGGCCTGTCGTTCAGTGATTTTTGTCTGGGGTTTATATTTGCAAATCACCAAGGGGGTCTGGGTGAGGGTGGGGGGAGTCCTGAGCAGTGAGGTGTGTTTGCTGGGGGGTGGACAAACACAGGGGAGGGAGAGGAGATGCAGTTGCTGGCTGCTCACTCACACATCCCCTGCCGTCTCCCACTTCCTGCCCCAGGTTTCGTTGATTGCACCCTCTAGGTTGGGCTAGTTTTCCAGGCACAGGATTGGGGAGTGGGGGGGCACTGCACCTTCCCCTAAAGCAGCAGGCTTCAGAGAGGGAAGATGGCCTTGCAGTAAATGAACCAACCCGGGACTCAAGATCTGGGCTCGGTTCCCGGCTCTGTTACAGACTCTCTGTGTGGCCTGGAGTCGGGACACTGAATCTCCTAGTGCCTCAGTTCCCCCATCAGGAAATGAAGCCACTTCCTTTGGCTAGGCTGTTTATGTTGTAAGCTCTTCAGGGCAGAGACTGCCTTTGTGTCTGTACAATGGGGCCCCGATCTCATTGGGGCCTCTAGGCCCTACCGTAATACAAAAATAATGAGTCTGTTATTAAGCACTCACAACTTTAAGTGGGGCAGGCTCTGCCCACTGCCAGAGGCAAGACACTGGATTGCATGTGCCAGTGTTTGGCTCAGCAGATCTGATTTTCTTTGATGGTGTTCCAGATGTCCTTGGCACAAAGGTCCACAGCTGTGACACCGGCCCTGGTTTCCTTTTGCTCCCAGCAGATAGCTGGCTCTGAACTGGGGGGGAGGTGTGCCCCTTACCTCCGCAGCCATGTATGCGAGCGTCAACCCAGCCAGGGGGAGAAGCTCTTTGGGCCATGGTGTTCCCTCTTTCCCTCCACGCCCATCTCTGGAGGCGAAACCCAGATACCTGTGGGTTGGAAAGTGTCAGCAACAGGCACTTGTCATGCACGCCGGTGAGAGAAGAGAGGGAGCCGCGCCCGCCCCTGTGTTGTGGCTGCACCGTTTCTGCAGGAGGTCAGGGGGACCCGGCGGGGCGGAGTGAATCTGTTTGCACAATCTGCTCGGGTTGGGACCCCGCCTGCCCGCTGCGGCGAGGGTGACGAAGAACGCTGTTGTGGTGGAGCACCTTGCTCTGGCTCAGGGTGAAGTAGAACATAATAGACACGGAGGCAAAGGGGTAAGACTGGAGCCTGTGGGGGCAAAGTTGTAGGGTAAGAAGGGGGAGGCAGGAAAGCTGGTCTCTGTGTCTGATGAGACGTAGTAACTGAAGGAGCGAGGAGCTGAAGGAATGATCCTGGCTGGGCAGATTCCCCAAGGGGGTCTCGTGGCCAGGATCTAGAGGGCTGAGCGATCCAAGGTCGGGGTGCGGGGAGGTATTGGGCACTTGCTGGGAGGGTTCAGGGCTCCCTAGTGCTGGTGTGTGTCTGCAGCTGCAATGATTCCCGGCTCCTGTAGGGGGAGCTGCCACACAGCATCTGTCTAGATCAAAGGCCGCCAGCGAATGTTTCCGGCCTTTGCAATCCTGCCGAGGGCTGCGTCCTGTGCTCAGGGGTCACAGCCCCTCCTGGGCCTGGAATAGCTTTGCGCTGACCGTTCTGATCTCCTGGGGCGTGTGGGGAAGGAGCGGAGAGGGCCTCCCCTGTTAAAAATACTTGGGGGGTGAGCAGCCCCTCTGTGGCTACTGCCAGTGCCCTGGCATTGCTAATTTCAGCCTGGGAGTCTAGCACCAAACCACACTCGCTGTCTCCTCTCCCCACTCACTGCACACACGCCCCAGCTGCTGTCTCCCTCTGCTCTCCTGTCCCCCAGCCTGTCAGCCTCTCCCTTCCTGCCCCTTCCCTCACATGGAAACCCCTGTGGCTCGCCGGGAAAGTCACTGTGAAGGGGTGAGAGTTCCCAGCTCTGGAGCGTGCAGCGGGGAGGGGAGCAAGCAGAGCTCTTTGCAGCCTGGTGAGGCACGGGCATTTCCTGCAGTGTGCAGTGGGGGTGCCAGACTCTAACAGGGAAGGGGGAAGAGGGATGATGGGATCTGCCTCATTTGGAGGGTGTGGCCCTGTCACAGGTCCTAGCGAGTGCTCCCTGCTGGCCACCCACTAGGACAGCTGTGAGGAGTCTGTGCTCCGGCTCCCACAGGGCGTGTGAAAGCTGCTAGGCCACGGGAGGGACCAGCGCTGCAGCCTCCGAGGCGCTGTCTGGCATGCTTCCTGGGCATGGATGCCCAGTCTGCTACTCCTTAGAAATGGGGCTCCTTGGCTCGTCTGCCCTATGCCCCCAGATACCCCTGTTACTTAAACACACCCCTCTCCAGAACTCCCCCCACCCCCGGAGGTGTGAAGCTTCTGGTTACAGTTGAACTCTCAGGGGCCCGCAGTAGTTGTAAAGCAGTCAGCACCACACTCATACGCTTTGCACAGAGACTAGCCCCTTTATGCTCTTTTATACTTAATCATATAAAGCACAGGAAAGTGCGGATTATGCAAAACAAACATTAAATGCATGTCCCTGCCTCATTTTCTTCCCCACTCCAGGGCATTCTTTGGGCTGGGGTCTGAGTCCCTTGGTTTGTCCAGAGTCCTTGGTACCTCTGGGCTCAGGAAAGCAGGCAGGGCCCCTCCCTCCTGGGCTGCTACATGCTGGGGGACCTCTCCCTCCTACAAGTCCTTTACCCAGCTTCTGTGACCTTACTGTGTCTTGCCCCATGCTTCTTTCTCCTATCTCACCTCTGTTCCTATGTGTTTCTTTATTTAAACCACTGTCGGTCACTTGGTCTCTCTTGTTTTACTTCTGGTAAGTTTCCGCTTCTCCTGCCTTCCCCTCTCCCTTCAGAAGGGTTGAGCTAGACTGGATTTCCAAGGCTGGAGCTGCTTTCTAGCATAAACTTTGTGAGGACTAAGTAACCTAGTTACCCTGAAGTATTTCCCATTGCTCCTGTCTGGTGTGTGCCTTCTCCAAGACCTGTCGGCAGTGCTGGGTCCTCATACGTATAGGGACTTGCAGTACAGCAACTTTTCATAACACAGCTTCACACTATTAGCCAGAATGTATAAGTTGTGCAAATGTTGCCCCGGTTCATCACAGGTGTCCCTTTGCCAGTGACTAGGGCTGAATGGGATGTGGGCACTTCTCTCTGGATGGGATTCAGGGTGTTGCGAATTCCCTAGCAGAAGTTTGCCCTGGGATAGTCTCCAGCAGCTGGTCAGCACGTCTGACTGGGCATTTCTCTGCCTTGGTTGAAGGCTCCTCCTAGAGGATTGGGGTGGGGTGGGGGGATCTAGGAATGGGTTGGGCATTGGGGTCTGGGAAGTGCATGGAAGGGTCTCCCTGCAGGGTCTGCCCTGATACACAGCACTCTGTGTGGCTTTGCTTTTGTGTATGTGAAATGCACGTCAGCGGGAAAAGTGCAACCTCAGGTTCTCTCCCACAGGCAGCCCTTTGTTCCCCGAGAAAGGGCCTCCCTCCAAAGTCCTTTGTGCTGCAGTTTAGAACAGGGCTGGGATTAATTGTACCAATAGGTGCCTGAATGGGAAGCTCACAAGGCCACTCGTTCCTGCTATAATTATCTCAAAGCTGGGGAGGGAACTACAATGTGCAGAAGATGCCCCCTTTGGTGGCAGCACCATCCACAGATCATTGCGTGTTCTGCTTCTGTTTGCTGCCGATAAGCGACAACCAGATATTAGCAAGCTTCTGCCATCCCCAGGCCCCAAGGTTCTCTCCCTTCTTCTCAGAGACCTCTCTGTGTGGCTGTGGGGGAGGGGAGGTGACCAAGCCCCAGAGCCAGGCACCCCCTCCCAGCAAACGCTGCGGTGTGCAAAGGAGCTGTGAATAGGATGACGACTCATGAATAGCCCCACTCACCCATTGCCTAGCCTCGGCAAGGCTGTCTTGGCCATGGCTCCATTCCTGCCGTCTGGAGTGAGGCTCACCTCTGGTATGGACCCAAATGTTCAAGGGCGCGCGTCAAAGATCCCTGGCTTCTGTATTCTCTCTCAGTGGGTTGCAGAATGAGCCCAGCCCTTCTGTTTGATGCTCTGGCCTGAGTAACCCATGAACTTTTCTCTTGGATATTTCTAAGGAGCTCTTCGCTTGAATCTGAGCCCTTCTTTTTTCCCAGTGGGGTAGGTATAGCTGAGATGCCGAAGTCCTACCTTGCCAGAGCATCATGATAGCTGGCATTGTCGCAAGTTCAAAGCCAAGAAAGCGTAAGGTTTTGTACCCAGTGGATCAGATTCTTGGACTCTTTCTGAGGAGCTGACTGAAAAGAATGCATAAGAACTAAGGATGGCCATACTGGGTTAGACCAATGGTCTGTCTAGCCCAGTATCCAGTCTTCCAATGGTGGCCAGTGCCAGATGCTTCTGAGGGAATGAACAGAACAGAGCAATCTGAGTGATCCATCCTCTGTTGCTTGTCCCACCTTCTGGCACTCAGAGGTTTAGGGACACCGAGAGCATGGGATTGCATCCCTGACCATCTTGGCTAATAGCCGTTGATGGACCTGTCCTCTGAACTTATCCAATTCTCTTTTGCCCCCCTTTGGTTCAATAAGTGCCCAGAATTGCTGTGAGAAGTGGTCTCCTCAGTTCTGCATATGAGTGCTGGAGCAGGTACTGAGAGGAAATCCTGGCCCTAATCCTGGTCAGTAGCAAAACTCAGACTGTAATGGTGCGTCAGAGCCTTAAGTACTGAAAAGTTTCTACTTCTGCTTCTTCTTCATAGTGCTCTGCCATCAATATCAGCCTCGACCACCTATTCTTCCTCTTCTCCCATGACACTCTTCTTGCTGTCTTCCACTCGCAGACGACTTTCCATGTAGTGTGGCTCTGCAAAGCTACCACCCGCTGCTCCTTCAGATCCTTCCTCAAAATTCCCCTCTGCCACAATGCCCGCAAAAAGTCTTCAACTGACCATGAATAAGCAAAAGGGGTGGTGAGGCTACCTGCTTATTGTCTACCTGCCACCTCTTCCATATTGCTTGTTACTCAGATAAGATGGTGGGTCTGGAGTAATGAGGATGCGGGCGGCCTGTCTCCTGTCAGAGTGATGTGTCTGTCGTAGATCAGCATGTGCGTTGCCTGCGCTACCTTGGAGAGGGGCATTTCCTGGGTGGGCCAGCTTTGTCCCAGGGGGGCCTGTATTGCCTGGCGAAGCAGGCCATCCACAGGAGGGTTTGAATGCTTCATAGCCTGAGTCAGGGTCCAGGATATTGCTTCCCACCACGTGTTTCAGCAAGGCACAGAACTCCACTGCCGTTAGTGTGGAAACTGCAGGAACATGATGTCTGGGAGGGAGGGTCCTCCCAAAGGCCGGCACACCAGCTACTAGGGATCAGGGGATGGAGATGGAGGGAAGGGAATACTCCAAGTGCCGTGGGTGGAATTTCCTTAGGCGTCATTGGCACAAGTGAGGACTGTAGCAAGTGAGTCTTTGGCTCTGTGGGATGCGTGGCACGGGGGCTAAGGGTCTGGGCCTCGCAGATCCTGTTGTCTGTGTGCATTTCCACGGTCTTCAGAAGATGCCATCAGGGCACTGTGTCCTGTACTAAGAATCTATAGACTCTGTCTTAGCTGCAGTCTTTGGAGTGGGTGAACGCCCAGTGGCTTTCTGTGCTGAGTGGTCCTGGGCATCCCTCATCCACTCGTGTGGATGTCTGCGTTGCTCGGAGACTCGGGTCTGTTCACCTTTAGGTTTCCTCTGGCTCCTTCTTGGTGGAATGGCTGGCTGATTCTGGGCTCCTCAAATCCAAGTTCTCTCCCAAATCTGTCGCTTTCAGCTACTGGGCTCCCTAACCTTTATCTCTTTCCCGCTCCTGATGTACTGGTGCCTGGAGACTCTCTGCGTCGGCCACTCTGGCCCTTCTCAACAGCCTTCCTGAGCCAGCCGCCATTACAGCCCTTTCCTCTTCCACCTCTGGGGTCAGCCACTCTTATTCCTTTTGACACATGGTGGAGTTGCTTCAGATCACTGGGACCTGGAGGTGGAAGAGCACAGCTAGGAAATTCATTCCCGCTTCAGGCCGTTTCCTCCTCCCTTCTCAGACCCCTTGCACGAGAAACTGGTCAGGGAAGGGCTTTCCGATGAACAATAGAAATACCCAGTCCGCTCTGGGGGGAGTATGGATTTTATGCCGAGTATTTCCTAATCCCAAAAGAGGCTCGTGCCCCATCACGCTAGAGAGCTAGAGTTCTATGCAGAAGCTCAAGTCTTGTGTGATTCCATTGGAAGCGATAATTCCTTCTCTCTGAGCCCTCGGGCCTGGCTCGGAGCTCTCCGCCTTGGTGATGCATGCTGTATTTCCCTGTCGCCATTTGAACTCGCGCAGGCAGATGTAACGTTCAGACTTGGCAAAGACCAATCCCTGTCAATGCAGAGTACTTGTTTGGCTTTCCGCACAGCCACTTGGGTCTCCACGAAACATTTAACGGCAGTGGCTGCATATCTCAGGCATCATGGAACACAAGTGTGCCCATATTTGGACAACTGGCTCGTCAGGGCTCTGTCCTTTCACAGGGTGTATATCCCTGCGCGCAACTTGTTCCCCCTGCAGAGATCTGGGACTCCAAACAAACTGGGTCAGGCTGACTTTTATAGGAGGCACCCTGGACTCCTGTGGCTGCAGCCTTTCTGCTGAAGGAAAGGCTCCTAGAAATGAGGAATGCAAATCTCTGTAATGATGCTGCATCCCCGGGGAACAGACGGGTCTCCCTGAAGCTGGCTTGTCTCATGACACCTTTTGCCAGACTGCAGCTACAGTCCAGGCTGACCACTGGTTACCCTCTGGGAATGCAGCCTGCACATGTGGCTAGTGATGCCCTAAATCAGGGATAGTCAACTATTTTTTGTCAAGGTCCAAATATCTTGGTCAAGGCATAATCAAGGTCCAGACACCAGAGAAAATAATTAAAAAAACCCCACAACAATGATGAGTAAATAAAGTTATTTTGGGGTCTGTTCAAAAGCATCTGTCAGTCTGGATTTGGCCTGCGATCCGCCTGTTGACTGCCCCTGCCCTAAATAGTTTGGGATGCTCTGCTTTGGTTGGCAGCGCGATCCAATTACCTTGATCTCTCTCTCCTAGCCCCCTCGCTGTGGATGGCTCATATTCAGGCAGTTCTTCCATCCGGCGTTCTGCAGGAAACCTGGCGAATCCAGGATGTTACAAATACGCTGGAATTTAAGGCAATTTGACTCTGCTGCCTGGAGTGACTAGGGTATGGGGGGAGAAGTGCTGTTGTCTTGAGGCCATGTGTCTGTGGGAGCAGCGATCTTCGGTAGGACAGCTCTCAGGTAGAGAATGGGCATTACCAGAATCCAGACTAGCACTGGTGGTCTCTAAGGGAAACCATGAGAATCAGTTTTATGGGGTGGGGCACAGCTCACTTCTCTAGACTCTGCCAAATGTACTCTTATTTAAGAGCCACTGGAGATTTCTGATGCTTTGTCCTGTGCCATGCTCAAGACCTCGCTGCCATTTTCTGCAGAGAGACTCCTACCTCAGGAGAGCGAAGCTGGGCGGAGCCCAGGGTCTAATAGCCATTGCCTGGGCTGGTCAGATCTGGAGCATGGCTCTTGCGTTCCTGGCAGCGGACCCTCCACTCTTTCCCTTGATGTTTCAACAACAGAGTCAGGGTCTACATCTGGATCCAGACTCACTTGGCCTAACAGCAAGGGTGGTATAAATGCAATTTGTTCAGTGCTTCATCTGTTGTCTAGGCTTCGCTGATCCTTGTGTGTTGCTTCCCCAAGGCTGAAATGTGGCCTCTTGTTTCATTGTTAAATTCCCTCTACACACCAGGTCAATTTAGGTTCAGGACTCCCTGCTGTGGGTGGGTGGGGGTGCGCACGCACACTGCTTCAGTGAAGGGCACCTACAGGAGCTGTTAGAGAATTAAAAATGGAAACAGTTGTTCCAATTCATGCTGGGGGAGTCGCATCCCACAGTTGCAGAAGCCCAAGAGGCTTCACACGTAGCCCTGAGCTTTGAGCAATGCAATTCCCTCTGTGCTGGTCAGAAGCAAAGCAGCATTGTTCCTAACCCTCCAGTGTATGTCTCAATGCATCTGTCCCACAGAATTATCTTGGCACAGAAGAACACGCACTGTGTCCTCCTTTCCGCCATTCAGTTGGCTGGGAAAAGGAACTCCCTGGCAAACAGCTGGAGTTGCAAGCACCAGGATGAGTATGAAGCATCAGTCGCATAGTCTGTCTTGAAATGGAATTACCTCTCCAGAGAATGCCAAATGCCTGGTGTTTGGCACAAAAGCAAGCAGTTCCGGCCCTGCTGAGGATCCCTAAACAGATTGACTCCTCTGTCTCTCTGTGGCAATCTATGGGGAAGACCAGCCCAGCTCAGCCCAGACTGTTCTAGTGGAGAGGGCTGTCAGAGCTCTTGAGACCAGTCTGGGATCCTGGTACCAGAGCTCACTGGCTCGACCAGGGCTGTGTTGTTAATAGCATCTCCTCTAATCCCCCATCCTCAGAAGATTGGGATTCTGCTGAGGCAAGTCATGAAGAGGAAGGTGATTGACCAGTGAATGGAGTTTCCCCTGAGGATGTGCATTAGCAGAGCCTCCTTCTTCCTTCCTCACTCGTTGTACCGGTCTTTTGAGGTTCTCTTGCGGGTGGATCTCAAGCAGAGAAGCCCCTGAGGGAAGAATTCCAGTTACTGCTCAGTAACCTTCCTGTCCCTGCTGGCCAGTACTGGGGCATCTGATATGCCTCTCACTTCCTCTTCTAAAGGGTCCCCAGTTGGGGCAATTTCTGCTGGCCTGGGGTAGATTCCTTGTATCTTATTGGAAGAATAGTGGTGAGTGTTCCAGCATCATTGACTGTGCCCCGGGGAGCTGCTGGGATACAGGGATGTGAACCATGGAGCGGGCTATGGGGATGCGCTAGTGAATGCTTGGGAAGGGGAGCTACTTGCCCACATGCTGAGAGTGACCCAGTGGCCTCTGCATCCAGACTACGCTACAGCAGGGAAAGCTGCTTTGGAGTATATCTCCTGTAAGAGGCAGATGGCTCATGGATGGGGAAGGCACCATGGCAGTTGGGAGAGGCAGAAGGATGAGAAAGTCTCATGCCTTGGCCCTGGGCCACTGCACTTCCCACAGCCAGGGAGGGAGAAATGCCCTCACTAGAGTGATGCCCCAAGAGACTCCAGATGCCTGTTCGCAGGCTGGGCCAACGAGCTCTGACTCCCTGCATACAAAGCGTGTTTGGATAGCGCCGCCCATGCTGAGCAAAGGAGCTCCTGCTCCAGAGCTCGCCGATTAGACCACGTGCAAGGGAGTGGGATGGCCCGGGGACTTGAGCGGTGGTGCTGGGCTCCTAGCTGCTGAGTGTCGCCATGTTTGAGGGAGTTGCACTGGGGGACTGGGATTCGTAGGCCTCCTGGGAAGTGTGTGTTAGACGTGAGTTGGGTGTGGCCTATAGGGCATCTTGGCTAAAGGGCACAAAGTGGGTCGGGGGGAAGGGAGGTTGAAGGGAATGGGGACAAGTGAACTGGATGGAGGAAAGACTCTTCTCTCTGCCTGTTGGCCAGGGCTGTGTCCTGAAGAGAGGCTCCCTGAGAGTGGCAGAGTGCAGTGAGTGATGTGCCAAGAGTGGGGGCAGTCTGAGGTGGAGGCTGCCCGTGGGACAGATTTGGCAGAGGCACAGACCCACGTGCGGTTCAGAAGGGGCATTTCTTTGCCCTGCAATGGCATTTTGACCTGAGTCTGCGTTTGCGCCTTCGGGAAAGGCCCTGGGTTTGGGGAACTCGTGCTGGGTAACTGGGGGAGGGAGCTAGGCTGTGTTGGTCACGAGCGAAGACCCGTTTCGCTAGGCAGGGCTGGCGCTTGGCGTGGGATTTAGGTTGTCTGCTGGTTGTGGTGGAGGAAATGGGGGGTGTCATGTGCCTCCAGGCCTCTGACGCCGCCCCCTCAACCCCAGCCGTGACCCCTAGCAATTCTTTAAGACCAGGATTGAGACAGTTTGCTGCCAGCCAGGACTCTTCCACTGTAGTTTGCTCAGGTTCGGTAGGGCTGCCTGGCCTAGCCTGGGATTAGCCCCAGCTGGCTGCAATTCCAGCTCTCCTCAGACTGGCTTCTCGCTCCCCCCCACGGCTGGGGCTGGGGCTGGGGCTCTCGGGGGAATGCTGACGGGGAGGTTTGGCTTGTAATCCGCTCCTGGAATGTCGGCCAGACGGTCAAATTCTTCTCGCCTCTTGTGAAATGAGTGATGTGGGGCAGCTTGGGAGAGCAGCCTGCCATCCCTCCCCTGCTGGAGAAACCTGCCTGGCCTGCACCGCCCTGTCATGGGAACGGGCGTTTTCAGCCTCAGCCACAGCAAAGACATCAGTGCTGCGGTGGGGGGGCTGTTCCCCTGCTGGCAGACCCTCACAGCAAGGGAGGTATTTGGGGGGAGGAGGTTGTATGGGTGCCCAACAAGCGGGGCTCAGTGATAGGTTGCTGAAAGGAAGATGGCTGCTCTTGCTTGCTGTCCACATTCCACTCCCTGCTATTTCGTTGGTGGCTCTGCTCCCTTAGCAATTCTCCTGATGGGATCTTTCCTCTCCCCTTGACTGGAGGCAATCTGGAGTCCATCTGACTCTGCCCCTCTCCCTCCCGCCCCCCAAGCTGAGCAGCTCTGCAAATGTTTTGAAAGATTTCCTTCCTGTTTCTTTCCCAAACCCTGACTTGTCTCTCAATTCCATTTTTCCTTCAGAAACCCTCATGGATACGAAGTGGGTGACATCCGAGTTGGCGTGGACGGCTCATCCAGAGACCGGGGTAAGACTCAGGTCCTCCTCTCAGGGCCTGCGCAGGGCTTCCGATTCCAGGTTGAGCTGCAGGTCTTGATCTGTTCCGAACTGGGACGCTTCACGAGACAAGGGCACCCTTTGGGTTCCCTCCTGTACCCGCTGTGTGCCTTGTGAAATCACCTCCGTTCCCCAGACCAGCTCATAGCTCTCTGCTTCATTACTATTGGAGTCGCAAGTGCATGGCATTGCACAGAGAAGAGTCAAGTTCTCACAGTCTTCAGCGTGACGAGGGGAGTAGGGCCAGGAGAGAGCTGGGCAGGGACGGACCATATGGGTACCTTGGTTCATACTGACTGTGTGCGTGTGTTGGTGCTTTTGGGGGTAATCACGTGTCTGGTTTATGCAATGTGGTTTCGGTTAGTTTGTTGTGGGGGTGGGGCCATGTTTTGAAGCATTCCGGTCTGCCCACCCCAGGGGCTAACCTGCCAATCTCTCTCCATTGCAGTGGGAGGAAGTCAGTGGTTACGATGAGGCCATGAACCCCATCCGAACATACCAGGTGTGCAATGTGCGGGAGGCCAATCAGAACAACTGGCTTCGTACTCAGTTCATCCAGCGCCAGGACGTCCAGCGAGTCTACGTGGAGCTGAAATTCACTGTACGGGACTGTAACAGCATCCCCAACATCCCGGGCTCCTGCAAAGAGACCTTCAATCTCTTCTATTACGAGTCGGATACAGATTCTGCCTCTGCCTCTAGTCCCTTCTGGATGGAAAACCCCTACATCAAAGTGGATACAATTGCCCCCGATGAGAGTTTCTCCAAGCTGGAGTCTGGCCGTGTAAACACCAAGGTGCGCAGCTTTGGGCCTCTCTCCAAGAATGGTTTTTACCTGGCCTTCCAGGACCTGGGTGCCTGTATGTCTCTCATCTCTGTCCGCGCTTTCTATAAGAAATGCTCCAACACCATTGCTGGCTTTGCTGTTTTTCCGGAGACCTTAACTGGGGCCGAGCCCACTTCTCTGGTCATTGCCCCTGGGACCTGCATCCCCAATGCAGTGGAAGTGTCCGTGCCCCTGAAGCTGTACTGTAATGGAGATGGGGAGTGGATGGTACCAGTGGGAGCCTGCACATGCGCTGCTGGATATGAGCCTGCCATGAAAGATACTCAGTGCCAAGGTAAGCACGTGGCTAGATGGCCCGTAACATGTTCTCTTCCTCTGGAGTAAGGTATGTGTCTAAGGTATGCCTGAGCAGACTCGCTGGGGGGAAGCGCACGGAGGGGCAGAGGAGGCTGAATGCTCTGAGGTCAGACCCGGGAAGGTGGAAGCCGTGTGAGCTGTGTGTCTTGCAGACAGGCTGCTCCCAGAAAGGCGACTTCCCCAGAGTCCTGACTGGCTTCGCGGGGAGCATTTCCACAGCATGGCCCGGGGACTCCGTGACACCTGGACATTGGAGTTTGATCCTCTGTGATTCAGTTTAATGACCATCTGTACTTCTGGGTCTCCACCTGGGTGCCTGATGGTGTTCGAAACATGAAAGCTCACACCGATGATACCTAGTTAACGTCAGCTGTAGTGTGCTCGCTAGCACTCGGTGCCTTCCAGCAGCTGGGAGCTATGGCCCAGGCCTGCCACCTCCTGGTCCTTTCCTTGGCATCAGGGCGAGCACCGCATGCCGTTGAGGGGCTCCAGTTTTCCTGGAGGACCTAGAACCCCTTCTGAGTTCAGCTTCTGATGTCCCTATTTACAGGCCTAACAGGGAACCTTGGGATCAGTGGGTCCTGCCGCTTACTGAATGGGATACGCAGTATGAGGTCATGCCAGAGCCCAGTCCCCATCCTATTCCACTTCAAGTCTTCCTTGCACTAGGCAGCTATGGGGTGAGGTCCTGTATCCCTTGGAGAGGGACTCTAGAGAAGTGGGGCTGGTGTCTGTGCCATACTACGTCTCTGAGCAGTACAATCCTTAGGTTAAATGCTCAAGATTATTCAGGACCCACAGCCATTTAGGACACTCGCTTCCATGTGTCAGTAAAGCAGGAAATAACATGGGTTCAACTGGGAAGGCTACCTTGGTTTGTACAGAGTAGTGCCCATCGGGCAAACTGCAGGAGTGAGGGTGTTGGGAGAGCATCTGGCAGTGGTGGCAGCCAGCTGTCACCATGAGAGCCTGCAGGGGTATCCATATTTAGAGAACTGACTTCTAAGAGCCTGTACTTATAAGGGTGTGATTCATTTGGTTCTCTCTTCTTAACCCTAAGGTCAAGAGTGAGCATGGGGAAACTGGCTGTGGTGTTGCTCAGATTCGAACGTTGATAGGGTCTCTCCTGGATTCTTCCAGGAGATGGCGGGGTTTCTAGTAGGAGGTCTCGGAGACTAGATTGTGAGACAGAGGCCCTGCCCAGCAATACTCAGACAATTCATGTTGTACAGGAAGCTGTGGGGCTAAGACTTTACCTTACTTGCGTCTGTGCCTTTGCTTCTCTGATCAGAGAAAAGGCAATAGAGGTTCGAAGGAGCAGTGCTCTGCAGCAGTGACTTATCTGAACAGCCAGGGAGATCCTGGAGTCATAGTGAGGGATGGGGCTTCTGGTAATGCTTTCAGCTGCCTTCTGGGGCAGGAGGGAAAAACTCACTAGCAGATAAGTCAGATCAACATGTGTAGTTTTCATGGAGACTAAAGAAAACTCCTTTTTTTGCCAAATGAGTCAGAATAGTATCTGTCCACTCCGGTGCATCAGGGGTTCCAACTTTGTGTTAAATGATCGTTACATTGGGAAAGAGGATGCATCTTTCGTTCCCCATCTCCTTCTTTCAACAAAAGTTGATCAAGAAGTGATCTCAGTTCTGTTAGCCTTGTCCATGGCAACCCCTTTCTTCTTGCCCAGACCTCTTCCCTCATCAGTAAGGAAAGCTCCTTAGACCTAAAAATCTCCATGTGATGCACTAGTTGCTGGGTTATTAAAAGGGGAATCCTTGCATTTCTCTGGGGAAATCACGTTTTGCTTGTGGAATAGGAGATCTTTCGCTAAATGGTCACGTGTCCATAAACAAAAGCAGCTTAAGGATTTGGAGAACCTAGAGAAGTCGCTCCATTTTCTTATCCCTTTACCAGTCATTTTAGAGTTCTTCTGTTGTGAGTGAGTTAAGAATTGTCCTGGGATACAACCAAAAAGTAAGTGGCTGTTTTTGCTGCCTTCCATGCCCTTGTACAAGGGAGGGGTCTTCTGTCATCCTTTGAAAATAGTACAAGGTTTGGTACATGTGTGTGCCCATTCGCATGCAAACCTAACCTGTCTAAGATGGATTTTATAGAGACGGGGACGTTGTCAGCTCATTCCACTCCTTTCTGCCTCCCTTTCCTAGTCATAAAATGGGGGTGTTGTTTGTTGCACCCAGGGGTTCTAATCACATTTGTGGCCCCCATTGTGCAGAGCGCTATTCAGACAGAGGTAGAAATGGCACTTGCCACAGAGAGTTTTAAGGTCAATGTTATTTACCGTCCTTTGTAAAACGCTTTGTGATCTCTGGGGGAAAAGTGCCTATAAGGGCCAGGAATCACATTTTAATTGGAAAAAAAAGCGAATCCTGAGTTACTGCTGAGATGGGAAAACCTGCTGCAAATCCACCCCACTGCAGACTTCCTGTGGCTTTTGAAGAGATCCTCCTCTCCACGCGGCAGGATTAGATTTCTGTATTCAGATCTGTTAGACAAAGCTAGCATCCTGCTCCCTCGGGGGTCGAGGGCTCATTCCGCCAGGCGGAAGGCAGTGTCGTGGTCTTTGGCATGCTTTGAACGCTACGTTTCCACAGCATTGATTTGCCGTCTCGTTCTCGGGCGCGTTGTCCTTATGTCATTAGCACACAGCTCTTTCGGCAGGGGGGTTGCACTGCTTGCCGCTCTCCCCAGAATGGGGATTTCCAGAGGCAGCTCTCTCGGGGGGGAGAAAGGTTGCGGACCCTTGGCTGTGGTTTTTGGATTACGTTGTGTCTGCAGCTCCACCAACCCCACCCAGCTTCTCTGGACTCCTTTGGATCACTGAATGAGGAGGAATGTTGCAGGGGTAGGGGAGGATTTGCTGTCTTTTTGATGCTTTGGGCTCAATTGCTGAGTTCCTCAAAGGGATGTGCCATCTTCTCCCCCACCCCCAAATGGTGCTAATTTCCACAGGGTCCCAGGCCAGCTGCACTGTGAGCATGTGCACTCCACATCTACTTCGTGTGCATCACCTGCACTGCAAAAAAAACCAACCAAAAACCACCACCACCAACACAAAAAAACCCCAAACCCACCCAGTGGCAATGAGTCTGAGCCCAAGTCAACTGACTCGGGCTCACGCTGCCGGGCTAAACCCAGCAGTGTGGATGCGTGAGCGAGTGCCTGGGCTCTGAAACCCACCCCCCTTGCTGCCATGTCAAAGCCCAGGCTCCAGCCAGCCCAAGGCCAAACGTCTACGCTGCTACTTTTAGCTCAAGCTGGCTTGACCCGGGCTCTGAGACTTGCTGCTCCAGGTGATTATTTTTCTTGCAATGTACTCGTGCCCTCCTTGCATTGCCTCAGCAAACTGCTATGCCAACTTTCGTTTGTTTACTGTGTCTCTTTAAAAACAGACCATTCCTACTTTGGATGGGACAATGTTAGGGTGAAATCGCCCACTGGAGTTTTTTCTTCCAGGTGCAGGTCATGTCAGACCAGAGCCAGCGCTAGGCATAAGCAGACTAAACAATTGCTTAGGGCCCTGGGCAGCTCAAAGGGGGCTCCTATTAATTATTAGTATGGGGGGGGGGCAAATATTCCTGCTTAGGGCCCCCCCATGGGCCAGCACCGGCACTGTGTGAGACGCTTGTCTTCGAGGGATCGACACAGAATGCGTGGTATCTTTGCTTCTGACATCCCCCCCCCCCCCAACCAACCAACCAACCAAACAAACAAAACCCTCTTGTAGGGGACAGTTTATCCAGATTCCTTCATGCCTGGTGTCCATCACATCAGACTGATTGGATCTCTAGAGATGTCTGTTTGAAGTCTCATTGGCAACACGCCCCTTCCCCATGACTTTCAACGTACCTGCTCACATGATCATCTGAGGCAAGATTGGAGGCAATATATTTCAGATAATCCACTGCCTAGAAAGCAGCCCAGCTTCCCTGATTTCTGTGCACATAAAATCAGAGCTATCGTGTTACAGGAACAATGGGCTTTGTGTACATTTCCTTCTCTTTTGTTAGACTAGAGAAATGGTTGCATAGTTCAATAATATGTGAATGTCTAATCGGTTAAATGCCGAGAGAGAGCACGCCCAGAGCATGCGTGCTATGCTGTTCTCACTCCTGAATTTATTCCTCAACCAGCTGTCTTCCAAACTCAGCAAAGCACGTGTTCCTTCAAAGCCTGTGTACTAAATTTGAGCTTTTTCAAGGGGTGCCATTGGGTCAAATTGGGGCCAAAGTCTGGAGTTTGTAGAAGCAAACTTTTTGCAACCAATGACTAATGGATATGTTACCATGACTTTTTAAAAAACTGCCTACTAATCATAGCATTTGCCAATTATTTTCAGCCCCACGTTGCAACACTGAGTTACTGCATGAAAACCAGGAAGTGAAACTAATTATTTAGATAATTAAAAGAAGAGGTGGCAGATTCCAAGGCAGCAAGAGAAGTAAGCTAGAATTTTAAAAATCTGTTATTTGCAACATAGTTAAGGAAATCTGACTCTTAAATATTATTTCTGACCCATCAGTGCCCTTTAAATTCATATTCTTGTGATTTGAGTAAAAAAATAAAATTAAATTCTCCTTTTTAGATTTGGTTTTACACTTTATTTGGGCATCATTCAAACACCCAAAGGCTTTTTCTAGATTACTCCAGCCTGCACCCCCTGCAACGCACCACTTTGGGACTGAACCAGCATGAGAGAGTTCAGCCCAAAGGGTAATTTTTTCTTGAAATGAAGTGCCTTGAAAATAGAGGTTTAGAATGAGCGTGGTCACCTGAGCCGCAGCTGGAACAGTGCTACTGTGACGCTAATCCATCTGTGGGCACTTATGAAAGAGTAACGTGCGTGAACCGCGCAGGTTCATGAAGCACAGATTGTCCCAGGCAAACCTGATTGCGGCCTTTAACAAAATGACAGGGTTGCCGGACAAAGGGATGTGATGGGTTTAATTTATCTAGACTCGTGGGGCTTTTGCTTTCGTCCTGCAGGGGAAAGGAATAGAGAAATTGGAAAGACGCTATCTGGGTTACAATACTGTAGTGTGGATAGAAAACTGTCTCAGCCCTAAAACGGTATAATTCGGGGCTATTATCCGCCCCTAAGAAGGAGCAGAGAGTCCTACAGGAGATGGTGCTGGGGTGGAGAGTAACAGCTGGTCTAATGATCTGGACAGTAAAGTACCCTGTACCATGCAGTTTTGAATTTTCATGCTGTCGGGACAGCCCTCCCCCCTCCCTGCAGAGGGAGGGGACCTCAGAATATCGAGTTCAGTGTGTATCGGGGGGTGGGGGGAGGGGGATTCCCTTCTCCTTGCCCACATCCAGTGCGGTAATCACAGGCCCTGTACATGGTGAGTCATGGTGTGTGATGTTGGGATGATTTATTTCAGTGTGTTTTAGCTCCCTCCCATGGCCCTTATTCACAGGGGTGGGGCTTTGTTTTTGAAAGAGAAGCTTTCTGCAACCAGACCACCTGGTATTGTCATTCTGTCTGACTCCAGAGGCTAAGCAAGGTTGGGCTGAGTCAATACTTGGATGGCAGAGATCTCTACCGAAAACCCCGGGTGCTGCAGGAAGTGGTGTTTTGGCAGGTGGCCCTCTGAGCTGGTGCTCCCCTTGATGCAATAGGTGCTGTGTCTCTGGAGGAGTTGTTGACTTGCAGGCCAGATGCGAAACCGAAATCCTAACTTCTTGTGGTGTCATCCTATGGCAGCGTCATCCATGGAGTCCTGGCGAAAGTCCAGAGTGAGGAACTACTTTCTGCCAGCCTGTCCCCCTCCCTGAGTTCTAGTAGCTTGATTTTTTTTATTATTATTATTTTTAGACAGGGATTCTGCTTCACTTCCTCTCCTGCTTCCAGTTGTGCTGTGACTGTTAAATGGTTGCCACGTTCCCCCTAGAGGTGGCTGCATCTCGGTTCTGACAGACGTGATCTGTGTGTCAGGAGTCTTCTGGAGATTCTTCAGCCTGAAAAGCACTTACAGAAATGTCAGCTCCTGTCGGGAGGGTCAGGGGATGCTGGCTCTTTAGCCCAAGCTGTAAAGACGCATGCTTCCATCCTTGGAGAGCTCTGGTTCAATCCCTGGGGCACTGGCCCAGACTGTGGTTGTCACATGCAGTTTCTCACAGAGAAAGGACAGTTCAGTGGTTAGGGTGCTACCTGGGGACATGGGAGACCTGAGTTCATGTCCCTGCTCTGCCACAGATTTTGTATTTTCTTATGCAAGTTCACGTAGCCTCACTGTGCCTCTGTTCCCTCATCTGTACAGGGGGGATGGTAGCCATGCCCTGCCTCATGGGTGCTAACAGGATAAATACAATGGGGAGAATGGATCCTACAGTGACGGAGCCATGTAATAAGTAGCTTGGATAGGGGAAGCAAGAACCCCAGAAGGACGAGTCTGCTTCTCTCACTGCCAGCTCTTTTCCAGGCTCTGGAGGCCGTAGAGTAAAGCAAACCTGTTGCACTCCCTGTATCGGGATGGGAGCGTGACTCTGCTAGAGCCCGTACTTCTCTGCTCCTCCCCGGGCCTGCTGGTTTGAAACTTGTTGAGGAGGTGATGCTATGAGTCAAATCGGTTACTAATTGTCTCACACTCAAGTGCCTTTCATCCCAAAGTACTTAATAAGCAAAATAAATAAGTGATGACAATGCATTTACTGCTGTCTAACCAGGGGCTCGGCTACTGCATTTTCAGCTTGGAAAAGAGACGACTAAGGGGGGATATGATTGAGGTCTATAAAATCATGACTGGTGTGGAGAAAGTAAACAAGGAAGTGTTATCTACACCTCCTCATAACACAAGAGCGAGGGGGCACCCAATGAAATTAATAGGCAGCAGGTTTAAAACAACCAAAAGGAAGTATTTCTTCCCACAATGCACAGTGAACCTGTGGAACTCTTTGCCAGAGGATGTTGTCAAGGCTAAGACTATCAGAAGGTTCAAAAAAGAGCTAGATAAATTCATGGAGGGTAGGTCCATCAATGGCTCTTAGCCTGGATGGGCAGGGATGGTGTCCCTAACTTCTGTTTGCCAGAATCTAGGAATGGGCGACAGGGGATGGATCACTTGATGATTACCTGTTCTGTCCAGTCTCTCTGGGGCATCTGGCACTGGCCACTGTCAGCAAACAGGATACTGGGCTAGATGGACCTTTGGTCTGACCCAATATGGCCGTTCTTATGCATTGGACATTAATAAAAGAGGGAATGGGGCTTGGAAGAAAGTACGTTCTTCCACCATAAGTACAGACCCAGGCTAACCAGTTCAGACCCAGGACAGTGGGTGCTGGTACAAACCAGATACAAAAATCACTTTTCTCTTGACTGAAATGCAGCTGCTTCTGCTTGTGCGTGTGCATGCTTGACTCCTTGCACATACTCACCAGGAATACTTGTGTTAGTGCACCATGCAATACACCACAAGGAGGTATCACAGCATGCAACTTGCCATTGTCCAGTGCACTGTCTTTTGGGAAAATTTGGCAATGCCTAGCGGGGCAGAAATAAGTCACACGGGCGTGACTGGGAGCAAAGGGTCAAGGTCCCATCGTGTAACTTTCTCCATCCAGTAACGCCACCCATATCCCATAATTTTTGTGCCTTTTATTAAAATCCCACAAAGCCATACGGTGCTCCATGCTGTCCGCCGCTTCTGGGCCCTCAGCAATGCTGCACACCGTTTAGAACAGGAAGCAAAGAATGCTATGTCCCCTCAAGCATGCAGGAGGCTATCGGGAGGCGGGGTACTGTCCAACTTGGGATCTAGCCAGAACTCCTCAGCTTCATCGCCTCAGTAAAGCTGTACTTGCAGCATCAGAGTTTCCTGCCTTGTGAAAACTAAGGGAGTTTCTCCTGTTGTCTCAGTTTGGGATTTTCTGTCCCCCTTGTGGACTCAGGCTTCTCTTGCCATAGGTCAAGTGTACATGGCAGCTATTTCAGCCTGATGTGTCCAAGGGACTTCAGTTATTCCTCATCCCTTCATAGTATGGTTCCTTAAATCTGAACTTGTATCCACCGGTTTGTAACCATACGGGACGTGAGCCTGGCTATCTAAACACACAGAGGCTTCTTTGGGTGTCTGCTGTCTCCATTTTTCACTTAAGTGTGGTTTGGTAGTGGCCATGGAATTGGCGAGGTGAGTGCGAGCTGCAGACCCTCCCTCTGGACTTTCCATCAAGAAAAAGTGTACATGGCAGACACCATCCCCATTCGTGGCTAGTGGTGGTCCTGGATTTTCATCTGACCCCGTCCACATACCAGTATCTCCTGATTTCTAGGGAAAAGCCAGGGTAAAGTCTAAATGGTAAAACTCTAAATCTACCAGGCTGTTAGGGGACCCAAAGACCTGGTGACTTCAGCTCAGAAAGTAACACAATGGATTGAGCGCTGTAATCGGTGTGGTATGACCTAGCTCAGGGGTGGGCAAACTACAGCCCAGCGGCCGCGTCCAGCCCCTCAGACATTTTAATCTGGCCCTCGAGCTCCGGCCAGGGAGTGGGGTCCAGGGCTCCGCATGGCTCCCGGAAGCAGCAGCATGTCCCCCCTTAACTTCTTACACATAGGGGTAGCCAGGGGGCTCCGCGCATTGCCCCCGCAGCTCCCACTGGCCAGCTACCACGGCCAGTGGGAGCTGCAGGGGCAGCGCCTGAGGACGAGGCAGCATGGAGAGTCACCTGGCCGTGCCTTCGCATAGAAGCCAGAGGGAGGACGTGCTGCTGCTTCTGGGAGCCACTTGAGGTAAGCGCTGCCCGGAGCTTGCATCCCTGACCCCCTCCTGCACCCCGACCCCCTGCCCCAGCCCTGATCCCCCTCCCACCCTCCAAACCCCTCGGTCCCAGCCTGCAGCACTCTCTTGCACCCCCAACCCCGCATCCCCAGCCCCACCCCAGAACCTGCACCCCCAGCCGAAGCCCTCACCCCCTCCCACACCCCAACCTCCAATTTTGTGAGCATTCGTGGCCCATCATACAATTTCCATACCCAGATGTGGCCCTCGGGCTAAAAAATTTGCCCACCCCTGACTTAGCTGGAACCTCCATGTCTAAAGGACTTGGAGCCCAGTCAGATGGAGGGATAGCAGCTTCTGCAGCCTGCCTGCATAATGTCTCTGTAAGAGTGTGAACCAGCCTCCTGGTAGACTTAAAAGCATTTGCTTTGCTGAGTCTAGATTGGATTTCCAAATCAGAGAAATGCATAAGGCTCTTAATCAGTAGCACTTGGCTTTTTCCTGAGGGTTTCTGCTGCTTAATTGTCTCTTAGGGTGGGGAACTGCAAAGACAGTGCAGTGAAGGAGAAAGAGAGGTTACGCACTCACTAGTAAGTATTGCTTTTGTAGATCCGCACTGACCTGCCCTCCTTCCCTCTGCATTAGCGTTTTCAGTGGTGTTTCCATGGGAGGGAGAGGAGCTAAGCAGTGGCTAGGTGTTTGTCTCCCATACCCTGGTGTTCTAGCCCCTAACAGCTTTTCTGCTTTGCCTGGTGGTGTGTGTGGGAGAGCATGCGGCCCCTCTAGGGAGGGTCTGTAGAGGCAATACTCTTGGAGAACCATTGCAGTAAGTAGCTTTCCTTCCAGTGACGTAGCTGCTGGCCGAGGCCATGTCTACGCTACAAGCTTTGGTCAACTCGTGTTACGTCAGCATAAACCTACTGCACTTAGTAGGTCGCTTGTGCGTGTGCATGCTTGACTCCTTGCACATACTCACCAGGAATACTTGTGTTAGTGCACCATGCAATACACCACAAGGAGGTATCACAGCATGCAACTTGCCATTGTCCAGTGCACTGTCTTTTGGGAAAATTTGGCAATGCCTAGCGGGGCAGAAATGAGTCACACGGGCGTGACTGGGAGCAAAGGGTCAAGGTCCCATCGTGTAACTTTCTCCATCCAGTAATGCCACCCATATCCCATAATTTTTGTGCCTTTTATTAAAATCCCACAAAGCCATACGGTGCTCCTTGCTGTCCGCCGCTTCTGGCAGAAGCATGGAGTCTGCCCAGCTCTGCATTGCTTTCATGAGCATTGCAAACACAGGGTACACGATCCTCCGGTATTTGCAGAGCTGCACGAAGAACCACAGCAGCGGGGGACAAGATGATTCTGTGGAGGACAGACTGCTGGGGGTCATAGTGGACCACCAGCTAAATATGAGTCAACAGTGTAACACTGTTGCAAAAAAAAGCGAACATAATTCTGGGACATATTAGCAGGAGTGTTGTAAGCAAGCCATGAGAAGTAATTCTTCCACTCTAAACTGATTAGGCCTCAACTAGAGTATTTTGTCTGGTTCTGGGTGCCACGTTTCAGGAAGGATGTGAACAAATTAGAGAAAGTCCAGAGAACAGCAACACAAATGATTAACTGTCTAGAAAACGTGACTTTTGAGGGAAGATTGAAAAAAAAAATGGGTTTGTTTAGTCTGGAGAAGAGAAGACTGAGAGGGGACATAACAGTTTTCAAGTACATAAAAGGTTGTTGCAAGGAGGAGGGAGATAAATTGTTCTTCTTAACCTTTGAGGACAGGACAAGAAGCAATGGACTTAAATTGCAGAAAGGGAGGTTTAGGTTGGACATTAGGAAAAAATTCCTAACTGTCTGGTTGGTTAAGCACTGGAATAAATTGCCAAGGGAGGTTATGAAATCTCCATCATTGGAGATTTTTAAGAGCAGGTCAGACAAACACCTGTCAGGGATGGTCCGGCTATGCAGAGCCGTGACTCTTGGCAACGTGCAGAACACAGTGGATGGATTTGCAGCAGTGTGGTTCCCAAACTGCAGTGGAGTGATAGATGACACACATCTCCCTATGTTAGCACCAACCCACCTTGCCACAGAGTACATCCAACAGAAAGGGCTACTTTTCCCTGGTTAGTGGATCACGGGGGATGCTTCCCTGACATCAGTGTTGACGATGTTGAAAATGCCACCTTGTCAGCACCAAAGAAAGAGGCAACTGTCAGCTCAGCCAGCGCAGAGTGACTGTTGAATGTGCTTTTGGTCGATGGAAGGGATGTGGGTGCTGTTTACTCACAAGATTGGACCCCAATATATCCCAATGGTTATAGCTGCCTGCTGTGTCCTGCATAATATCTGTGAAGCAAAGGGAGAAAAGTTGGCTCTGGGGTGGAGGGCGAAGGTGGAGCAGCTCTGTGCTGAGTGGGAACAGCCAGACACAAGGGCTATTGGAAGAGCTCAACAAGGAGCTTTGTGGTTGAGGGAGGCCTTGAAAGAGCACTTTAACAGTCAGCCGCAGTCATGGGACGTGATGGACTGTGCTGTATCTGGCTCTGGAGCTTTGGGGGCTGTTAGGAATTGGGTGCTGCTTGATGTGCATCTGCGAATATCGCACTGGCTGCTTGATGTAGCTCTTAGTCTTGTGGTGCTTGCTTTACATTTACAATCGTTACCCTTGTTAGGCCCTGACCCTGTGAGTTCTGTCACCTTGCACAGTAACAAGTAGTGGGCACTTTCAGTAGCGCTAGGCAGCATATATTGTGAAGTAACAAAGATGAATTGTTTACCAAAAATAGATGTTTTTATTGGATACCAACAACAGTGGGGGTGACCCAATATGCAATTAAAAAACAGTACAACAAACACTTCTGTTCCGTTAGTTTATTTCAGAGCTTAACAAAGGGAAGAAACATTCATGTCCAATTCAGTGCATTGTGGCTATACACGCACTGACTTGTGAGAGCCACAGTTGCTGTAGGCGAAGCTGGGGTTGTCCTTACTGTCCCTGGTGTGGAGTGGTACGGGTAGAGGGCAGGCCCTGATGTCATGTGGAGTATTGGTTAGTGTAGGGAGTTCTCAATGGAAAACTCCGTTTTGTCTGCGAGCCTGTGATTGTTGGACCTGTGGGTCTACAAGACTCTGCAGCATTTGTGAGGCACAAAGTGGGGTGATTTGAAGACCAAGAGAGGGAGACAGTGGCTCTGGATCTGAATCTCTGCGCTCGTGAGACCCTACTACAGCATCAAGGGTCAATGGTTGTGGTGCTGGGCCATCTTTCTCCGGCAGCAGCAATGAGGATGAAGGTGCAATGTGGCGTGAACTTAGGAAAGACGTTGGTATTGGTTCCCAGGTGTCTGCTTTGTGCTGATGGCTGCTGAAAGAAATTAGTGTCTGTAGTAAATCTGGAGGATTGGATGGGCAAGTGTATAAAAACAAGCCATTGTGTGATTACGAAATGCCCCACACCCTGTGTGCAAGGCTGCAGTTCCCAGCTGTAAAACTTCCCACTGTGGGTGGTAGGAAATGCCTCGTAAACGGAAACTGCTTTTGCCTCCCCAGAGATGGAGCTGTTCAGTCTTCTCATCTTGTGGGTGATGCGTTGTAGCAGGCCTAGAGCAGGAGGCTCGTCTGGTGAGATGGAGCTGCCGGAGATGAACAGGGATAACTGAAGGCAGTTTGACACCTCGGGGTGAGCGGGTGGATGGGAAGAGAGGTACGGTTCTGAGCGTGTCTTCTGTGGCGCAGGGAGGGCTCTCTGGTTAGAGAGGGGCAGGAGGGGAGGGGAGGATATCTCTGAGCTCCTGGGAAGCCCATGGCTATTGAGGGACACATTTGTGGCTCAGTGATGGGTGACTGACATGCTCCATGAGCTATGATGCCAGTGCATAGCAGGGGGCTGTCTGCAGAGATTTTCAGCTGTAACTATGAATTTCCAGCATTTCAGTGCACTGAGGTCGAACTTATTTTGTGGCCTTGTTAGTGCTGTTGATACTTGGTAGCTCAGGAAGGGTCCTGGAGAGAGACCTGCCTTCTCGTGGGACAGGATCAGCCACACTGCAGGTGTGAATGAGACAGTGCGAGACCTGGGTTAGTTAGTTTCATGGCACTTCGCCACCGCTGGGCTCCTTCGGGTTCAAGTGCTGGGTTCGTCTTTTCACAGAGCCCTTGTTAGGGCTAAACGCTCCATTGTTCAAACCAGGCCTGGGATCCAGGCCTTTTGCTCAGTGAGGGGCTGTGATGAGAATCGGGAGGGTTTTCAGACGTGGGCAGCCCAGCAGAGGCAGCTGTTTAGCAAAGCGTCTAGGAGAACGGCTTAACCTTACTTGACAAATGACTTTAAACTGGCTGGGGAATGACACTGTCACGGGGCCTGAAAACTGGCAGGGCTGGGGATGGGCCACTGGAGTTGATGCAGAGTCCTGTCCAAACAGCTCAGTTCCTCTGGAAGAGGGGTGAACAGCATGTCAAATGTGCAATGGGCACTGAACTTCGGGGGGTGAGGAAAACCAGCGGGAACAGAGAACTAATGACCTGGCCACTGAAGTGCCTGGGACTGTCCTGGGGGTCACGCTGGGCAAACGGAACAGCTGGCACGAACGGGGTGTCATAATTTTGAGATGCAGACTGACTGGGGAAGGAGGCATTTGGAAAGCAGCAAAGGCTGAGAGGGCAGTCCCGGGGGGACAGCTGCAAGGGAGGTGCTTGACCTTGGGGCTGCGCATGCAGCGGCTTCGGGACACAGCTCAAGGGGGAGCAGGGGTCCTCTTCTGTCCCGCTGAAGTGAGACTGTGCCTAGAACTGTGATCGCTTCTGGGCACCGTCATGCCCTGCAGGGATTCGGGGACAGTCAGCAGAACAGAGCGAAGAGCTGGAAGGAAAGATTGAAAACACAGCTGGGCAAAGCACCGCCGAATGCCTGTGTGTTTGAAGGGGCTAAGTGCCAAGGAGGGAGAGGCTGTCCAGTTCAGTACAAGGGGCTAGAACTAGGGCTAATGGGAAGAGAATGAGAGGGGAAGCTTGGGCTGACTGTCAGTGAGATATATCGATCTGCGACATGGATTCCCAAGGGACAGGAGAAAGCAATGGCGGACATGCTCTAGGGACCAGTCTTACCCTGACCCAGGAGATGAACTAGAGGGGACCCTAGATATCTCTGCCATCTTTGACTTCCAGTGTAGGATTGTTCCCCTATACCCTTCCTGGGGGCTCTGTCCAGTTGAGATTTACTCCACTTCCCTGGAAGGCCAGTAACTCCTGGTTAGGTGGTCTTCCTCCTTGGTGTTTCAAAGGTGTCGATGTTTGTAGGAAGGTGCCCTCTGTCCATGCCTGGAGGCATCTTCAGCCCAGGTGCTACTCTAAGCCCAGAAGAGTTCAGCTGAGCTGGGCTAGTGACAATCACTCGTCTGCGCCAGCCAGCAAGCCCCTTGCGTCCAGCTCAGGTGCGCTTGGCATGTTTCCCATCACAAACCAGTTCCTAGAGAGCTGGCCGTGCTGAGCGCTGGATTAGAAGACTCTGCTTTGAATCCCTGGGCCCAGAGCGCAGTGACAGGCAGAGTCACTAGGTTTGGGCTGGGGTTGCTAAGAGGGAGGGCGATGTTGGGGCGGGATCTGTTGGTAGCTCCATATTAGGGCTTGGATTGGTTTCTGCAGTGAACGTCCGGGGCTGGAGAGCCGAGGAGGAAAGTTCTGGGCTCCTTCCCAGCAGTCAGTCCGGTCCCTTGGGTCAGCGCTCTGTTCAGAAGGAATCTGAGGTGAATCACTCTTTCTCCAGTGTCTCCTGCTGAGGCGGGCACCTGGCATCCTGGCCTTTTGGGCTCTGGAGAACATCACTGGGAAAGATTTACAGCCTCGATTGCTGTAACTCTGAACCCCACTGCTGCTCCGAGGGAGTCTCCCAGGCTGAGGGGGCATCTTCGTATTGTCCTGTCAGGGCAGATGGGCTGGGAGCTTCCGGGTTTCCGCAGCTTTTCCCGCACTCTCTGTGCGGGGCTAATGACCCAGGCCAGGCGTTCTGTCCGGGAGCTTTACTAACAAAGTTCATTTTTCCCTTCTCTCCCCTCCGTGCAGCCTGTGGTCCCGGGACCTTCAAGTCGAAGCAAGGGGAAGGTCTCTGCTCACCCTGCCCCCCCAATAGCCGGACGAGCTCTGGGGCAGCGATGCTTTGCACCTGTCGGAACGGCTACTTCCGGGCAGATGCAGACTCCGCAGACAGTGCTTGCACCAGTAAGTCTGTCCCTGTGTAGCGGACGTCTTGGATCACTCAGACCCTGACCTTGGGGGACAGGATCGGGGTCCCAGTCTGCAGCAGTGTGGTTTGAGTTCTCCTCTGCTGGGGGAGTGGGGTGTCCTGGATAACCGTCTCGCTGTAAAGGATGAACGGCCAGATCGAGAGGCAGTGAATCCAGTCCTGAGAGCTGCAGGTCCAAAGGGCCACCTCCCCACAAATCCGGGTGTGGGCTGGGTTTGGGGGCTCGTCGGGGCGCTCTCCGCTCTGATGTGAGTGTCTCGTCCGCAGGCGTCCCATCCTCTCCTCTCAACGTCATCTCCAACGTGAACGAGACATCGCTGGTGCTGGAGTGGAGCGAGCCCCGGGACTCGGGGGGCCGGGACGACCTGCTGTACAACGTCATCTGCAAGAAGTGCAGCGTGGAGCGCCGGGTGTGCACGCGCTGCGATGACAACGTGGAGTTCGTGCCCCGCCAGCTCGGCCTGACGGACCGGCACATCTACATCAGCAACCTGATGGCGCACACCCAGTACACCTTCGAGATCCAGGCTGTGAACGGCGTGTCCAACAAGAGCCCCCACTCCCCCCAGTTCGCCTCCGTCAACATCACCACCAACCAGGCGGGTCAGTACAGACAGCTGCAGGCTGGAGCCGCTGCTGCCCGGGGAGAGGGTGCATCTCTGCTCTGCTCCTGTAATATCCCCAGTAACCAGAGCAGGGTTTCCTGCTGAAAGTCTCTCTGAGGCCATTGTCCTTTGTTCATGCCCTTTGTGCAGCGTTGCTGGCTCTAAGCTCCTGCATCTAATCCCCTGGGTGACTATTTCTCTCTGTTTTTAAATCAGTGTCCCTGGAAGGAATGAGATCAGAACTCCTGCAAACAAAGATAGGGGGCTGACCTAGTGGATGCTCCTAGCTCTCTAATCCTGGCTCCAGAGACTCCCGGCTTGCAGGGGCAGATGGGCTTTCTCCCTTGTGGGCCTGGCTAAGGTCAGGACCCTCCCAAACCTTCAGAGCATGTGGTGTGCTCTCTGCTGTCCCTCTCCACCTTCCCCTGCATCGGGCTCCGCTCCAATGCACTGGAAACCTACTGCTGCCACTCACTGAGCAGAATTCGTGGGCATCATCCCTGAGGCGGAGGAGGGTACCATGGAGAGCAGGAGGAGTGTGATCTTGGTCTCATCAGCAGTTGGTGGGATCTTTGCCCTGTTGGTTTAGTCTCAGCCGTAGAAGACGGATGTGGGTTGGGGGACGTTGTGGGGGGTCCCAGGGGATGAATTCAGTGACTGGCGACATGTTTCCGCTGGCATGGGGCTGCGAATGCTGCGGCTTAACCTGGCCCATCCCTTCCTTCTGTTTTGCAGCCCCCTCGGCCGTTCCCAGAATTCAGCTGCACGGCAGTACTGGCAGCAGCATGATGCTGTCGTGGACGCCCCCAGAGAGACCCAACGGGATCATCCTGGACTATGAAATCAAGTACTTTGAGAAGGTAAAGGAGAGCCCAGGCCACCCGCTCCCCAGCCCTGCTGCCTGCAGGACGTGCATGGGCGGGTAATGGTGATAGAGGTAACCCCGGTGCAGGGGGTAGGATGGTGCTTGGGGTTGTGACAACCGCTGTAAGTGACCCTGATCTTCCTGCCCCACAGCAGGGCCAGAGTGACGGCATCGCGAACACCGTCACCAGCCAGCAGAACACAGTGCGGCTGGATGGGCTGACGGCCAACTCCCTGTATGTAGTGCAGGTTCGGGCCCGCACTGTGGCCGGCTATGGCCGGTACAGCCTCCCTGTGGAGTTCCAGACACCTGCAGAAGACGGTATGTGCTGGGACTGGAACCCCTTCCTGCTCCCATCCCACACCCCGGCTCAGCCCCTTGTTCTGATCGGCCTCCCGTGTCTCCCACAGGCTCCAGCGGGAAGAGCTTCCAGGAGCTGCCCCTGATCGTGGGTTCGGCCACCGCAGGCCTGGTCTTTGTCATCGCTGTGGTGGTGATTGCTATTGTCTGCTTCAGGTACCAGCTCTGGCGGGGAAAGGGTGTGAGCCCCAGGCTAGGAGTCCCGCAGGGCCTTGTCCCTGTTGCAGTGTTTGGGGTATCCCTCAGACTGTCTGTGTTTTAAGGCAAATACCCATCTGCATGCCGGGTTCTGGAGTGAGGGGGCCAGGCCTTCCAGACCCGGGGCCGCTCCACCGCGGAGTGCAGTGTCCGCATGGGGTTCTAGCAGAACCCTTCCCACTGCACTAGAATAACCATCGCTCCAGGCCCGTCAGGCTCCATTGTCCTCTGCATGTGGTGCTAGATGGGTGTTAAGCCGGCAGGGGAGGATGTTCTGTCGAGGAACATCAGCCGAGCAGGTGCCCCTCCCAAACCTCATTGCTCCCACCTGGCCTCCCTGGGCAGCAGGTCTGCACCCATGGAGCATGGCAGTGAGTGTTCCTCCCCACGGCTTTGTTCTTCAGCAGTTAGAGGCCATCGGATGCAAACTGGGTTGTACGCGACTAGCAACCCGCCCCCAACCTGAGCCAGCCTTCAGCCTACCTTTACCACTGCAGCCCTCATTGGGCCTTCAGGTGGAGCCGGCTTCATGACACGCCCTGTGCCCCTGTGAGATCTCACCCTGCCCGCTGCAAACCTTTCAGGGTCTCTGAGCCAGTATGAATCAGGGCAGCCAAGCCCAGAGCAAATGTCCCCTCCAGCAGTTCATGCCTATGTCCCTGCTTCTAGGCTGAGGGTGACGATACAGGGAGAAGGGGAGGAAAGGCGCTGACCTTGACACCGTGCAGTGCCGGAGCGGGGCATCTGCTCCGCTGCTGGCTTGCGGACTTACCTGTGGCCCCCTCGGCACGCAGCAGGCATGGACTGTCCTGAAATGGCTCTTGTCTCCTTTGGGCAGGAAGCAGCGGAGCGGTACGGACTCGGAGTACACGGAGAAGCTGCAACAATACAGTGAGTGTGACCCCAGCCCCTAGTGCATGCTCCTGCCCCCAAGCCCTGCGTGCTGCAACAGTACGGGAGTGTGACCCGGCCCTTGCACCCCCGCGTGTGCAGGGCAGCGAGAGTGGGATGATTTCCTTAGTTGTGGGGGCTTTGTGTCTGGTGCTAGAGTTCCTGGCCTGGGCCCCAGGATGTCCTATGACGCTGTAGGTCGGGCTGAGGGGTGTTGCTGGGACCGCGCCCTCCCACTGGGCCTGACTTGCTCTGCTCTCGCAGTCACTCCCGGGATGAAGGTTTACATCGACCCCTTCACCTACGAGGACCCCAACGAGGCAGTCCGGGAGTTTGCCAAAGAGATCGACATCTCCTGCGTCAAGATCGAGGAGGTGATTGGAGCAGGCAAGTCACCTGACCGGGCGCGGCTCGTGTGGCAGGGCTGCCAGGGAGTTCTCGCTGTCCGTAACCGCTCCGCTGTTCTTCCCCTGCAGGGGAGTTCGGGGAGGTCTGCCGGGGCCGCCTGAAGCTGCCGGGCCGGCGGGAGATCTTTGTTGCCATCAAGACCCTGAAAGTGGGTTACACGGAGCGACAGCGGCGGGACTTCCTGAGCGAGGCCAGCATCATGGGGCAGTTTGACCATCCCAACATCATCCACCTGGAGGGCGTGGTGACCAAGAGCCGGCCAGTCATGATCGTCACGGAGTTCATGGAGAACTGCGCCCTGGACTCCTTCCTCCGGGTGAGGCCTGCTGCAATGCGGGGCAGGCTGTGCCCCAGGGGTGTGGGAGGACAGGAGGCTAGAATGGAATCGCTCCCCTTCCTCTCTCTCTCTCTCTGGCTGGGCAGCCCTCTGCTCTGCACTCGCCGCTCCCGTCCCGTTCGGCTCTCACATGCCTTTGCTTCTCTGCATTTCACACTGATGCCCCCAGGGTTCGAACGTTGGGATGGGGAGGAGGGGCCCTGTTGGAGGAGCACGGTGGGCGGGAGGTAGGTGGCACCTTATGAAGAGAGTAATAGTGTGTTAGGGTCCCCCCCCCCACATATACTCTTCCCTTTCCTGCGGTGGGAGTGTTAGAGGCGCAGCTAGCCAGAACCTCTAAGCAGGTTCATTGGCCCATTCTAGGGGGAGATCAGAACCCCTCCCCAAGCCCCCTGTGGAAGCAGGGAACGAAGGGCTCACCTTTGGGACCCCTCTGACCTCTCCCCAATGTCTGCCGGCAGCTGAATGACGGGCAGTTCACGGTGATCCAGCTGGTGGGGATGCTGCGCGGCATCGCGGCCGGCATGAAGTACCTGGCGGAGATGAACTACGTGCACCGCGACCTGGCCGCCCGCAACATCCTCGTCAACAGCAACCTGGTGTGCAAGGTGTCGGACTTCGGGCTCTCGCGCTTCTTGGAGGACGACCCCGCCGACCCCACCTACACCAGCTCGCTGGTATGTGAGATTCTTGTCGGCACCCTCTGCCCGGCCGCAGAGGGCAGGGCCGCGGGGGCGCCCTGAGGTAGACACTAAATAATGGAATTAAGCGTCTCTCCCCACAGGGTGGTAAGATCCCGATCCGGTGGACGGCTCCGGAAGCCATCGCCTACCGCAAGTTCACCTCGGCCAGCGACGTGTGGAGTTACGGGATCGTCATGTGGGAGGTCATGTCCTATGGGGAACGGCCCTACTGGGACATGTCCAACCAGGATGTAAGTGCGACCACAGGTGGGAGCCAGGCTCTGGTGGCACCCGGGGGGCTGGCCGCCTGGCTGACTCGCAGCCGCTCTGACCGCGTGCGTGCCTGTGTGTCTTGGCAGGTGATTAACGCTGTGGAGCAGGATTACCGCTTGCCGCCGCCCATGGACTGCCCCACGGCACTGCACCAGCTCATGCTGGACTGCTGGGTGCGTGACCGCAACCTACGGCCCAAGTTTGCACAGATAGTGAATACGCTGGACAAGCTCATCCGGAACGCAGCCAGCCTGAAGGTCATCGCCAGCGTCCAGTCTGGGTCAGTGCCCTCCCCTCCCTGCTCCGGTAGCGACCCCGCCAGGCCGCTCGTCCCTTTGCAGTGCAGGGAATGCTGGGGAATCTGCTTCGCATGGGCTGGAGCCAGGCATTGGCTGAGCTAGAACCTAGAGGGCTAGAGGTGGGGATCCAGGTGGAGACAGCGCCGGGGGGAACCCCATTATCCACCAGTGCCTGGCAGAGGTCTGTACCTACCCCAGCCCAACAGCACCCTGTGTCCTCCCCGCATTAACTCTGGGCTCGCTCTTATCCCCGCAGCGTGTCTCAGCCACTCCTGGACCGCACCGTGCCGGATTACACCACCTTCACCACCGTGGGCGACTGGCTCGATGCCATCAAAATGGGACGGTACAAGGAGAGCTTTGTCAACGCTGGATTTGCATCCTTCGACCTGGTGGCACAGATGACAGCGGAGTGAGTGGGGCTGAAGGGGCTGGGAGCTGGGCCTGGTCACAGGGCACTGCTGGGAGGAAGAGCACTCAGCAGCTCTGAGGGTAGATGCCTCCTGCCTAAGAACAATGAAGTGTGCGCAAGTTTTCCCTCTTGGGCTGGGAAAGCTCTGTGATCAGTGTCCAGCACCTCTGCTCTTAGAATTAAGTAGCTTCTTAGGCCAGGTCTCAGAGCCCGTGCTCCAGCCCTAAGCCAAATGTGTATGTGGCTCGTTTGAGGCCCACGATCCAGAGTCAATCGACCTAGGCTCTGAGACTCGTTGCAGTGTAGTGGCCATGAGAAGTAGACGAAGATCAGTGCATGGCTGGGGGTGTAGGGGATTCATATGAAGCTGGGACGGGTGCAGACCCTGACTAGATTGTTGTTGTGTCTGGCCAGGAGGCCAAGTGGCATTAAAGGATTTCTGCTGCCGTGTTCTGGGCCCCTCTAAACACAGCTGGGGAATATCTGTCTGCTCCATCAGCCAGTGGTTAATGCTGCAGTGGAAATGCCCCTGCACAGGGCTCTCCAAGGAGTGTGTAGACTTGTTACGAGCTTTGCCTCCTCTTGTCCTTTCAGAGACCTGCTCAGGATAGGGGTGACACTCGCAGGACATCAAAAGAAGATCCTGAGCAGTATTCAGGACATGAGGCTGCAAATGAACCAGACCCTCCCTGTTCAGGTTTGACCACAGGAAATTCTGGGGCTGGAATGGACTGAGGGAATCTGTCAATAAGATTCTAGTTTGTGGTGCGGCCCGGCTTCCTGTTTTCCCCTTTGCGTGGAGCTTCTCGGCCTCTGACAGTCACACGGGATGGGACACGCCTCCGTGAATCCAAGGCACTTGGGCCGAGAGGGAGACCAGCCTTGTGTTTGTGTTTGGAACAGAGCCGGCGATGCAGTCTTCATATTGAAGACAGATTATCGGATGAAGACTTCACCCCCTCTTCCTGCCCCATCTCCGCTGCACACAGCGCCGTGGGTTCAGGAGTTGTTCCGCTTCTTGGATTTCCTTAACCCCAAAGTCACAAACATTCTCCTCTCGCTACGCGCCTTTTGGAGACGCTGCGGGCACTTTCCCGAGCTTGTGGCCTAGCGAGGGGGTTGTGGGGATACAAGCATACACAGCAGCTGCCCGACTGTGAAGGGCATGGAGCGGGGTCCGACCTGGCCTTCTCCTGTGCAGCCCCAGACAATCATGTCCCCCTGCTGCCCCCATACAGGGATCTGCACTGGAATGTGTCGGAAGGGGGGGGTATCGGTCCATTTGCCTCTGGACGCCGGAACCTGACCGCAGTGAGATTACTATGCAGGGAGTTGGACACACCAACTCCAGATCTCTCATCCCTCTTTGTTTTATGGCCGAATCTGGACTGCGGAGAAAGGCCATCAGCGCGAGTTTGCACAGGGACCAGGGGAGCAAAGGCAGCCTTGCTCCTGCTCAGCCAGAGTTCGGAGCGCCGTCAGGGAGGCCAGGCCGAGCTGGCTGCGGAGCCCGGCTTCTCCCCAGTCTCCTGTTTTGTGCAGAAGGAGCGGGTCTTGTCAGAGCGCGGCCATCTCCTGACGCACGCTGTGATTGCTGCCAAAAGACTCTCACTTCTGCTGCTTTGACTCTTCCTGGCCGCTCGGCTTGTCCCGAGCGAGGGGGGAGAGTCCCAGCACGAGCGTGCGTGCATGTGTGCTGGCCAGCTGGGTGAGGGCATGGGCAGAATAAAGGCAATAAGAATTTTACTTGAGTTTCCTTCGCTCGCTTAGTCTCTGCCGCTGTACAGAACCCAAGAGACATGGAGCACAAGCCCATTCCTTCCTTTGTACAGGCGTAGTGCTCTTCCCCCCCTTCTGGAGCACGGGGCATGGTCCTTCCCTGCCCCTAGCCCTGTGCTCCGGCCCCTGGCTGTAAATATCACAGGGAGCTGGCAGAAGGGCTGGCTTCACTAGTATAACCCCCTTCCCTGCCAATCAGGCGTAGCTGTCCTGCCACCCAATGCCATGATGGTCATACAGGGTCTTAGCCACTTCCTCAGCTGTGTCCACAAACCCACCAGCTTCTCCCCGCCCTTCACCTGCCATGCTTACTAGGGAGCCTTGCCCTGCGGGAGTCCGTAAGGGCAAGGAGAAGGGTACTGTCCCCTGGCCGCATAGGGAGTGGGGCGACCCTGCCTGAGGGCTAGCAGGAAGTGGGGCTTGGGTTTAGGGGTCACACAGGCGTGGCCATGAAGAGCTGCATGTAGGGCACTATACGGTGCTGGTTTCTAACCCTCTCGGCCTGAACCGAACTGTGCAAAACAAACCTAGAGTCAAAGCCAGGCATGACCAGCCAAGCGGGTGCAGCCAGTGGGCTGGGAGCAGAGCCTCTGTTACCGGTGCCAGGAGCTCTGCCTGGGCCCAACCCCAAATTTGGAGAAACTGCCCAGGCTGGCTGGGCTTGTCTGACTTTCCTGGCTGCTGAGCCAGGCCCTGTTCTATCCTGTCTATTGGCCACTCTTGCTGATAGCCCTTCTAGACAGAAAAGGAGAGAGCTGTTAGAGACCATCTTCCCTCTTCTGCCCACCTTTGCTCTTCGCTGGAGAACTTCAGTCCTCCAGCATCCCAGCATTCCCTTGGGACTACTTAGCCCGGCGTAAGGACGGGACAACTTGGGTGGAGTGCAGCAACTAGCTACGCCCGTGACTCAGCTATAAAATTCATGCCTGATCCTCCTCCACATCTAGGTTTGGAAGGATTCGATGTTTATCGGCAAATGTCAGTGAACTTCGATTTCACCGCGCACACGCAGACCAGTGGAAGAAATATTTCCATGGGTGATCATGGCAATTTACAGATAGATGCTGCTTGAGAACTCATTGGAGTTCGATTTAAGGGTATTGATGGCCTGTATTTTGACATGTGATGTTGACCCCTCCCCCCCTCCATAATTTCACCCAGCTGTGAAAATTTAAATTGATAAGTCAGTAAAAAGCTTCAAAAGAAACCTGGATATTATCAGTCCAAGTGACGACCAAATACAAATCAAAATCTGTCCAGCCTGGACACCTCCCACATGGGACAGCTGCCAAGATGGCTTCTAGAGAAACACAGTGACTTCAAACAGCGGGAGGTGAAGTCGTTCAAGGCAAACGCCCTTCCTCAAGTGCTCCCTAGTAGGCTGAGCTGGAGCCAGCTACCTCTGTCCAAACACCATAGAAGGCTTGGAGTTGGGTATCTCTTCAGGGGTTTTCCCTGCCCTTTATGGGGAGTCCTGTCTCTAGACCCCTCCACTCTGCTCTCCTAGCAGCCAGAACTTGGAGAACCCAAAGCTCATTTTTTCCCAGTGTCAGGTGCCGCTGGCTGCTTGCCCATGCCTCTTACTGGGAGTGCCTGGGCTGCCGTTCATTCTGGGGCGGAGATGTCTGTCGCATCGTAACCTTGGCCTCTCTATTAGCTGCCTCGTTGCACTGTGGCGCCGCTGACTTGACGATCCCTGGGCCATCCTTGGGAGAGGAATGTCCCCCATAGCCTTCGAAAGCTTCGGGGATGGCATCAACACGTGCCGATGGAAACCTGGGTTTTCCTTGCTGCGGTTCAAGCCCATTTCTGCCTGGTGGGTCTCTGGAGCCTAGTGAGTACAACTGGGCTTGCTCCTCTCTGACATCCCTTGATGCATCTGTGGATGGTTCTCCTCCTACCAGTCTGAATCTCCTGCCTTTTCTCTCAGCTCTTCCTCAAATCCTAGCTTCCTGGAGACCCAGGCCAGAAGGAGCCAGTATCATCTTGTCCAGCCCGAATAATGCCAGGGAATCACCCTGGCACTCCTCAAACCTTAATCAGGTGTCACCATGCTCTGAACTCTCCTCAGTTTGTCCAGAACCGAATGCGAGGTTGAATAGCACCCTCGGTCCACCCTGTTGGGCTGGACAATCCCCTCCCTCCTCTTGTGTGTGACAGTCTGTCCTACAGCTCAACTAGGCAGTTCCATATTGGCAGTTCTTCCACGGCGGGACCAGCTCTCGCGCCAGGATCATGGCCTATTCTGCTTTATATGACTTCTGTTGCATGGCACTTTGTTCCGGGTTTTGTTTTATAGCCTGTTCCTTCACTCTATCAAGCTCAGGCTATATTTTAATTCAGTCCTTCTGAGCATTTGGGATCCTTCCCGTCATCGTCAGCTGAGTTTCATTAGAGACCTTGCCTCTTAACCCTCCCGCTCACTGATGGAAATATTGCATAGCTTAGGTCTCAGCTCAGGGGGAGTCCTGGATTGCTCCTTGGGAGGGTGTAAGGGGTGGGAAAGGTTGTTCTGTTCCATTTTTGTACTGGTTCCTCTTCCGTGTGGCATGAAACAAATGTCCATTTAATTTTGCTGTGCTTTTTTAAAAACTCCTTCCAAAGCCCATTCGTGCCCTGAGGCTGGGCTCTGCAACTGCGACCGCCGTTGCCGGGGGGAAGGCACCAAAGCCGGGGCCGAGCTTTGAAACGAGATCACTCCGTTTCACAGCCTGGCCCAGAGCAGGGCCTTGTCGGGGCGAGATGGGTCTGCCGATGAGTAGATACGCCCCTGGCTTAACGCCACCCAGTGCTGGGGGGCCCAGAGTTGCCTAGCAACAGGCTTCCCCGCAGCAGCTGTCAGCACATGGTGTGGAGCTGGGCAAGCGGATCCTTTCCAAAATGGCGTGAAATGCGCCATGTGTGGTGGGCTCTCCCACAGCGCCATCCCTGTCTGTCCAATCAGCGTCTTTGCCTGCCCAGGGAAGGAACTAGGCTCCTTTGTGGCCTGGTTTGTTTCTGACAAAGGCATCTTGCCTCTTTGTCCCTTTCCTCTGGGTGCTCGGCACCGACTCCTCCAGCCGTTCAGCAGTTGATTTGTCTCTTTCCCTGCACCTCCCTCAGAGCAGAGGCTGTTTGCCGCGTCCCACTCCTGCGAATGTGCCTGTCCTTGGAGTTCCCAGAAACAGCTGCCAGTGGCTTGGGGACCATGTTGCCCGGGGGCCACCCTTCCAGTCAAGGGTGAATTGAGATGGAAACCGTTGATCCGCGTGATGGACCCACCCCCGGAGATGGACGCTAACAGCCTGGATACACACGGTATCTGAGCAGCCGGGAGCCCGCTATCTCGAATAGCGAACCGCCTCGGAGCCTGCACTCCAAGCGTGATGTGACAAAGCGAGCTCCGTTCTCCAGGCACACCGTGCTGTGCCCTTTTGGAGGTGGGGGGCCTGGGATCATGCAGCCCTCCTGAAGGGCAGAGTGGGGCAGACTTGAGGGGGGGAACGCCTGCTGCAAAGCTGTGCCTCCCCCTGGCCCAGTCCCTCCCCAAGCACTGAGCCCTCAGTCAGCAGAGAGACAGTAGTGGGGAGGGGAGGGAGACAGGCCTCAGAAGAGATCTTCCTCTGTTTCATGGTGTCCCTTATTCCACCTTGAATGGCTCTCCCTTCCGGTGTGGGTGCCCTACACGGTCTCCCTGGTGCTCAGCCCACTTGCTGCCCTGGGTCCTGTCTTCACCGTGTGCCCCAGCTAACCAATATAAGTCTAATGCCTGGCCCTTTCCACAGAGAGGCCATCGCTGGCACCCACCCACACACCGCATCCTCCCACCACCGTGTTCCCCTGTGCCCGCTGCTGCGGTTCTCTGTGCACTTGGCTCAATCTCCAGCTCCAGCTCCTGGCATTTTAGCCCAATTCTCTGCAGCCCCACTGCTCTTCCCAGTCAGCTGCTCCCTGTCATGACTAGTGGGCTCATTCCACCCGCCTCTGGTCTTCTCTAGCCCCTGCCTTACCTCTTGAGCTTTCTTTTCTGGGGGGCCGTGTGCTGCCCTGTTCCCTGCAGAGCAAATGCACACTCCGCAGCCCTGACTGCTACAGTGATCTGTCAGAACTTGGTACTGTCTCTACTCCTCACTCTGCTCTGTCCGTCAGCCCTTTCTCTTATACAGTCGTCTCCTCTCCTCTCGCACCAAGTCTGCCCAGACCCCCGCGCCCCACCCCCCCAGTCCTGTACTCTGGTCACCTCTTCTCCTTCTGTCACTGCACGCTGTACCTCTGAGATCTGCATCTCTGCCTCATCCTCCCATGCCACCTCTGCGTGCGGGTCTGGCAGTGAGTTCTGCCAGCTTGGTCCGGGCCATGGTTCAGATCCATTTATAGAACAAACACGGTGCGTCCTCAGTGCCCACCAGTTCTTGGTCCTCTCCGATTCCGAGCTTCACACTAGCTACGCTTGCTCCTGTTAAACTAGAGAGAAATTACTTCTCACTGGCTCTAAAACAAAGTGACCAATGCCGTAATCCTCTTTGCTATCTTGACCTGCCCATGCTCCTCTGCCGAACACCCCGCTGTTAGCATCACGCCAGCTCTCAGGCTTCAGATGGGGTGGGAGCCCTATCTGGTGGGACAGCATCTGTGACTCCCTACCTGAAGTTTGATTGGCGGCAGTCCTTGAAGAGTCAGACTCTCACCTGTACAACTGCAGCATTCCTGAACCCGAGCTTCGTATCCCAGCCCGCCCCCGGCCAGTCCTGTTTCAGCACAGCTTGGTTTGCACCTGGTGACGCTCGGGGGGGGGCTCCAGTCAGTGTGTCCCCCACCCCCCCAATTGGTTCTCCTGTACTGTACCTGCCACCGTTTTTATATATTGAGATGTATTTAATGGTGAAAAAGGAAAAAAAAAAACAAAAGAAAAAAAGAAACAAATGATGCAATCGTGCATTTGTAGAAATATTTTTTAAAGAAATACTTTTTTCAATTAAATTATTTAAGAAATCTATGGAGCTCCTTGGTTTGTGTGTGTTTATTGGTCTCGGGGGAGACCAGCTAGTGGAGGGGGCTCCACATAAGGCTGCTCCCCAGGGAGCTGTGGTCCTGCTCTTCCTTGCTGTTTGCTATTCACTATCCCCGGTGTGCTGTCCCCATTTCAGCCAGTGTCTGCTGGATTCTTGCTTCCCAGCAAAAGGAGGTTGCTAGGAGAGAGACCTGCTGCTTGTTAGCAGGTGTCCCTGTACTCTCAATGGCTCTCTACACACTGGGCCATCCCTTCTCAGAACACCGTCTGCCCCATCTCCCAGCCCCAATCCTCTCTACTCATGCTATGCCCTGCACAACCTAATCACCTACGCTGGGGGCTTGCTGCAGGCCGAGGGGCAGCCTGTGGTGCTCCACATAAATGCCTTAGCAATAGCTGGGAGCTGCATCTGTACAGCCACAGAGAAGCTCTGTTTAATTAGGGAAAGGTTTAAAGCTGGGACATCCCCTAGCCTGGGATGTGGCTCCCAGTCCTGCGAGCAAGGGTGATCAGGCCCAGAGTCTGGCCGATAAGCCGGGGGCAAGGTCCCCCTTCTCTGCACTCCCCAGCTTTGTGTTACGCAGGCCCTTGGAAGGGGCTGCGGAGAAGCAATTTCTCGATACTGCAAGGATTTGGTTCCCAGAGCACCTTGTTCTGATGCTAAGAGCAGCTGCTAGGGGGTTTAGTCCTGAGCTCCAGCCCCACGGTGCTGCGTCAGTTGCATTCGGTAACCTGCAGTGGTTTAAGTACAACCCCTGCTGTGGGTTGCTCCTCCCAGGGCCAGGCTTTGTAAAGGAGGGACAGGAAGAACAGGAGACTGGGGAAGTAAAATCCAGGCTGTGCTGTGCTGTGCTGCCATAGTAACCAGTGAGCTGGACCCCCCAGAGTGACCGGGGCGGGGCGGGGGGTGGGCTGGAAACTGAGGTATAAAGCAGCAAAGATGAGCTTTCAGCCCTAGCCCTTCTCCAGGCTTGCCACCCCCCAGGGGCTGTGGTGTTAGCTGGCACTGTACCCCCCGCTCACCCCCAGAGGCTGAGAGGTCCCCCAGCACTGGCCCCAGCTGCCCCAGTGCTCCATCACCTGGATACCTGCCAATGAGATAAAGGGGTAGGTGACACCAGAACCTGCCCTGCCACTTCCCACAGCTCTCCAAGGAAAGGCTTCTTAGCGGCTGTCCCTAATATACAGGCCCAGGAGCTGGTGTGCTGGTTCCTCTTGGGGCGGCCCAGGGCTGCTAGACCCATCTCCAGAAGCAGCTGCATTGAGCCGGACCCCTTGGCCCCTCCCTCTGCCTGGGCAGGGCAGCGTGGGAGAGTGGTTTGCTGATGCGTACCCCATGTCCGCTTCAAATCTTGGCTCCATGTTCTGCCGTCTCAGCCTGTTAATTCACCCATCCCTGGCCCCTCCACTCCTGCCTGGAGGGAGATTCCTTCGCTTGCTCCCCAGGGGAGGCGGAGGGGCCAGGCCCAGGGCACCCCATGCCCTGGGCGTGTCAGGGATGGGATGGCGGCAGCTGTGCAGAGGAGCAGGAAACATGGGCAGACGTGAGGGATGGGGGCTGGTCATGTGTGTTGGTCTCATGTCTCCTGGGGAGGTGGCCCCAGTGGCCACATGCAGGCTCCTGGGCAGCAGAACACCCCCACCCCCACCCCGTTCTGCTCCTGGCCTGCTCTCCTCACAGCCCATGCAAAGGGGCCTTTTGTGCTCCTGCTGTTCTCCCCCTTTTAATTCCTAACCAGGAGATTAAGGGGGAGACAAAGGATCCAATTGTTCCTGGGGCTGGAGAGAGCCTGGAGCTGCTGGAAAGTTCAGGCAGGAGCGGGAGCAGTGCCTATGTCTCCAAACAAACCAGAGGGAGGGGCCCCAAAGCCTCCTGCCCTGCACCCCACCAGCAGGAGGAGCTTCCACCTGCACTTGCAGGGGCGAGAAGGGGCTGCAAGATGTCCCTGGTGTGGGTGTAGCCTCCCCTCCTGGCTGGCGCCTGCTTATCGGCGTCCCGGAATGGGGCCTGGAGAGCTCGCCCACGGGTTTCCCTTTATTTTCATTCCCTGCTGCTGAAAGTGCAGCTCAATCCAAGCACAGCGTGTTACCTGGGCTGTGTCTGAGCCCCAGCCAGGTACCTGGGCCTGGAGCCAACCCAGCAAGTTACAGGGCTGGGCGAGCAGAGCTCACTGGAGCTGCCTGGCTGGTGGGGAGAGAGGAAAGATCTTGTGTTTTTATGGGGCTTTATTAACCTGCAACCTGGGAAGTGCCTGCCCAGCATTGCAATGCAGCCCCCTCTGGGATAGACAGTGGCTGCTGAACAAGGCAGCAATCCAGTGTCTTGCTGTTGCAGAAGGCTTTAGCCAGGGCAGGGATTGGGGCTAACACCCCAGCTTTTGCAGACAGTGTCCTGGGATCTCGCATGGGTGAGCAAGACCGACCCACTGCCCCAAATATCAGGTCTAAAAGAGACCTGCCACCTGTCCCCTCTCATGCCTGGGGCCCCTCAGCACCAGGATCCCCCTGGCTAGCACCTCGCACAAAGCCTGTTTTTCTAGAATCAGAGATGCCGCCCTGCCCTCCGAGCTCTGGGGCGAGCCCCAGCTGGGTAAACTAGCCAAGGGCCCTGCCTCTGGAGCAGTGGTGCTGTTTGCAGTTTGTGTCTCATTGCCCTGATGGCACCAGGCCGCAGGTGAAGACAGGCAGGAGGCGGGGGCCAGCTTGGGCAATGTTTAATCTGCTTGGAGTCCACATTGCTATCCTCTTAAAGGGACCGCCCCCTTCTGGGATGTGGCCTAGCGTCAGACAAGGCTTACAGGGCCTGCTGGGGTTAGGAGGGAGCAGCCGTAAAGGCCCCCAAGTAACCACACACTAAGGCCTGTCCAGGTATTAGCTTCGTACCATGCCTGTAACTGGCGAGGGGCCAGAGCTGGCTACAAGCACAAGTTGTGGGTAGCCACGAGACACCTAGTTAATAAACAGAGGATCTTAGCCATGCACCAGCTCGCTTGAAGCCTGACTTGGGGTGTAGCTCAGCACCTCGGCAGGCCCCTGTCACTGGGAAAGGCAGGCCTCCCTCCTCCCGTGACTGTGCACTCAGGGACTCCCCAGTGCCCTGAGAGGCTGCATAAAATCCCCAGGTTCTTTAGCCGGGCCGGGGCTGCTGGGGCACTGTGGGATACCTGCCCCACCCACCCTGCTCAGCGCCCCCATCGGCAGCATGCCAGGCACGGGTGCTCCGCCTGACCCATCACGGCCGTGCCCTGGCTGCCCCCCAGTGAGCCCCCACCCCCCGCAGTGCGGAGACAGTCGTCCTATGGCCTTTGCGCTCCTGGGCCGGACTGGCACCCTTGTGGCCTCCAGGCCTGGGTGTGTTGCGATTGGCACAGTGCTCTCCCCTTACCCCGTCCCTGTGGGTGAGGGGTACGGCAGCAGGGCCCTGCCAGTCATCGTGAGCTCCTGCCTTGCCTGGAAAGCACAGCCTGGGGCAGGGCACCCCAGAGCCTGGGGAAAGTTAGTCCCTCCTCCCTGGCTGGGACGTGGGGACCAACCGCTCCGAATTCCCACCCCAAGCCCAGGCGAAGCTCAGCGCCTGCGGGCGGGGGGCGGGGAGCTTGGAGGGGAATATTAGCGCCTCTCCCTCGGTCCCTCCCCCAAAAAGGGGAGGAAGAGTTGGGATTAATTGACCAAGGCTGTTGGCTTCTCAGCGCTCTGGCTGCTAACTCTTGGCTGACACTCCCGGCCTTGGCAGCACGGCTCAGAAACCGTGTCAGCTGCCTGGGCCTATACAGCTGGAAAGAATCAGCCTTCGGCCTCTTTCCCCCCACCCCACCAGGAGACAAGCCGCCCCGAGACGGGGTGGGCCAGGCCCAAAACATCCGCCTGCACGAAGTAGGGCCCAGCAGCCTGGGGCTGGGGGGGACCTGAGAGCAGGGAAGGGGCGGGGGGCTAAATGGGGCTCATGAAGCACTGGTGAGTGAGCCCCTGGAACGGGCCCCCCCCTCCACACTGAAACCCCTGAGGCCACGACCCTCCCTGCTTTCCTCACGCTCTGGCCATGCGCCCAGGAGTCGCTGCTTAATGGGGAAGTGCAAGGCCATTAATGCAGCCGTTCAGAGCCCAGCTCGGGAGGGCCGGGCCGGGCTGGGGATCAGGCTGGCTGGACCGACGGGGCCACGTCCTTTTCGTGGGCTGAAGCGAGGCCTAGGAGTCTGTGTGGCCCCTGCCCGGCTGCGCGGTCTGTGCTTCCCCTGGAGCAATGGAAGGGGAGAGGCCCCTGCCTGTCTCCCAGAGCTGCGGGACGCTCCCCCCGGCTCCAGCTCAGCTCCTTCTGGTTCCTGTTAGGATTATTTATGGGGAAGGTGTAAAGCCTGCTCAGATGCTGACAACGCGCAGGCCCCTGAGCGGCGTTTTCCCATGGAGTTTTTTTTTTCCCTGTTAAAGTCTTTGTGGCTCAATAACAGCTGTGTGTGGGGGGGGGAGAATCTGGGTGTCATTGCCCGTGGGGCTGGGATGGTTGATCTTTGCCACGTGCACCTTTGGCTCCAGCTCCTAATGCTGCCCCTTTACTAACGAGCCACTAAAGCCCCACAAGAGCAGGGCGAACGGGGTCACAGAGGGGGATGTGGGGCAGGCCCCACAGGACACAGCAGTTGCATTACCGGTCCCTGGGACTGAAGGAAATGGGTCTTCATGGAACCGATAGAACAAACTTACATGCGCCACAGGGGGTGGGGGGGATCCGGTGGGGGGCTGAAAAACAGCAGGTAAATGTGCATTCACTGCAGTCCTGGCGTGACGGCTGCCTGTGGCAGGAAAGGCTCCTGCTCCTGGATTTCTCCCAGCTCCCCCTGCACCCGAGGGCTGGGGAGCCTGCAGGAGGTCAGTTAGGAGACGCTCAGAGAGGAGGAATGCTATCCCGGGAGGGAGGGAGCGGGCTGCACTGGCTGTGTGCGCACCCGCCCCAAAAGGAGCGGAGTGTTGGATGCCCTGCCTGGAGGTGGACTGGGGTCCATTTCTGGCCATGTGATTGTGCTCATAGAGCTCTGCGGGGCAGGGTCGAAGTATTTCCAACACTCCCACATGTATTCCCTGCACTGCAAGAAGCAAGAATGGTTCCCAAACCAGACCTGTCTTAGGCATCTTGGCAAGGGGCATTCAAACCAGGCCCCCAAAAGATTCCTTACCACGACAGCGCTGTTCTGAGAAAGGGTTACTTACTATGTAGTGTAGCCAGGACACTTGCAGTGTTTCAGAGCAGAAGGAACGTGGGGCGGTAGGGGTTAACGAGGATAATCTGTTACTTTGATGGCTAATAGCCAGGAGAAATGCGAGCTAGCTAGCTGGATGCTTATATGGCCCTCATCTCTGCAGTATGTTACAGAGGAACATGGGAGAAAGCTCTCAGGGGTTCTGAAAAGGATGCAGAAACAAGCAAGGAAAATATGCTTTCCCCCCAAGCTGGAGGTGCTCATTTGGGGCACTGCAGAGATGCAGCCCTTAGAAGACACGATCCATAGAGAATATGGCGCTACCCCAAAATATTTCCAAGCTGAGATCTTCTTTGGCAACCTTCAACTAGCATGGAAGGTTCACTGCAAACATACCCGCATTAATCATCCGGCTGCCTGTCTGCATTGTTTCAGGGAAAATCTGAAATGGGACTGGCCCAAGAGACAAAACGCAGCTTTTGATTATCAAACACAATCAAAGCTGAGAAACCCGTGGACTGGGGCCTTTTAATCCAGCGCTTCCTCACTGTGATGCCTCGTCAAGAAAGGGAGATGGGGGCACAGGACAGACAGGTGAAAGCACTCCTTTGCCAGTATAAGATGCATCTCCACTAGGATCAGTGCTGGAATAGCTATCCCAGTACAGGTCTACCGGCAAACCTTTTCTAGAGTAGACAAGAATTTTGTATCCGCTGCATATTTTACCACCACACTGCTCATCCCTTTTCTAGATCACAGATCTATCTGATAGTAAGCAGCATGTTCCACTCCATTGTTAACCTTGGGCCATGTGGCAAATTGATCATTTATTCCTACTCTTTGCTTCCCATCTAACTGGTTTCTAAACCCTGGTACTACTTTGCCTCTCACTCCATGGCTACTTCATTTTTTTAATAACCACTTGTGAGGGACCTCATCAAAGACTTCCTGAAAGTCCAGCTGCATTATGTCAAGCTACTCTGCTTTGGCCACTATTTTTCTGAACAGGTTCAGAGACTCCTAGTAGATTAAAGAGGTATGATTTTCCTTTACAGGAGCCTGGCTGGTTTGTCTCCATCATATCGTGGTCATCTACGTGTCTGATAATTCTCTGTTTAATTAATCTTTCAACCAGTTTACCTGGTACTGAAGTAATGCTTGCTGGTCTGACGTTCTCAGGAACACCCCTAGCGCCTTTTTTTTTTGTTTGTTTGTCTTCCTGCTGCCTTTCTTGTGATGAGGCGTGTGTACCTGCTCTGCTCCGTTCACTCACATAGCCTCCCTGCTGAAACTCTTCATTTGTGACGAGTTTCCTTCTGGGTAGGAAACCCTCTTTCCTGGAGCTGAACTCAAAAACTGTGAATCTTCTCTGGAGAATGCTGAACTTCTGTCTGGTCACCATGACTTGATGGTTCACCTAGTGTAACTGTCTGAATCAACGTTGGTTATTACCTAACCCCCGACAGGAGCGCTCTAGAACTAGTTATTCCAAGAAGCAGTTGTTTAGGATGTTGAGAAATTGCTTCTCTAAACCCCGTCCTCCTGTGACACTTTGCCAGTTTACATGCAGGAAGCTGAAGTCACCTATTATTACCTTGTATTACACCTAGCCGCTTCTTTGATCTCCCTCAAAACTGTGCACTCAGGACGCTTTTCCAAATGCAGTCCCCCCCACCCCACCCCCCTTGTATATTTGCATCCTTATGATCTGGGAGCTGTATCCGAAAGGTTTCTACCACACATCCCAGCTCCTCAGAAATGTCAGCTCATGAGATGCTATGAAGATCTTTCGGTATAGTGCCTCCCCCCTCCCCCCCCCCCGCCCCACCTCCACCCCCTAACACACCCTTCCTCAATAATTTATAGGCTCTTACAACATTCTTGGTAGGCCCCAGAACAGCTTGAGATTGTTTTAAAATAATACAGCGTGGGTTCTTTTTCTTTACCCTCTGATCCATCAGGCCACGCTTGCTTTGTATTTTCAAGCTTGTTCTCTGTGCCCATCAGGGCCAGAAACGCACATATTTTTTGAATGAAAGCAGAGGGTCTCTCGATTCCAGCAGCTGATCTTATCACATCGCTCATGGCAGAATCACATGAGCTGGCAATACCCATTCACCATGCTGCTATTCACCGTGGTTCGGTCACGCCCGTTGTGTTCTCCTCCACTGCCCGGCATTCAAGTTTGTTTGGCACTGCTTTTAAACTCCTTGCACCAGTGTATAATGGTGAGACACACAACATCTCAGCAACCCCTACCCCAGAGACCCCGCCCTGGGTGATTACCAGGGTTGTAGTGCAGGGGTGCCCTTTGATAATATAATACCTAGCTCTTTCTATCAGCAGATTTCAGAGCACTTTATGAAGTATTCTTACTCCCATTTTACAGATGGGAAAACAGAGCTGCAGAAGGCTTAGTCACCTAGCAGGCCAAGGGCAGACCCAGGAATAGAACCCAGCTCTTTCAAGTCCCAACCTATGCTCTATCCACTATGAGGCACTGCCTCTTGAACAGTAGGGAGAAATCATGACCTGGACCTTCTTTCTGACAGGCCACAGCTACACAAGGAAGTTGCGTGGCTTTGCCTTAAATCCTTTTTTACGCCCGTTGAGTCAAACAAATGCAAACCCCTGGAGGACGCTCTGATTTGGGTTGAAGGGAGGCACATTCTCCGTCACTTGAAGTCTTTAAATCAAGGTTTGAGGACTCCAGGAACTCACCCAGAGGTTCTTGGCCTATTGCAGCAGCGGGTGGGGGAGGTTCCGTGGCCTGCGATGTGCAGGAGATCAGGTTGGTCCCTGCTGGCCTCGCAGTCGATGAGTCATTTTGTGGCTTCGCTGGAACCTGTTCCTAATTGCCTCACGCGAAATAGCTCTGCGCCTGGTTCAATGGCAACTTGCGCTGCCATGTGGCCTTTTGGACAAGCGCTTTTCCCCAGCATGCCTTTCTGGGGGCTGGCCCTCTGCATTTAGCAGAGGAGAGCCGGTAGTGCTACGAAGAGGCCATGTGGCAGGGGACTGTGGCTGCGGGCTGGCTCCTTCTCCAGCAGGCGAGGGCCTTGAGCCCTGGTAAACTCCTCTTGGCCTCCCCTCTTACTCCTGGGGTCCAGGGCTCCTTCTTGCTTGCGTAAGGTCTTATTGTGGACTGGGTCCCTCTTCCTAGTTCGCTCCTTTACCTCCAAGCCTGCCCCTCCTCCAGTTTTGCTGCCAGACCCGTCGCCCTTGCCTCACCCACGTGATGTCTCCAGGAAACGGGGTGTGCAGAATATGGCTGGCAGTGGGAACCCCCAGGGAGGGCAGAGCGACTTCCGCAGCAGCCCCCTCCCCTGTCCATTAAAAGCATGGTTCACGGGGCTTCTCTGCACATGGGACTTCTCCCTCCCACCCTATGGCAGGGGTGTAGTGTCCCAGTGCGAGCCCCCGTCTCTGCCTGAGTCTTCGAGGGAAGGGGGCAGCTGTCACGCCTGTGCATGTCTCTGCCTGGGTGCAGCTGCTGTGGAATGTGACACAGCCAGGGACAGGGCGGGGTCGGTTTGGGGGAGGCCAGGAGCGGAGCTGCATTGTGTGGCATTTTCCACCTGCTCCCCTTTAATGGGGAATTCGAGCCCGACAGCCCCCAGCCCAGAGCTCATTGCCGAGCAGAGCACGGATCCTATCCAGGCTGCAGGCGGATGGGGGATGCAGTGTGCAAAGACCTGCTCTTGGCATCGCCGACGGCTGTCCCATAAGCCACGCAGAACATGTTGCTCCGTGCGTGTGTTTGTGTGTGTGTGTGTGTGTGTGCTGAAAGCAGACAATACACATTCCTGCACAAGTGCACACTGCTGCAAGAGTCTGCCCAGCTAATAGCCATGCCTGTACATGGGCATGCATTTGTGCAGGCTTCTGCACTCATGCGTTCATGCGTATACATTTGCACAGGTGGCTATGTGTGTGCGTACGCACCCTTATGAGGGTTGGCAATTGTGGTTGGCCATATTCCTGCAGTTTCATTGCATGCTGTAATCTTTGATTAAAGCTTCATCTTTAATCCCTGGAGACTCCAGGACAATCCTGGAGGGTTGGGAACCCTAAGCCCCTTACGCAGGTGGGGCATGCTCACACATAGCCCTTCTTCACACCAGCTTGTGCAAGACACAGCAGGGAGAGCCCACCAACTACAGCCTAGAAAGGTGCAGAAGCAGCCACAGGCTGATATGAATGCCCTGCTCCAGGCTGCATGCGTACCGCGTAATGAGGTGTGAAAATAGGTTTGGTATCTGCCTGACATTCGGAGCTGCCAGGACCATCTCTGCCAGCTCCCCGTGCTCTCCCTGCCCCTTGCCCTGGAATCCCAGCCGTTAGAGAGTTTCCAAAAGCGTGAATCAGAGCTTGAAGCTGCTGAGAAAGTTCAAAGCAAAACTCCCCCTTTTCTCGGAGCAGCTGTGTGGGTTTCATCTCCGCTCCATGCTCGCTCGCTGGCTGCAGCCTGGAGTCATTTTATGCCATTAATGGGTTTCCTTTCTCTGCACCAGTTAATGATCCAGCGTGTGAAACATCAGGGGCTGAGGGCCCTTAAACTGGGGCATCGTTGTGTGGGGGCGGCGTGTGAATTTTACCGCTCATAAAACTTGAGCTGCCTAGCAATGGCTAAAGTCAGGCCTGGTGCGAGGAAGGGCTCACCCCACACAGAGCTCTGCCAAGGGCCCTCAGCCTGCAGCCCCCCCCCCCCCCCCGCTGTCCCAGCCCTAGACTCCCCCCTGCCACGCACCTCTGCTAGTGCCCCTCAATCCCAACCCACAGTCCCCTGTTATCCGAGCCGTGGACTTCCCACGCACACAGCTGTGCTGGTGCCCTGCAATCCCAACCTGCAACCCCCTGAGATTTCAATCCAGGGGCCCCCTAGCTCTGCCGTTGCCCCTCAATCCCGACCCAGAGCCCCTTGTTATCCCAGCTGTGGAATCCCCACGCACACAGCTGTGCTGGTGCCCTGCAATCCCCTGAGATTTCAATCCAGGGGCCCCTAGCTCTGCCGATGCCCCTCAATCCTGACCTGCAGCCCCTTCTCTCAAGCCAATCTCTCCCTCTGCCCCCCGCCAGAGAATCACAGCCCCTCCCCCTTCCCCGCCAGCCCCAAACTGCAAAGCGCTCACATTCCTGAATTATTCTCTAAACAATCGGCTGCTCCTGCCATTCCATTAAAGATTAAACAGCCCCTTCAAGAAAAGAAAACCAGTGTGCGCTGGCTGCCTCCCTGCCTGGGGAGCCTGGCAGCCCGAATCCCAGCAAATCCCCACTGGGACTGGGGCTTTCCGAAGGGGAGAGAAAGAACAGGAGATGGCTTGTGTTGTGTGTGTACCTAGCCCAGTGGTGGGGGGCGGGTGTGCACAGACACACACATACAGAAAGTGCGGGCCAATCTTTGCCTGTCTGTGTGCTCATGTATATCTATCTCCTGCTGTATCAATGTGGGCTTCTCTCATCATTGGGCTTTCTCCACCCGCACCCTTGGGTGCACGGGGAGGCTGCCAGGTTCCGCCATGCATTTCGGTCTGTTCAGGCTTCTGGGTGTCATGCTGATGGATCTGGCGTCTTTCTCCGTTGTTCTGCGCGGGTCTCGAGGTCGGTTTCCTTTTCTCTTTCCAGGAGGTGTCCATGGTCTCACCCGTCCTGGAAGTCCTGGTGCTGGGTGGCACCCTTAGAGCAGGTCCTCAATGCGTCCATCCTCGCCTTCTTACCATAGTCCATGCTTTAGCTTAGTTTGCATCACTTAGGATTCATGATAGTTCCAAGACGCTCCTCCCAGTGGAATCTGAAGCACTTCTGCAGGCGTTCGCTTTTAGATCGAGTGGATTTTCTTATCAATGGCTGATGGAGATTTCTGGATTGTGCCACAAAGGAGGACAGACATAATGCCGGTGCTAAAAATGTGTGCATTTGCCAAAGACCAATCACGCTACTTTTCCAAAACTTTTCGAGTTCACGGGAGTTGTTTGCTGCTTTTGACCTTTCGCCCCTTGCCATCTAGCGCTGTGTCACCATCCCTGCGCATTTCGCTCCCTGGATAGGTAACGCGACTTACTGGGGTGGGAAGTTTGTTGATCAACGCTCTCTAGTGCTGCAGAGAGAGTGGCCTAGCAGGGCAAGTGTGGACGGGTGGCCTGGGCTATGGGTGGGAGCAGCAAGGGCCAGGTTCATTACCAGACCCCGGCCTGAAGCCGGGCTGGGATGGTGTGACGAAGTGGGACTGTTCTTAATGTTTCCTCTGAATAGTGTGGGGGTGCCTCAGTTTCCCCTAGGCAGTTCTTAAGTATCTAGGGGGTGGGGTAAGGGTGTATGATCACTGTAGATGTGCAGATCACTAGAGGGCAGGTGTGTGCAGGGGTCTGGACACAGAGAATGGCCAACACCCTGTTTCCTGGCAACTGATGGCCTGGGCACCTTCCCCCCTGCAAGGTGAGAGCTAAAGGGTTGGAGAACAAAGGAATCAGATGCCCTCCTGGCCTGGGAAAGGGACAAAGCCCAGAGGAGGAGGGCTGGAGGGAGTTGCAGTTTGGGGCTGGTTGGAGACATGGAGTGAAGGGCAGACGTGGTTGTCTGGCTCACTGCCCCACAAAATGGACCCGGCTGAGGGGTCCCGTTCTCTGCACCTACAAGCTCTGTTGTAGACCATGTTCCTGTCGTCTAATAAACCTGTTTTACTGGCTGGCTGAGAGTCACGTCTGACTGCGGAGTTGGGGGGCAGGACCCTCTGGCTTCCCCAAGACCCCGCCTGGGCGGACTCGCTGTGAGAAGCGCACGGAGGGCAGAGGATGCTGAATTCTCTGAGGTCAGACCCAGGAAGGTGGAAGCCGTGTGAGCTGTGTGTCCTACAGACAGGCTGCTCACAGAAAGGCGACTGCCCCAGAGTCCTGCCTGGCTTCATGGGGAGCAGTTCCAGAGCATCGCCCAGGGACTCCTTGACCGATGGACTCAGGATGCTGGCAGTGGCATTGGAGAGTGGTGTGTGCTGAGTCCTCCCTCCGGAGGGAGAGGGCAGGTGCCACCAGCCATGGGACAGTCCCTTGAACTACGTGTTGGCCTGTACTTCTGTGGGCTTTGGTGTGGGCATCAGGGTTTGGTTCCTGTCACGAGGGGCCCAGGGGCACTCTGTGCTCCTCCAGCAGGCTGGGGAGGAAAAGTCAGAGCCTTGCTTGCCACAAGTACTTCCATGGGTACTTCTAGTGCCCGAGTCCTGGTCATCCCTTAGGCCTGGGCCTTGTTATTTCTGCCGAGCCCAGCCGGGATGCAGGTGATCTTCTCTGCCAAGCAGGCTGCTCCGCGGGAGACGGTGGGGCCGACCGGGTTTGCAAATGGCTGATGGCAGCAGGCATGACTCTATGACGAAGCGGAGAGAGCCTCTTCTTCTGTTCTGGCCACGGCCTAGGCTTGCAAGGATGGATGCCTGGCTGGGTCTGGCTGCTCCCTGCCAGCGCCTCTCAAGTGAGGAGAGTGACCCACAGAAGAGAGCAGGGTTGGGGCTGTTCTGGGGCTTGGGGAAGGAGAATCTAATAAAACCATGCCCCGTCCCTGACTCAGTCTGTCCCTAGAAGACCGGCTGGGGCGGCCTCCTTTGGCAACCGTGGCCCCAGCCTCTCCCTGCCTTCGACTCGGGGATTTAAGCAGCTGAGCTGTGAGGCGAGCGGAGGGGGGCAAACGGGGCACTGGGGTGGTGGGGCAAGATGGCAGCAGGCAGGGGTGGGGGGAGCAGTGGGTGTTTGTGTACACAGCCGGCTCTGGCTGGGCCGATGAGGAGAAGCTGCGGGGCGTGGCTGGGGCCCGGTGTACATGCCGAGGTATGCAAGCCGATGTTTTCATCGCTGTGCAAATAAACTTATGTTCTGGTGGGATGGTTTCCAGGACGGCTGCAGTCTGGGTGTTCCCCGAAGCCAGCTGCAGCTGGAGTAACGGGATGGAGGGCAGGCTGGGAGCCCCTCGGCTCGGCTTCACTCCCTAGCTGCTGCGGTCCCGGGTCTGTAACTGGGGCAAAGCCCCTGCAGCGTAACGCAGGGGGCAGGCTCTGCGCTGCGCGGGCAGGGGCTGGCAGCGTGACGGGCATGTCCGTGCAGGGGGAGTCTGGTGGCATCTAGGGCAGCCTTGTGCCCCATGGCACTGGCTGGCAGGGGGTGTCTCTGTAGCTGTCACCGCTGCCCTCTGTTGGGTGGACTCAGACCTGCCCAGCTGGGTCCTACACCCGGGACTGCTCACCCCCAGCTCAGGGGGTTGTGTCCCTAGCAAAGGGGAGCAGACCTCCATTCCCAATGGGCAGCAGAGTGACCCTGGTGAAGCCTGAGGGGGACGCGGATTTGTTACAATGTTCTCCGCTGCTTGGATCGCACGGGGCTCCCAGCTGTGCCCGGAGACGATTCCCGGCAGGATCCATCCCCCGTTAGGGAGCGACGGGGCTCTCAGCCCTGCTCCGGGGCAATGAGCCCTGGGCACTCCCCATCCTCCCGGAGTGCCCAGGGTTCAGCTCTGCCTCCGCTCTCACTCAGTGCTCTCCCTGGGGTCACCTGCAGACGCGGTGCTGCCAACACCAGCCCTGCCTCCTGCTGTGGCCTGAACACAGCACCATCTCCCCAGGACCCCCGGGACGGCGCTCCTACCCCCGCACACATACCGTGATGCGCAGGCTGCTTGCCGCCTTCCCCAGTGCCCCATGCCAAGCCCTGGCAGCATCATACCACGCGTGGCTGCGCAGAGGCAGAGCGTCTGGTTTGCTGAACGGTATCTTTCTGCTCCTTGGACAAACTCCTGGCCCAGCTGTAGGTGGAACATCTGTTCGCCTGGTCTGTGATCGCCAGCTCAGGGAGGGGGCTGCCCCAGAGAAGCTGGGGTGGGGGGGAGCAGGAAAGCTGAGCTTTCAGCCTGAGTCTCTGCCAGGGAGTGGCAGATCTTGTTCCTGTAGATCCAACACACGGGTCTGTCCCCACCCTGCTACACTGCCCCCCAGCCCCGCTACAACCACCCTCCTGAGCTGTCTTCCCCCCCCCCCCCACACACACACACGCACACACACGCACAGCCTGTGGCTCATGCTCCCACCTCCCCTGGTTGTCTGGCCCCCAGTTGTGGGGCTCGTGTGATGCCTTCCCCCTCGGCAGCTCATGTGACGAGAGACCCAGTCAAGTAGCCCACTGGCAGCACTGGGGTGAAATCCTGGCAGCTGCTAAGCGTGACAAAGCCAACCGCCAAGGCGGGTTTGGTAAAGTAGGTCACACCGGGGCCCGTGACGGCACCATGATGCAGCAGATCCTGGGAGTCAATACCAACAACACCACCACTCCGTGCGTTGCACCTTCAACAGCCTCCTCGCACACAACCCCAACCTTACGGGCATGCTGAGCTGGCTACCGGTGGCCCAGGGCCTCCCAGGCAATGAAACCAGGCCCAGCCCCTGCCTGGGGCAGCTGGCAGGGTGTTAGCCACATCCCCGTGTGGAACCACACTAGGCAGGAGGCCAGTTTGTGGGCCCAGCCCCGGGTTTGGCATGAGTCACCTCCAGCTCCTGGGCACAGACAGGTCCCAGTGGGCATGCTCGGAGCGTAACACAGACATTAGCATGGCAGCGTCCCGTCATCCCATCCCAGGCTAGGGATCTCTAGGTCCTCCCCATTGTAATTGTTCAGCTGCCCATTTAACCAGCTTCGGGGAGATGGGCCATGCCATTTTGTAGCAAACCCTGGGGGGCGGTTATTGACGGGGGAGAGCTTGGGCGTGAACTTTGTCAAATCTCGTCCCTGCAGATCTGTTTGGCCCGGGGGTCGCAGAGATCACCGACACGCCCGCTTGGATCTTCTCCAAACGCTCCGGCGATGCTGCTCAGCCAGTGGCCCAGCCGAAGACCTTCGGCTCCAAGCAGCCCCGACTTTAAGCCAGTAGCTCTCCGGCGTCTTTCTCTCACTCTCTGCGATATTTGCCCGAGTCTTCCGCTGTGTCCTTGAAAGGGGAAAAGCGATCTGATTGGTAGGATGTGTTTGTTACTTTGTTACACGTGGAGCCCTTTCAGGTGCTCTCGGAGGTATGCTCCAGAGGAGAAAATGGTACCTGCTCTGAGGCTTTTGCAAGAGAGAGAGGCTCGCAGAGGCCATGGTGATGGACAAACGTATAAATCGGTGGTAGATACTGATAATGCTAGAAGGTTGTTTCTGTAGGCCAAACTCCTCGCACCCACCAGCAGCTCCTTGCAGCCCTCTGTCTCCCCCAACACCCCAAGCTCCTGCCACCCTCTATCTCAGGGACTACCTGCAACCCCCTCCCATGCCAGGGGCTCTGGGTGTCGCCCATTTGCCCCCTTCTGATTTCCCGATTTTCCCCCAAATCAGTAGGGTTCTGTCCATGGATGCCTAGAACTTGCCCTGACATTTGGGAATTGAGCGACTGTGGTGTTCAGACGTTAGGGCATTACCAACAGACAGAGCCACACCGGCAGGTTGAGTGCAGGGACTGCACAAACTTGGGCAAACCCTACACGTGAGCCAGAGGGAAACTCCATCGTACAGTAATTGCTGGTTTCCTTTCCCCACCCCCAGTTCTGTTTAATACGGGCTGGGTGGGAGAGCATGGTCCGGGGGTTGGGGGGGTCCTCTCTTATTCAGCCTACTCTTTCCAGCAACGAGCCGCTGGATGGGGAGGCAGAAGATGGGCACCGGGGGCTGGACAGGTTGGTGGGGGCTCTGCTGGGGGCTGGGCACTGGGAGCTTGGCAGCAGAGAGGCTGGGGCCAGAGGCCGGGCAGGTTGGTAGGCGCTGGGTGCTGGGCAGGGAGTGGGGGTTCGGCTGGGTGGGCAGGATAGTAGGCGCTGGGGGCTGACAGGGAGGCCAAGGCCAGGAGAGAGCAGGGGAGTTCCCAGGAGAAGCTCTCCATGGTGGTGCAGTTGGGTTTACAGAAGGGTTTACAGCCAAACAAGCTGCAGGGGCTGATCCAGCCTCGTTTATCCTGTTCTGCGAGTGCCGTGATCAACGTGTGGCTGAGATAGCGTTACCGTGGAAACCCACATGTTTAAATCACCTGGCTTTGGCGTGTTTCCGTTCTCCCCCTCCCGCCCGCCATGGGGCCCAAAGTCCAGAGAGATGGTTCAGGGGATGGCGCTGGCTGGTCCCTCTCTTCCAGCGGCCGCTGCAGGTGAAGGCAAAGTAGCCACAAGGGCAGGCCAGATTAGAATCATAGAATATCAGGGTTGGAAGGGACCCCAGAAGGTCATCTAGTCCAACCCCCTGCTCAAAGCAGGACCAATCCCCAATTAAATCATCCCAGCCAGGGCTTTGTCAAGCCTGACCTTAAAAACTTCTAAGGAAGGAGATTCCACCACCTCCCTAGGTAACTCATTCCAGTGTTTCACCACCCTCCTAGTGAAAAAGTTTTTCCTAATATCCAACCTAAATCTCCCCCACTGCAACTTGAGACCATTACTCCTTGTTCTGTCAAGAGTGCATTAGAGTGCAGGACGTTCGGCTCAGGACAAGCAGTGGAAGCAAGGCCAAGGGAAACGCCCCAGCACTATCCCTGCAGGGCCACAGGCCCAGCTGCGAGAAGCAGGTGGGCATGCCGCAGCAAGTCACAGCAGATGGCTGGTGGGGATCTCGTCGTGTCTGTGAACTCGAGCCAGGAAAACTGGATGCAAAATGATGAATTAGGCGCAACCAAAGCCTCCCTTTTCTCCTGAGTCCCGTGGGGAGATAACCCCTGTCCCACCTCCCTGCCGGCTCCCAGCACCCTCCTGGGCCGTCGGCACCCTTGGGAACCCAGCAAGGAATAACAGACCTGTCCCAGTCCCCTCTCTCTCCCTCCTTTTCCGTTTCATCCAGGCACAACTGCACACGGCCCGCTGGCCCTTGGGCAAGGGATGTCAGCTGTGGGCTTGTCTACATTTGAAATGCTACAGCGGAGTAGACACTGCCTACGCCATAAGAAGGTGCTCGCCCATCGGCACGGTTCATCCAGCTCCTGAGAGGTGGTAGCAAGGTCGAGGGAAGAATTCTTCCATCTACCAAGCGCTGTCTGGGCCGGGGGTTAGGTTGGCTTCATTACCTTGCTCAGAGGCGGGATTTTTCACACCCCTGAGCAATGTAGTTGAGCCAACCAAACTTTTTAATGTAGCCCCGGCCTAAGCCTTCTCTCCTTGGCCAGAGAGGCTGGGGGTGTCCTGGCCGGTGACAGACGCTGGGAGGCTGGCAGGTGGGGGTGAGATCTGTGGTGTACAGCAGTGGTTCTCAACCAGGGGTACACATACCCCTGGGGGTACGCAGAGGTCTTCCAGGGGGCACAGTGACTGCTCTAGATAAAAAGCGCCAGCAAAGTCAGGACAAATTAACATTTCATACAGATGCTGACTGGTTTATACTGCTCTATAGACTTTACACTGAAATGTAAGTACAATATTTATCTTCCAATTGATTATATGGTAAAAATAAGAAAGTCGGCAATGTTTCAGTAACAGTGCGCTGCCATGCTTTTGTATTTTTATGTTTCATTTTGTAAGCAAGTCATTTTTTAGTGAGGTGAAGCTTGGGGTGCAATAGACAAATCAGCCTCCTGAAAGGGATACAGTCGTCTGAAAAGCTTGAGAGCCACTGGGGTGCAGGGATTATGCAAAGCCAAGGAGTCTGACAGGGCTCTGCTTCCTTCAGGGTTTGAGCCCTCGTCTACACTACAAACTGGTCAGTATAACTACGTTGTGGAAAATCCAGTGTTTCCGACCCAACCCCCAGGGTAGACAGTGCTATGTCGACGGGTGGGCTTCTCCCGTAGGCAGAGCTTTGGGAGCAGGATGCGATTAGTTGGGGGCTGATAGGCAGAGGGCAGGCAGTCGAGCCATGGAGCTGGGTGGGGCTAGCGGAGGGCTGATAGGCAGAGGGCACTCGGCAGAGCTGTGGGGCAGGGTGGGGTTAGCGGGGGGGCTGATGGGCAGAGGGTAGTCGGCAGAGCCATGGGGCAGGGTGGGGTTAGCGGGGGGCTGATAGGCAGAGGGCTCTTGGCAGAGCTGTGGGGCAGGGTGGGGCTAGTGGGGGGCTGATAGGCAGAGGGCGCTTGACAGAGCTGTGGGGCAGGACTAGGGTTGCAGGGGCCTGACAGGCAGCAGTGAGGGTGGTCAGCAGAGCTGTGGGGCAGGGTGGGGTTAGAGGGGGCTGATAGGCAGAGGGCACTCTGCAGAGCCGTAGGGCAGGATGGGGTTAGCGGAGGGCTGATGGGCAGAGGGAACTCGGCAGAGCTGTGGGGCGGGGTGGGGCTAGTGGGGGGCTGATAGGCAGACGACAGTTGGCAGCGCCGTGGGGCAGGGTGGGGCTAGTGGGGGGCTGACGGGCAGCAGTGAGAGTAGTCGGCAGAGCCGAGAATGTGGGTTTTCAGACTCTGGATCTGACTCGCTTTCTGAGTAGAGGGGGATACGCTCCGCATTTGCCCTGTGGAGAGAGACGCTGAGCCGCTAAATCTTCTTAGCCTGTTGTTTTTACAGGTAGCCAATTAAATGGTTTTAAAGCAGTTCCACCCCTTCCAGGACCCTGCAGTCCCCCCGCAGTGAGAACCTCCTCGCTCCCTGGCCCACTCTGGCTGGCTGTCCTGGGTCCCCCAGTTATGTCTGGCCTAGAGGATCCCTGCATCTGTGATGAGGCCCCACAGTCTGCAGCCAAGCAGCTCTAGGACTCTCCCCGCAGTCCCCAAGCTCCCCGTCCCAGCTGCCCCACTCCTTCTTCCCTTGAGCCCCCAAGCCTTCTGCCATTCTCGCCTCCCTCGGGTCCCCACCCCCTGGGCCTCCTGCTCCCCTTGACCCCCTGCTGTGGGGAGGTCTCCCCACAGGGCCCCTGGCTCCGGAAAGAGACCACCCCTAATAACATTTACAGCCACTAATATTAACCAGAAATAAAATAACCAAGTGCAGATTAAAAGGACATTGATGAAATGCCAGCCGAAGAGTTATGGCCCTAATAAACCGCAGGCTTCTCCCGCCTTTGGGGGGCCTTTTATGAGACTATTTAAACTTCATTATCAAAAAGGGTATTAAAGCTGTAAAGGCTCGGTCACTGCAGATCTCCGCTGAATCCTGTCCTGTGCCCCCGTCATAAATCCTGCCTGGGCCCTTCTTCCTGCTCAGACAGAGGGGCAGGCAGGTCCTGGGGCAGGGCAGGTGAGTCACTGCTGGGGAATTGGAAGATGAGCCTGCAAACGGCTGCTCACTCGGTGTATCACGCGTGTGGCCCCTCTGCTGTATCCCAGCCCTGAGCCGCAACTCAGCAGTGCCACAATGCCGGGGACGCCGGGTGTTTGGGACATCCCCCCCACTTCCTCCAGCCCCTGGGAACCGACCACCTGTCCTCCCCTCCCTAGACAGCCACTCTGCCATGGGAGCCTCAGGTACAGAGCCCAGGACCGCAGATTGCACCCACCACCCTCCGTACCAGCCGAGGCCCCCCCTCTGAGCCCCAGACTGCATCCCCTCTGCTCTGACCAGCACGCATCCCAGCCCCTGGGCTCTAATGCAGCATTAGGGAACGGCCCGGCTACACAGTGGGCGTTGGGGGGGTTGGCTCCGGGAGCCTGGCGCCTAGCACTGCAGGCCCAAGATGGTGTGTGTGGGGAGGTGGTAGTAGATTTAGGCTGCAGGTTGTTATTGCTGCCGGACAAGGGCAGGGCAGCGGGGTCGCATTTGGGCCCATTCGAAAGCAGTCAGCAGGGCCCGAGTTCTCTGCTGCAGGGCTGCACGGTGCGGTGGGGTGGGACAGAAGCTGGCCCGGTGCGTGAAAGGCAAGGGATCCTTCCCAGAAAAGCTGGGTACTGCACCAGCGGAGCTGGGAGGGAGCTAATCCTTTGTGTCAGCCGTTCCGCACTCATCTCATTAATTCCCGTTTGCTCTCCCGCTGCCCCCTTGGTTTCTCTGGTGCAGGGATAAGTCTCCTTGCTCCGGTCCGCGCACCCTCCTCGGCTGATTGTGCGCTGTTTGCGGTTGCGCTGTTTCTGGCAGAATGCCTCCACCCAATTACAGGCGGGTGAAGCTCATTTTAATTGCATGAAGCAACTGGGATTAAGGAGACCTTATCTTATAATTCCCTCTTTATCTCTTAACTTCACACTCGCTGCCTTCTCTGAAGGCAGGACATCTTGTGCCAGCTTTTGGAATTTATGAGGTAACCTTCTCTCCACGATTGCCCGTCCCTCCCCCACTCAGCGTGGTGGGAAACCGGGCAACAAACCTACCGGCGGCTCAGCAGCGCCTCACGGCTGGAGTGCGTCGTCCTCCCAAAAGGGGAGAAGCATTTGGTGATTGCGGCCTTATTTTTGTTCCTAGGCAAGGGGCCGTGCTGATCCTTTGGAGACCTGCGAAGTTCGGGATTGTCCATGCCTGGACGAGCTGGTGGCTACCCCCCGTTTGCTGAATCCGAGAGCTGGGACAGAATGGGGAGCACTGGGAAGGATGTAGGGTGATGCACTCAGCTGGCCCTGGCCTCTGTTGCACACAGGACAGATGGCTGTGCTGGGCTGTGCTGGCTGGGGCAGGGGAGCTGAGCGCTGGTTTGCGGCGAACAGCCGCTCCGTTCAAACCTGGAGATTGTCCGGTTTGCTAGTTACCGGGGGGTTTCCGGGTGCCACGCTGCAGGCTCCGTGTGTGTAGGGTGTGTGACCCACTCTGCCATGGCTCTGCCCTGCAAGCCCCGCAGCAGGAAGGGGGGACCCTGGAGGTAGAAGGACGGCGGTGAAGAACTTTGCCAGAGCAGAGTGAACCGTGCTTGGTGGGAGAAGATGAGGAGCTGATGCCGTTCAGATGAGGCATGGAGCTGGTGCCCAGCCCAGCATCTCACCGCACTGTCTCTGGTGCTCGCTGCTCTGAGGGGATGGTGGCCAGGGGCCCCCAAGACAGACACACGGCCTGTGTTCTCCTCCCCAATGCCCCCATGTCCCAGGACATACTGGAGAGCAATGAGGCTGCAGTGCAATGACAGACAGCACGGGCTCCTGCCTCAGAGGGGGAGAGAATCCACTGAACCCAAGAGATCTTGGCATTCCCGTGGATAGTTCTATGGAAACCTCCCTGCAGTGTGCAGCCGCTAGGCAAGGAGTAGAAAATAAGAGACGATACCAGAATGCCGATATATAAACCCGCGGTGCACCCACACCCTGAGTATCGTGTGCAGTTCTGGTCTCCCCACCTCAGGATATAGTGAACTGGAAAAGGCTCAGAGATGGGCATCAAAGATGATCGAGGGTCTGAAATGAGGAGAGACTAAAACGATTAGGGCTGGTTAGCTTAGAAAAGAGACGACTAATGGAGAGCTGTGATAGAGATCTATAAAATCACGAGTAAGTGACTAGAGAAGTGTTATTTACGCTTTCCCATAGGACAAAAACCACAGGTCACCCAATGACCTTCATAGGCCGCAGGTTTAATACAGACAAGAGGAAGTACTTTTTCACACAATGCACAACTCACCTGCAGGACTTGTTGCCATGGCCTATTGTGGTGGGCAAAAGAATAACTGGATTCAGAAAAGAACTGGAGAAGTTCATGGCGGAAAGATCCATCAATGGCTATTAGCCGAGATGGTCAGGGACACAACCCCATGCTTAGGGCAACCTTGGCCCTGTGACTGCCGAAAGCCTGGAAGGGAAGACAGGAGTGGATCACTCATAATTGCCCTGTTCCGGACACTCCCCCTGAAGCTCTGGTACGAGCGTCAAGCTTTGGAGCAGTCTCTTGCAGAACTCCTTCAATGTACCAGACCCCCAAAGGGCTTTCTTTCTTCCCACAGGGTCTCACCACCTCCTGAGACTGATCCTCTGGGGCTTCTGCACCCCTGCTTCAGATCGTGAGCTCTGCTCAGTGAGTCCCACTGCAATAGACTCCTGGTGGGAGACTTGTCCGCTCTTCGGGGGCTAATGCCCCTCACCCAGCATTTGCAAGCAGCATTGTAAAAATAGTCGGGTTTATCAGTCAGCTGGAACCCAGCCCAGGAAGTCCTTAGCTAGGCTGGATGGAACAGTGAGAAATATCCTGGATGTTACATCCCTCCTCCTGCTCCCCCCTGTGCCTGTCGTGTCGGTTGAGACTGTGTGCTCTCTGGGGCAGGGACTGTCTATGACCTTGCCCGGGCTAGCGCAGCTGGGCCCCGATCTCAGCTGGGTTCGCAGACACCACTGTGATACATAATCATGAGCTGTGCACTGGGGAGCACTCCAGCTCTGGGGACCTCCTCCCTCTATGAGGCAGAGCGTCCTGTTCATCGGGCTGCAGGGGATGGGCCCCCTTAGGCCGTGAGGCTGCTGCGTGGGTTGAGAAGCAAGGCCAGGGGCTCCCCCCTCTCTCTCCTCGCAATCTCCAGCCAGAAGGGGGTCCCCAGCAGGTCCCTGCTGCAGTCACACAGCCAGCCAAGTGGGGACACCAAGCCACCCTAATGCGAAGTGCCTAGTTTGTCAGGGGTCAGACCATGGCCCTGCTTGCCCAGTATCCTGTCTACCACCGTGGCCTGTTGTGACAAAGTGGGAATTTTTTTATGAAGCCTATGTGCGCCTCAGTTTCCCCCCATACTTTGCACTGCTACCCGCTAGGGGAAAAGGGATTAAGTTTGCTCTCAGGGCAGGCGAAGAGACATAGGCGTATGGCCTCTCTGGGTGGAATGAAAAGACCTCTTAAGAAACTGGCTGAAACCAAGCCAGATCAGCAAGGGATCTGGAGAGATAGTGCGAGCTCCAAGAACTCCTGGAAGCAGGGTGCTGAGCGGAGACCCCAGCTAGAGAACAAAGGCCTGAGGGGTGTGAGGTGGGGGGATAAGTGTGGGCTCTGGAGGGTGCTCCCACACCTGGTGGGAACTGAGCAAGGAAGTCAGAGGGAAACCTGGAAAAGGAGTTCACTACAGCTTGGCTGGTGAAGGGGGGCTTGACCAGAACGGTCTATACTTTAACCTTCCCTCTCAAAATTGACAGGAAAGAGCCAAACAGCAACAGCCCTGCTGAGTGGTTTTAAAAAGCTGAACCCCTTGGACTCCTTTCTGTCCCCACCCCTGCCTCCGTCCCTTCTGTCCCCATTATAACTGCCCGTGTCTGGACATCTCCTCGCGTTTACACTGGGAGAGTGCCAAGTCAGGTGTGGAACCCAATGCACCCAACAGTAGAGTTAACCTTGGGGGGGGTGGGGGGGAGCACCTAGCTCAGCCGCGGTGGGAGGGGGGATGAATGCTAAGGGTGGGGAGGGAGGTCTGTGTTGAGCAATTTCCCCCTTGGCAGTTTATTTATTACAGTGCCCCGCACTGGGTGCTGCATATTTCATGGCCTCATCTTGGTTTTCCCTCTCCTCTGTGGCTCTCGAATTGAGATCAGTCTCATAACCCACAGGATCCTCCTGCCAGCTCACCATGCCCACTGTTAACCTGAAGCCAAACTCTCTGGAATTTATATAGCTGAGGCTTAGGGCCTCTGTCAGGAACCCAGGCAATACTGTCCATTCTGTGTGTCCCCCCGGTCAGGGATTAGGGGAAACCCGCACCTCTGTGCACTGAGAGGGAGGGATTTGTTAAAAATCAATATTCCTGGTTCGGAAAGCTCTTTGGTCAATTCTTTTAATACTGTGGGATGCAAATTATCTAGTCCTAAACTCTTTTGAAATGTTTAACGTTGATAATTGCTGTTTCACATCCTCCTTAGTTATTGATGGCATGAAAGTGTTTCATTAAGACTGTAAGGTAAGATATGAATACATCATCCAAATATAGAACAGAAATATTTATTGAATACTTCCTCCTTGTCTACATCACAATTGACAAGTTTACCATCCTTACCTAATACTGGATATATACCACTGCTAGGATTTCATTTGTTCCTGATATATTTAAAGAATCCCTTCTTATTGTCCTTAACTTTACTGGCCATAGATATTCCAGTGATACCTTTAGCTCTCCTTATCAATTGTCTGCATAGCCTAGCTGCTGATTTGTACTCATTGCTATCAGCTTCCCCATTTTTCCATTTGTTATATATATTGTTGTTGCTTTCACCTCCCAGATGTTGTTTATCCAAAGAACTTGCCTGTCACGACTGTAGAATTGGTGTTTCTTAGGCATCTATTAAAAATATCCTCCAACCATTCCCAATGATCAGTCACATTCTTGTGTTTACATTTTTCCTCCCACTCAGTTTTGCTCATGATTGCGACAGGGGCCTTTGGATTGAATCTAGAGACGATGAGTAGGACTCTCAGAACCCATCCCCACCCAGGGCAGGGCAGGATCAGCTATAACCAGTTCTCCAGGGATTGGGCCTGTCAGTTTCAAATGTATCAGACAATGGGGCTTCCCCCATAGCCAGCTCCATCCCGCTGTCAGGCAACACCTGCTGATACCTTTGCATTTTACCCCACCACCCCAGGCCTCTGCCTCCTTGTCATCTGCACCATTCAGCCCCTTGTCTATTGTCCTCTTTCCCCATCTGCTGCCTGCCCACGGCCTGGCCCTTTGCCATTAGCTACCATTTATGCCTGTTCATACCCCCTCAGTATTTCTCCATGGCTCAGTTCCCATGGCTCTCCTCCGACCTCCCTCTCCCAGAGCTCAACATCATGTCTTGGGCAGGATGCCAGTCTCATGGAAAGTCATTTCTAGTTGGGATCTTGCTGTGAGTGCTGCCCAAAGCCATGGGACACCCTTTAGTGTCTCGTAAACAGGAAGTCCGTCAAGCTAGACACTACAGCTCCCCACTCTGGGCAGAGCCTGTCTGTTGAGGTGTCCCCATCACGGCAGTACCTGAGCACCTCACGAGCGCTGGGGTATGTATCCTCACAACCCCCTGCCAGGGAGGGCAGGGCTATTCTCCCTGCTTTACAGAGAAGGAATGGAGATGAAGAGGGATGATCCTTAGCTCTTATCAGGTGCATCATATTCCCAAAGCCCTATGCAAACAGTTACTAATTAGCTGCCGTTAACATTAGCTAATTAATCTAATTGCAGGTGACCTGGAATTCCAGAGCATGAAAACTTCTTCCCACCTCCGCTGCGCAGTGGCTCCCTTTCCCTGCCTGAGGAGCTGCTGGGGCTGCCTGTGACAGGAGAGCAGATTCCCATTAATCTTCATTGATGCGGTGCGTGGAAGCGGCAGACTGGAGAGGAGATGAGATGGAGAGGTGTGAACAAAGGCTGCAGCCAGGGCTTAAATTCAGCCAGAGCTGTCCAGAGTGGAGCTCCGATCAATATTTTCAAACCCATAAGGCAGAAGCCCCGAGCCTTGGCGCTGCCCGTGGGGCAGAAGCCCCGAGGCGCAGGGAAATACTCTGTGAGAATTTAAGCCCTGGCTGCAGCTATCTCTGCGCTGGGCCCAGGCCTGGCTCAGGACTCCCCGCGCCTGTGGTGGCTGCCGCCTCCCAATCTCTTGCTCCTGGGAGGGACAGATGGACCTGAGCTACTCGCCAGCTCGTTCTGCGGCTTTGTGTCTCACCCTCTCCCTTCCTCCCCAGTTCTGGGGGGCTGCCCTGCCCCGCTAGACCCCCAGTTTCCCTCTCTGCTCTGTTTCCATGCCTCGGGCTGGGCTCTGTCAGCTCTCTCTGTGTGTGCGGCTCAGAGGTTCTCATTTCCCCAGGGCCCATCTGACAGAAACCAGACAAATCCCAGACCGAGTGGTTCCTTTAATCAGCCAGAGAGTTCCCTTCGTGGGGGCATTTCAGTTGACCCGCCTCTGACCCTTCCCCTTCCAAGGGAATTGGGGGAGTGAGAGAAAGGCTCAGCCTTTCCCCTGCCTGCCCCATGCAGCTGCCTCCGAAGGGCTGCTCAGCGCCATGACCCTGGCACCGGGGGATTCCCACTCGGGGCCCCCCGCTCCACCCCCGGGCTTCCATTAGTGATTGGCTTGATTGAGCTGCTGCTCATCCCTGGTGTCGCTGCATTGGAGCCGCCAGGGTGACCTACTCGAGATGCCCCTGTTAATGCATCCCAGGATCGCATTAGTTCTTTTGGCCACAGCGTCTGCTTCCCAGAACACCTCCCCCACTGCCCGCTATCATGAGCCTCCAGCCTGTTTTCAGTCCCCTGGGGCAGGGCCACAACCGAACCAATTAGAGTTACCCTGGGAGTCTGATTTTGCAACATCGTGCTCAAGACGTCACGAAGATACACCTCCATGTACTGCATTTGCCTCAGCTATTCGATCACACAAAGCATTGCGCGTTTGTTTGGCCTGCTTGCTCCTTGCTAAACTCCCGGCAGCTTACTGCTGGCAGCTCCTTTATCCTGCACATGATTCCACCTTTTCGCTGCCTCTTTCTACTTGGTCTGTTGTTTTTATTAGGGCTGAAGAAGTTAAATGGAGAGGCTGGGAACTGCCAGGATCGCTCTTCCTCTCCATGTTTGAAGATCGGTACCACATTTGCTCCCCCCAGCCCCTCCCCCGGTGTCCCCTGCCTTTCAGAAATAATTTTCAGACGTGCAGTAAGATTGTTTGCCAGTTCCCTCCCTGCCCTAGGGTGTGTCCCTCCAGATCAGCGGAGCGGCGTCTGGGCGAATTTTCCAGGTACTCCTTTGCTGGTTCTTTATCAGCTGATTTTTATTTTTACAGAATTTTCATTGCATCCTAATTGTCCAAACTTTGTTTTCATTAAGGACATGTAAAGGTTTCACAGCATCTCATCCCCTTTAGAGTCGTCGTTAATTTCTTGCCTCTCTTTATTCTTAAAGAGGCAGCTTTCTCTCGCTGTATTGCTCCAGGGAGGGCATTAACTCACTGGGGCGGATTCACCCTTGCGTGGGCAGAGGTCCCAGTACAGGGATGGAAAGGGGGAGGCCGGTCCCAGCTCAGACCTACTTGTTGCAACGGTCCCTATTGATCACTGCCAGAGGGATGTAGGTCAGTGTCCGCCTCCCTCCCCGCCTTCAGTCCCCCTTGTGACCGGGGCTGCCCTGGGGGCAAAGCCGTTCTCTACACCTCAGTCTTCCCTGGCTTGGCAGTCCTACTCCCCGTCCTGTAGCCAGGCCCAGTGCAAAGGGACGACAGTGCAACCTTGAATCCGGCCCGTTGCACCTTTCTCCCCCATGCTGCGTATCCTGGTGTGGTTTCCTCCCTGCTTTTCCAGCTCCAGGATTTTCTATTTCCGCCCCCCCCCCGCCTGCTCTCTGAGCTGCTCCCTCATTCAGAAACACCAGCCTTCTTGTGCTCTGCACAGGTTCCCTTCCCAGGGAGTCTATAGTCTGCTTTGCCTTGATGCGGGTGCTGGAAAGGAAGGGTTTATTTGAGTTCTTTGCATCGTTCACTCACATCCATCCCCCCTCCCACCCACACAGGCCAGTCTTTATGCTGGCGACCTTGCAATGTAATTAAAGAGAAAATGAATAAATAATAATAATAATGAAGAGAATCATAGAAACGCAGGGTGCGCTGCTAATCTGTCATTCTTATTAACTGCCTTGTAACAAAGCACTGCGGAGTGGAGGCACAAGCAGAGAGCAGCCCAAGCCGCTGGATGACAGGGGTAAGTTGGCAGAGTGGTTAGGGCTAGCAGGGAGCTCTGGGGGCGGGATTGAGGGCCATCAGCAGAGTGGGGTGTGATCGTGAGGAGACAGAGGTGGGAAATCAGGACTCAGGCACCCTGGTAGAATCGTTCGGCGGACGTTTCCAGAGCTCCTGCCTGGGCTGTGTGAGGCTCAGGCCTGTTTTTAAAGCATAAATACAAAATTCCCCCAAAGTCAACTGGAAAAAAAAATCCTTCCCCTCGGGCGTGTGTTCCATATGAGCTCCGTGGTGCGTGTGGGCACACGGCGGGGTCGGCTGCGTGTACGCACTGCGACAGGCTTTCTGTGTGCAAGCACGTGCATGCACTGAGGTGTGTGTGCCCGGGTGCAGTCTGTGTGTGTGAACGCGCCCTCAGACAGTCTCCGTGTGCATGCACACGCGTGCATTAGGGCGCTGGGTGTGTGCACGGGCGTATGTGCCCTGCGAGTCTCTGGGTGCGTGCATATGTCTGCATTGGAAAAGGGGTGTACGTGGGGGATCCTGAGACAGTCTGTGTGCGTGCCCCGTGCATGCACGGGGGCGGGGGGGGGTTACGCACACGCCCTGGGCCAGGCTCTGTGGATCTGTGTCCGCGTGCACACTGAGGCAGGATGCAGACGTGGGTTGGGAGCTCTGTGCTGTTCAGGTGGTCTCACGTGCGGCCGCATTCCCAGCTGGGCACAGAGACGTTTTAAGGAGGTGCGGGGAGAGCCGTGCTAAAGCTGTCAGCTTTTACTGCTGGGAGAGACCAGGCTCCCCTGGCCCAGCCAGTCTGTTACTGCCAGTCAATGCCCCGGGGAGTTTGGGGAGGGAGGGGGGAGCGTGGGGGCTGGGGGAGGGGATGGAGGGCTGCTGACGGGTTCTGGGCGTAATTCCTTCTCTTCCCACTGTGTCCAGGCTTGGCGCTGCCTTTGTGACCCTCTCATTGTACACTCCAGCCGGGCCCTCTCTCCCAAATCCTTTCCCCAAGGGTCCACAGATTCCCTGGGGCCTGGGCTGGGCTGGGGGAGCGGCAAGAAGGGGGATTGCCCCAGAAAGCAGTGTCCTCTGCGGTGGGGCCAGGGGGGATGGCAGCAGGTGACCCCCACACCCTTTTCTTGCAGTGTGTATTTTACCCTTCTGCCAGCCCAGCCCTCGGGAGCCTGTGCCCAGCACAGCCCGGCACAGCTGGGGCAAGGAGCTGGCAGCAGCTGCGGTGCCCTGGGTGGCGGGTGGCCTTTGACCCAGCGATGATGCCCGAGGCGGGCGGCAGCATTCGCAGCAGGAGGCAGGGCTGGGAAGCACAGTTCCCTCCCACCCATTTCTCCTTCCAGCCCCCCATGTCCCTCCACCACAGCCGGGCCAGATCTAACCGCTCCTCTCCTGGCAGCTAGGACCTGGGGGTGCTTCTCCTTGTCCCCTTCCTCCCGGGCCCTCTCCCCGCGGCTGTGACTGCGCCCTTCGCTTTGGGGCTGCAGCCAGGCAGAGGCGATGGAAAGCAGCCACGTGCCCTGAACCAGCCCTTCCAGGAGGTTGGCTGGGGGACAGTCCGTGACCCTAAGTGCGTCCCCGTATCCCCCACAGTAAGAGTCCCAGCACAGGGCAGGCAGGGGGCAGGGCAGGCAGGGGGCAAGGGGCAGGGCACTTGGAGAGCTGTCTATTTCAGGGGCAATTATTGGAATGGGACAGGGGATGCCCTCCCTGGGGTGGCACCTGGGGTTTTGGGGGGCAAGGGGCAGGATTGTCCCCTCCCTGTGTGGGAGAGGGGTGCAAGGCAGCATGCAGCACCGTACGTCCCATGGAAAGAAAGGTCTCTGGCAATGAAAGGGTGTCTCCTAATCCTGAGAGCAGAGTCTGCTGGGCCGGCAGCTGTGGGGTCAGCCTGGCCCAGGGCTTGTTTGTTTTAGGGATATGCCAGTTCGGTCAACAAGCCCTTGGGGCCATTTCTGGCCGGATTAGCAGCCGAGGCAGCAAAAGAAACGCCCGCCATGAATAGTCGAATGGTGAGAACCAGTCCTGGGAGCTGAGCGGAGACAAAAAGCTGGTGCCCTCGGCCCTGGTGGCTCTCTAGGGGCCGTGGCCCTCAGTGCGGCTTGGAGCATCACGCTCCCCCTCCCCACAGCTCCTTCCTCCCTGCCAGGAGAACGGGAGGGCTTTGGAAAGGGCCCGTGCTGCCTCTCCCTGGGGTTTGCTCTCTCGGACGTGGATGGTTGTAGCTTCTCCTGGGGGTTCTCTGCCCGGCCTCAAGCATGCTCTGAATTCCTCCAACAGGCCCTGGCCCCTCCAGCTGCCCACAGCCAGTGCCCTGGTCCCAGGACCTGCAGTCCTGGTTCCTGGAGCTCTCCACAGCCAGCACCTGCAGCCCTGGTTCCCGGAGCTCCCCCGACAGCCAGTGCCATCAGTTCCATCCCCCCACAGCCAGCACCACTGACCGTGTCCCCTATAGCTCCCCCCACAGCCAGCGTCACCAGCGCTGGTCCCTATAGCTCCCCCCTCAGCCAGCACCACCACCCCTCTCCCCTATAGCTCAGTGCCACCAGCCCTGTTCCCTATGATTCCTCCACTGCCATCTTCCCCCCAGTCCGCCCCACCTGCTGTCTTCCTTGTAGACCCCTGCAGCCAGTGCCCCACATAGTTCCCTAGGGTCCTGCTCAGCCTGTAAGCAGCTTCTCATGCCAGCGTTTAGCGCCCCCAGCTCTGCAGCCAGCAGCCTCCCCTCCACCCAGCCCATCAAGGCTCCAACCCCTATGTGCATCTTCACACTTTGCCTTGCCGACAGGAGGAGGCCTCTGGTTAGCGTCCTGCTCCGGTCAGTGTCTCCTTGGACCCTTGCGCGATAACCTCTGCAAACCAGGGGGCCCTTTTCCAGGCCAGGGGCAGATAACGGCCCTTTCCTTCCCTCCGCCAGAGAGTCAGGAGCCAAGTGCCAGGCATGTCCCAGTGATCACTAAAGTGGGGCCATTATCTGCCCACCTCCCTCCAATTGACCTTAAGCCAAGGGTCATCTCCCCTCTCTCAGCAGCTCCAGCCCACAAAGCCAAAGGCCACCTCTGCACTGCAGCATGCTGCCTTTAGTAACGGAGCCTGGCACAGCTCCGGCAAAAGCACCAGCGATGTAACACGGTCACACGCACACACACCTTTCTTGGGAATCGTGGTGCACCTACATTATCTTCTGGGTTCCTATCCCACTGTCCCAACTTATCACGGGCTCTCGCCGAGCACCGAACCCAGGATTCCACGCTAAAACATGCATCTCTGTCACCTGAGCTAACCTTGTCGCTCCCCTCGCTGGCAGCCATAGTAGACCCTTATCCTCTGTAGACCAGGCACTAGCGAGGAACTCATAACACACATGCAGGACGGTGGGTTACACCCAGTGTGCAGACCCTTGAAGTAGTGGCTTGTGGGAAATTTCGAAAGGCTTTCTGGGGATTGTGGGAAAAGAGGATAAATTCCCAGGATTCCATGGGAAATACCCATACATCTCTGGGAGCTGCTGCATTTCCCAGGCCCTTTCTCAACTGGCTGAATGTCAGGATGAGGAAGGAGACTTTTCCATACTGTCTGGGGGGCTGGGCCTGCCAGCACAGTGAGGAGAGGGCCCTTCGCGGTGGAGAAGAGAGCAGCCATCTCCCTGGGGGAGCGTGGCCCTGCTTTGGGGCGAGGAAGTCCATGGTGAGTGCTGTTGTGGGGGAGGGTTGCAGGGCAATATGTAAAGGTGGTAAGTGTGCCAGAGACCAATGGTGGGTTTATGCAGCTGGGACCATGTACCTATTTCACCACACGGCGACCAACACCAGAAGGGGAGCTACTCCCCAGGGATCCAAGCCTTCGGGAATCATCAGGGGGCCAGCTCCGTCCCCATGGAGATCCTGGATCATCCTGGGCACCCCCTTTACAAAGGGAAAAGCCCTATTGTACTCATGCCCTAATGGCCTGTACAGGATTGTTCTCTATGCAAAGAGGGAGGATGGTGCAGACGTGGGTCAGACACTGGCCTAGGACTTGCAACCGAGGACCTGGATTCAAGCCCCTGCTCTGCCACAGTCAGACCTTGGGCAAGTCGTTTGGTCTCTGTGTGCCCCAATTCCCCCTCTGCACAGTGGGGACCAGAGCCCTGTCCTGACCTCCCAGGATGGGGTGGGAGGGTAAATACATCAGTGATTGGGAAGTGCTCAGATACTAGAGTGATGGAGGCCAGATAAGGACCTAAGATAGCTAGAAATAGCCGGTCCTGTCTCACGACCTCCACTCTGTCCCTTGGGAGATTCCTCCCCAGCCAGATCCAGCTCATCACCAGATTCAGTCTAAACGAATGAACCCTGCCCCATTCCTCTTTGTTACACCCCCTTGTGTCACTAAATACCCCTCCTTTGGTGCTGCACATGCCACATCTCTGCAGCTTTCTGCCTCCCCCCGCGATGCACACACACCTCCTGCAAACCCAATGGTTGGTTCGCCGAGCTTAGATTTCGCTCTTTACATCTTCCCAAGTAAGTTGCCTTCCTTTACTCCATGGTGCTCTGGCTCCTGCGTAGCTGCCGCTTTCTCTGCCCCAGTCTGTTACAAATGATACACTACGCACAGCCGAACCCGTATTCTGCACTCTTCCATAGCCCCTGGATAGGCTCTGAGCCACCCTTCTTCGCAGTATTTATTTTTGGTAACGCCCATTATGTGGTTGGTTCTTCCCAAACACTGTGGAAAGATGGGTCTAGCTCTGGAGCGCTCTCGATTTTAAAGATGGTCTTTAAACAGCCAACCCAAATATTGCCACGCTAATAGCCACTGGGGCCATATCGATTTTTAAATATATGAAAAAAGTGAAGCATGTGAGAAATGAGCGAATGGCACGCAACGTTTGCTGGAAAATCCTCCACCACCATGTCCCAATTATTGCACGTTTGTTAAAGATAGCGCTTCGCCAGTTTCCCCGAGAACTGCACCATACCATGCGGGGCCAGCATAGCTACAAAAACCTCTTTCGCTCTCTGTAGTAGCACGTCACCTTGTAGCCAACGATGGCGGGGCCCTGCAAGCTTGTGCAATGGTGCATTCTAGAACAGCACGTGGAAACATGTGCCATCGGGCCGCCACCGCTGGGGCATCACCAATCCATCGGGGAAAGGTGATTCCCCCACTCTGAAGGTGGTGAATTTTTGCCCAGTCTCATACCACTTCAGACAAAATCCAAGCCTCTTTGAAGAAGGCACTCTACCCAAAAAGCCCTCCCTCATAGCTTTCTCTCAAGGGCAAGCTCCAAGTGCTTCTCTGGCTGTCCTTGACTTTCTGCTGCCACCTCCTGCGTTGTTTCTGGGCTGCTTCTCCTCTTTCTCTCTCTCTCTCACAAACGCACAGCTCTACCAGACAATACCTGCATTCTGCATTCGCATTCTGCCCCCAGCGAAACCCCCCCAGCCACATAGCTCCGCTCCTGACCAACCTTGCCTGTGGCATGTGTTTTGGGTGTGGCTCCTGTTGTTGCAGCTATTTTATTCCAAAAGGAGCTTGAACAGCTTCTGATATATATCCTGAATGAAGGGTGGCTTTTACACCCACCGGCTTCAACGAGCTTTCGCCCAACTCCCAGCATACCACAATGTTGCCAACTCTTGTGGTCTTGCAATACTTGTTTTTTTCTTAAAGCCCCAACTCCTGGAGTCATGTTATTTTGTGCATAGCTCAGCTTTTGGTTTGTTTTTTTAAACTCAAAGCTTCCAGCCATCAAAATTGTGGGGAACCACTAGACGCTCAAAACCCCAAAGCGGTTAATGATTTATTAAGCATGCTGTGGCTTGGCTTGACTGGATTGCATACACCAAATAATTAAAGTCTCAGGGGTTTTAAGCCAATCTCGTGGGTTTTGGGGACCGGCCTGACTGCTTGGAGTTGGTAATACTGTATACAATTGTCAGTGCACACAGGGGAATCTGGTTTCTCAGGAGAGCGTTTTCATGCACTGCATGAGCATTCAGCGTAGTCTGCGGTTGCCCGGGAGAACACCGCTTTCCATTTGGCATGCTTGGAGTTTAATGCTCGACATTAGCAGAGCTATTCCTCTGCTATTACTTCATCTCATCCTTCTTGTACCTATACTTCAATCCTACCCATACAGTATCCTGGGGTATTAACTGGCCAGTTTTTGTACCCCTGAACAGGACTATTGGCTGTTAAGGACAGTTTGGCATTCGCTCTCTTTGTGCATTGATCGGGGGCGGTTTGCTTTTTCACCCACAAAATCAATATTTGCAGCAACATTTGATTTCATTTAATTTGAGGGGCTGCTTACTGCATAAACACCATGCACAGGTAGGGAGAAATCTATCTGTGTCTCATCTTATTCCTTACCCCACCTGTCCCTTTTAACAGGTCTGGATTGTACACAATGTTATGGGAGGATCTCCGTATTTACTGCCTCTGTTTTCCTGTGTGATTTAAGGTAAACACGGGCCAAATCCAGTCATGGCATAAGTGGGCTCTGCTCCATTGGGGATTTGCCCCTTTTCACACTAGAGCTGCACCTGGTCCATAGGGGTGATTATTGGCTCTGTGCTGATGAGTTTGGCTCCAGGGTGCTGGTCCTTGCAGTTGGTTTGCACTGGGTTGTAGCGGCCCCGGGGGAGGATTGCTGGAGGCAGGTAAAGATCTTCCACAAGGGGTAGGGCAGAGGTTTCAAAGGAGAGGAATCCAGGCTGCAGGTGCCCTGCCTCCTGTCTGGTAATTGACTCAGTGGTGCTGGTAGATCAGAGCAGGACTAGAACTCCAGCAGGACCAGGCTGCAGAGCTGTATGGGAGGGGACGGTGGGAGCGTGCTGGGAATAGAGACGGAGCAGGGTAAGGGGCTCCCCAGGGGGATTCCATGGGCGCTTTCTCTGGGCAAAGTGACTGCCACCCTCCCCAGACAGAGTTGCTCTCTGCACCCAGCCCTTCCAGGATCTAACCGGACCCCGCAGCTCTCCGATGCCCAGCGGGATGCTCCACCTGCCCTGGCGGGTGCCTCGTGTCTTTGCTTTTCTCTCCACGCAGCGCGCCCACTCCATCGGGCCAGCGCTGCCCTCTCTCAGGGCCAGGTGGGATTTGCCACCACAATGCCAGGGCAGGGCGGGGGGGGGCCTCAGGAATCAGTGGGGGTTTCTCTGGGACAGTGCCCTAGACACAGGGAGCGATGGCCATGCACACTGCCCAGGGAAGTATGCATCTGTGGCTGGGCGAGGCGACAGCATTCCTCGGCCTGGCACCAGGTTCAGAGCCTCTCAGGAGTGGAGCCTGGGCTCCTTCTCCCTGCTCTCGCTCTGGTCAGCTCCCTCCGCCACCTCTCTCCTGGGCTCAGGTGTGCTGTCTGCCCTGGTCTCTGTCACCTTGGCCCACATCTCTCCTCCTCCCCCATCTGGCAGGTTTCATTATTCTCTTCCTCTGGCCTCATGGCCAGAGGCTGCCTGCAGTCAGCACACAGCATGACTTGTGGCACAGAGTCTGTGGGGGGAGACTGGCATGTGCCAGATAGGCCTCTGGTTGCGTTTCCCTCCCTGGTGCCCAGCTGGCACTGCAGACTCTGCCCCCCAGACAGACAATACCCCAGTGCAACCCTGCACATGCAGGTCTGCAAGCAAATCACAGGCGCTCGAGAGCATGTGTGGGGTGGGGGCTAGCATGGTGTGTGTGTGTGTGTGTGTTTACCTTTGTATAGGTTGTGTCCCAATATAGGGGATGGGGGAAGCCCTCATGCTTGGTGGGACTAGGGGCTGAGTGTGTATGCACACAGTGTGTGTTGGGTGTTTGCTCGGTATGTGCGCACAGCAGGTGGTTGCCAGTTGTGTGTGGAGGGCATCTGTCATGTATGGGCATGTCTGTAGTGCAGGGGTTCTCAAACTGTGGGTCAGGACCCCAAAGTGGGGTGTGGCCCCATTCTAATGGGGGTCACCAAGGCTGGTGTTGGCCAGGGGCCCCAGCAAGTCTGAAGCCAAAGCCCAAACCCCACTGCCCAGGGCTAAGATTACATGTCCCCTGCCCAGGGCAGAAGCCCTTGAGCTTTGGCCACCCTGCCTGGGGTGGCGGGACTTGCGCGGCGGGGCTTGGGTTGGCTCAGTCTTCGGTCTCCCCTCTTGGGGTTGTGTAATAATTTCTGTTGTTAGAAGGGGGTCACGATGCAATGAAGTTTGAGAACTGCTGCTGTAGTGTATGCATAGTGTGTGTGTGTGTGTTTGCGTGGGCAGATGCTTGCACAACACATGGGCTGCTGTTGTGTGTGTGTACCCAGCGTGTGTGGGGTGTCTGTTGTGTGTGGGAGGGGTTGTTTGTGTAGGGAATATGTGTGGATGCTAAACTGTATTATACTGTCCAGTTACTCAGCGGCACTGTGTGTAAAATATCTTATTTAAGCTGATCCCAGTCATACCTGGCAGACCAATAAAGACCTTTGGATGAACACATCTGGTGTGCATACACAATCTCCGTAGCCAAGCCAGATCTGGTACAGAAGAACATGACATGGTGTCAGGAGTAAACTAAGAACAGACACAGAAGAAAACCATCAACAAAGGTTTCAGACAGAAGGAACAAAGCAACAAAGGTTGCAGGACCTCATCAACATGCCGGAGAACTTCGGCTTTGACAAACCTTCAAAATGGACAGACTGGAAGAAATATTTTGCAACATTTCACATTGCAAACAAACTTTGCAAAGAAACTGGAGAAATACAGGTATCATCTTTAATTTATGTTACAAGGACGCAGGCAGAGCATATCTTTAAATCCTTTAACTTTACTGAAGACAGTCACAAAGATAACCATGAAAGGGTTCTGGCTATGTTTGATGCATACTTTATACCCCAGAGAAATGTGGGTTATGAAAGAGCATGTTTTCCCACAGAGAATTCAAGAACCAGGGGGAAATGTTGAATGATTTGTAAGAACTCTGCGTACATTGGCTGAAAACTGTGATTTTGGGGAATGCAAAACACAAAAATATCAGACAGGTTGATTACTGGGTTAACAGACATAAATCTTTCACAGCAGCTACCACTGAAGGTAGATTTAACCCTATCCACAGCCATACAGAGAGCAAAGCAATCAGAATTAGTTAATCAACGGAACAAAAGGCAGGAACAACTTGAAAAACCTAAAACTAGGTAAGAAGCTGTAAACAGATAGAAGTCATCATAAAACCCTTGAGGCAAGGAGAGAGAACTCTCAGGCTGAGAAGGACAAATTCCAGCCTACATGCAGGCGCTGTGGAAAACATCATATCCCAAGAGATGATGCATATCCAGCCAGAGATGCATTGTGTGATAAATGCATGAAATATGGACACTTTGCAGCTGTTGGGTGCACAAAAGCAGTCAGGGAGTTGACTTATATTACATGCAATCAAGAGCCATTGGTTCTGGGATCTGTCACTTGTGATGACCCAAGCCTGCCTGGAGAGTGAAACTGAATATTCCTGTCAAGACTATGGACTTTAAAATTGACTCAGGCGCTGACATCACAGTCATCTCAGAAAGGATTTACAATCACCTTCAGCCCCTCCCAGAGCTGAAGTCACCCAACACAGATCTGACTAGCCCTGGAAGTATGCTCAACTGCACGGGCTAGTTCACCCCAGAAACAACGTACAAAGACAAAAGCTGTGCAATCAGAGTGCCCATGATCAAAGGATCACAGACCAACAGCCTTCTCATCCATAGTATAGCACCCATGATGAGCCTAGTGAGAAAGGTGGAAGAACTTGATGAAGGATTTGATGATACTGGGCTTTTGAAAGGCGAACCAGTACAAATCAACTTAAGAGACAATGCTGTACCGACAATGCTCTACCAGAAAGACCTTGGAAGAGACTAGCTGCAGGTTTATGCAAATTCAGAGGACAGCATTACCTGGTCATTATGGACTAGTTTTCCAGGTGTACATAGAAATAATGCACTTGAAAGACATAGCATGTTGCAGTCTTATCAAGAAGCTATAGTGCACATTTGCTCACATCAGTATTCCAGCACAACTAGTGATAGGAAACAGACCATAACTCACTGCAGCAGAATTTAAATCCGTCTGTAGGGGGATGGGTCACTTGCAAGAATTATCTGGGTCTATCTCACTTAATCATTTCCTTGCCATTGCGTGATCCTCGGGCGCTGCAGGACCTTGGTCCCTCCTGTTCTCTGCCTGTGGCACAGACTAGGCTCCCGGGTGCTGTGGTCTCATTTCGGTTGTTGGGTTTAGCATGCAGGTGCTGGATGATGGCGGACGCCTGAGATATACAGGAGGTCAGACGAGGGTGGTACCTTCTGGCCTTAAACTCTGTGACACCCCCTGCCCCCAGAACTGGACCCACTATCAGCCCCCCCAGAACTGGACCCTGCCTCAACACCCCCTCACCAGAACTGGACCCCTATCAGCCCCCCCAGAACTGGACCCTGCCTCAACACCCCCTCACCAGAACTGGACCCACTATCAGCCCCCCCAGAATTGGACCCTGCCTCAACACCCCCTCACCAGAACTGGACCCCTATCAGCCCCTCCAGAGCTGAACGTTGCCTCAACACCCCCCCGCCCCAGAACTGGACCCACTATCAGCCCCCACAGAACCAGACCATGCCTCAACACCTCCCGCAACAGAACCGGACTTGCTATCAGCTCCCCCAGAACCAGACGCTGCCTCAACACCCCACCACCATCACCAGAACTGGACCCAGGTCTCCTAGAATTGAACCCTGCCTCAGCACCCCAACCACCAGAACCGGACCCACTATCAGATCTCCCAGAACTGGATCCCAGCTGGTCCAGCTTGCACTGGGACTATGCATTACATCTGCTTCCCCAGTCCTGGACCGCAACCCAACCAGATCCACAGAGGAACTGACTGGTCTATCCCCACCCTGCGAGCAGAACCAGATCCCTCCCACTGACCAGGCCCCTGCGCCTCCCCCTGCTTCCTGCCACTCCCAGGTTTCTCTGCTGTGAATTACTTCTGGCCATTTTACTCCTGCCCAGAGGAGGATTAACTCCTCGCTGCACCAGAAATTAACAGAGCAAATCAGCTTGCTGCTTGCGCAGCACCGGCTGCCCTGGCCGTGCCCTGAAAGGCCGGACCCAGATTGCCACCCCCACCAGCAGTTTACGCGGGGGGGGACGAGGGGCTGGGTTAACACGATGAGGATTAACATTCCAGGCCGATTAATACACTCTAGGTGACAGATTTTTCGCAGCGCCGGGGTGAGACGGACAGGCAGGCTCAGCACAGGGGGAGGGCCAGCCAAGGAAGAAAGAGCCCCATTTACATTGCTGGGCCCAGCCGGGCGGAAAGGTCGGGGGAGGGGGGGGTGGCGGGCAGACAGATAGGGTTGCCACCTCCAGGATTGTCCTGGAGGCTCCAGGAATCAAAGAGTAATCTTTAATTAAAGATGATGTCGTGGGATGAAACCGCCAGGAAGATGTCCAACGAAAACCGGCAACTCTACAGGCAGAGTGACCAGCTCCATTGCGCCCGCTGGATGCCCCAGCCCGGCGTGCGACTCCGCCCCTGCTGGGCAGGTGCCACGTGTGCGTGCCACGCCGGGGTCTGAATGTGGGTGTGCACTGCCCTGTGACACCAGCCTGGCAAGCTGCAGGGCAGCCACCGCATGGGGAATTCCCCTGGGGGGGCGGGGGGGAGGGGATTGACATTGGCACATATTTGGGTCCATCTCAGCATGCACCTTATGCCCAGGGCAGAGGCAGAGGGGGTGGCCTGGAGGAGGGACGGGGCGTGGCTTGTTCTTGCACCCTGGCGATTCTGTGCCGCTGCAAAGCCCCCTGGGGACCACCGAAGCACAGCACATGTTAGGGCAGGGGGCTGGCTTGCACCACCCGTCTGTCTGTGCATGGGTGTGGGACAGCCCTGATCCCACAGGGCTAGCCAGAGAGCGGGGTGGAGGGATGTCACACCTGTAGCTGAGCCCTGGGTCTCTAGCTCACGCCCAGTGAGTCTGTCTCACTGGCCCAGTCCTGCTGAGGCTGCAGCTTGCCTGGGGCCAGCTAGCCCCTGGTGGCGCGGGGATGCCCACCTGCTGTGTGTCGGCTCTGATTGCGCTGAGGCCAAAGGCGGGGGCAGGTCGTGGGAAGGGGGCAGGGAGGGGGCCATTCCCCGGGAGCGCTTTTCCTCTCTCGAGCTAGCTGCTAATTCAGTAGCGGTGCTCTCTGTGCGTTGTTAGTGTGTGTCCATGGGCTGCGGTACACGTGCTTGTCTGGTTGGGCGGGGGGCGGGATGTGGGGGTGCAGCTGTGCATGGGGACGAACGTCTGCATACCTCTGCGTGGGGATGTGGGCTTGGGGTGGGGCTGCACGTGGGCAATTGGTGGGGCACGTGTGCGCACAGCTGTGCGAATGCGTAGGCGTGCAGGTGTGTGTACGTTGGCTGATGCACGTGGGTGGCTGCGTGGGTGCTTGGGCAGACGCTGGTGCACGTCTGGGCGTGGCTGCATGTGCACATGCGTGTGGGCCCGGACAGGCGTGTGTGCACTGCTGCAGAGGATGCATGTGCCTCTCCGTGCATGGCTGTGTTCTCCCCTCACCCGCGCGCAGCATTTGCCGTGTCGAGGTCTCCTGCCCCTTGATCCCAGCGGCACATGAACCAGGCCGGTTTTTCTGCTCTGTTACCCGCATCCGGGCCTGTGCATAATGACACGTGAACTGTGGCCATGGGCGCTCTGGGCCCCGCACCCACCCAGGCCCCGCACGGCCCTGGTGCTGAGCCCTGGCAGACAAACATGCACTGAACACCCTGCTTGAGCAGGTGCCTGCGGCTTCTTGGGTCCATTAGCCGGCGGCTGGGGCTCTCTGCACAGCAAACATGCTCGTTTATTTTACTCAAACAAGCCAGTGTCCCTCATTAATCTCCTCCTTTCAGTGCACAGCGCGTCAGGTCCCTGCCGGCTGCAGCGGGGGCAGGGGAGGGATATCCCTCCCCCCTTCTCCCAGCAGTGGGGCTGCCCCCCGCCCCCTAGCCCCTGTTGTCTGGGCTGGAGGGAAGCAGAATCATAGTAGCAGCGAAGGGGTGGGGTGCAAGGGGTGGGGTGCAAGGACTCCCGGCCTGGGGCAGCCCTGGATCTGCGCCTTTGGAGGCCTGGGACAGGTGCTGGCAGCCCGTCCCCGGCCTTACTGTTTACCTGAGGGGGGGGGGGTCTTTCTGCCCCTGCACATTGCATTTTCTGCTTGGCCACTTCCATCTGTGTCCCTGCATAATGATTTTTTATGCTACATTAATTGAACACACTGCAGCAAGCTGAGAAGGCCGGGACCCCGGGCTTTTTAATTGTGTCAAAGAAAATTCTGTACACTTGCTCTTTCATTCGCAGCCAGGATTGGGGATGGTTTGGGGTGGATCTCGCAGCAGGGGAGGGGGGAGAGGGGCGAGGAGAGGGCGCCGTGGGGGGAGGGGGCATCTCGCTGCAGGGCAGGGGGCAATGCGGGAGGGGGGCTTCGGGCTGGGAGAGGGCACCAAGGGGCATTGGGATTGTGGTAGGTCTCGCAGCAGGGGAGGGGGCGCGTGGCAGTGAGATGGGGGCTCTGAGGAGGGGGCTCAGGCAGAGGGCGCTGGAAGCGGGGGGGCACAGAGAGGTATTGGTGAAGGCTGGGTGCCATGCAGGGTTGCTGCCACTATGGCCAAGTGGGGTCCCCCGAGTCATGGGAAGAAACAACCCCCCACCGAGGCTCCCCCGCCGGCTCAGGGTGTGACGCCACACTCCCCGTTGGGAGACTGGGGGGATGCGAGGGAAATGGACGAGCTGGGCAGGGGCTGAGGGGCCTTCTCCGGCTGGGGGCAGGCGCCTGGCTTGCGGATGTTCAGCCACAGCCCAGGCATTGGGCTGAGGGGCACATGGAGCGGCAGGTGAGGGGGAGAGCTGGGATTCAGGACCAGGCAGGGAGCAGTGGGGGGGCTGAGAGCAGAGCACGGGGATCCCCACTGTGCTCTGTGCATAATGTGCAGCCACCCCCACACCGCCCACAGCAATCAGCTAGCCGGGGAGAAGCAGGCACGCCGGTCCCTGGCTGCAGGGCCGTCCGCGCCACATGGTGTGAGTGCCAGGACTGGCACCCTGCCCCTGAGTGCCCTGGGATCCCTGCACCAGCATTCACACCCACCCCTGGGATCCCTGCCCCAGGATTCTCACCCGCCCCGAGTGCCTTGGGATCCCTGCCCCAGGATTCACACCCGCCCCTGGCTGCCCTGGGATCGCTGCCCCAGGATTCACACCCGCCCCTGGCTGCCCTGGGATCCCTGCCCCAGGATTCACACCCGCCCCTGGCTGCCCTGGGATCCCTGCCCCAGGATTCTCACCCGCCCCTGAGTGCCCTGGGATCCCTGCCCCAGGATTCACACCCGTCCCTGGCTGCCCTGGGATCCCTGCCCCAGGATTCTCACCCGCCCCTGACTGCCCTGGGATCCCTGCCCCAGGATTCACACCCGCCCCTGAGTGCCCTGGGATCCCTGCCCCAGGATTCACACCCGCCCCTGGCTGCCCTGGGATCCCTGCCCCAGGATTCTCACCCGCCCCTGGCTGACCTGGGATCCCTGCCCCAGGATTCACACCCGCCTGGGTGCCCTGGGACCCCTGCCCCATGAAGCCTGAGCCTGGGTTCCGTCCCCCGTCCCAGGAGAGCTGTTCCCCCATGCACCCCCTCCGGCTGGGGGAGTGTGTGAGCCAGAGGGTTAAGTGGTTTGTTTGTGTTCGGTGAATGGCGAGGGGAGACTAACAAGGCAGAGCGAATGGGGGTGAAGGGCTGTCCAGACGGGAACTGACAGCTCGATTTCAGGCTTGTCAGACCTGCCTTTGGGGGTATTCAGGAGGGACATTCTTTCCCGGCGCACCCTGCTCCCCTGGCTGCAGACACAGGGATGGGAGAGAAGCCACCGACGCTGGGCACCCGGAACCGCTCGCGGGAACAAAGCCCCTTTGGAGAGTTGGCCAGCAGCCCTGCAGCTGAGCCAACTCCAGGGACCGCAGGCCGGCTCCAGGAACCAAGCTCCTCGCTGCAAGCCCAGCTACAAGTGCGGCCGGGTTCCCACCCCTGGGCACCGGAGCCAGATTTACGCTGGTGGGGCCTGAGGACAGTGGGCTCCATGCCCCAGGATTCACACTTGCAGCCTGAGAAGGCAGCAGTACCTGCCCCTGGGGCATTAACGCCTGGATCCACAGCCCCAGCCCCTGAGCGCAGCAGGATCCGAAGAAGCCCGACCCCGGTGGTCCTGTGCTCTCCCCGGCAGCTCAGCTGTTGCCTCCAACGTGCGTTGGCCTTCCTGGAATAATACCTCCCGGCAGCGAGCTGCAGGATTTGGCCGCCTGGGCTCCTCGCTGCCCGGGCTGTGGGGGGAAGCTTGGGGCTGTTGGTTTGCTTTGCCTATCCCCTCAGCCAGCCTGGTGACAACAGGGGACCCTGCATTGCTCAGCTTGCCGCTCCAGGCCGCGAGGGGGCAGCCCTGAGCCTGGCAGCCCCCCCAGCCGTCTCCCTCACACCTCCCTGCACTAAGTGGCCTCCAGTGTTTGCAAACATTGCCGAGTGGGAGTGCGAGGCTCTGGCCCCGCTCCCCAGCTGGCGGCTTTGTGCCTCACGGGGGCCTACTTGCCATTCACAGGGTGGGTTTCCCCCCTGCTCCTTTCACTGCTTCTGAATCGGCGAGACAGCCCGAGCGGCGCGGCCTCTGCTCCTCTCTGTGCTGCGGCCCATTCAAGCGTCCGCTCCCCCTCGCCTCGCCGCTAATCACCTTGCAGCGCCAAGACAAAGCGCGCCAAGCGTCCACACAGCCAGCCAGGGAGAAAGGCCTGGGGGGGGGCAGGGGGGAGGGGATGGCGGAACGCTTGCCCCTCCCCCACGGGTGGCCATAAGCATTCACCCACGCAGGGTCACTCACACCTGGGCACGCTCCCTCTGGCACACTTGCCCAGGCATCCTCTGCCACGCAGGCTCCCATGTGTGCCAACCCCACACGTCCTGCATACACATTCAGACCGCCCCCATAAACCATTGTACACACTCCCTTGTCAGTATTCAGACACGCCCATACCCGCTCGTCAAAGCACCCCTGCACCCTCAGCACCGTACGCTGGGGTCCAAAGAGCTTTTAACCAAGCCTACAAGCTTGGTTGAGTCTCCTCTCTTGGCCAGTGCTCTGCTGGTGAAACCTATGGCACCCGCCCATTGCCAGCATCTCTGCTCCAGGCTGGGTGCGCAGCCTTCTTCAGGGACCCTGATGCAAAGGCAACGGGCTAGTAGTGGGTATTCCCGCATAAGGCACGGCCTGCTCCTTTGGAAGGGGCATCACCGGACATGGTTATCGTAAATCGAATCTGCAGGGGCAGTGCTGGTAAGCAGTGCCCGCAGCTCCAATGCCTGGCTGTCCAGCTCCAGGTCATTTCCTGGAGACTCTGGTAGAGCTCACCGAGCACAGAGCGATGGGGAATGAAGTGTGCTGAAGAGTTCCTCCCGCCCTGTACAGCTCTCCAGTGCTGTGACCCAGAGGAGGCATCCCCACAGGAGTTTTTGTGTTACCTGGAGCACGACTGAGCCACCTTTGCTCAGTCCAGGTTGCTGGGACAGGGGAGGAGGCTGTGCTAAACCGGGACACGTTCCACTCCCTGATTAGCCCCCTTGCCCCATTAACAGTTTGCTGATGGATACAGCCCAATGCTGCAGCCCGGATCCTACCCCTCTGGTGATTTAACTGGGAATTGGTCCTGCTTTGAGCAGGGGGTTGGACTAGATGACCTTCTGGGGTCCCTTCCAACCCTTATATTCTATGATTCTATGGTGTCCAGCCTCACTCACACCTGCCCACCAGCCACTTCTCCCTCCTGCTCCGGGTCTGTCCACATCCACCTCTTCACCTTCTCCATCGCCTCTCCATGCCACCCCTCCTCTGTCATCCCCCTTGCCGCTCCCACTCCCCCAACCCCTGTCAGCTAAGTACAGTGTGTACAGCCAGCATTATTCTCCCTGCATTGCCCACCCTCACCCCCACCCACAGGGGCTTCTCTTCCTGGAAGACCAAGGAGCCACCCAAACAGTGGCCAGCACCTCCCCAGGTCAAGCTGCTAGAAGGGAAGTCTTTGTCACACTTATGCAGTTGGCCGTTCGGACATCAGTGCAGGTGCTCTGAAATGCATCAGGAGCGGAGCCCATACCAAATGGCATTTGCTTCACCTTCCAACCACAGAGCCAAATTCTGAGCTGGTGGCAATCAGGGAAGTGCTGCTGACGTCAATGGAGTGAGGCTAATTTACAGCAGCTGAGACTCTAGCCCCAATGGTTCATGAAAAGTCGCTAACTTGACTCATTTAACCTTACTCGCCAGCTTGCCTGTCCTCCATTTAATGCTGCAAAAATGTTTACTTCCAAGAACACAGCGGCCACTTCTTCACTATCTTTTCTCAGCTACCGGCAGTGGACTGTTGCTCTATTTAAATCCTGTGGATCGGTGCAGATCCGGACTTTAGTTCGCCTTTCAGTTATGTACACCGAATTAACCCAGGCTTAGGTTGCTCTGTCTTTTCAATATCGTCCCGCTTTCCCATCGTGTCAAGTTCAGTGTTTCAGTTATTTGCTAGTGTCGTTTTTTTCTTCGTGGCAGAATCATTGGAGTTACTGATTTGTCTTCATAGCCTCCTAGCCCATGGAAGATATCTAATAAGTCTCACACGTTGTCTGTCTCGCTGTGTGCATTCCTGATAGCAAACACCTTTTTAACAAACTTCCTAGCGAGGCAGGATTTGAGTCGTAACACAGATGGTTCATCTGCATTTACTGACTGGAATGCTATTAAGTGATCCTAGATTTTTACAGCGTTGGAAGAGTTACATACTGTTGTACTGTCTGTCCTGAACGGGAAACAAGCTAGATTTCTGGACAGTTTCCTTAGCTACAGTGCGCAGTACAGTCCTGGGGCTAGCATTGTAGTGTGCTCTCATATCTAGTGTAAAGGATACAGATCTGCCGTTGCTGAGATGGCGCACAGTCTTGTGTTTAGCTGAGTGACGCCCCTTGGAGCACTGGCTTGTTTCCGTTGAATTTATGGCAGACTTAACCAAGAGCTGGTAAATGTCTTGGCTCGCGAGCCTGACCACATCTAGTGCAGAGGATTTCTGCCTGTCAAAACCCCCTTGGATTCCTGATTTCCTCGCTCTTTCCCTGGACTGGCGGTTCGTTCTGTTCCAGGACTGTGGCTGCCTTCTGCTGACTCCGCTGGCTCCCAGCAAAGGGGCAATCAGCTTCCCACAGCGGCCCGTGTCTCACTCCTGCATTGCAGGTGCAAGCCACATTGTTTTCCGAGGCGTCACACAGACCCCTCCGTGGTCTTGTTTTAAGCTCTTTGTTAATCACATGTGCAGCAGCTCCTTCCTACTACGTTTGATAAAGAAGAAACCAGCGTCTCTTTAGCCGGTGCCTCGGGGCAGGGAGCGTCACTCGCTGTGTCCGTGCAATGCGCAGCACAATGGGCCCCCCGATCCAGACGGGGACCTCTGGGCGTTGCTGTAGCACGAGACAACACATTTAACTAATACTAGGGACTGTCTTGAGGAACTGGCCTCCTCTAGCAGGTCCCGCAGCATGGGGTGCCTGCCCTCAGATTGCTGCTTCGGTCACGGTCTTGGGCTCCTCCGTGCAAAGAGTGCCCAGCTAGTCCTGGCAGCTGAGGATGCCCCTCCCACCTGCGTCTGGGCAGGAGACCGTGCCCCATCTTAGCTGACATGGACCCAGCCACAGGGCCTCAACCGCCCCGACCTCCAGGCTCGGGTACTGCAGGGGACGAAGCTTCTGGGCCTGGCACCCAGTGGCGGATTAACTGGGCCTGTGCCCCTGGACCCCAGCCAATTAGGGGGCCCCCACCGGAGTGCCGGAACCTGTGTAGAAGTGGGGGGGGCCACTTGACCCTCCACCTGCCCTGGACGGGGGCCAGGGGGCTTGAAAGCAGCCCCCGGCCCATATCCCCATCCCCCGGGGCATGCTGCTGGCAGTAGGACTTAGGGGCGGGGACTCTTGTCCAGCCTTCTGTCCCCTTCCTAGGGCCCACAGACACGTTCTGCAGAGCGAGGAGGCCCTGCCCCGGCTGGGAGGCATCAGGGAGCCCCGGGAAGGGCACTGGCAGCGAGGAGCCAGGCAGGGAGGGCTCCTCCCACGCAGCCCCCCTCCCACTGCTACTGGCCTGGGCTCAGCGGCCGCCACACTCCACCCAGGCTCACCCAGTGCCTGCGCCCGGCTCCTGCCGCTAGGCTGCCCCCTGCCAGGCTGCCCCCAACTGAGTCCCTCCTGCCGCCAGGATGCCCCCCGACAGTTCCCAATGACAGGCTGCCTCTGCTGCTCCCTGGGCTTTGTGCCTGAGACATTAATCACATGCGGCCCCGCTCCTGTTACCTCTGGCCTGAGGCTTGCAGTTTTGGGGGGCAATGGCCCCCTCCCAAACTACTCCCAGGCTGCCTCTGCTCTGCCCAAGGCTACTACACCCATGTTAAAAAGTGGGCAGGCCTGGCCCCCCATGGCGTGGAGAGCCAAAATGTTCTTTGTGCCCCGGGCCCAAATAAATCTGAATCTGCCTCTTCTGGCAACACTCCAGCTGGGCAGAAGCCATTGCAACATGGGTCACCGTGAGCACGTGGCCCCCAGCGTCCCACCCTCTGCACCAGGCCAGGCCCTACGGAGGAGTCCAGGTCGGGGTCTCTCTCCTGACCCTCTGAGCCCCTGGCTCCCTGAGGGGCCCTCTCCCTGTTATCCTCCGCTCACCCACTGAAACCGGCCAAGAAGGTGAGGTGCAGGAGGCAGGGCCCTCTCCGGAGCTGGGAGGAACTGTGGAACTCACAGAGGCCACAAGAGGAGAAAGCAGGAGCCTCACCGTGGCTGACCTCAGCCCAAAACTCAGCTCTGCCCCTTAGCCTTCCCAAAACAAGCGCCACCCACATCACATGAGCCCCCCCCAGCACCCCCCAAACTACGGCCACTATTTCTCCCACGGGCGAGGCAGGCAGCGGCTGCTGCTGGTACGTCTAAATATTCAGGAGCGGCTCGGATCCTGCGGTGGTTACGGGGGTCCGGTCGGGGTCTACATGAACAGGAGCCCAGGCCTGGGGCAGCCCCTTGCGTCTCAGCACAGGCCAGGACGCAGCCGGCAAGGAGGTGAGGAGCAGCCCGGCACGCCCGAGCCCGGCTTTCCTCTCCTGGCAGCTGAGTAGCTGCCTAATCCCCAGTTTAATGCATGTGTTGGGGGGGGGTCGCCTGTGAGCTGGGGGCCAGGGGGAGGGGAGCTGTGCGTTTACGGCCGGAGCCGTGTGGGGTTGCTCTTTTCTAGCACCTTTCTGCAGCGTCAATCTCCTCAGGCCCCCGGGAGTGACCTTCCCCAGCGCCGCCACTAAGCCTTTTGTAATGGGATTTCATGGCAGAACTGGCAAATGAGGGGAGAAATGAATGTGCTAAGCCCCTGATTTCCTTGCGGGCTGGTTCCCTCGCTCAGGCCCGAGGGGCTGCGCGAGAACCGCGCCGAACAAAGGAGACAATCGCTGCCTTTTATCTCCGGCGCTCAGAAACCGGAGCCATCCTGGGAAACCCCAACAGCGCGCGGGGGAGGGAGCCAGGCCTGATGGGAGCCCCGGAGTGGTGGGAGAAGGGGGGGCGCTGGGGAAGGGGAGGGAGGAGAGGAGGGCTGGGGGTGAGGGGAGCAAGGCATAGACCCCCCCCATTGTCCCAGTGGGCCCCATGAAAGGACGGTGGTGGCAGAGGGCTCAGCCACTTGCAGGCCAGGGAAATCCCTGGGGGCTGGGATTCGGGTGCAAGGCTGGGCCCCCCCCCAGCCCCAACACGCTCCGGCCCCTGGGGATGTGCGGCCTGGTTAGTGACCGTAACTGATCCATACTCTGGTTACTGACTGTCCCCCCCTCCTCACCTCCCCGGGCTGCTCCCCAGCTTCCCACCCCGCTCCCCGCCCCCCCGAGCAGGCCCAGCCCTGCTCCCCCTTAGCCCAGCTTTGCAAGCAGCACAAGCTGCCAGTCTCCTGGGGGCTGCCATGGCAACGGCGCTGGGGGGCAGGGGGGGAGGACAGGCGGCGTGCGCAGAGTTTGCAGCCATGCTGAGCGGGGCTGCGCTCCGGGATGAATGTTATTCCAGCCGAGGGCTTCATTAGCGCGAGCAAATACTCGCCATAAATACTCATTAATTTGCCGGCTAATTGATGTCCTTCAAAGCCTGTTTATTCTCTAGCCCATCGCTCTATTTAAGGCACTCTCACCTCGTTTCCCTTTACGGCCTGGTAATTAATCGGCTATTGTGCGTTTTTACTGGCTCCCCACTCCCTGATGGCAGCCCATGCAGCCCTGGCCTGTCCCTCCCCAGCTGCTCGAGGATCCGCTCCTGCTGGCAGCCCTTGGGCCTACTGGACTTTTTCCTTGGCTTCCTCCCTGTCACTGACGACTCCGCCCTGGCGGAGGGTTCGGCACAGCCGCCGGCTCGTCGGTGCTTCCCCCTAAGCTGACCCTGGCGCCCCCAGAGCCTCCGGCTCCAGCCACCGCCCCAGACGTCGGCTGGTCCCAGGGGCAGCTTTCCTCCACTGCAAGGGCCAATCTCCTCGCTCCTGGGGGCAGCCACCCGTGCCCCACATATGTAAGTCAGCATCTCTTCCAGCCCCTTGTGAGGGGAGAAAGGTGGAAAGACCCACATAGGGACCCCACTGGAATCCTCCCCTCCCCGCGCCCCCCAGAGTCAGGGGGACGTGCAAGCTGGAGAGACCGACTCGGAGATCAGCCTGACGAGGGAGATGCTGTGCAGGGGGGCATGGAGAGCCCCCAGTGGGGTTACCCACTCCTCCCCCGAGCAGGAAAGAACGGAGCCACTCGGCTGGTGGCCAGGCAAGGAAGCGAGCAAGCTGTTTGGCAAAGGAGCGTTGCCAGCCATACCGTGGCCGTGGGGCGGGCGTGCTGGAGCTGTGGAGGAAGCCAGAGCAATGAGGTGATGCTGCTGCCAGTTAAAAGCCAGCACGATCTCTTCTGCCATGCCCATCGTGGGGAGCCCGGCACCCCCATCCCAGCGCTCGGAGGGGGCATGAGGCATTCAGAAGGGGCCTAGCAGAGCGCCAAGGCTCCCGGTGCCCGGTCACCAGAGCCTGGTGGGTCCTCCCAGGAAGGCTTCGGGGGTGGGGGAGGCAGCTGGGGGCAGGGTGCTGGGCAGGTTCTGGTCTCCCAGCACAAAGGCTCCTTCCCACTGGAGCAACTGGGCACGGATGTGCAGTGGGTGGGGGCTTTCTTCCCAATGCAAGCTGCTGGCGGTGCCAAGCAGAGCACGCGCCCAGCCCCTTGCTCCGGGACAGGAGTCATGCCAAGCTGCTTGAGGGCCGGCCCGGAGCTCAGCAGAGTCCCAGTTAATACCGTGGGCAGCAAAAAGCAGCGGCCGAGCATGGGAGAGAGCGCGCCCCTCCGGGCAACAGGAGAGCAGATGGGCCAGGGGTGCTGCGGCGGGAGCTGCCTGCGGCTGGTGTTCCCAGTCCCGCACCCCCGCTGCCCTGCTGTCAGACACCCCCACCTTTAGTCCCCATCCCCACTTCGCTCTTCCTAGACTCCAGCCGGCGAAGAAGCAAGTTAACAAATTATTTAAAGGCCCGCTGCTCCGTCTGTCTCGCTCCATCTGGCCAGCTCCCAGCTTGGCCGTTAGCCTCCATGAGACGCCCATGAATCACCCCGCGCCCCACTGGCAGGAGTGGGGAAATCCGGCCAGAAAGCTGCCCAGCCTCCCCGCTGCGCCCCAGCCTCCCCACTGCCTGACAGGGGCAGAGCGGGGCAGGGAGGAGACGAGGCACCAGCACACATGAGCAAGGGGAGCTGCCTCTAGGGCCCCCCCCCAGCCAGTGCGCCCCCCACTCCCCTGTCTAGGGATGGCTCCTACAGCAGTTCTGGCAGCTCCCCTCCCACCTGGCTCTCAGCGCCTGTGCTAGATATCGGGTGCCGTGTGATGGGCAGGTGAGAGAGCCAGGCCGGGGTGGCCGGCACGTCCTCTCTGCTGACCCGGAAGGGAGGCAGCTGCCGCGGGATCGATGCTCCTGCCTTCGGCGGGCGGGGGAGTGGCCCCCAGGTGTCAGGCAGCTCCGGCACGCCGGGCGGGGCTGCTACTCTACATCGATCGCCTGGGCCCCCCTGAGAGCAGCCAACATGCTCCCTGTCTCCATCCATCCATCCAAACCAAACCACCCACGCCGCCCCCCCCCCCCCAAGCTCTGCACACGCACCGGCTCCTGCTGCCAGGGCCTTGCCAGGAAACACCCTCTTCAGTCATATGCCTGGCTGACCAGAGAGGGTCCGTCTCCTGTCATCTCCTCAGAGCCCCTCACCTTGGTGGGGGCCTTCTGCCCCACTCAGAGCCCCCCGCCTGCCTCACCCTGGGAGACGACATCCTGACCCCCCGGGAGGGGGGCGCCCTGCTCCTTTTGCCCGTGTCTCTTTGGCAGCAATCCTTGTGTAGCCAGGCTCCCCTTGCGTGACTTTGCCCAGCGCATCGTGACATAGAATCATAGAATATCAGGGTTGGAAGGGACCTCAGGAGATCATCTAGTCCAACCCCCTGCTCAAAGCAGGACCAATCCCCAATTAAATCATCCCAGCCAGGGCTTTGTCAAGCCTGACCTTAAAAACCTCAAAGGAAGGAGATTCCACCACCTCCCTAGGTAACCCATCCCAGTGCTTCACCACCCTCCTGGTGAAATAGTGTTTCCTAATATCCAACCTAAACCTCCCCCACTGCAACTTGAGACCATTACTCCTCGTTCTGTCAACAGCTACCACTGAGAACAGTCTAGATCCATCCTCTTTGGAACCCCCTTTCAGGAAGTTGAAAGCAGCTATCAAATCCCCCCTCATTCTTCTCTTCCGCAGACTAAACATCCCCAGTTCCCTCAGCCTCTCCTCATAAGTCATGTGTTCCAGTCCCCTAATCATTTTCGTTGCCCACCGCTGGACTCTCTCCAATTTGTCCACATCCCTTCCGTGGTGGTGGGGGGGGTCCAAAACTGGAGGCAATACTCCAGGTGTGGCCTCACCAGTGCCGAATAGAGGGGAATAATCATTTCCCCCGATCTGCTGGCAGCGCTCCTACTAACGCAATGTCCTCCCCATGCTGCCACGGCCCAGCTCTGTGAGGCAGCAGGTAGGTTTCTGGCAGGAAGCAGGGCTGTCAGCTCGGCTTTGGGCTTGCAGCATGGATGCTGGTGGGGCTGCCAGCTGCTGGTGGGCATCACAGTCCTGGCCCTGCAGCACAGAGCCCCCGTCCGTCTGGCCAGAGGAGACGCCCCATGGGCTCTGCCTGGCCCAGCAGATTCCCACGGTAGAGCTCAGCTGGGAGTGGGACACACCAATCCCGCCTGTTGGGGCTCAGGGGTCGGGGGCAGGGCTATGGTGGGGAGGAGACGGGGTCCCGGCTGTCACATCCCTTTGGGGTTTGCAGGGGCCTGCCAGCGGCTCCCGGGAAGGCTGGTGCAGCTGAACACAGTGGACCAGGCTCTCCCAGCTAGCCAGGCCCAGGCCAGCACCCACCCCGCCCTCCCTACGCCTAACAGCACGGACAGCTCCCTTGGCAAAGCCCCATCCCCTCAGCCGCCATCCCCCACCGCCGAGGGTCTAGGAGAGGTGCAGCCTGCTCTGCCTGAGGGGAGAAGGCGCTGGGGGCCAGGGAGGAGCTAGAGAAGATGAGCAGAGACTCTGAGTCCCTGGGGTTTACACTGGCACGGTCCTGCTTGCATGAGGCTGGGAGGGCAATGCCACTCTTCTCCTGGCACTGTGAGTAGAGCCCAGAAGTCCTGGCTCCCGGCACCACCACTGCTTTAATCATTTGACACCATTCCCTCCTCGAGCTGGGGATGGAACCCAGGCGTCCTGACTCCTAGCCCTGCCCCCTTCCCTTCCCCACTGATCTAACCACCAGGCAGTGATCCCACCCCAGGAAGGAATGAAAGGGAGCTGTGGATTTCCCTCTCCCCACAAGGAAAGGGGTGAGAGGGGCAGGGGGCAGCACTGCCCGTGTTTGGCACAGCGGCCTAGGCCCTGCCCTTGGACAGCACGCTACTCGCCATGGCCCTGGTAAGTGCCTGATTGATGCTGTCTCCTAAATGATGCCGTTAAGTGTGCAGGCCGGAGTCGGATGCACAGCTGCCGGAGCAGATCAGCGCCTGATTAATGTGGTGCAACTTGTTATATTGTCAGATAATTATTCCCAAACTGTCTGACTTTTCTGCTAAGTGGCAGCGCTTAATTGCGTTTTTAATTACACTGTAATAATTCCAGCCCCATTGAGCAGGAGGCTGGGGCGGGGATGTGCCAGGAGCTGTAACCTGCCTCCCAGCAGCCCAGCCTGCCCGGCAGCCACTTGCTCCAGCTCTGGGGGCCTGTGGCCATTGCTCTCGCACGCAGGGGCCCTGTCATAGGGCAGAGGCCGGATCCAGCCATCGACAATGCAGCAGGGGGTGAGAAATAGAACATGAGCCACTGCGGGAAAAGGGGGCGCAGGCGGGTCTCCACCTTCCACACAGGGAGGAGATGGGGCACAGCGACCCCACCAGGTGTCACGGGCCCTGTGGGACCACTGGGGAGGGGCACGGGTCTTGCCCCTGGACCCCCGTGTGCAACAGGCCTGAGTGAGCCCCCCAGCAGCCAGAGGAATGGGGTGGGAGGAAACCCCAAGCAACCAGCCTCTGGGCCTGGCTCTGTGCAACCCCACAGAGCAGCCCCAAGGGCAGCACCGTCCACACACACACACACACAAACACACACCCTCCCGGCGCTGTCCCCAAACACAACCCCCACCACTGTCCCTCCCACAAAACCTCCCTGCGCTGTCCATAAACACACATCCCACCCTGTGTGTGTGTGCACCCCACTGGAGGGTTGTGGTGTGGGGACAGACAGATGTCCCCACACCACAACCCTCCAGTGGGGTGCACACACACGCAGCCTCCTGGCGCGGTGCAGACACACATTCAACCCGCCCCACCCGAGTGCTGTCCCCGTACGCACACAGCCGCCCCGCACTGCACGCCCCCACACCCAACCCCCAGGACGCCCCGGCTCCGTGCCCCCTCCCAGGGATGCTGAGCGCTGACAGGCTCGCGGCCCTGCAGCCCTGACAAGAGCCTGGGTAACAAGCAGCTCCATGTTCACGGTCCCAGAACGAGCTTCTGTTCCAGCCGAGTGACGGTCTAAATTCACCCGTCACTCCGTGTGCTCCTCCTGTGGGCGCTGGGGAGGGGGCCGGGGGGCCCGGCTGTATTGGGGAGAGGAGGCGAAGCGGCCTCAGCTCCCAGCCCTAATAGGAAGGGAAACCTGCACGTCAGCATCTAATCGATAGAGCAGCTGAGTGTGAAGGCTCCGGCGCGCTGAAGGGAAGGGGCTGGTAATTGGAAATGCAGCACTGGGTGCAGACAGATACCCAGGGCCCCCTGACAGCTGCCTCATCCGCGCGGCCGGGAGGGCCTGCGGCTGCTCCCTGAGGGCAGCTGCTCCCCGTCTCTGCAGCTGGCGGCCCAGCTGGCAATGCCCAGGGCAGAGATGTGCTTGCCCCCCTGACCCAGGTGTGGACGGGGCCAGGTAGCCCCCCAGCTGGTAATGCCCCGCTGCTGTCTTGGGGAAGAGGAAGGGACAGGGGAAGGTAGGAGGGTTCAGAGGGCAAGGCACCTGCAGGGCGCTGTCCCTGCGGGAGGGGAGTTTGCCTGCAGGGAGGGCAGAAAGGCACCTCCATGGCTGACTCGGGAGCAATCACAGGCTCTCCAGAGGGGGGGGCCTCTGGACGGGAGCTTCAGGCTAGAGCCAGGGCTGGTGCTGTGCAAGATACTCCACGGTCTGCAGCTTCCCCCAGCAGCTAGTGCAGTTCCGCCTTGCTAGCTCTGCTGGTGCCCCTCAACCTTGACCTGCAGCCCCCTGCTCCCCCAGCCCTGGGCTCCCCACCCACAGCTCTGCTGGTGCCCCTCAACCCTGACCTGCAGCCCTCTGCTCCCCCAGCCCTGGGCTCCCCCCCAGAGCTCCCCAGTACCCCTCACTCCCGACCCGCAGCCCCCTGCTCCCCCAACCCTGGGTTCCCCACCCAGAGCTCTGCCGGTGCCCCTCAACCCCGACCCGCAGTCCCCTGCTCCCCCAGCCCGGGGCTCCCCACCAGAGCTCCCCCAGTGCCCCTCACTCCTGACCCGCAGCCCCCCGCTAGCCCCGCCCTGAGCTCTCCCAGCTCTGCTGGTGGAGGCTCCGAGTGGGGGGCTGGGTGGGGGCTAGGACTGCTCAGGGCAGGGCAGAGGGAGCCCAAGGCACTGCCGGCCGAATGCCTTCCCAGGAGATTTCCCTGCTGCTCGGAGAGCTGGAGCCGCGTTCAGCCAGTGAAGTGGCCCCCTCCCCGCTCAGTCTGAGGGACTGGCTGCCCCCGTCCCCCATGCCCGGCGGGGGCTGTGGGTGGCAGTCACCTGCTCTTCTCTCCCCCTGGCTTTTACTGAAATAGTCTTTATCCCCCCGCCACCCCCGCTTGTCCCTCCCTTCCCCCCATCTGGCCCCTGCCAGGGCTGGGAGCAGGTCGGGGGCGTCACTTCCCTTCTGCAGGCGCTGGGGTCAGGGGTCGATGCCGTTAAAATTCTTCCGTCTCTTTAACTCCACAGAGCCAGAGGGGCCAGCCTGTGCCACCCTCCAGCCCCAGGGACTAGGTCAGTCTTGGTGGGAGGGGGAGCTGGGCCCATCCCTCACTCATCCTTTGGCGGGGGGGGGGGGCACAGAGCTGGGCCCCTTCCCACTTTCCCCTTCCTGAGATTGGGGGGGGGGCACAGAGCTGGGCCCCTTCTCCTTCCACCGACCCGGGGTCGGGTGGGGTGGGCTGAGCTGGGTCCATCGCCCACCCACCATTCCAGAGATAGGGGTCTGTCTCCCATCCTGGACTCATCCCCGCTGTGCACCCAGCTCCCTCTGCCGATGCTTCCCATTCCCCTGGCCAGAGCGGGGAAGGGGCTGCAGGGGCGGCTGGAGGGACAGCACCCTGCCAGGCCTGCAATGGGTGGTGGGTACCAGAAGCAGAAGGCACGGGGCTGTGGATGACTCCCCTGCATAGGTCCCCACCCCAGCAAATGACCACGGCCCCCCTCTGCCCTGGGCCCCCGGCCCTGCTCCATTCTGTGCCCATTGCCCTGGTACCCAAGGGTGCCAGCAGGACCCCTGTGGAGCCCCCCCACCCAGTAGAGGTTCCAGCTCCCGTGGTGCATAAGGGGCTGCGAGGGGGCTGCGTAACCCCAGCACCCCACCGAGCCATCCCAGGGGCAGCGTGTGCTGCCTCGCCCCCCGCCTTTTGAACTCTTCCCCGGCCGCCCTGCCATTGCCCTCTGGCCGCCAGCCCCGGGTGACCTGCCCCGTGAACCTGCTCTCGGTGTCCTCGCCTGGGAGGGCCCTGTATTTACCTTATTGATCTGGCAGATGGTCCCTGTCAGCGCTGGCAGCCACACAATGGGCAGGAAGCCCCAGGGCCTCAGGTGCAGGGAGTCACCTGTGGGTCAGGGGCTGTAACTCATCCTCAGCGCAGCCCCCTCCCCGCCCTCTTATCTCCTCAGGAAGCACAGAGCTCCCCCGGCCGGACAGACGGCCCCCGCCCGCAGACCCAGAGCCGGGGACTCTGCAGAGCCGGGCAGGCCAGGGAGCAGCCTCCCCCAGGGCATGTGCCCAGGCCCACGGGCAGAGCAGAGCTGGGCAAGGCAGGGCTCTGCCTGCGGGAGGCTGGAGGGTCAGGCTATGGCACTAGGATAAGTTGCTCTCCCAGATTAGCCAATGGCCCAGTGCAGCTGAGGGAGGGTGCACGCGGGGCGGGGGGGTGGGGGGTGGGGGTTATTGCTATTTAGCATCCACTAGTTAGCCTGGCCAGGCTGCCGAGGGCTGAGGTCACATGGGGAGGCTGCCCGCCCATGGGGGATGGGGGGAGGCTCAGGAGTAAATGAACACGCCCCCACATAACAGCACACCCCCGTGCAACGCACACTCACGTCACTCCCCACAGAACACCCCCACCGACATCCATGCAACAAACCTCCCGTGCACAACGCAACCAGGCGCCCGCCTGTCCCCCACACAGCGCCCCTGCCCCATGCACGCAACACACAGATTCCCCCCTCCACCAGGCCCCACAACAACACCCCTCCACACACACACCCCGCTGCCTTGGGCAAGCAGGAGGACTGGATTTAGGCCCAGACCCCAGAATGCCCTTCCCCCGGGAGCCCCCTCTCCCACAGATGTGGAGGGGGCCTTGTCACGCTAGCCCGAGCCCCGTGCCACCATGCGCTGGTAGCCGTCTGCCTGCTGCTCCCTCCCTCTCCTCTTACTCTGACCTTCTCCAAAGATTTATGGTTCTTCCCCCCCCCCCAACCCCCACATCCCCTCTGCTTCCTGTGGTGATGGTTCCCAACCCCTGGCTGTCCCAGGCACCCCCCCATGCAGGGCAGCCCACTCCCCATGTTCTCCTGGGAGCTGCTGCTAATGACCTCACCCGGCTTTAGGGGTCACATTCAATATTTCATTTAGCCCAGGCCGTCCATTATGGCCCATTTTACGGCCGCTTGGCGCCCTGCAGCCCCCGGCTGGGGAGAGTGATTGAAACGGGCAGGACGGCGAAGGGCGCGCAGGGAGGCTGGCCCGCGGTGTGTCTGGCCTTGCCGCGGCCCTGGCCACACGTGTCCCTGCAGCAGCCGGCGTGAGCAGAGGGCCACGTCCGCCACACAGCGTGTCCTGTCCCCCCGCCCCCACAACATCACCACCCAGGAACCCCCCACGTGCACCCAGCCACTCCCACCCCCACAGCCCCACCCCCTGGGGGACGACCCCGCACCCACCAACCACCCCACACCCGCAGGCCCAGCTACCAGAATGCACCCCCGGCACTCAGTCCCCACACCCCAACCCCAACGAACACCCGCCGATAACCGCACACGGACACCACACACACACCCCGACACAAGATGCTCACAGACACCCCAATACACAACATACACACTCCAACACCAGTGCACACCTAACATCGCCAGCACGCAATATCCCCCAAAAGATACCCCAACACTCAATAAATACACACACACAACATCCCCTAACCACACCCCATACACATACACCCCAACCCCCAATAACCACCCCCATGCACCATCACTCCAATCCCCAATAACCATCCCCACATACTGACACCCCAACCTCCAATAACCACCCCATCCATATATACGCCAACCCCCACTAACCACCCCCATTCACAAACACACCCACATGCCAATACACGTCTCTCTCATTGCTAAGCACAGCTGGAGGGGCTAAGTGGGGCCTTTGACACCGTGTATCTCCCCTGGACTTAATTTTCCAATGCCCACCCTCCTGCCCTGCCACTGGCCCAGCCCCACTACTGGTAGCCTCAGGGAGGGCACCCGTGTCGAGTGGCTACCACGTTTTACCCACAGTGCAACTTCACACAGCTCAGAGCAGGGCTAGGCACCGTGGGGGTAACGTGCCAGTGGCCCCTGGCCGGCTGCTGGCACCGGGGCTGCGTGTGCTGTGGCCACCACTTTCACTTCTGGCTGCTCGTCAGGGGAAGATCTGCTCCTGACTCGACTTTATTGATTCTCTTTGATTTCGCCCCGATTGGAGGCTTTCTGTGCGGTGAGCCACGCTCTGATCTTAGCAGCAGGCTGTGGCTGGATTCCCGATGGGCAGGAGCCACCTGAGACCAGCTACTTGCCTTCCGGTGAAGGAAACCCACAAAATCCACCATGAGCAGCCCCTCTGCCCTGGCTGCAATCCAAAGCCACAGGGGCAGAGCCTTGGCCCTGAGCAGCCCCCAGCAGGGAATTCACCGTTCCAAGCTACAGCGGGGAGGCAGGGGGAGCGATACGCTGCCAGCTCTGAAGGGGAGAGGAATCAGCCCCCAGGGGCTATTCCAGCTGCAACCACTCCCTCCGGGCAGATGGTCCATGCAGAACTCCAGTACCCAGCCAGGACCTGCTGGTCCCACTGGTGGCTCACGTCACCCAGCGAGGGAGGGCTCAGGCAGAAACAGTGAGCAAGACAAGTGCGGGGAGGAGTGAGTGTGTCATGAGGCAGGTGGTCACTTTCCCTCTAAGTAGCTCGATCATCCACGGCTTTTCTGCCATCGGTGAAGACAAGTGCCAAACAACCTCTGCGACCAGCCAATTTCCTACCACGGCCCAATCCTGCTCCGCATACCCCCCAGCCCCACCAGCCACTGCAGAGTCAGGCTGTGAAGACCCCACACTCCCATGGTCTCCTAGCTCCGGGAAGAACCAGCAAAAGACACCTCCTGCATGCTAAGCCTGACCTCCTTGGTGGGGCAGAGACCTCCCAAGGTCCGGGGCTCTCGCAAAGCTCTGGAGCAGTCCCTGGGAGGACTCCGTCAATGTGTCAGCCTCCTTGGGGCCATGGTCTCACTGGGTAAGCCCCTCAGCTTCACCACCTCCTGGGACTGAACTATGAGCCTTCAGCACCCATGCTGCCTGTGGCGAGCTCCCTGCAGGGAGCCCGCCTGAGTTGGGCACCTGAGGGAGACACACACCCGAAGGGAGCAATGCACCCCCAACTTCCTCGCTCTGAAGTGACTCTCAGCCGGTGCTGGAAAAGCAGGAGGCTTTATTAGAGGTCTGGAACGCAGCATAGAAAGTCCTTAGTTCACACAGAGAACGGAAAGTTACAGCCGAGTCCATCTGGGTCAGTCCCCGAGTCCAGAGCTCTTTGACCCCTCATTAGTCCCAGTCCATCCAGATGCTTCTCTCTGCCTCCACTTAAACACCTCCATCTGGCCCCTTCCCAGTCCTTTGCCCTTGTTCCCCCCGCACATTATCACCTGGCCCGCCTCCGTAGCCCTTTGTTCTCCAGCTGGTCAAACCTAAAGCTGGCTTCCTGTAGAGGGTGGGTCATCCCTGGTCATTAGTTGCTGGGTACCAAATGTCCAGGCAAATGGAGTGGCCATTGTCTTCTCAGGCTCTCCCGGGGCATGGGACCCAGGCCCCAGACAGTCAGGTGTCAGTCACACCTGGATCTCTGCAAGTTAACCTAATTAACTATCCAGCATGTAGGGGAAATGGAGGAACACCCTCTGCTGCCTCTGCTCCATCCCTAACTCCCCAGGTCTCTCCCCTCTAGGGACTGGCTGGGGGCTCCCTGGGCTGTCAGGCCCAGCCTCACCATGGTGCTGGCAAAGTGCTTCCCCCGTGCCCAAGTCCAACAGAGAGGAGCCACCAGCCCCACCCCCCCCCCCAGAACCCAATGCCCCCTACTGGGACCTCAGGTGGCCACATATGGAACCTAAGGGCAAAACCGGCCCTGCTCCCCATGGAGAGATGCTGTACAGCACCCAGCCAGCCCCAGAGCCTGGCACCTGCCCCAGAGACAGGCCGGACTGTGGTAGCACCTGGATACCAGGTCATGGCCCCAGTATCATTAAAATGGACAGGCCACAAGCGGGGAGACAGACACACACCCTGGGAGACAGATCAGCAGACACGGAGAACCTCGACATACAACCCCCGCCCCGGGTGCCAGCCCCCTGCCCCTCCCTCTCTCTGAACCAGGAGGAAGCTAATGGCTCTTTGACAGCAGCCCCCTGCCCCGTGGCACTGCCTCATGCCAGGCTGGGTGTGCGAAGAGGACGGGGCTGTGCGTGAGCGCCCTTCACCTGCAGCAGCCCGAGCCCCCTGGAGAACGGCTGGGGGTGAGCGCAGGCAGGAATGCTGAGAAGGCTCCGTTCTTCATTAGCAGGAAGAAATTAGGACTTGGAAGAGGTCGGCTGCTGTGGGGGTGGAACATGCTGGACAGGCAGCATCTTGCCCACTCGGGGCAGCAGAATAGCAGTGGGGCAGGGAGGGCAGGGTGCCCCCAGGGGCACAGAGTGGGCAGTGGGGAGGCTGCACTGCTCAGAGATGGAGGGAGAGGAAGCTCCCATCAGTCCCCCGACACAGGCACTTTGGCCTGTCACCAGGAGCCAGCTGCCCTGTCCCCACCAAGCCCAAAGAGGGGAAATGCCCTGTCTCAGCTCCACCATGGCCTCAAGGGAGCTCTCTCCACAGGGCCCTCTCCCCACAGGCCACTCCTCTCTGGAAACTTCCCCTCCCACAGTGGGGTGGGGTCCCAAGCTGGCACCAGCATGGGGGCTGATGTGTGGGAGAATTGGGGCATCACCCAGCTCCCTCCTGGTGGGGGCACTGCTGCCTGCATCCTCCAGCACTGCCTTAAAGGGACTCTTGCACTGGGGATGCAGCCACGGAGTTCACGCTTCCAGAAGGCACAGGAACAAGTCGTATCCTCCACCTCCCCCCCCCCCCGCCCCAAGAAGTTACAAGCACCCTACACGCCAAAAACTCTGAGCCCCCGGCCCTTCTGTTCTGGAGAGGACGATGAGAGACACAGCTAATACTGTGAGAGATCTGCTAGCTAAAGGACACATTACAAAGGCTTGGGGGCTGAGCTCATGCCACTATTGGCATGAGAATGCAACCTGTGAGCCCCACCACAGACCAGGTTTCAATTGGAGAATAAGTTAGTGTAGCATCCAGGTGTCACAGCCCCTTGCCCCTGTCCCCAAGCCATGGCTGTGTGCCGGAGCTTAGAGCTGACTCCTGGGGACGAGGGGGTTAAAGTGGATTCTCCAGTGCATGCTCACAGAGCTGTGTGTGGAAAGCTCCAAGCTGGAATAGAGTGTGTGTGCGGGGGTGTCTGCAGGGTGAGACCGGGGGGCATTGGCAGAGCTGTGGGGGTGGGGTGGGTACAGGGCTGACATAGCAGGGAGAGGGGCAGGCCAGGGTTGAGGGGCATCAGCAGAGCAGGGAGAAGCTGGGGCCAGGCCTAAGATTAGCAAACCCGTGGGGGTGGGCGCAGCTGCAGGCTGTCTGGCCGCACCATTCCTGGTCCGTATCAGTTTCTCACTTCCGGAGCCCTTAGCTGGCACGTCTGGGCAGCCAAAGGGTTTGGTGCTGCAGCGTCTCCCCGTGGTATGTGCCAGGGAGGCAGCTGCGACTGGGGGAGTTTCGGTCTCCCCCAAGCAGCAGCTGTGCCGGATCCCGCGGTGGTGTGGGGAGGCGGGGTACATCTGTGGCCACATTCAGCGCTGGCCCGGCGGGACAGTATCGGTTCATCACTGTCACCACGGCTCTGCTTTAAATCAACGTTTCCAAAACAGCGGCAGGTCTAATGGGAACAGTGTCAAGAGCAGGGCACCACTCCCGCTAGGGCACCGTGAGCTCCCAGCCCCATCTGTGGGCTGGGCCAGGGCAGCCCAGAAACGTTTTTCCAGCCATAGGTCCCAAAGCCCCCCTGGAACTCCACCCGGCCGGGGTGCATCTCTTCCCGTGGCTGTTCCAGGGATCTCCTCTACAGCTCCCAGTTGCAGTGGGGTGGTCACAGGGTGGCAGCCAGAGATGACGGGTGTCTGTCTGATTGGGTGGCACCCATCAGGGCTGTGTGTGAGCCCGCGGGACTCATCAGCTCTCCACGGGTGGGGAGGGCAGGAGATGCCCAGTCGCCAGGAGCGTCAGGACGCGGCCCCGGGAGATGGGTGCCATTGCAGGGGGTGGCTGCCCCTCTGGCGAAGGCCACGGGAACAAGGCTCCGCTCCTTCCCCCAAGCCGGGCAGACGGTAGGGAGACAAGGCAGTGGGGGGGGGCCACATCCCCCTGGCTGCCCCGTATCAGCCAGAGGAAGGGGAGGCTGCGGCTCCCTGGGCTTTCAAGCCAGCGTGTCTACGCGCTGCAGCAGCACAGTCTGTCAGGAAAAAATATGATGACAGCAGGAAGCCCCGTGAACTCTCCCTTTCTGGATGAGATCCCAGAAGTAAACAAAGTCATTTCATTTCAGCGCGCTGGCCAGCCCGCCGTTCGGCAGGAGAGTGTCGGAATCAATCAGCCCCTGACGCTGCCTGGCTCAGGGCGGGGCTGGGCCTCGGGGCTCCTGGCACTGCCATGGCCAGGCAGGGCTCCTGGCCTGGTGCCTCAGAAGCCAGGGACCCTGGCCCTGGTAGGCTGTTGCTGTGAGCCGGGGGTGCCCAGCCCTTACCGGCGCTCGCTACCGCGCTGGCTGCCAGGCCCGGTTTGTCTCCTCTCGCTCACCAACGCCTCAGCGTCAGAGGCTCTGCGGGGAGCCGCGAGAGGCAGGAACGCTGCCTGGGAGGGTTTGAAAGCGCTCGGGGCCGCTGTGGTGCCTCCGGACTGCAGTGGTGAACACGGCCGAATGGCGGGCCAGCCCCCTGCACCCAGCCCTGCCTTACAACGGCTCCCCAGGCCCCTGCTCATCCCAGGCGCGGGTGGGGGCTAAGTGCCAGCAACCCAGCTCCTAAGGGGCAGAGATCCTGGACCTGGCTCTTGGGCTAAGCCCTGGGCTCGGGGCATTCACCCTGGGCGTAGCAATGAGCAGGACCTGGGGCCTGAGGACAGGGCAGAACTGCTGAAAGCCCCAGGGCAGCCTCCACATGCAGATCGTAGGGTGAGGCCTCGGGGCAGCCCAGGGGCACCGGGCGGCTGCAGTGAAGAGCCAGGCTCTGGCTGCTCGGTCCCAGGCACTAGCCCACGGCTTGGGATCTGGGAGCTCCCACAGGACTCGGGTCAGGGGGACTTTGAGGCCATTAGCTCCTCTCCCTGGCTGCTGCTGGGGACTCCAGCCACCGTGCAGCAGGAATGGTGATAGCTCCAGACTGCGCCTCTGCCATGGGGGCCTCCCCGGCCCCATGAGGCAGGGGAGCAGAGCCTGGGCCTCCTTCCCTGACTAACACCATGCCTGGAAGCAGCAGCCCTAGAGACACGGGCCAGTGGTGATGATTCGTGGGAGGGGAGCAAATGAAGCAGCTGCCTGGGAGATTGCAGCCCAGCTGCCAGCAGAAAGCCAGGGTCCATGGGTCAGTGGCACCTTCTGAGCTGTGGCATCAGGGCTCATGCCACTTGGCAGGGTCAGCTGTGGTGGCCAGGTCAGTGAGCGGGCAAGCGCTCTAACGAGGCACCTCCTTATCATCGGTCCAGCAGGAGCAGAGGGGAATGGAGCTGAACATAGAATCTACTGCCTACGGGCCAGCTAGCTCAGTAACGCCCCATCCCGCTGCCCCAGATCCAACGTCCAGCTAGCTCTGTAACGCCCCATCCCGCTGCCCCAGATCCAACGTCCAGCTAGCTCAGTAACGCCCCATCCCGCTGCCCCAGATCCAACGTCCAGCTAGCTCTGTAACGCCCCATCCCGCTGCCCCAGATCCAACGTCCAGCTAGCTCAGTAACGCCCCATCCCGCTGCCCCAGATCCAACGTCCAGCTAGCTCTGTAACGCCCCATCCCGCTGCCCCAGATCCTCCAGCCTCAGTCTCCCCATGTCCCTGCTGCCTGGCTCCCACCTGGGGCAGGCTGGTCTAATTTGTACTATCTCCTCCTGAACTTTAAATACCCCAACCCACAGCCCGTCCCTCCTTATTTCTCACACCTCCCTGGCCTGGATGTGGAGGCGCCGTACATGGTGTCAGCCGCGCGTCGGTAAGTGGGTGTGAGTGGGGTCACAAGTCCAAGGGCGGAAGCGTGGGACTCGAGCAGGGTGTCAGATATGGGGAGGGCGGGGGGCTGATTTATCTGATCGCAGCCATCACCCTCCCGTAGCCACCCCCCAGGCTTCAGAACAAACCAACCTCAAACTGCTTCCCCTAGCAGCAGGTTATTCCATAAGTGTCCATACAGGGCTTTCTTGCACCTCCCCGTGGTGTGCTGGCCACAGCTGGGGACACAGACCAGTCTAGACGGACCCTGGTCTACTCCACTCTGGCAATGTCTTGTTCTGACACGCCGTCCCCTACAGCCTCTCTGTGTCGCCAAAGCTGCTGAAACCAGGGGAAGCCGTGTTGGGGCAAGTCAAGGGAAGCCCAGCAGTCCTGGAGCAAGCCCTGACAACCATAAGAACATCAGAATGGCCATACTGGGTCAGACCAAAGATCCATCCAGCCCAGTATCCTGTCTGCCGACAGTGGTTGATGCCACGTGCCCCAGAGGGAACGAACAGAAGAGGTAATGATCAAGTGATCCATCCCCTGTTGTCCATTCCCAGCTTCTGGCAAACAGAGGCTAGGGACACCATCCCTGTCCATCCTGGCTAATAGCCACTGATGGACCTAGCCACCATGAACTTACCTAGTTCTTTTTTGAACCCAGTTAGTGTCTTGGGCTTCACAACATCCTCTGACAAGGAGTTCCACAGGTTGCCTGTGCATTGTGTGAATAAATACTTCCATTTGTTTGTTTTAAACATGGGATTGGCTTAACATTGATCAATCGGGGGTATGGGGGGTTTGTTTGATCTCTGGTTTCGGAGCCTTTTGGGGTCTCTTCTTCAGCCTCCTTTCCACAGCCCCGAGGGTGAGAAACTTCCTTCTGGTTTTAATGAGAGCCAAGAAAAGCACCAGCATCCTGAGCGCCCATAACATTCTCACTGGCACAGAGCAGCTGGGAGCACCGGTGCAGGCAAACTGGGGCAGCAACACCGGTGCACATGTCCCCAGGCTGTGGCTGCGTGTCTCTGTCCTCCAGCCCCCTGTCACTGCTCTTTGATTAACCCTTTCCCAGCGTGCTAACCGGGCCTTGCGGGAGGCTCCTGGGCCGGGGGGGGGGGTGGGTGGAGGCAGAGAGGAGCGGCT